>NC_091288.1:222952341-224152341 GCF_032444005.1 Ranitomeya imitator | reverse complement strand
GTGCAATCTGACCTGAAGATAAGTGGGGAAGGTCCCCTCCCCCGCCACCACATGGCGTACCATTGAATGATATGAAAGAACCGTAAGTCGATTTTCACCATTAATCACTTTTTATTTATAATTGTACTGAACATACAATACTTGTCTACTCTTATAATACCTTTTTATACTTCTGTAAACACTGCCTACCTTTTTGGAGTAAAATATATAGAATTACTAGTTTAGTTTCCCCCTGCTCTATAACGTACTGTCACGTCTTCCAAAGTGAATTACGCTACTAATCTTGGTTGGCTCCAGACCCTTATTAATTAAGAAATCGGAGCTAGTGGCAGCGGATTTGTCCTGTGCACTTGGGAGACCATGTAGCAACTGACGGCATTGATAATTATTGTTCCAGCCTAAGTGGCAGTAGTTATATCACTCTCACTGCAGCGTGCCCATTAGCCAGTACAATGTAAGGCAGCCTTTCTGGTGTCTAATTATCCTAGGTGCAGTACCCGGTCTGACCTGAGGGTAAGGGGGGCGCCAGAGAGCTGCAAGTTCCAAACCAGAACTGAGAAGTGGGATATAGATAAATCCCCTTCAGAAGGAACCAGGGGCAACCAAACAACCCGGTTCATGACAAATTAGTGCGAGCGGTGGGGATGATAAAGATATCCTCCCTGTGATTGGTGACAGTCACCATCATCATCTCTCCCATTATCCCCTAACGTGAAGGCTTCACACGTCCGTCAGATGCACAGATATTTATTATTACATGGCTTAGACTTTTCTGCTGGTTTATTATAGGAGTTGTCCAACTTTGGGGACATTTGTTTTTTACTGAAATTCATATTTTTTGGGCTAAAAATTATGTTTTACAATTGGGTTTCACAAGAACTTTGCAGTGTTTGCCGTCTCTAGCCGCGGTCGCTGGCCGAGGAATAAGTGACTTGAGAACTTGTCTGCCGGAGAGTTTGTAACTCTCTTATCTATCTTTTTCTAAGCTCCTTGTGGCTGATTTATGACCACAGACCACATCAAAGTTGAATTTGCAGGGAAATAAAGGGCCTGTAAAAGCAAAACTTGCAAAATTTGCACATGCATTAACCTAAAGCAAATCTCTCCAAGGCCGGGGTCACACACAATGTATAAAAAATCTGCCTGATTTTGTCTGCTGAAAATGTTCTCCGTATGGTGATCCGTATCTCATCCGTGGGCAATGCCAGGATGCGTTTTTTTCTCATCCATGTGTTGAGATTTTCTCACACACTTGCAAAATGAGCAAACAATGGCTGAGCCTTTCCTGTCACCTGCCCAATGCCTGAAAATTTCTCGCAGGTCACACTGATGGTCCGTGTGCTGTGCTTTTTTTTTCTCGCCCCCATAGACCTACATTGGCGTTTCTCAGCTGAGATACGCAGACAATCGCAGCATGCTCCTATTTCACTCACAAGCGTAATACGGACGAGAAAAAAAGGCATGATAGGAGCTGCCCCATAGATTAACATTGGTCAGAGTTCTATGCGATTTTTTTTTATCGCATAGCACTCGTCCGTATTACAGACTAGTGTGACTCCGGCCTAAAGGTGGACAGTCCCTTCAAGCATTAAATGTCCTTTGTCTTCGACGATGCTTCTTAGGAAAGCTTAGAAATTTGCTGGTAGATTCTTGTACTTTTGTAAGATGGCCAGGGTGGTAGTTGTGGCAACTGGCTGTTCTGTTCCCTCACCCTGGTGCCCCACAGATAAAATACAGTGTCCCTTCAGCTGCATGTGCAGCGTGCGCAGCAGCACACTTACCTTCACTGTCAGAGTCCTATCAAGTTCTGTCATCTCGGCTCCGCGCAAAACATCCCAGAGACACAGTTCTTTTCCAACAGTTGAACTTTACTATTCAGTTGGGCATTCATCACATTTGCAGCACAAACTTCACAAAGGGACATCTCCTGATCTCTCCCTGCCTCCTGGGCAGCCTCCATCTTTCCTGCTAACTCTTTCTCTCTTCTTTCAGCAATCCCAGCCTTATTTCAAGACAAACTCTGTCTCGTCCATATTTACAGTGTCACCGGGTCTCTGCCATCCCCTTGCCTGGTTCTAACAGGGAAAGGTGCCAGGGACACCATCTAAGCTACTCCTGTCCCGGTCATAGACCCCGGATCCTTCTTGGGATGGTCCTTGCTAAGCTGGTGCCCGTCGGCACGATCCTCAACCTGGGGACCCTTCCTGGCGTAGCAGCTCTATCCCCACGGCCGACCGACTGTCTGCTCTAGTGATGTGTTGTTTGCGAATGATCCGAGTCAAAGAGCCGACTCCCTGCTGTGAATGACGGGAAGCGGCACCCAAGTGAGAGCCACTAAAATCCCTGAATGGCTCTCACTGGGCGTAAAATCCCTGTGTTCAGCAGACGTAACTCTGCCCACCTGATCAAAACTCCACCCTCTCATCAATTTAATTGGCTACTAGCAAGTGGGCAGAGTTTCTGCTGTAGGTGGGCGGGGTTTCGGGCAGCTTACATTAGCATAAATATGTGTTCACATACTGTGAACACATATATACTAGGGATCCATTTAGGATCCAAAAAGAGCCGGCTCTTTTTGGTGAGTGGAGCCATGAGAGCCGAATCACCAAAAAGAGCCTGACTGCCCATCACTCGTCTGCTCTCACTGCTGCATGCACCCTGCCCTGGGCAAGGCTGCCCAGGCTCTGCTGCCTATACAGTTAGTGCCTATCCTATGTCGCTATGGCTCTGCCCCGCTCTGCTCTAACTCCTCCCTACCGAACACCCCCCCATGTTGCCTATATCTTACTAACACTCCTGTTCTATTCTATTCCTTATCTCTATGATGTCCTCTCTATTCTAATTCCCCTATGGTCCTATACTAAGATCCTATCCTAGCCCTATACACAACACTTATCAAAGACATACACATTAAACCACATAAACTTTGCATTTAACATTAATAAACAACGAGGTGCTGCCCGTCGTCACGGGAATAGCGTCCATAGGAGAGGAAGCATGTGAGCCACCTCCTTACACTTCCAGTCCAGGTTGGCTTCCATGAAGCATCAGATGCCAGTTTCCAGGTTGCTTGATGATACGATTTGCAGATGTCCTCAGTTTGGAGTTTCCGTGTATTATTATTACGCCCTGTAAGGTGGAGTAGGAGAATATGACAAACCAGCTGAAGTGCTGTGAGACATCCTCTACATTAAATGAGTGTAATATAATGGAGATGGAAGAGATGTACAAAGACATAAGGAGAGTGAGGAGAAGCACCATGGTCCTGGCAGCTGTGACGTGGGCATGTGTCCGGGCAGTACTTGACCCCAGCATGTTCTTCTTCATCATCATGATGTGTCTCCAGAGAGAGTTCAGAGTCAATACTGTGGGGATGAGGGTTAGAATTAAAGGTGTAATTGTCCCACATATAAGAGTCACTTTGTAGGGGAATGTTATGGCGATGACGTCGTGTGAAGAAGAAGAAGAAGAGGAGGTGTTCACCAAAAGCTCATGAGGAGGCACCAGGTACATAGTCCAAGCTGCCGGCACTGCAACACATAGCGACAGAACAGCCGATATCACCAGCAAAGTGGGCAGATATCTGGATATTCTCATCTTCAGGAGGAACAGGAGGCCACTGCTGAAGTTGACGATTCTTAAGCAATAGTAGGTACAGAGCAAGACTGTGAACCAGTAATTACAGGAGGCCAAAAACACCAGGATCTGGAGGACACTTAAGTGAATTTCTATGGACAATTTTATGTAAGTTTGAAATGCACTGAAGATCATTTCCAAGACCAAATCCGTCTGGAAAAGGACATTAATTAACCCAATCAAACTCAAAACTAAGTCACAAGAACTCAGGTGGATGCCAACATACCAGTCCTTGAGATTAACCGCTACGATCATTGAGTTCAGGCAGATCCCTGTAAACCCCGTGGCCAAACCAATGGCCACTCGAGACATATCCCGAGAAGACAGCATGATTTCTGGGGAAAATGAGAAGATGGCGGTTGTCTCACTGCTGCTGACCGCACAATGTGTCAACTGAACCAGCTGTGAGAATAAAGGGCAATGGAACCAATGCAAATCTAGGAGGGGTTTGGTTTCCACGTTCATTTGGTTTTCCTGATGGAAGATGACGAGGTTCATTAATCTAACAACAAATCTCATTGTTTCCAATGAACCAGTCGTTGGAGATAATGGGGAGCAGAAGCCGTCAGAGCTGATCATGAGGTTGGTGAGTTACTCTATCATAACAATGAGAAAGCTTGGAGCTGGAGGACAATAACCAGCAGGCATGGTGACCTGACCGGCACTAATCCTGTCTCATGTTGACACAGCGGCTCTAGTCACATGTCCAGCTATCGTCGTTGTGTCGACCAGTGTTAACAAAACTTGACCTGTTACAAATGGAGCTAAGATGGACGCTCTTCAGTTTCCGTTTTTCAGCCAGTTCTGTTTGTAATGGATCGATTTTTACTGGTGGAGTCTCTGTCACCTTTCACATCCTGGGCATGACCAGCCATTAAAAAACAGATCCAATAAAGGATGGCAGAATTCATGCCCATCGTCATCCATTTTTCATAGACTTAAATATTAAAAAAAATAATTGCAGTTGCTAAAGGCTTTTCTGGACAGAAAAAAAAGTTGTGCTGTCAGTTTTTCATCCAGCTAAAATACAGATTGCAGCCAGGAAGAAGGGAAACGGAAGACATTTTAAGACATTTCCATCCCCATTCAGATCAATGGATCCTGTATTGGATCATTTTATTTCTAGTTTGGTCCTCCCCAAATCAGTCTGTAAATGGCAATAAGGAGGTGTGAACACAGCCCAAACCTAGATCAGCTGGGCAGCGATGTGTCAAATATGGCGCTCACTGGACCATAGACCTGGTGCATCCGGTATAGATCATGAGATCATGTCTCCATGTAGAAGGTGTATAGAGTAGTCTGGGATCATCTCTCCATTCAAGAGGTACATCTGGTATAATGGGATCCTGGCTCCATCCAGGAGCTACTGTATTTACAATATGGCCAGGTATCTACCAGGGAAGATTGTATGGTGTGAGCATGTCCTTGCTGAACTCCAGCACTTTCTATATAAATTTTTGAAATATGAGAAGCCCAAACCGTATGTCAGTATTACAATGTAGGTCTATGGAGCCTCGTTCTAAGCCTCATTCTAAGCCTCATTTTGAGCCTCGTTTTGAGCCTCGTTCTGAGCCTTGTTCTGAGCCTCATTCTAAGCCTTGTTTTAAGCCCCATTCTGAGCCTTGTTTTAAGCCTCGTTCTAAGCCTTGTTCTAAGCCTCGTTCTAAGCCTTGTTCTGAGCCTCATTCTAAGCCTCGTTCTAAGTCCCATTCTGAGCCTTGTTCTAAGCCTCGTTCTAATCCTCGTTTTAAGCCTTGTTTTAAGCTTTGTTTTGAGCCTCGTTCTGAGCCTAGCTCTGAGCCTTGTTCTGAGCCTTGTTCTGAGCCTCATTCTAAGCCTCGTTCTAAGCCCCATTCTGAGCCTTGTTTTAAGCCTCGTTCTAAGCCTTGTTCTAAACCTCATTCTAAGCCTTGTTCTGAGCCTCGTTCTAAGCCTTGCTCTGAGCCTCATTCTAAGCCTCGTTCTAAGTCCCATTCTGAGCCTTGTTCTGAGCCTTATTCTAAGACTTGTTCTGAGCCTCATTCTAAACCTCATTCTGAGCTTTCTTCTAAGCTTTGCTCTGAGCCTTGTTCTAAGCCTCGTTCTGAGCCTTGTTCTAAGCCTCATTCTTAGCCTTGTTCTTAGCCTCATTCTGAGCCTTGTTCTAAGCTTTGCTCTGAGCCTCGTTCTAAGCCCCGTTCTGAGCCTCATTCTGAGCATCGTTCTGAGCCTTGTTCTGAGCCTCATTCTATTCCTCATTCTGAGCCTTGTTCTGAGCCTCGTACTGAGCCTCGTCCTAAGCCTTGTTCTGAGCCTTATTCTAAGACTCATTCTGAGCCTCGTTCTAAGCCTCATTATGAGCCTTGTTCTAAGCCTCATTCTAAGCCTCGTTCTTAGCCTCGTTCTGACCCTTGTTCTAAACCTCATTTTGAGCCTCGTTCTGAACCTCGTTTTCAGCCTTCTTACGCTCCATAGGTTTACATTGTAAAAGACACTTCTGGCTCACTAATAGAGCACACTGTGATCCAGAGATTTGGAAGAGCCATCACATGGCCAAGAAGAAGACTGGAGCAGCGCTGGAAACTGGAGAAGACGGTGATCGGTAACTACATTACTGCACTGACACTACACTGACAATTACACTGGTTTAGGCAATATTAAGTTTGGTTGGAGCTTTTTTTAATAGAAGATGATGATGTCATCATCACCGTCCGTCTGTTAATAAGATGCCGCAAGTCTCAACATAAAATAAAAATATACAGATACATCTCACGAGCAGAAAGAAAGTGGCAGCACTCACCGATCTTCTAAACCAGGTAAGCCTTTGTTCCAATAAAATCTTCACGGCTCGGGGGTGTACATACAACAGAGTGTATAGGTCCAAACGACGGCCGTTTCGCGAAAAATATACTGATAGAATGAAGAATCTACTGATGAAGCCCACTACAGATGGACCAGGACTGCCGGGGAGGAAGGGGATGGAAGGACAACAAAAATCAGAAAAATTATCATGAATTAAGGTAAGAAGATAAGGATTCCTGACAGCTGGTCTACAGATCCAGAACATATTATCATTGTAAACCGATTACTAGCCTAAGGGCTTCCATTTAGGATATGTGTAAAGTTACCAAGAAAGTAAGGCGCTGTTCTGGGGGCAGTAAATAATGGAACACCAGATTATTGTCATAAATGGCACAAGTCAGAACTGAAGTACAATTCCAATCTACTCACCCCCTATATGATTGTGGAGCCCGACGATGAACCATTTCATTAATAAGAGGCCACTAATAAGTGTGTGCAAACTACAGTGCTCCTCCTAGTTGAACTCTCCATAGGTGGATGAGCATGGGATGAGCATGGGATCTAGTGGATGAGCATGGGATGAGCTTGGGATCTGGTGGATGAGCATGGGATGAGCTTGGGATCTGGTGAATGAACATGGGATGAGCTTGGGATCTGGTGGATGAGCTTGGGATCAGGTGGATGAGCATGGGATGAGCTTGGGATCTGGTAGTTGAGCATGAGATGAGCTTGGGATCAGGTGGATGAGCTTGGTATCAGGTGGACGAGTTTGGGATCAGTGTTTGGCTTGTTGGGTTAAGTTAAAGGTTCCCAAATTCTTGGCGTTCTCCATCAGTTTGCTTGGACAGATTGCCTCCTGAAATGTCTTCCTCAGTTTGGGGCTGGCCTGGATCATGATGATGGCTTCTATTGTGGGAAAGACAAAGATTACACACCAGCAGACCACAATCCTCGTGTCACTCAATGACTGTGTGTAGAAGAGAATGATCTCTGCCGTGTAGAATATTCCCGACAACGTTAATAACAGGACCATTGTTCCTATAGCATTGACGTGGGGCTGCAGTTTAGGATGAAGAGAGTGCGGATTGTTGAGCTTTATGCTGCATATGTGTCTTAGAAGAGATGAAACCGATGTGATGAGAGAGATGAGAATCACCATGAAGGGCACAGAACATCCCAGTACGTTGGACACCACAGTGTACTCAATGCTTGTGGATACTATTACCACACTGGTAAAGATGAATGATCCATTCCCTAAATGTTGCTCCTGAATTTTCATACGAAGAGTCCAAATTCCTGGAATACTGATGACCAATGAACCAACTCCTGAGAACATGAGAAGATAAGGCAGTACATTTGTAAGCCATCTCTTCATCCAAGGGAAAAATCTGTGGCTGAAATTGGTGATGCTGGTGCAGTAGTAGCCGCAGAGCCAGGCCGTCAACCAAAAGGTGTAGTACATCAGGAAGGGCAAAGGGATAACGGTCACACTGAATGCCATTGTGATATAGGAGGTAGAGAGCCACAAGCCGACAAAGTGTCCGAGCAGCAGACCCCGTAGGCTGATGTTAACCATTCCCATGGCCACGTGGATGAGGTCAGATGGAGTCCTCTTCCACCCTCCTTTCAGGCTTTTCACGTTGATAATGATGATGCTCGCATTCAAGGAAATGGCCACTAGTCCTTCTACAAAACTAAAAACACCAAGATGTATGAGGAACCACATGTTGAGGTGAGATCTTCTCCTTCCAGCTCCTCGTTACAGTCCTCAATTATATAACCTCGGGAATTTGACTAATGCAAATAGCTCAGCTCTCCCTGTGTCCGCAGCAACACCCTAATTAGTCTATGTTCTGGAGAATGGATGGGGTGAAATGTAAAGGTCTAGTTTTATAGTGGTCATGTCCCCTCTAGGGTGAAATGCTCATGCAGATAACATTGACTAATATTCTCTATAGTAAAGTGCTGTATATCCATCACTGTCACATAGTGAACAATGGGGATGGCAGACTATCGGCATGATCCAACACAAAGAGATCAGAAAAGAAAGTAAAGGATTTCTAGTCAGCTATAAGTGATCATTGAGGCCAGCTCCCCATCTATATATGTAGTGAAGGATCTGGAGAACAGAAAAGGATAATGCCAGCTGACCCTTGAGGTCTATAGAAGTCCAGCATGCATGGAACCACGAGCCGACCACTCGTGTAGCAATTGCAAAAAAGAAGAAATGTTCCAACTTCTGGTAAAAGTCATCTTTATTCCATCAAAAACAATTAAAAAAACATGGAGAACAGGAGCAAGCGACGCGTTTCGAACACGGTTGTTCTTTATCAAGCTTCTGTTCCTGTCCACCATATTTTTGCAATTCTTTTTGATAAAATAAAGATTAGTTTGGAAATTTTACCAGAAGCTCAAATATTTTTTCCTTTTTTCTGCAATGTGAAGGATCTGAGAAGAGTTCCATATTGGTTTTATTGCACCTCTGCTTGATAAGGTAGGATTAGGGTAGCAATGGTTATGTTGACAAATGGTGGTTGCATTAATCAAGGTTGGCATGGACGATAAACGTGACTGACGCTCCAACCCACGAGATTCTGTCAGAGGGATGAGGACAAAAACAGAAAGTACCAAGAGACAAGTGGGGATATCAATGGAGGTTGTCACTCCAAAGGAGATCGAGTCCAGGCCCCTTCTCCAGGAACATTAATAAAAAGGTACAGCATGTATCTTGGTCGGTTTGACCTCTTCTCCAGTTACTTCTTTTTCTTCAGGAACCTAAAGAAGATGTTAGATCAACATTGAAACATGTTGTCAGCTTTTATTGAGATAAATATTGTGAGGTTATTAGAGAAATAGCCTAGACTTGGTTTATTTAGAAGGACGTCACCAGGTGGAGATGGGCTAATGGAGATGACCCCAACTCATTCTTCATATTTTTGATTCTTCTATTGGCATGTGGCCTTGTAATAAAATATATACATTAACATATGTCATATACCCTAGTATATAGATCCTGGCTGTAGTACCATGCAGATCAGCCACCAGGATCTAGTGCTACCAGTGATAGCAATGAAGTCTCCTACGGTAGAACCATCCCTACATCCAGAAGAAGAAAGAAAGGAGCAGAATCGGGGAAATGGAGAAGAATGAGCAAAGGACTGAAAAAAGGAAGAAGAGTCAGAAAAATGAAGAAAAGATGGAGAAAGTTGAGAAGAAATGGAAGAAAAAGAAAAGGAAAAATGAGTAGAAAAATGAAAAGAAAGAGATGAAGAATGGGAAAAAATAAAAACGAGGACAATAAGAAATGCCAGAACAATGAGGAAAACAATGTGAAAGATGGTGGAGAATAGTAATATAATTGGTAGAAGAATGATACAATGAAGAATCAGAAAAATTAGGAAAAGAAGAACACAAATCCGAAAAAAGAGGCAAAGCAGGCGAGGAATGAGAAAAACATCGAGAAGCACAACCCAAACATGAAGTAGGCAGAAGAACGAAGAGAAGAGGGAAAATCTGAAGAAATGAGAGTGACAAAATGATAGAGAAGATGGAAAAGAAAAATAAAAGTGGAGAAGAACAATCAGAGGCTAACTTCAAACTTTACATCCATCTCTATCAACTGGCAATAAGAAATTTAGCCAAGACTGTGATTAAGCATGGAACAAGAAGTGGTGAATGCCAACTAAGCTCATCCTTAAAACTTCTCCTGATGGACTTCTGTAACTGGACCTTGGACCTCCTGTTGAACTAATGCATCTCAAACTCCTGTGACTAGACATGGATCCTCCTCATGAGTGAATATATCTGATACTTGGGTGACCAAACTTGGTACCTCCTGATGAATTAATGCATCTCAGAATTGGGTGACCGGACCTGGGACCTCGTCATGAATTAATTCATCTCAGACTTGTGTGACCAGACCTGGGTCCTCTGTTGTGAATTCTGTGGTCGAGCTCCCTCCTGTGGTCATGAGTGGTACTTCGGCTGGTTCTGTCTATGAGCTTCCTCTGGTGGATGTGAGTGGGGCTGCGGCTTCTGAGTTTCCTTCCTCAGGTGATGAGGTTGTCGTTAGGTGCTGCTCTATTTAACTCCACCTAGTTCTTTGTTCCTGGCCTCCAGTCAATGTTCCAGTATTGGTCTTGCTCTCTCCTGGATCGTCTTGTGGCCTGCATAAGCTAAGTTCTGCTTGTGTTACTTTTGTTTGCTATTTTTTCTGTCCAGCTTGCTATATTGGTTTGTCTTGCTTGCTGGAAGCTCTGGGATGCAGAGGGAGCACCTCCGTACCGTTAGTCGGTGCGCAGGGTCTTTTTGCCCCCTCTGCGTGGTTGTTTGTAGGTTTTTGTGCTGACCGCAAAGTTATCTTTCCTATCCTCGATCTATTCAGTAAGTCGGGCCTCACTTTGCTAAAATCTATTTAATCTCTGTATTTTCATCTTTACTCACAGTCATTATATGTGGGGGGCTGCCTTTTCCTTTGGGGAATTTCTCTGAGGCAAGGTAGGCTTATTTTTCTATCTTCAGGGCTAGCTAGTTTCTCAGGCTGTGCCCGAGGCGCCTAGGTCTGGTCAGGAGCGCTCCACGGCTACCTCTAGTGTGGTTGGATAGGATTATGGATTGCGGTCAGCAGAGTTCCCATGTCTCAGAGCTCGTCCTATGTTATTAGTAACTATCAGGTCACTTTGTGTGCTCTTAGCCACCAGGTCCATTGTGGTTCTGAATCACCAGTTCATAACAGTCCTCCTCATGAGTGAATGCATCTCAGACTTGTGTGACCAGATTTGGGAGCTCCTGATGAATTAATGCAGCTCAGACTTGTGTGACCAGACCTGGGTCCTCCTCATGAGTGAATATATCTTAGATTTGGGTGAACAGACTTGGGTTCTCCTGATGAATTAATACATCTCAGACTTGTGTGACCAGACCTGAGATCTCAGAGGAATATATGCAATTTGAATTTGTTTGATCAGACCTGGGATCTCAGACCAACAATTGCAACTCATCGAATGTGTGCCCTTTATCCGGTGCCTTGATTCTGGTGGTGATGGAGATATCAACTTACTTTTCTACTCAGTTATCAATCATCAAAATTACAATAAAAAACAGCAATGATTTGGAAACCACTCATAAAGAGCTATTGCATTGTCTGGTCAGGTATATTAATATCAGCTGTCTGTACTTATTTAAGTAGAAGTCATCTTCAGCTGTTACTGATGATCAGAGCATGATAATGAATGGGAAGCTCTAATGTTTGAGCCTTGGGAGCCTCTGAGGTTGTAGCTGGGGTTTCCTACATCCAGGTATATATTTTACTAGCTATTGAACCCGTTCTTCGCCCGGGTGGCGAGCATTTATATTGGTATATGGTCTCCATCATGTGCTGCTGCCATCCTGCGCCCGTTCTGTCATGTGCTGCTGCCATCCTGCGCCCGTTCTGTCATGTGCTGCTGCCATCCTGCGCCCGTTCTGTCATGTGCTGCTGCCATCCTGCGCCCGTTCTGTCATGTGCTGCTCCCATCCTGCGCCCCCGTTCTGTCATGCGCTGCTGCCATCCTGCGCCCGTTCTGTCATGTGCTGCTCCCATCCTGCTGCCATCCTGCGCCCGTTATGTCATGCGCTGCTGCCATCCTGCGCCCGTTCTGTCATGTGCTGCTCCCATCCTGCGCCCCCGTTGTCATGCGCTGCTGCCATCCTGCGCCCATTCTGTCATGTGCTGCTCCCATCCTGCTGCCATCCTGCGCCCGTTATGTCATGCGCTGCTGCCATCCTGCGCCCGTTCTGTCATGTGCTGCTGCCATCCTGCGCCCGTTCTGTCATGTGCTGCTGCCATCCTGCGCCCGTTCTGTCATGTGCTGCTGCCATCCTGCGCCCGTTCTGTCATGTGCTGCTGCCATCCTGCGCCCGTTCTGTCATGTGCTGCTGCCATCCTGCGCCCGTTCTGTCATGTGCTGCTCCCATCCTGCGCCCGTTCTGTCATGTGCTGCTGCCATCCTGCGCCCGTTCTGTCATGTGCTGCTCCCATCCTGCGCCCCCGTTCTGTCATGCCCTGCTGCCATCCTGCGCCCGTTCTGTCATGTGCTGCTGCCATCCTGCGCCCGTTCTGTCATGTGCTGCTGCCATCCTGCGCCCGTTCTGTCATGTGCTGCTGCCATCCTGCGCCCGTTCTGTCATGTGCTGCTGCCATCCTGCGCCCGTTATGTCATGCGCTGCTGCCATCCTGCGCCCGTTCTGTCATGTGCTGCTCCCATCCTGCGCCCGTTCTGTCATGTGCTGCTGCCATCCTGCGCCCGTTCTGTCATGTGCTGCTGCCATCCTGCGCCCGTTCTGTCATGCGCTGCTGCCATCCTGCGCCCGTTCTGTCATGTGCTGCTCCCATCTTGCGCCCGTTCTGTCATGTGCTGCTCCCATCCTGCGCCCCCGTTCTGTCATGCGCTGCTGCCATCCTGCGCCCGTTCTGTCATGTGCTGCTCCCATCCTGCTGCCATCCTGCGCCCGTTCTGTCATGCGCTGCTGCCATCCCGCGCCCGTTCTGTCATGTGCTGCTGCCATCCTGCGCCCGTTCTGTCATGTGCTGCTGCCATCCTGCGCCCGTTCTGTCATGTGCTGCTGCCATCCTGCGCCCGTTCTGTCATGTGCTGCTGCCATCCTGCGCCCGTTCTGTCATGTGCTGCTGCCATCATGCGCCCGTTCTGTCATGTGCTGCTGCCATCCTGCGCCCGTTCTGTCATGTGCTGCTGCCATCCTGCGCCCGTTCTGTCATGTGCTGCTCCCATCCTGCGCCACTATTGTATTATATGCCCCCGTATGCTGCTGCCATATATAAAAAAAAGATACCATACTCACCTATCGTCCGGCTCCACTGCAGGTGTGTCTTCAAGAAAATGGCGCCGGAAAGCGCGGACTGCGCAGGCGCCGATTCCGGCAGCAGGAATCGGCGCCTGCGCAGTCCGCGCTTTCCGGCGCCATTTTCTTGAACACACACTCCGGCTCCTCTGCCTGTGACTGGACTCTGTCACAGCAGAGGAGCCGGGAGACGGAGCAGCACGCAGCGCTGGAACGGAGGACAGGTGAATATACTTACTCTCCCTCCTGGCGCGTCCACGGTCCCTGACTCTCCGGTGGAGATCGCGGTGTGCGTTCAGTGCTTACGCATACCGCGATCTCCTGGGAGCGTCACTCTGTGGGGGCCAGACTGCTCCGGCGCTTGCGCCTGCGCAGTCTATAAAGGCTTCGGACAGAGTGACGCTCCCAGCGTTATAGATTTCATGCCAAAATCTCATATTTACATAGTCTGGAAAAGGCAGAATGGATCAGAACTCCATGATACCTACACCCAGCATGTGCACACAAGTCCCACCACCTCGCCAGGAACCCACTGCATAATCTATTCAGAAGACCACCATGAAGAGTAGAGGTCACTGCCTAATGCATCAACTGTTCTTAAAGCTCAAGTCTCCAGAATTCAGCGTATCCTTGACACTATAGATTAATCTTTATCATCATTACCCGGCTGTCTTTAGATCTGAAGATTTGATGCAGATAAGCTCCCAAGTTTCTTCACTTGATTGAGGAAATATGCAAACGGTGCAGTTCTAGACTTACATTTAATAGCGGTGCATCATATGGCGGCTCTGGGGATGGACGGTGAGACCCGACTCATGGAAGCCAACAACTGTGATTTGCAAAGGAAATGATAACTTCTATGTAATGAATCTGCCGAACTATACAAACACTCCATCAGGAGAAGACTGAATTTGCATGCTCACCTACTGTATCCTCACCCATCCCTTGTAGAGTATGAGCTCTCGCGGGCAGGGTCCTCCACCAGTAGCAGTCAGTGACTTGTATTGTTTAAGACTATTGTACTTGTGTTTTAAGTATACCCCCCCATTGTCATATCATTGTGCTGTTTCACTGCTATGCAGTAAGGTTCCCAGCTCTTTAGAGGTTTGTCCTTCCTCTCTCCCTGTCTGTCCCTCTAGCTCTGATGTAACTCTGATGAGAGTAATTCCTCGCTTCTTCTTCTTCATTTTTCTTACTTATTCACTGCTTGCAGCCATCCTAGAAGCTCATGTGCTTGCATCTCTGGTTCATAAAAGCCTTTTTTACCTAATTTATTTGTGCATAACTACAAGAATTCAGCTGGAAAATAAATCTTCTTCTGGAATCTTCATACATGCCTCCTGCAGTTGAGTCAAGCTGTTTGATGACGTGTTTCTGGAGCGGCCCCAAGGGCTGTAGGGTACTCGGAGACGGGCCCCTTTGGTTCTCAGTGGGGGATGTCACGGTGGCGGACCCGGTCCGTGGCCCTCGGGAGGTCCGTTGAAGTTGTGGGGGAAAGGTCTTTAAAGGGATAATGTTCATGACGCCACCTGTGGTATTCGGTCAGGGTGACCAATGCTGCTTAGGGTCCGCTGGGGTGATGTTATGGCAGCTAGATGGTATACCTTCCCACAGGTGACATGTGTCCCCAGGGCTTCCCAGAGTGTAGATGGTGGATGGTGGATGATGTAAGGCGCAGTGAATAACGAGGACACAAGGTTGCAGTCTCTTTACCTTTACTGAAGGCTTCAGCATCCACAGTCCAGGGTAGGGACCACAGGGTAGGCAGAGTCCGGCCGGTCTGAAGGCAAATCCAGAGTCTCCTTATTCAGGTGGAATTCAATAGCCTTCCTCTAGCGCCTGGGCATTGTAGTCCCTCCCTGCTGAGCAACTCGGTAAGGTCCTCACAACTATTGTAGATGTTAAGTATCTTCTCTCTGTCCCCCTGACGGATAGGACAAACCCGTATGACTGGAGGCCTGAGGCTTTTTATAGGGACCCTAGAGACGCCCCGGCCCCAACAAGTTGCCACCCTGCCTACTGTTTATATGGTTGGGCAGCTAACGTGAAATCAACTGTCCTGCCAGTCTCTGAAGTAAAGCATAGAGATCCTTACTCCCTCGGTGTTCTGGCTACCGGTACTGCGCTTCAGAAGGAGGCAGCCTGCTTCTAGCTAGTCTCCCCCTGATGTTCATCTCCTGTTGCTATGACTTTGTTGCTCACTCACTAGGACACAATTCCTTTCGTGCCCTTTCTTAGGATGCTGCCGCATGGGATGCAGGCACAGCTCCGTGTACCCTCGTCTTCCACAGGCCGCAGTCTGGAGCTGGCTGGAACCCACTCCAACCAGCCTCTGCCAAACTCGGTCGGGACTCGCTGACTATCTCCTACTCCCTCCAGTCAGCTTCTGTCTCTCTTCCTAACCAACCCACCAGTTTTACCTAAAGGTACCGTCACACATAACGATATCGTTGCTTTTTGTGACGTAGCAACGATATCGTTAAGGAAATCGTTATGTGTGACAGCGACCAACGATCAGGATCCTGCTGGGAGATCGTTGGTTGCTGAAGAAAGTCCAGAACTTTGTTTCGTCGCTGGATCTCTCGCTGACATCTCTGGATCGGCGTGTGTGACGCCGATCCAGCGATGTCTTCACTGGTAACCAGGGTAAACATCGGGTTACTAAGCGCAGGGCCGTGCTTAGTAACCCGATGTTTACCCTGGTTACCATCGTAAAAGTAACAAAAACAAACACTACATACTTTCCTACAGCCGTCTGTCCCCGGCGCTCTGCTTCCTGCACTGACTGTGAGCGCCGGCCAGCCGGAAAGCAGAGCGGTGACGTCACCGCTCTGCTTTCCGGCCGCTGTGCTCACAGCCAGTACAGGAGGAGTGCAGAGAAGCAGAGCGCCGGGGACAGACAGCGGTAGGTAAGTATGTACTGTTTTTTTTTTTTTACTTTTATGCTGGTAACCAGGGTAAACATCGGGTTACTAAGTGCGGCCCTGCGCTTAGTAACCCGATGTTTACCCTGGTTACCCGGGGACTTCGGGATCGTTGGTCGCTGGAGAGCTGTCTGTGTGACAGCTCTCCAGCGACCAAACAGCGATGCTGCAGCGATCGACATCGTTGTCGGTATCGCTGCAGCGTCGCTCAGTGTGACGGTACCTTAAGTGTGAGGAGTGGCCTAGTAGATAGAAGCATGGCTCCCCCTGGCGGACTGGAGTGTGAAGTGTGTATTGTGGCTGTGATACCTGGACAGAAGATCTCCTTCATTGCCTTCAGACGTAACATCACTCCCCCTGGTGGAAGAATAACATTACTGCACCGACCAGGACTCTGGGGCGCTGTATTTCAGTAGCAGTAACGGTACATACAGACATCCTAGAAATGGTTTCTCAAGGGCCCCATGCTCGCAGTTTAGTTACGGAGTAAGAATTATCTTCTTTAACAATCATCAGTGAACAATTAAGAAAATGTGTTGATGATTTCTGTACATCTCCCAGGTCAGGAGATAAGTTCAGGCATTTGGGGTTTTTTTGGGAAGAGATTGGTTAGACCAGTGTTTCCCAAACTCCCGTCCTCACAGACCCCACGGGTCATGTTTCCAGGATTTCCTTAGTATTGCACAAGTAGCAGAAGTATCATCAAGGCATCAGGAATTGTCTCACCTGTGCAATACTATGGAAATCCTGAAAACATGACCCGTGGGGTCCGTGAGGACTGGAGTTTGGGAAATACTGGGTTAGACTTTGGGAATATATGAGAATCTTTGTTCTTTGTAAGGTGTATTAGAAAGCGTTCTACCACTTTATATTCTTAGTTGCCACTTTGTTATAATAATAATAATAATAATAATAATAATAATTTTTTTTATATACGCCAACATATTCTGCAGCACTTTACAGTTCAACAATTCATACACAACAGTCATAAGTAGCAAAGCTAAAGATAATCCAATAATTTGTGAGAATGCAAGTAGATCTCCTAAGGTGAACCTGCTGGACCGCGACAGCGAACCTTCCCAGAGCGAGTAGACCCAGAGACCCACCCCCTATACAGGGAGCGTTTGGGGCAGGCCCAAGGGAGACTACTGCCGCGGCAGCTGGTACCTAAAGAGGATGACAGGGAAAGGGGTGATAAGGCTGGAGTACAGGAAAAAACGGACAGAGCAGGGATGTAGGAAGAAATGGGAACAAAGGAGAATGGGACACAAGGACGGGAAATGAAAACTGACGGACAGCTGACGGACGGCTGGGGAGACAAAGGCTAGGCAGCGAGGACTCGGAGACACTGGAAGAGCGGAACTGTGGAGGAAAACAAAGGAGAGAGATCAGGTAAGGGAAACCAGAGAAGGAGGAACACTAAGGGTAGTAAGGGACAGGAGCTGACTGCAGGACGGAATGTCCGAAGGACGTGGGGCCAGAATCACATGTAGTATGCAAATGATCAACAGGCACCGCTGGGAGGAAGAGGCAGGCAGATAAAGAAGGCGGTGACATACCTTCCGGTTCAGGGTCCTCCTGGAGCACAGAGCGGTGAAGCAAGAGCGGCCGGGATCAGCGAGGCACAAGTGCGCGCGAGCCGCAGAACCCAGTGCGCGCGTGCGCCCGAGAAGAAGGAGGAGCCGGCCGTGCGAGAGGAGAAGCCCGGGGACGAGCAGGAACGCACCGAGACGCCGCAGAGCGGTGAGTATCACAGGTTACAAGCGGCGAGGTGAGCGGGAGCATAACATAATTAAAGCAAAGATAAGCCGCCCCTGCTCGTGAGAGCTTACAGTCTACAATGAGGTGGGGGAGATGCAAAGTACAGGTGCTTATTTACAATGATGTATTCACAATGAGGGTCCGGCCATCTTCAGGGGGTGGAGATAGAGAAAGGCTGCATGAAATGGTCACCGGCCATCTTCTGTGGTGTCATCTGTGCCTGTTGTTGTTACTGCTGCTGACGTCGCAAACAATTTTTTGAAATGTGGAGACTCCAAGTTGGGTCTCAACCTGGTGGGTTGCCTGTGTAAGTAGATCTTCCAGACAGGCAGGGAACACTACCTGTGTTACTGTCCTTACATTTTTCTACCAATAGTACTGTATGAAACTGATGTTTGAGCCATCTGAGTGTGGATTTAATAAAAAAAACTGGAGGTGTTGCAGGAAGTATCAGAGCTCTTAGATAAGAAGGCTTACATCGCTCCAATTAGCCACCACATCTTATTTCAAACGTCAATTCCAAGCGGTAAATACCCTGATACCTCATGCATGGCTCAAGGCTGACTGCTGCCGTGACATTTGCAAATTTCTACTGTGGGTCAGTTGATGCCACTTTCTTTTTGTCAACCCCTAATTTTAGCCTTTATGTGAAGCTTTTAATCACCCCTTAAGGTGTTGTGTATATGTTTGATTTGCCCTCCCAGTGAATCTCATGGGGTTCGGGTACATTCGTCAAACCGTTCAGCAAACGTCTAAACGTTCTGCGAATCAAACCGAATTGAACTTTGAAAGGTTCACTCATCTCTAATTAGGAGGCTGAAATAAAAGGATTAGACAAACAACAGCGAGGTCCAAATGATGCTGCAGGGTATAAAGTCCACTCTCCGGTCCATCTTGGTCTCTGTCTAGGGCGTGGAGGAGGTTCATCTCCAGATGTAGAGGCTGTCTAGGTGGTGGAAGTCAGGGCGAGCGTCAGCACCTGAGTAAGTGCTGGAGCCCTGAGAGGGCTGGGGGCCCACTCGCCATCGGGGACACCGGTGCTATGGGGGCCCAGTGCAAAGTGCCTGCTCAGCTTACCTCTCCCCGTTCCTCCGCTGCAGCATCTTTCGCATCTCCTGACTCTTTGACATTTCAGGTCAGAGGGCACAATGACGTCACTAGTTTGTGCTCTCTGCTTAGAACAGTCCCAGTGCAGAGAGCCGGAAGACGGCAACACTGATGAGTCTGGAGCAGAGCAGTGGCCAGTGAGGAGAGGGGAGTATTTCATTTTTTGGTATTTTTAATATTTGAAGCAATATATGGGACCCAGCATACGCTGGAGCATTATATGGGGCCCATTATATAATGGAGCATTATATGGGACCCACAACTTATTGGAGCATGATATGAGGCCCATTATATACTGGAACATCCTATATACGGACCATCATATACTGGAGCATTATATAGGACCCATCAAAAACTGGAAAATTGTATGAGGCTGTCTAGGTGGTGGAGGTTCTCCTTCAGATGTAGAGGCTGTCCAGGTGGTGGAGGTTCTTCCCCAGATGTGGAGGCTGTCTAGGTGGTGGAGGTTCTCCTCCAGATGTGGAGTGTGTCTAGGTGGTGGAGGTTCTCCTCTGGATGTGGAGGCTGTCTAGGTGGTGGAGGTTCTTCCCCAGATGTGGAGGCTGTCTAGGTGGTGGAGGTTTTTCCCCAGATGGGGAGGCTGTCTAGGTGGTGGAGATTCTCCTCCGGATGTGGAGGCTGTCTAGGTGGTGGAGGTTCTCCTCCAGATGTGGAGGCTGTCTAGGTGGTGGAGGTTCTCCTCCAGATGTGGAGGCTGTCTAGGTGGTGGAGGTTTTCCTCTGGATGTGGAGGCTGTCTAGGTGGTGGAGGTTCTCCTCCGGATCTGGAGGCAGTCTAGGTGGTGGAGGTTCTCATCCGGATGTGGAGGCTGTCTAGGTGGTGGAGGTTTTCCACCAGATGTGGAGGCTGTCTAGGTGGTGGAGGTTCTCCTCTGGATGTGGAAGCTGTCTAGGTGGTGGAGGTTCTTCCCCAGATGTGGAGGCTGTCTAGGTGGTGGAGGTTCTCCTCTGGATGTGGAGGCTGTCTAGGTAGTGGAGGTTCTCCTCCAGATCTGGAGTGTGTCAAGGTGGTGGAGGTTCTCCTCCAGATGTGGAGGCTGTCTAGGTGGTGGAGGTTCTTCCCCATATGTGGAGGCTGTCTAGGCGGTGGAGGTTCTCCTCCAGATGTGGAGTGTGTCTAGGTGGTTGAGGTTTTCCTCCAGATGTGGAGGCTGTCTAGCTGGTGGAGGTTCTCCTCCAGATGTGGAGGCTGTCTAGGGGGTGGAGGTTCTCCTCTGGATGTGGAGGCTGTCTAGATGGTGGAGGTTCTCATACGGATATGGAGGCTGTCTAGGTGGTAGAGGTTCTCCTCTGGTTGTGGAGGCTGTCTAGGTGGTGGAGGTTTTCCTCCAGATGTGGAGGCTGTCTAGCTGGTGGAGGTTCTCCTCCGGATGTGGAGGCTGTCTAGGTGGTGGAGGATCTCCTTTGGATGTGGAGGCTGTCTAGATGGTGGAGGTTCTCCTATGGATGTGGAGGTTGTCTAGGTGGTGGAGGTTCTTCTCTGGATGTGGAGGCTGTCTAGGTGGTGGAGGTTCTCCTCCGGATGTGGAGGCTGTCTAGGTGGTGGAGGTTCTCCTCCGGATGTGGAGGCTGTCTAGGTGGTGGAGGTTTTCCTCCGGATGTGGAGGCTGTCTAGGTGGTGGAGGTTCTTCCCCAGATGTGGAGGCTGTCTAGGTGGTGGAGGTTCTCCTCTGGATGTGGAGGCTGTCTAGGTGGTGGAGGTTCTCCTCCGGATGTGGAGGCTGTCTAGGTGGTGGAGGTTTTCCTCCGGATGTGGAGGCTGTCTAGGTGGTGGAGGTTCTCCTCCGGATGTGGAGGCTGTCTAGGTGGTGGAGGTTCTCCGGATGTGGAGGCTGTCTAGGTGGTGGAGGTTTTCCTCCAGATGTGGAGGCTGTCTAGGTGGTGGAGGTTCTCCTCTGAATGTGGAAGCTGTCTAGGTGGTGGAGGTTCTTCCCCAGATGTGGAGGCTGTCTAGGTGGTGGAGGATCTCCTCTGGATGTGGAGGCTGTCTAGATGGTGGAGGTTCTCCTTTGGATGTGGAGGCTGTCTAGGTGGTGGAGGTTCTCCTCCGAATGTGGAGGCTGTCTAGATGGTGGAGGTTCCCCTACGGATGTGGAGGCTGTCTAGGTGGTGGAGGATCTCCTCTGGATGTGGAGGCTGTCTAGATGATGGAGGTTCTCCTATGGATGTGGAGGCTGTCTAGGTGGTGGAGGTTCTCCTCTGGATGTGGAGGCTGTCTAGGTAGTGGAGGTTCTCCTCCAGATCTGGAGTGTGTCAAGGTGGTGGAGGTTCTCCTCCAGATGCGGAGGCTGTCCAGGTGGTGGAGGTTCTTCCCCATATGTGGAGGCTGTCTAGGCGGTGGAGGTTCTCCTCCAGATGTGGAGTGTGTCTAGGTGGTTGAGGTTCTCCTCCAGATGTGGAGGCTGTCTAGGTGGTGGAGGTTCTTCCCCAGATGTGGAGGCTGTCTAGGTGGTGGAGGTTCTCCTCTGGATGTGGAGGCTGTCTAGATGGTGGAGGTTCTCCTTTGGATGTGGAGGCTGTCTAGGTGGTGGAGGTTCTCCTCCGAATGTGGAGGCTGTCTAGATGGTGGAGGTTCCCCTACGGATGTGGAGGCTGTCTAGGTGGTGGAGGATCTCCTCTGGATGTGGAGGCTGTCTAGATGATGGAGGTTCTCCTATGGATGTGGAGGCTGTCTAGGTGGTGGAGGTTCTCCTCTGGATGTGGAGGCTGTCTAGGTGGTGGAGGTTCTTCCCCAGATGTGGAGGCTGTCTAGGTAGTGGAGGTTCTCCTCCAGATCTGGAGTGTGTCAAGGTGGTGGAGGTTCTCCTCCAGATGTGGAGTGTGTCTAGGTGGTTGAGGTTCTCCTCCAGATGTGGAGGCTGTCTAGGTGGTGGAGGTTCTCCTCTGAATGTGGAAGCTGTCTAGGTGGTGGAGGTTCTTCCCCAGATGTGGAGGCTGTCTAGGTGGTGGAGGATCTCCTCTGGATGTGGAGGCTGTCTAGATGGTGGAGGTTCTCCTTTGGATGTGGAGGCTGTCTAGGTGGTGGAGGTTCTCCTCCGAATGTGGAGGCTGTCTAGATGGTGGAGGTTCCCCTACGAATGTGGAGGCTGTCTAGGTGGTGGAGGATCTCCTCTGGATGTGGAGGCTGTCTAGATGATGGAGGTTCTCCTATGGATGTGGAGGCTGTCTAGGTGGTGGAGGTTCTCCTCTGGATGTGGAGGCTGTCTAGGTGGTGGAGGTTCTCCTCTGGATGTGGAGGCTGTCTAGGTAGTGGAGGTTCTCCTCCAGATCTGGAGTGTGTCAAGGTGGTGGAGGTTCTCCTCCAGATGCGGAGGCTGTCTAGGTGGTGGAGGTTCTTCCCCATATGTGGAGGCTGTCTAGGCGGTGGAGGTTCTCCTCGAGATGTGGAGTGTGTCTAGGTGGTTGAGGTTCTCCTCCAGATGTGGAGGCTGTCTAAGTGGTTGAGGTTTTCCTCCAGATGTGGAGGCTGTCTAGCTGGTGGAGGTTCTCCTCCAGATGTGGAGGCTGTCTAGGGGGTGGAGGTTCTCCTCTGGATGTGGAGGCTGTCTACATGGTGGAGGTTCTCCTACGGATATGGAGGCTGTCTAGGTGATGGAGGTTCTCCTCCAGATGTGGAGGCTGTCTAGGGGGTGGAGGTTCTCCTCTGGATGTGGAGGCTGTCTACATGGTGGAGGTTCTCCTCTGGTTGTGGAGGCTGTCTAGGTGGTGGAGGTTTTCCTCCAGATGTGGAGGCTGTCTAGCTGGTGGAGGTTCTCCTCCGGATGTGGAGGCTGTCTAGGTGGTGGAGGATCTCCTTTGGATGTGGAGGCTGTCTAGATGGTGGAGGTTCTCCTATGGATGTGGAGGTTGTCTAGGTGGTGGAGGTTCTTCTCTGGATGTGGAGGCTGTCTAGGTGGTGGAGGTTCTCCTCCGGATGTGGAGGCTGTCTAGGTGGTGGAGGTTCTCCTCCGGATGTGGAGGCTGTCTAGGTGGTGGAGGTTTTCCTCCGGATGTGGAGGCTGTCTAGGTGGTGGAGGTTCTTCCCCAGATGTGGAGGCTGTCTAGGTGGTGGAGGTTCTCCTCTGGATGTGGAGGCTGTCTAGGTGGTAGAGGTTCTCCTCTGGTTGTGGAGGCTGTCTAGGTGGTGGAGGTTTTCCTCCAGATGTGGAGGCTGTCTAGCTGGTGGAGGTTCTCCTCCGGATGTGGAGGCTGTCTAGGTGGTGGAGGATCTCCTTTGGATGTGGAGGCTGTCTAGATGGTGGAGGTTCTCCTATGGATGTGGAGGTTGTCTAGGTGGTGGAGGTTCTTCTCTGGATGTGGAGGCTGTCTAGGTGGTGGAGGTTCTCCTCCGGATGTGGAGGCTGTCTAGGTGGTGGAGGTTTTCCTCCGGATGTGGAGGCTGTCTAGGTGGTGGAGGTTCTCCTCCGGATGTGGAGGCTGTCTAGGTGGTGGAGGTTCTCCGGATGTGGAGGCTGTCTAGGTGGTGGAGGTTTTCCTCCAGATGTGGAGGCTGTCTAGGTGGTGGAGGTTCTCCTCTGAATGTGGAAGCTGTCTAGGTGGTGGAGGTTCTTCCCCAGATGTGGAGGCTGTCTAGGTGGTGGAGGATCTCCTCTGGATGTGGAGGCTGTCTAGATGGTGGAGGCTGTCTAGGTGGTGGAGGTTCTCCTCCGAATGTGGAGGCTGTCTAGATGGTGGAGGTTCCCCTACGGATGTGGAGGCTGTCTAGGTGGTGGAGGATCTCCTCTGGATGTGGAGGCTGTCTAGATGATGGAGGTTCTCCTATGGATGTGGAGGCTGTCTAGGTGGTGGAGGTTCTCCTCTGGATGTGGAGGCTGTCTAGATGGTGGAGGTTCCCCTACGGATGTGGAGGCTGCCTAGGTGGTGGAGGTTCTCCTCCGGTTGTGGAGGCTGTCTAGCTGGTGGAGGTTCTCCTCTGGATGTGGAGGCTGTCTAGGTGGTGGAGTTTCTCCTCCGGATGTGGAGGCTGTCCAGATGGTGGAGGTTCCCCTACCAATGTGGAGGCTGTCTAGGTGGTGGAGATTCTCCTCTGGATGTGGAAGCTGTCTAGGTGGTGGAGGTTCTCCTCCAGATGTGGAGGCTAAGGATACTATGTGCTTATCATTTATATTCTGACAATATCGTGTGCTGTATTATTCATCTATTGTTATAGTCTATACTTTTTTTTATTTTTTCTTCATGTATTTTACCATACATTATTGCGGTTAGTCAATCCAATTATTCTTTCATCCTGAAATATATTAGACTTCACGAGGTTCAGTAACTTTTCCTATTCCTGAACAAACAGCGTAATGAGACCCCAGCACTCACGGACCCAGGAGAACATCATGTACTGATAGTTCTAAATGTTTCATGGTTTATTAAATGCATTTTACAATAAAACAGAAGCCCCAACCTTAACCTTTACAAACGATGCTCAAAATGGCATGTGATGCCTCCTGCCCAAGAAATAATTCACTAGTGCAATAGATGAAGCAGGTTGTGATCAGACTCATGCACATGTTGTCATGTATAGTTACATAGTTACATAGTTATTAACCCCTTTACCCCCAAGGGTGGTTTGCACGTTAATGACCGGGCCAATTTTTACAATTCTGACCACTGTCCCTTTATGAGGTTATAACTCCGAAACGCTTCAACGGATCCTGGTGATTCTGACATTGTTTTCTCGTGACATATTGTACTTCATGATAGTGGTAAAATTTCTTTGATAGTACCTGCGTTTATTTGTGAAAAAAACGGAAATTTGGCGAAAATTTTGAAAATTTCGCAATTTTCAAACTTTGAATTTTTATGCAATTAAATCACAGAGATATGTCACACAAAATACTTAATAAGTAACATTTCCCACATGTCTCCTTTACATCAGCATAATTTTGGAACCAATTTTTTTTTTTGTTAGGGAGTTATAAGGGTTAAAAGTTGACCAGCAATTTCTCATTTTTACAACACCATTTTTTTTTAGGGACCACGTCTCATTTGAAGTCATTTTGAGGGGTCTATATGATAGAAAATGCCCAAGTGTGACACCATTCTAAAAACTGCACCCCTCAAGGTGCTCAAAACCACATTCAAGAAGTTTATTAACCCTTCAGGTGTTTAATAGGAATTTTTGGAATGTTTAAATAAAAATGAACATTTAACTTTTTTACACAAAAAATTTACTTCAGCTCCAATTTGTTTTATTTTACCAAGGGTAACAGGAGAAATTGGACCCAAAAAGTTGTTGTCCAATTTGTCCTGAGTACGCTGATACCCCATATGTGGCAGTAAACCACTGTTTGGGCGCATGGGAGAGCTCGGAAGGGAAGGAGCGCTATTTGACTTTTCAATGCAAAATTGACAGGAATTGAGATGGGACGCCATGTTGCGTTTGGAGAGCCACTGATGTGCCTAAACATTGAAACCCCCCACAAGTGACACCATTTTGGAAAGTAGACCCCCTAAGGAACTTATCTGGATGTGTGGTGAGCACTTTGACCCACCAAGTGCTTCACAGAAGTTTATAATGCAGAACCGTAAAAATAAAAAATCATATTTTTTCACAAAAATTATATTTTTGCCCCCAATTTTTTATTTTTCCAAGGGTAAGAGAAGAAATTGGACCACAAAAGTTGTTGTCCAATTTGTCCCGAGTACGCTGATACCCCATATGTGGCAGTAAACCACTGTTTGGGCGCATGGGAGAGCTCGGAAGGGAAGGAGCGCCGTTTGACTTTTCAATGCAAAATTGACAGGAATTGAGATGGGACGCCATGTTGCGTTTGGAGAGCCACTGATGTGCCTAAACATTGAAACCCCCCACAAGTGACACCATTTTGGAAAGTAGACCCCCTAAGGAACTTATCTGGATGTGTGGTGAGCACTTTGACCCACCAAGGGCTTCACAGAAGTTTATAATGCAGAGCCATAAAAATAAAACAAAATTTTTTTCCCACAAAAATTATTTTTTAGCCCCCAGTTTTGTATTTTCCCTAGGGTAACAGGAGAAATTGGACCCCAAAAGTTGTTGTCCAATTTGTCCTGAGTACGCTGATACCCCATATGTGGGGGGGAACCACCGTTTGGGCGCATGGGAGGGTTCGGAAGGGAAGGAGCGCCATTTGGAATGCAGACTTAGATGGAATGGTCTGCAGGCGTCACATTGCGTTTGCAGAGCCCCTAATGTACCTAAACAGTAGAAACCCCCCACAAGTGACACCATTTTGGAAAGTAGACCCCCTAAGGAACTCATCTTGATGTGTTGTGAGAGCTTTGAACCCCCAAGTATTTCACTACAGTTTATAACGCAGAGCCATGCAAATAAAAAATATTTTTTTTTCCACAAAAATTATATTTTAGCCCCCAGTTTTGTATTTTTCCAAGGTTAGCAGGAGAAATTGGACCCTAAATGTTGTTGTCCAATTTGTCCTGAGTACGCTGATACCCGATATGTTGGGGGGAACCACCGTTTGGGCGCATGGGAGGGCTCGGAAGGGAAGGAGCATCATTTGGAATGCAGACTTAGATGGATTGGTCTGCAGGCGTCACATTGCGTTTGCAGAGCCCCTAATGTACCTAAACAGTAGAAACCCCCCACAAGTGACCCCATATTGGAAACTAGACCCCTCAATGAACTTATCTAGATGTGTTGTGAGAACTTTGAACCCCCAAGTGTTTCACTACAGTTTATAACGCAGAGCCGTGAAAATAAAAAATCTTTTTGTTTTCCCACAAAAATTATTTTTTAGCCCCCAGTTTTGTATTTTCCCAAGGGTAACAGGAGAAATTGGTCCACAAAAGTTGTTGTCCAATTTGTCCTGAGTACGCTGATACCCCATATGTTGGGGTAAACCCCTGTTTGGGCACACAGGAGAGCTCGGAAGGGAAGGAGCACTGTTTTACTTTTTCAACGCAGAATTGGCTGGAATTGAGATCGGACGCCATGTCGTGTTTGGAGAGCCCCTGATGTGCCGAAAAAGTGGAAACCCCCCAATTATAACTGAAACCCTAATCTAAACACACCCCTAACCCTAATTCCAACGGTAACCCTAACCACACCTCTAACCCTGACACACCCCTAACCCTAATCCCAACCCTATTCCCAACTGTAAATGTAATCTAAACCCTAACCCTAACTTTAGCCCCAACCCTAACTGTAGCCCCAACCCTAACCCTAACCCTAGCCCTAACCCTAGCCCTAACCCTAGCCCTAACCCTAGCCCTAACCCTAACCCTAGCCCTAACCCTAGCCCTAACCCTAACCCTAGCCCTAACCCTAGCCCTAACCCTAGCCCTAACCCTAACCCTAGCCCTAACCCTAGCCCTAACCCTAACCCTAACCCTAGCCCTAACCCTAGCCCTAACCCTAGCCCTAACCCTAGCCCTAACCCTAACCCTAGCCCTAACCCTAGCCCTAGCCCTAACCCTAGCCCTAACCCTAACCCTAATCCTAGCCCTAACCCTAGCCCTAATGGGAAAATGGAAATAAATACATTTTTTTTTATTTTTCCCTAACTAAGGGGGTGATGAAGGGGGGTTTGATTTACTTTTATAGCGAGTTTTTTAGCGGATTTTTATGATTGGCAGCCGTCACACACTGAAAGACCTATTTTATTGCAAAAAAATATTTTTTGCAATACCACATTTTGAGAGCTATAATTTTTCCATATTTTGGTCCACAGAGTCATGTGAGGTCTTGTTTTTTGCGGGACGAGTTGACGTTTTTATTGAAAACATTTTTGGGCACGTGACTTTTTTTATCGCTTTTTATTCCGATTTTTGTGAGGAAGAATGACCAAAAGCCAGCTATTCATGAATTTCTATTGGGGGAGGCGTTTATACCGTTCCACGTTTGGTAAAATTGATAAATCAGTTTTATTCTTCGGGTCAGTACGATTACAGCGATACCTCATTTATATCATTTTTTTATGGTTTGGTGCTTTTATACGATAAAAACTATTTTACAGAAAAAATAATTATTTTTGCATCGCTTTATTCTCAGGACTATAACTTTTTTATTTTTTTGCTGATGATGCTGTATGGCGGCTCTTTTTTTGCGGGACAATATGACGCTTTCAGCGGTACCATGGTTATTTATATCTGTCCTTTTGATCGCGTGTTATTCCACTTTTTGTTCGGCGGTATGATAATAAAGCGTTGTTTTTTGCCTCGTTTTTTTTTTTTTTTCTTACGGTGTTTACTGAAGGGGTTAACTAGTGGGACAGTTTTATAGGTCGGGTCGTTACGGACGCGGCGATACTAAATATGTGTACTTTTATTGGTTTTTTTTTTTTATTTAGATGAAGAAATGTATTTATGGGAATAATATTTTTTTTTTTTTTTTCATTATTTTGGAATATTTTTTTTTATTTTTTTTACACATTTGGAAATTTTTTTTTTAACTTTTTTACTTTGTCCCAGGGGGGGACATCACAGATCAGTGATCTGACAGTTTGCACAGCACTCTGTCAGATCACTGATCTGATAGGAGTGCAGGCTGCTTTACAGTGCCTGCTCTGAGCAGGCTCTGTGAAGCCACCTCCCTCCCTGCAGGACCCGGATCCGCGGCCATCTTGGATCCGGGGCTCGAGCAGGGAGGGAGGTGAGGAGACCCTCGCAGCAACGCGATCACATCGCGTTGCTGCGGGGGGCTCAGGGAAGCCCGCAGGGAGCCCCCTCCCTGCGCGGTGCTTCCCTGCACCGCCGGCACATCGCGATCATCTTTGATCGCGGTGTGCCAGGGGTTAATGTGCCGGGGGCGGTCCGTGACCGCTCCTGGCACATAGTGCCGGATGTCAGCTGCGATAAGCAGCTGACACCCGGCCGCGATCGGCCGCGCTCCCCCCGTGAGCGCGGCCGATCGGCTATGACGTACTATCCCGTCCAGGGTCAGATAAGCCCAGGGCACCTCGACGGGATAGTACGTCTAAGGTCACAGAGGGGTTAAGGTTGAAGGAAGACATGAAGTCCATCTAGTTCAACCCATAGCCTAACCTAACATGCCCTAACATGTTGATCCAGAGGAAGGCAAAAAAACCCCATGTGCAAAGAGTAAGCTCCACCTTGGGGAAAAAAATTCCTTCCCGACTCCACATACGGCAATCAGACTAGTTCCCTGGATCAACGCCCTATCAAGGAATCTAGTGTATATACCCTGTAACATTATACTTTTCCAGAAAGGTATCCAGTCCCCTCTTAAATTTAAGTAATGAATCACTCATTACAACATCACACGGCAGAGAGTTCCATAGTCTCACTGCTCTTACAGTAAAGAACCCGCATCTGTTATTATGCTTAAACCTTTTTTCCTCCAACCGCAGAGGATGCCCCCTTGTCCCTGTTTTAGGTCTATGATTAAAAAGATCATCAGAAAGGTCTTTGTACTGTCCCCTCATATATTTATACATTAACATAAGATCACCCCTTAGTCTTCGTTTTTCCAAACTAAATAGCCCCAAGTGTAATAACCTATCTTGGTATTGCAGACCCCCCAGTCCTCTAATAACCTTGGTCGCTCTTCTCTGCACCCGCTCCAGTTCAGCTATGTCTTTCTTATACACCGGAGACCAGAACTGTGCACAGTATTCTAAGTGTGGTCGCAGTAGTGACTTGTATAGAGGTAAAATTATGTTCTCCTCATGAGCATCTATGCCTCTTTTAATGCATCCCATTATTTTATTTGCCTTTGTAGCAGCTGCCTGACACTGGCCACTGAATTTAAGTTTGTCATCCACCCATACACCCAGGTCTTTTTCATTGACGGTTTTGCCCAGAGTTTTAGAATTAAGCACATAATTATACATCTTATTTCTTCTACCCAAGTACATGACCTTACATTTATCCCCATTAAAGCTCATTTGCCATTTATCAGCCCAAGCTTCTAGTTTACATAAATCATCCTGTAATATAAAATTGTCCTCCTCTGTATTGATTACCCTGCAGAGTTTAGTGTCATCTGCAAATATTGAAATTCTACTCTGAATGCCCCCTACAAGGTCATTAATAAATATGTTAAAAAGAAGAGGGCCCAATACTGACCCCTGTGGTACCCCACTGCTAACCGTGACCCAGTCCGAGTGTGCTCCATTAATAACCACCCTTTGTTTCCTATCCCTGAGCCAGCTCTCAACCCACTTGCACATATTTTCCCCTATCCCCATTATTCTCATTTTATGTATCAACCTTTTGTGTGGCACCGTATCAAAAGCTTTTGAAAAGTCCATATACACTACGTGCACTGGGTTCCCTTGGTCCAGTCCGGAACTTACCTCTTCATAGCAACTGATCAAATTATTCTGACATGAACGGTCCCTAGTAAACCCGTGCTGATACTGGGTCATGAGGTTCTTCCTCTTCAGATACTCCAGTATAGCGTCCCTTAGAATGCCCTCCAGGATTTTACCCACAGTAGAGGTGAAGCTTACTGGCCTATAGTTTCCGAGTTCAGTTTTTGTTCCCTTTTTGAATATTGGCCCCACATTTGCTATACGCCAGTCCTGTGGTACAGACCCAGTTATTATGGACTCTTTAAAGATTAATAATAATGGTCTATCAATGACTGTACTTAATTCCTGCAGTACTCGGGGGTGGATCCCATCCGGGCCCGGAGATTTGTCAATTTTAGTGATTTTTAGACGCCGCCGCACTTCCTGCTGGGTTAAGCAGGTGACATTTAATTGGGAATTTTTATCACTAGACATTTTGTAGCCATGGGATTTTCTTGTGTAAATACTGATGAAAAAAAGTCATTTAGCATATTGGCTTTTTCCTCATCCTCATCCACCATCTCACCCAGACTATTTTTAAGGGGCCAACACTATCATTTTTTAGTTTCTTACTATTTATGTAGTTAAAGAATATTTTAGGATTATTTTTACTCTCTCTCTCTCTCTCTCAATGGTCTCCAATTGGTGGCTTTCTAGCAGCTGGTAATCTACCAGACCAGCATTCCATGATAGCCAGACAGGGTGAAGATCATCACTTCAGGTCATCTACTTCTTCCCACCCATCCTAGACGGACCTCATTTCGCATCTTCCTACAGGTAGATGAGCACCAGCTCTGAAGTATCTTTCTAAGCTTCGAGTTGGACTGGATGATGATGGCGACTTCTATTGTTGGGTAGGACACCCCAAAAAGCCCGTTCACTAAATGCAGATCATCCAATTTAAATGGAATTGCTGCACACCATATGACCACCAAATAATAAGATGCAGAAAGCAGAATAAGAGAAGTCATTGTCCTGACGGCATTCACGTAAGTCTTCATCTGAGGGCGGGTAAAGCCCAACACTCCTTGTTTCATGTTCCAAATGTGTTCTAGCAGAAATGAAGCAGTGAATCCAGCAGAGAGGAGACTAATGATGAAGGGTGGCCAGCAACAAAGGAAGGTGAACAGCATCATGTGCAGAGTACTGTAGGTGTATCCAGGGAGAGCGAAGTCCAGGGTAACGTTCCCAGAAGGTTGTGGTTGGCTAATTCCATCTGGTGTAAACAGGACACCTGTAGCCAACGACAGAACTGCTGATATTGAGAGAAGATATGGTAGGAACCGTGGAATATTTCTCTTTGACCAAACAATGAACCTGTGGCTGAAGGTTGTCACGCTGGTACAGTAGAAGAGACAGAGCCAGGCGTTGAGCCAGTACTGGAAATACATGAGGACAGTTACGGGGATTAAGAAAAATTCCTGCACTCCTTGGTAGAAAAAGACATGTCTGAAGACCACAATGATCATCACCTGGGGGAAAATTAAAGTCAGAAGAAGTATATTAGTCACACCCATGAGGAAATGGAGCAGAGCGGACGGGTTCACTTCATTTCCAATTCTTAAGACTTTTAAATTGAAAACTACAATGAAAGTGTTTAAAATCAATCCAACCAGACTCTCCAGAACACCGAAGAGCATAAAGGAGAACCACAGAGGAAAATTCATGGTCAGCCTCAGGTATGGTCCCTCTGATCCCTCTGCTTGGTTCTGGATGCTGGTTGATGAGTGCTGGGTACTGGAGCTGGACCTTGTCTGCCCGCAGGTGGAAAGTCTGTGTGTTATAGAGATATGCAAATCATCCTCCAACTTTACATGATGTTTGGTTATGGAGAAGCTACGTACAACCTAAACTATCACTATGAAAGAATAAAATCTTCAATCAAAGTGTCCATTGGTTCTTTTGCTAATAACAGTAGATCTGTAGTTATAAACATCGTGGGGGCATAAAATGACTAAACTCTAGAAGATGTAGCGCTGTTCTTGTGACAATATGATTAGACTGCTCTATCAATCTCAGCAAAACATACAGATGGAGCCAGGTAACGATCTATGAGCAGGAGAAGGTAAGGCACGGTGTCAGATTGTAGCTAGCTGTAAGCTTATAGTCCAGCAAAGGAATCCAGGGCCACAGAAAGATAACGAAATAGAGCTTCCAAATCTAATGGAGAGTCCAGTATCAAAGAGGTTATGAGACCATTGAGCTCAGGCTGCCACCTTTTACCCATCAAGAACACAGAGACATAGGCCTGATGGAGAGACGAATCTGACTCCGCCCATGAGGAACGTACATTAACAGTTCAGGACCTCACGTGATCATCAGGTGGTCAGTCTGTATAATTCTACTGTTCCTGTGGTATCTCTGTGTGTTCTTCCTCCTACAGTTAAATATCCGAAGTAACGGACAAATATTCGTCCCCTGGAGCGTCGCTGGTTGTCCAGGTATGAGCAGATCTAAAGGCTCTGTCATTGCAGTGGTAACATTACCATGCAATAAAACATAAACTATATTGCTAAACGTGTAGTGGCGAGAACAGAATATAGGGATTATTGTGATTATTCTCCTACATCAAGGACTTTGACGCTGTATAATTTTGAGTTTTGTTGAGCGACAGCCCTAGACAACAAAACCTCAGCAGAACAACGACAACGATGTGTTAGCACAAAATATAAATGAGACAATTGTTTAATCAGGGAAACGACCACCATATTTACATGATGGGAACTTTGAAAAGAGTTTGAAGATATGAATCCTTCAATATATTCTGTTTAGTAATATAAATGGTAGAAAGTGATCCGCCCTAGAAGATCTCCTCTACTATGTGAGCATGGCATTTATGGACATTGCTAAGGAGCCGATTGTGATCCACCTGAGCGTGGACCATTGTTATTCCGTATAATATACAGAAGGACACAACAATATGGCTTCCCATATTCACACCTGCCTCTAAAAACCTTACCTAACAGGACGGAAAGCTGTGGCCTCCTACCGCAATCATCACATTACACCGACAGCATCAGTGGAGGTCTTATCTACTATATAGAAATGAAAACACCTACACACACAAGTCAACCAAACACCTTCAGTCTCCATCTTCCAATCCCACCCTCCAAAAATGATCATTAAACCCCTAACCCAAGGGTCAAAACTATGGAACAAGAAGCAGCTTTCATATGTGAGGACCAGAAATGATAAAACATGAAAATCAATGTTCTACATTCTTTATTGCAATTTGAGACAACATTCCCCAGACTGGATGAATTAGAGAGTAAATATCTGTTTAGCGGCTTCCTTGAGTTTAGGATTGCCATAGATGAGGAGAACGGAGAGGACTGTGGCAAATGAGAACAGGAAAATTTGACATATGATGTAACCCAAGGTCATGTATGGAAATACATTCAACATCAAAAGGATCACAAAGAGTAGGACAGTGGTATACAAAATCAGGAGTCCTATCATGGTCTGGATGGACTCCCGATAGTCTCTCACATGAGTGTTTCCTGTCAAGTTCTTCTGAATGTGATAGCTGTAGATCCTGAGGAACCAAGCGCTGCCAATGGTTGTCATCATGATTATCAGGATCGGCAGACTGTTGAGAATCAGGACAATGGTCATGAATTTCAAACTCTGGTTTGAGGTCTCTTCCACCATTTCAGATGAAATTACTGATGAATTCCTTTGGTTTATTTGTGGAATGTACATTAGAATTGTTAGAAAGCTTCCCCCAATTGCCACAACTTCTGTCATTATTATCAACCACCAGACTATGACGCCAATACTCCTCTTCAATGTGGTGAGGACTCCAGGCTGGGAAGGCATGATATTCATGAAGTAGAAGATACAAAGGACAGCAGAGAACCACAAACTGGATGTGATGCTGTACATGGTCATATACGAGATGATGCAGAACAAATATGTGTGGTGAAGGAGGTCTAGCCCCAAGAAATTGATTGTACTGTCTATAGACAAGGAACAAGTGTAGCAGATGTTGGACACATTCAGGAAGATCAGGATCCAGCTGTATCTCATCATATTTTTCTTTAAAAATTCCTTAACCAAAAGGAAAATCATAAAGAAGCAGGAAAGTAATCCAGAAGTGGCCTCCAGAAGTAAAACCACAAGAACAGCTCCTACATCGCGAGAAAACATGTCAGGAGTTATGGTTACACTGAGAAGCCCGGACTACCAGAGAACGTCTTCACAATCTCTTCTGAAGGTGGTGACTGCTCATCGAATGCCAAGTCTTGTCTGCTCAGGTTGATGAAGACCCCTGTTATCAGCTGTTGCATCGGCTCAGAAACGCCACTTTCCTATTTCCAGATAAGGGATTTCTGCTTTGCTTGTATTAGTGTTCATCCCGTCGTTGTCTCCTTTTCTAAGGCTCAGTTTGAATATATGCAAAGCTGGAATGTGTCCTATTTTGGAGGATGCATCAGGACTGTGGGTGAAAAAGTGCCGGGATTTCGTATGGCTGTGAACTGCCATGTAATGCTAATAACATGTGGGAGTGGAATGATCACTTTCCTTGTGGGTGGACCCTTTTTTTCATTGGCTATAGACTGGTGGGGTTATGGAGTCTGATATGCTCAAAGGACCCTTCCTCTTTTTACAGAAGGTTTCCACCCTGCAGGAAGCATCATCCTTGTAGGAGTCATTAATGGTACCATATCATCCCCATTGTGGGAAGTTCATTGGCATTTTTGGTTACATTGTGGTTTGAAAAATAAAGTTTCGGAGTGCGAATATTATGGAGGTGCAGCCTATTACCCGTCCTTGGTTGTCGGATGCTTTTATTTATCTATGTCATGGTTTATGGCAGGCCTTTGATATTCCACTAGGCCCTAATGTGATGAGAAAACCACGGATCATCTTGCGTGCAGTGTGGAGATGGGCAATATTCCATTTGCCTCCTAAGGCAGCCCCTCCAGCTCTAGTCACTTCTTCACTCCTGATGGACCTCATGATGTCATTACGTGCGTCACCCTGGGTCGTGTGGAACGGTTCTCGTTATTACATCACGACGACTTCAGACTGAGGTGCAGATGTCGTTGGGAAGCCCCATACGGGAAGATGAGCTGGAGCCAAAGCTATTGTCATAGAAAGCCAGTGGAGGACCCGTGGGGTCTGCACAGGAAAGGACAGGTCAGGGACTAGCTGAGTATGACATCTTATTGTTTTTGTTTAACCCTTTCCTGCTCTTATGAAGTCAGAAAAGTGGCTGCTGGTTTATCATGCTGTTGCTGGATTTGTGCTAATTGAATTCCCCAAAGATGTCTTCCTGGAGCAGAACAATATTGTATCATACAATTATTAGGTTCTGTAGAAGGACGTAGATCTGGGTATTTATTATGATGGAATATAGGCTGAACTGGATGGACAAATGTCTTTTTTCGGCCTTACTAACTATGTTACTATGTTACTATGTTACTAAATTTACAAATTGCTAAAATTCTCCAATTTTGTGCAATTCTAAATGAATTTTAAAATGAAAGTTAAGTTTTAATAAGTTTTCGCATTTTTAATGTAGTGTGATCATTTCAGAAAAACCCCTTATAACATGTAATTGTTTCCCGCTATCCCTTAGTTCTGATTGATTCTGACATTGACATTTATATATGTTTAATTAAAGGATGCGAGAAATCAAGAAATCCAGCATTTTACTATTTGGTTCCTAGACCGCACCCTGCTGTGACAAAGACCGTATGGTCGAAACGCGTAGCTTTCTTCACTTGTGATATGGCATTGTCCCAGGAGTGTGTCTTCTACTATTTTATATGATGGATTAAAGTTTTACATTTTATCAAGAAGCTGGAACATTTTTCTCTTTTACTTGGATCTGCACTACGTCGAGTCAGGACGAAGTTCCGTGCTCCTTGCACATATCGGTGAGCTGGCTTTTTTCTTTCTTTGTACTTTATACATGCTTCATGACGCTCCTATAACTAATGGATTCCTGCTCCATCTGGGGCATCTGCCATGAAGAAATACAAGAAGCTAAAAACCAGAAGAGAACTACGCTGCCACCATAGCTGCGAACATTAGATAAGGACATAAGTCTCTCTAAGAAGTCATCGGTTTGTGGGTGGTAGACTGATGGACGGAGATGTCTGATCCTGCATAGGCTACATGGTCCCTGGTAACTTTGCCATAAATGGAGAGCGCTGATCCTTTAGGGTCTCTTCCAACCCCGATAAACTAGTGCACCAGCTCTATGGCGATGGGTTTTGTAGCCTATTTCTTAAAGGCACAGCTTCTCTTTATCTGGTGGCAGAGTCAAGACTACTTATTTAAAAATATATACAGGGTGGGCCATTTATATGGATACACCTAAATAAAATGGGAAAGGTTGGTGATATCAACTTCCTGTTTGTGGCAGCGGGAAAACTTTTCAAGATGGGTGGTGACCATGGCGGTCATTTTGAAGTTGGCCATTTTGGATCCAACTTTATTTTTTCCAATGGGAAGAGGGTCATGTGACACATCAAACTTATTGAGAATTTCACAAGAAAAACAATGATCTGCTTGGTTTTAACGTAACTTTATTCTTTCATGAGTTATTTACAAGTTTATGACCACTTATAAAATGTGTTCAAAGTGCTGCCCGTTGTGTTGGATTGTCAATGCAACCCTATTCTCCCACTCTTGACACACTGATAGCAACACCGCAGAAGAAATGCGAGCACAGACTTCCAGTATCCGTTGTTTCAGGTGCTGCACATCTTGTATCTTCACAGCATAGACAATTGCCTTCAGATGACCCCAAAGGTAAAAGTCTAAGGGGGTCAGATTGGGAGACCTTGGTGGCCATTCAACTGGCCCACGATGACCAATCCACTTTCTAGGAAACAGTTCATGTAGGAATGCTCGGACCTGACACCCATAAAGTGGTGGTGCACCATCTTGGGTGTCAGGTCCGAGCATTCCTACATGAACTGTTTCCTAGAAAGTGGATTGGTCATTGTGGGCCAGTTGAATGGCTACTTCAAAATGGCCGCCATGGTCACCATCCATCTTGAAAAGTTTTCCCCTCCCATATACTAATATGCCACAAACAGCAAGTTGATATCACCAACCATCCCCATTTTGCTTAGGTGTATCCATATACATGGCCCACCCTGTATATCCAGTTACAAGAAATCAATGAATAAGGTGAAAATATATACAAGTAAAATGTTCAACCAATACCATAAATGTCCAGAGATATTCTCTTGTAGGTGGTCCTAGCATCCTGATACTACAGTCAGGAGTGGCCTTAAGATGAATCGGTGCCGTTCTATTGGGGTTGGAAGCAGTCGCCAGATGACCCCACATGTGCAGGAGAATTGAGCATCAAAGACGCCATAAGACGACTCATCCATTCACCACAATTCAAACATCAGTCGCTCCTCCATTATTCTTGTAGCCCACAATAAGGGTAAATTTGTCAATAATTGTGATACAGTGACAAGCGAAAGGGTAACAATGCTGTGACGTTCTGACATTCAGGCTCCATATCTCACCATTCACTACTGCTCTGGTCGTGAGAGGACCATTATTTATAGACAATCACCTTAGTTATGCAGATTCTCGCCATGTCGCTGCATTGTTACTGTTTTGCTCCTAAAAATCTAAATTAGAATTTGCATTATTTTGTCAGTATTTTGTAAATCCACCTTTGGCTTTCACCACTGCCTGAATCCTTCTGCTCTCAATCAGACTCAAGCATGTGTCGACCAAAATCTGATCCCACATCTGTTCAACATGTTCCCAGAGTTGTTGCACACTGGTCGCCTCGCTGGGGTCTGTATACAGATTTTTCTTCACCTTTCCCCACAGGTGTTGGACTGTGGAGACATGCCAGCACCTCTACTTCATTGTCACTGACCCACTTCTTCGCCAATCTCGCCGTACGCTTTGGGTCATTGTCCTGCTGGAACGCTATGTCGTCCTTTTCATACCCATAGTGCTGGAGTTTATGAAGTAACTCATCTTGTAGGCTACTCACATAGAGCTCAGCATTGAGACCACCTGAAATCCTGGTCAAGTGTCCAACATCTTTGGCTGTGAAAAAATCCCAGATCATCAGGCTTCCTCCACTGAACCTTGCAGCTCCTTCAATTTCTCGATCCATTAGCCCCTTTTTCCCTTATTTATTCCAGATCCATTTGCTCCCATTAGAGCCTGGTCTGTTGACTTTCATCTCATTGATCCAAATCACCCATTTCCAATCTTCTCTTTTCCCCTTTTCAGACTTTTTTTGCAAACTCAAGCCAACACTTCTTCAAGTCGTGGCTTCTCCACCTTTTTTTCGAGCCACCATTCCAGACTTGTGTAAAATATATTGCACAGTGCTTGCATGGACATCTGTGATCTCAATTTTTCGAAGCACACGTGTCATGTCAGAACTAATAGACCTTGTGATGAGTTGAGTTGTCGACTTCAATATTTTGCTTAGGCATCCACCTTTTGGCTTTTGAATGGATGGATGGACTTCATTTTGTATTCTTCCAATTGTCATGGCACTCACATGATGCAGTGTGGCAACTTTCTTGGGCGAGAAACCGCTATCGGTGAGCTGGATACAGATGGGCAAACCTGAATCATAAAGTTTGGAGTCCATACTGGACAACTAGTGTCCGTGCACGGACCCTGAACACATACGTCTCCCGGAAGTCTGAGTTACTGTTCGGACTCGGTAGCCCAAACAAAGCTTGTCGAACGGCTGCAGCATAGCCAATCACCAAGCTTTACTATGTGGGCACTTTTGTCTCAATCACAGCCATGTCAAGAATTGACATGGCTGTGGTTGGCTGGTGCACACTGTAGAACACAGCTAGAAGAGTATAACCCAATAGAAATAAAACATAACTTTTACTAATGATATTAAAAAGTGGACAAAACAATACAAATTACAAATAAAAGTGCTCACGCCGAAAACCGTGCTCTAATAAAAAACTGGTTTGATCTCACCAATTATGGACGAAGGGTACCCATACCAGTGATGAAGGGTCCCAGGGAGGGTCCAGAAGTTGTAGGGTAATGTAAAGGGGATGGGGGACCTATTTCCTAAACCCCGTCATGCCCCAGCAATAGCTCCTGTCCTTACAAGGACAGGCCCAAGTGAGCCCTACAATGGACACCCCCCGCCGTATGTAGTATGGTAGATACCTCCCTACGCGTTTCCTCTCCAATCATGGAGATTCATCAGGGGAGTTTTAATGGCCAAGAGGCCCAGAGGTAGCTTCAAAGTCCATAAATGCTCAAAAGTCCATAAGTTAGAAAAGGTAGGGGATATACGCAGTGGCTGTATATCATCCCCGGCATAGGCAGTTCTGTGTGATGTCTGTGTGTGGTCACAGAAGGTGAGTCAGCTCAGTACGGCGCCCGCTAGCTCCTTATAAACAAGGGACCACTCCCCCTCACATCAATCAGATCACCTGTGTATGCCCCCATCCCCCTATAATACCTGAGTGGGCTGAGTCCGCGCTGCGCTCCAAGGGCTGGAACGCACGCCATGTTTCCCCCACATATCGCCCGGCTGCTGGCCACTCATGCCGGCGAAACCGGAAGTACCAGCGCCATCTTCCCTCTGTAACTTCCGGTGCGCCGCTAAGGAATGCGCTCCAGCGGTGGAACGCAAGTCCTGGGCGCATAATGATCCACTCGTCCCGGCGAGACCGGAAGTAACAAGAGACGTCACTTCCGGTACGCCGATAGCAAGGAGCGCTCCCGTAGTGGAACGCAACCAATGGGCGCGTAATACTGACGTAATATACTGCTGGTGTGGCGCGTTCTGACAGAGGAACGCAGATACCCCAGCGCCCAATGGTGACACAGGCGCCTGTCACTGCCCCGGACCCATATGAAGACAAATGTCATTAACTAAATCTATGCCTATGCAGCACTGCAACGGAGCGCAGGCACCAGGACCAAAAGGGGGACCGGGGGGGGGGGGTGTTTTAGAACGCCATATAAAACAAGAAAAAAATAATAATAAAATAAATCCACCCATTCACTGCCCCACAGGAGAACAGTACAGGGGGGGGGGAAACAGACGCCACAATTGTTTACCAGGCATACAAATAACAACATGGATGCATAGATGCCTGAAAGTTACGGCGTCTTTTATGCATAGATTACACACTCCTCCATACCAGGGAACCTAAACACTGTATTCATGGCTGGAAGTGTCCATACCAAATGATGAGGAGTGATTGATAGCTGGAAATAGCCAGACTATCAAAGGCAACCTAGATATACCCATGGTAATATACCAAGTGTGCAACATGGTTAGTGGCTGGAAATGTCCAGACCATACCAACCAGAATAGACGCATCCATAATAAAAAGAGGGGAGAGGGGGGGGGGACGAAGAGAGATGGAGTGGGAGCAGACCCAGGGGGAGAGGGAGAAAGATAAGTGGACCCATATGTATGCGGACATGTTATCACTGCGCCATAATCAGATAAGAATGTAAAATTTGCCCACATCAAGAACAAACGTGCCCCTTGTCCCTGGGAAATCATTCGGTAATATACATCACAGTTTCCACTAACCGAGACCCGGGATAAAGTCAAGAGGGGAACACCGGTACAGGGTAATGACCCTGTCCTACATAATTGCAAGCGTTTTGTTTATTATGGCTGTTTTCCGGAACAAGACGTGCCGGACACTGAACAACGGACATATGCAAATATATGAAGAATTCCCTAAACAGAGAAACAGTACGGGTGGTTGAGGGAGATAAGAAGAGGGATCAGGGATAGAAACAAAGAAGGAAACAAAGGGCACAATAATATATGGATCAAGCTGACCTAAAGAGAACCATTATATATACTCAAGTATTTCTAAAGATAGCAACTAAAGTTGAGCTGCTCGTTGAGTCCACGGGGGTGACAGGTGTCCAACAAGAAGATCCACCTTGTTTCTTTCTGCAGTAGGATCTTATCAAAATCACCTCCCCTCAATAGAGGGGCCACTTTGTCGATCCCCATAAAGCTCATAACCTTAGTATCTCCATCATGGCAGGTGTTAACATGCCTTGCAATGGGGGTATCCCTCCGATTCCGGATGTCCCCCAAATGCTCACATACTCTTCTTCTAAGTTCCCTAATGGTTTTACCTATATATGTAATACCGCAAGTGCAGACAGCTCTATATATGACCCCTTTAGATTTACAATTGATGAATTCTTTAATAATAAAGGTTTTTTGCGTGTTGATGTTACAGAACTCCTTCCCCACCTGTATTGATTCACATGCTACACATGAACCGCATCTGTGACAACCCCTGGGTCTATTTGGTAGCCAAGTCACCTTGCCGGGTGTAGTGAGATGACTGTGTACTAGTCGATCCCCTAGCGTCTTGCATTTTCTGTATGTGATTTGTGGCTGTGTGCCCACGACATCCCTAAGATCGTCATCCATTGCAAGTATGCCCCAATGTTTCCTAAGAATGGCCCTGACAGATGGAGCCCCATTGTCAAACGCACAGATCATTCTGATGGTCCTCTGATCCTCTCTCCCCCTCTCCCGTGGTACAAGCAGATTGTTTCTGGCTTGTCCTCTATCGTGGTGGTACGCCTCCCTCAGCACCCGATCAGGGTATCCTCTCTCGAGGAACCTGAATCTAAGGTCTCTTGCTTTAATCTTAAAATCTACATCGCTGGAGCAGTTCCTCCTAAGGTGGAGGTATTGACCCTTCGGGATACCTTTTTTGAGGGAATATGGGTGGTGGCTGTCCCATCTCAATACAGAATTTGTGGACGTAGGTTTCCTGAAAATGGTGGTGTCAAGACCATCACCACAACTTGTTTTAGAGATCATGATGTCCAGGAATGGTAATTTGTTCTCCTCCATCTCAAAAGTGAACCTCAGACCAATGTTATTGTGATTCAATGATGACATGAATCTCTGAAAGATCTCTCTGGTACCCCTCCACAAGACAAAAACGTCGTCTATATAACGAACCCATAGGTCGATATAGACGGTGAACTCCTCATTGCTTTCGGCAAAAACTATGCTATCCTCCCACCAGCCCAGGAACAAATTTGCGTAACTGGGCGCATAAGGGCTGCCCATAGCAGTGCCCCTGAGCTGGTGGAGGATCCTGCCATCAAAGCAAAAATAGTTGTTATTGAGGACAAAGTTCAGAAGATTCAACACAAAGTCATTGTGGAGGGCATACTGTTGACCTCTCATCCCTAGAAAATACCGCACTCCTTGTATACCATCAGTGTGTGGGATAGAGGAATACAATGACTCTACATCAATGCTTAACAGGAATGACCCTGGTTCAAGAGAGATCCCTTCCAATCTACGTAGGAGATCCATGGTATCCCTAATGTAGGAGGGAAGAGAAATCACAAATGGTCTCAAAATCTGGTCAATGTAGGTCCCTGCATTTTGACAGATACTCCCTATCCCAGAGACTATGGGTCTCCCCTTCAAAGGCTCAATACCCTTATGAACCTTTGGTAGGGCGTAGAAGGTAGCCATGACCGGGTGTTGAGGGAGGAGGAAGAGATATTCTTCTTGACTGAGGTTGTCCAATCTGGCCTGTTTCAGAATGCCCTCCAGTTCCTTCATACAACCAGCCGTTGGATTATGCAGTACACGGGTATATGTAGACTGATCGTTTAATAAGGCCAGGCACATATTTTTGTAGTTCTCCACATCCATAACCCCCATTGCAAGGCATGTTAACACCTGCCATGATGGAGATACTAAGGTTATGAGCTTTATGGGGATCGACAAAGTGGCTCCTCTATTGAGGGGAGGTGATTTTGATAAGATCCTACTGCAGAAAGAAACAAGGTGGATCTTCTTGTTGGACACCTGTCACCCCCGTGGACTCAACGAGCAGCTCAACTTTAGTTGCTTTCTTTAGAAATACTTGAGTATATATAATGGTTCTCTTTAGGTCAGCTTGATCCATATATTATTGTGCCCTTTGTTTCCTTCTTTATTTCTATCCCTGATCCCTCTTCTTATCTCCCTCAACCACCCGTACTGTTTCTCTGTTTAGGGAATTCTTCATATATTTGCATATGTCCGTTGTTCAGTGTCCGGCACGTCTTGTTCTGGAAAACAGCCATAATAAACAAAACGCTTGCAATTATGTAGGACAGGGTCATTACCCTGTACCGGTGTTCCCCTCTTGACTTTATCCCGGGTCTCGGTTAGTGGAAACTGTGATGTATATTACCGAATGATTTCCCAGGGACAAGGGGCACGTTTGTTCTTGATGTGGGCAAATTTTACATTCTTATCTGATTATGGCGCAGTGATAACATGTCCGCATACATATGGGTCCACTTATCTTTCTCCCTCTCCCCCTGGGTCTGCTCCCACTCCATCTCTCTACGTCCCCCCCCTCTCCCCCCTTTTTATTATGGATGCGTCTATTCTGGTTGGTATGGTCTGGACATTTCCAGCCACTAACCATGTTGCACACTTGGTATATTACCATGGGTATATCTAGGTTGCCTTTGATAGTCTGGCTATTTCCAGCTATCAATCACTCCTCATCATTTGGTATGGACACTTCCAGCCATGAATACAGTGTTTAGGTTCCCTGGTATGGAGGAGTGTGTAATCTATGCATAAAAGACGCCGTAACTTTCAGGCATCTATGCATCCATGTTGTTATTTGTATGCCTGGTAAACAATTGTGGCGTCTGTTTCCCCCCCCTCTCCCCTTGTACTGTTCTCCTGTGGGGCAGTGAATGGGTGGATTTATTTTATTATTATTTTTTTCTTGTTTTATATGGCGTTCTAAAACACCCCCCCCCCCCCCCGGTCCCCCTTTTGGTCCTGGTGCCTGCGCTCCGTTGCAGTGCTACATAGGCATAGACTTAGTTAATGACATTTGTCTTCATATGGGTCCGGGGCAGTGACAGGCGCCTGTGTCACCATTGGGCGCTGGGGTATCTGCGTTCCTCTGTCAGAACGCGCCACACCAGCAGTATATTACGTCAGTATTACGCGCCCATTGGTTGCGTTCCACTACGGGAGCGCTCCTTGCTATCGGCGTACCGGAAGTGACGTCTCTTGTTACTTCCGGTCTCGCCGGGACGAGTGGATCATTATGCGCCCAGGACTTGCGTTCCACCGCTGGAGCGCATTCCTTAGCGGCGCACCGGAAGTTACAGAGGGAAGATGGCGCTGGTACTTCCGGTTTCGCCGGCATGAGTGGCCAGCAGCCGGGCGATATGTGGGGGAAACATGGCGTGCGTTCCAGCCCTTGGAGCGCAGCGCGGACTCAGCCCACTCAGGTATTATAGGAGGATGGGGGCATACACAGGTGATCTGATTGATGTGAGGGGGAGTGGTCCCTTGTTTATAAGGAGCTAGCGGGCGCCGTACTGAGCTGACTCACCTTCTGTGACCACACACAGACATCACACAGAACTGCCTATGCCGGGGATGATATACAGCCACTGCGTATATCCCCTACCTTTTCTAACTTATGGACTTTTGAGCATTTATGGACTTTGAAGCTACCTCTGGGCCTCTTGGCCATTAAAACTCCCCTGATGAATCTCCATGATTGGAGAGGAAACGCGTAGGGAGGTATCTACCATACTACATACGGCGGGGGGTGTCCATTGTAGGGCTCACTTGGGCCTGTCCTTGTAAGGACAGGAGCTATTGCTGGGGCACGACAGGGGTTTAGGAAATAGGTCCCCCGTCCCCTTTACATTACCCTACAACTTCTGGACCCTCCCTGGGACCCTTCATCACTGGTATGGGTACCCTTCGTCCATAATTGGTGAGATCAGATTTTATTTGTAATTTGTATTGTTTTGTCCACTTTTTAATATCATTAGTAAAAGTTATGTTTTATTTCTATTGGGTTATACTCTTCTAGCTGTGTTCTACTTATCTACCCTGAGAGTTGTGCAATAGCTTGGTCTTTCTAAGCTACAGCTGTCTAAAAACTGGTGCACACTGTGTAAGTAAAAGAAGAAAATGAAAAATTACATGTGGTCTTGTCTATTTTTGATAACCAGTGGAAACAAAACCCCCGCACTGTTTTTTATTATTTATATAAATAATTTAAAAAAATGGGTTGGGGTCCCCTTCCTTTTTTTAATAACCAGTCAAGCTATAGCAGACAGCTGGGGGCTGGCATTCTCAGGCTGGTAAGGAGCCATGGATTTTGGCACCACAGACTAAAAATAGCAGCCTGTAGCTGCCCCAGAAAAGGCACATCCATTAGATGCGCCAATTCTGGGACTTTGACCGACTCGTCACACTTGCCCTGGTGCAGTGGCTAGTGGGGTAATAGTTGTGGGGTTTATGTCAGGTGTTTTATGGCTGCTGACATCAAGCCTAGGGGTTAGTAATGGAGAGGCCCCTTCCGATTCCCATTCTTGAGAATATCAGCCCCATCTGTTTGCTTTAGCCTGGCTGGCTGTCAAAAATGGGAGGGACCCAACACTATTTTTAAAATTATTTATTTACATAATTTAAAAAAATGGCGTGGGATCCCTTCTATTTTTGTCAGCCAGCCAGGCTAAAGCTGTCAGGTTTGTGCTGTTTATCAAGAATAGAAGGAACCTCTCGCACATTTTTTTTCTTTTAATTATTTATGTATTGCAGAGGCGCTGGCTGGCGAATACTCTCATCAGCGTACACCTAATGGGAAAGATGTCAACAGCAAGACCAGGGAGGTTAATATAAAACCAACAAATTTATTGAAAAAAAAAATTCATAAGTTCCATGAGGTTAAAAAAATGCAGATCCTTGGAAAGTGCACGAAACTGCTGCATTTGGAACTATGCATTCCTAGTCATAGTATGGCGTAAGTCCCTGAATGTAGGCTGCTGTTTTATATTGTAATCATAGTAACATAGTAACATAGTTAGTAAGGCCGAAAAAAGACATTTGTCCATCCAGTTCAGCCTATATTCCATCATAATAAATCCCCAGATCTACGTCCTTCTACAGAACCTAATAATTGTATGATACAATATTGTTCTGCTCCAGGAAGACATCCAGGCCTCTCTTGAACCCCTCGACTGAGTTCGCCATCACCACCTCCTCAGGCAAGCAATTCCAGATTCTCACTGCCCTAACAGTAAAGAATCCTCTTCTATGTTGGTGGAAAAACCTTCTCTCCTCCAGACGCAAAGAATGCCCCCTTGTGCCCGTCACCTTCCTTGGTATAAACAGATCCTCAGCGAGATATTTGTATTGTCCCCTTATATACTTATACATGGTTATTAGATCGCCCCTCAGTCGTCTTTTTTCTAGACTAAATAATCCTAATTTCGCTAATCTATCTGGGTATTGTAGTTCTCCCATCCCCTTTATTAATTTTGTTGCCCTCCTTTGTACTCTCTCTAGTTCCATTATATCCTTCCTGAGCTCCGGTGCCCAAAACTGGACACAGTACTCCATGTGCGGTCTAACTAGGGATTTGTACAGAGGCAGTATAATGCTCTCATCATGTGTATCCAGACCTCTTTTAATGCACCCCATGATCCTGTTTGCCTTGGCAGCTGCTGCCTGGCACTGGCTGCTCCAGGTAAGTTTATCATTAACTAGGATCCCCAAGTCCTTCTCCCTGTCAGATTTACCCAGTGGTTTCCCGTTCAGTGTGTAATGGTGATATTGATTCCCTCTTCCCATGTGTATAACCTTACATTTATCATTGTTAAACCTCATCTGCCACCTTTCAGCCCAAGTTTCCAACTTATCCAGATCCATCTGTAGCAGAATACTATCTTCTCTTGTATTAACTGCTTTACATAGTTTTGTATCATCTGCAAATATCGATATTTTACTGTGTAAACCTTCTACCAGATCATTAATGAATATGTTGAAGAGAACAGGTCCCAATACTGACCCCTGCGGTACCCCACTGGTCACAGCGACCCAGTTAGAGACTATACCATTTATAACCACCCTCTGCTTTCTATCACTAAGCCAGTTACTAACCCATTTACACACATTTTCCCACAGACCAAGCATTCTCATTTTGTGTACCAACCTCTTGTGCGGCACGGTATCAAACGCTTTGGAAAAATCGAGATATACCACGTCCAATGACTCACCGTGGTCCAGTCTATAGCTTACCTCTTCATAAAAACTGATTAGATTGGTGACAGGAGCGATTTCTCATAAACCCATGCTGATATGGAGTTAAACAGTTATTCTCATTGAGATAATCCAGAATAACATCCCTCAGAAACCCTTCAAATATTTTACCAACAATAGAGGTTAGACTTACTGGCCTATAATTTCCAGGTTCACTTTTAGAGACCTTTTTGAATATTGGCACCACATTTGCTATGCGCCAGTCCTGCGGAACAGACCCTGTCGCTATAGAGTCCCTAAAAATAAGAAATAATGGTTTATCTATTACATTACTTAGTTCTCTTAGTACTCGTGGGTGTATGCCATCCGGACCCGGAGATTTATCTATTTTAATCTTATTTAGCCGGTTTCGCACCTCTTCTTGGGTTAGATTGGTGACCCTTAATATAGGGTTTTCATTGTTTCTTGGGATTTCACCTAGCATTTCATTTTCCACCGTGAATACCGTGGAGAAGAAGGTGTTTAATATGTTAGCTTTTTCCTCGTCATCTACAACCATTCTTTCCTCACTATTTTTTAAGGGGCCTACATTTTCAGTTTTTATTCTTTTACTATTGATATAGTTGAAGAACAGTTTGGGATTAGTTTTACTCTCCTTAGCAATGTGCTTCTCTGTTTCCTTTTTCAATCAAACAGGAAGTGATGGTGACAGATCACTATATCATAAAAAATGCAATTTACTTGATAATATTTTTCCTAAGTTAATTAATTCAATAACTATACATTGGATCTGTGCCGATGTTCATACCATGTGGTATTCTGGTATTTAGCTTAAGAATTGCAGATACTTCTTTATATTTTAAAGATTGTGATCTTTCACCTTCCTTCCACAGCATTAACCCTAAAAGTACTAAAATCCCCATTGTGGCAATTGAAAAGATGTTGAGAAGAACCCGATAAATTGCGGAAATCGTCTTCATGGCAGCACCTTGATTTGTACCAATGACCTTTGATTTGGGAATCAACCTAATAACACACAGAGCTTTTAGGGAAGGGGAGGACAGGTTGTGATTTGTACTTTACGGGAAGAAAAAGATGATTCCACCACCAGGAGCAAAACACTAACGTAACTAATCATATGCTAAATAGCTGCAAGTCACATTTATGTCTCGGACAGAAAAGATGATCGTCTATAAAATGACGGGAGTCTGACGATCGGAGCAGAAGTGGATGGTAAGAGAATGTCAGAAGGTGAGAACATCGTCACCCTGACTGTATTTCCAGGCTTCCATATTCATGATATTTCACCAGTGTTGTCCGGTCATCTACAACACGAGGGGTATTACACAATGAAGGAGCTCCCCGTCTTCAGATTCCTGTCATCTGATGATATATCTCAGGTTTGGTGATAAAAGATCCATGATTGTCTGTCCTAACATATAGACTTTCCTGGTCCATGAAGATAATGAAGCCCGTACTCTGCTGAAAAGGAACTTCACGGGAAGCCACAAGGAAAAGCCAAACCCCGGCACTATACTGACCGCCGAGTAGCAATCAAAGACTTTACGAGAAGGTTGTCAGGACAGTAAAATTCACGCCGTATCTGTGATAGAAGATGGACCAAGACCAATCAGAGACCACATACAGCTTCTCCTCTGAACTCTGGATGCTAACTGCAAGCTTTCCTGGCCCGTGGCGTAACTAGAGTCCGAAGGGCCCCGAAGCAAAATGTTGGTCAGATGTATGAGCCATTGTGGCATTCTAAATCCTATAAGGACATACGAGTTGCCCCCATTATGTTGTAACGTCCCCCATATTACGCTCCTTCCTGGAATATATGTCCCTTATCTTGGTGTATATATCGGCCATCCTTTTATATATATATCTCTCTTATCCTGGGCCCCATCCTGGTGTATATATACATATATCCCCCATCCTGGTATATAATTTATATACTGTATATCCCCCATCCTGATATATATAAATCCACCATCCTGGTATATATCCACCATACTGGTATATATATCTCTTATCCTGGGCTCCATCCTGGTATATATATCCCCCATCCTGGTATATATATATATATATATATATATCCCCCATGATGGTATATATGTCCCTTATCCTGGACCCCATCCTGCTATGTAGATGTCCCCCATCATGGTATATATAGTCCCCATCCTGGTATATGCTGCAAATTTGAAAAAAACTCTTTGGTGGTTAAAGTCTGCAGAGAAATAATAAGCAGCAGGTGTCTGATGCTGCAAAACATTATGAGAAACAGATGTGGCAAAAACATGACGTGTGAAAGCCCCTGGTCTTTACACATGGAGGATGCGCGGCCCTCCGTGTGGTTCAGGTGTACTCCATAATTAGTCACCAGTGAAGACCCCGGTGCTCCTTGGAAACAAATGATACTTGTTTGATAGGCAACCCAACAATTACGTCTGGTGTTTGGATCTTGTGATCAGTTGTTCCCACGTCAGACTGAAGCGAGTGTACGTCTGGTGAAGATCTACTCACACAGAACGTCACATGTATTTGTTGGATTGCCATTTGCATCAAAAGATAGTGCCGGGGCCTTCACTGATGGTTTATTAAGTCTTTAACTGCCAAAAATCAAAACCGGTGACTATATTATATGGCATCAAAAGAAAAAAGTCCTTGTAAATTTTCAATAAAATTGAGAACAAATAAAAAAATGAAAATGGAACAGGAGAAAGTCCACAATTGCTTCTACTTTTTAATTTTAGAAGTTTCAGTTTGACCCAAACTACAAATGTCCTCGTTACCACTCAGAAGAAAATAAAGTTAGAAACAAGAGAAACATAAACTAAAAACTTTATAAAGTGAGAAATAAAATTGAGCAGCCAGAAGATGTCTCGGGGTTCATAGTTTAGTCTGTTGCATACCCATGTCCATTGGTCTCACATTGTGGTCGGAGGACTCCACTATGGTCAGGATGATATTCATGTTATATAATATTCAGTAAATAATGTGATCACTAACACCCCAAATGATACAGCAAGTAGACAATCTCAACAAGCAGGTACCCCTTTATATATTGTATACACCTTCTACTCCAAGAGCTTCTGATTCTCATCCAGGGGTGCAACCACCAGTAGGACATCTTCTGGACAACCAGCTCACATGCAGCCCCCATTACTTCCAAAGCTGATGAATGCAGGATAATGAAACATCATCTTACAGACGCCATTAAGTCTGGGATTCCCAAGAATTAGGAGCACAGACTGTACAGGGGTGAAGGCTGACATCAGCATCAGCGTCACCCAGAATCCTGACTGAAGTTGCGCTATAATAGAAAAGTACAAAATCAACTTTAAAGTATAAAAGATTCCATAGAAAAGGAGGAAATGTGTCATTCTACAAACCACCCTTTCATATGACCTGCGGAGTCCATTGTCCACTGACTCCATGCCTCTTCCCATCTTCTGACTGTGTTGATTTAGTGTCCATACAGTGCAGATGCTGGACGTCAGTGTTATCATGAAAGGGAAGGAGGTGACAACCAGGACCGCATTCATGAATCCCGACCGATGCCATGCTAGCACCTTCAAGACAGATGGAGGACTCTCTGTGATGTTCCAAGACCTTGTATGAGGAGAAACGAGCAGTAAACTGCTGAAGAAGCTGATGAAGAAAGACACAACCAAAAGTACCATCAGCATCCAAGGAACCATTGAGCTGATACGGAACTTAACCCAAGAAAGAAATCTTGCCTGGGATATCTTTATGAAATAGAAGGCCCCGAGGCTGGCGGTCAGCCACGCACAAGAGCTGATGCTATAGAGCAGTAACATAATGTACACATAGGACAGGTCAAATGTGGCTGAGGTCTGAAGACCAATACAGTCATCCATGATGCCCGCGGCTATCAGAGCATTGTAATTCACATTCCAGATGCCGAGGCACATCAAGATTTTACTGCTGCTGCTCATGTTCTTCTGCCTGTAGAAGTTATAGACGATGATGGACACAATAAACACGTTAATGAGAATTCCAATTATAATCTCCAGAGATAAAGTAATGACAGAAGCCACCACACTCATGTTATAAAGTTCCACAATCTCAATCTGATGTCACCCTGTCCTTTCCCTTTTACACTTTTCCTAAACTGCAAACTCCAGTTTTCTCGAAAATTCTCAACACAAAGAAAGGATCAAGTAAAAATTCAAGAAACAAAATAATTGTAAAACATCTATTCTCTGTCTAAACCTCCAGGCATCGTAGTCCAGTATATTAAAGACTTTTCTCCACCAGTCATGGATCCAGCAGAAGCATCTGATCCCACTCCACCATCGGCCTCACCTGAGATTCTCCGCAATGTGTCCAGCTCATGTAGCTGTAAATAGAAATGGTTCATGGGGTTATGGATGATGCTCACTATAAACCGGGATCAGAAATGGACATCCCAAAACAATACCTAGATTTTAATATGTGCAAATCTCCGGAGTATTGAATGTCTGCCGCCTTTTGTCGCATAACAAATAGTCTAAAATGATGCAAACACATTTCTTTACCTTTCACGTAAATCACCTGTCGCCTTTTCCTAGGTCAAGTGTCAGGAAACATGCTAGTCAACCTGTAGGCATCAGGAGTCCAGTATAATAAATGACCCCCACATGTAATGCAACCCCCAGCTTTATTCTTGCTGAGTCATTTGTTTCACTCCAGCTCAGGTGCATCCATACATTTCACTATAGGCAGCTGTCATATGGTCTCCAGCGTGATCACCACTGAAGGACATGGTCTCGTGAAATGTCAAAGGATCAGTCTGCGACTATGTGATATCAGTCTGATGTCCTTCTGCCATCTCTGACAGCAGATTTGTGCAGTATATCCTATGTTTGATGTGTAATGTACCAAGTGAAGGTTTGGGAAGGACACTGAACACTAGGAATCATCGCATGGACAGACTCCGATGCACCCAACATCCTTGACACCAGAGAGGCACAAAACTTGGTGGTTACTCTTAATGGACAAACTGTCACCTCTACAGTATTAAGCAGTATAGTTTAATTCACCAGCACATTAATATTCAGAGTCCAAATGGATCTATAATGCATAGAGGTGGCACCCAAATTCCCCTTGCTTCCCCCCACGTCCCAACTCTCCAACCATACAACTGACTGTACGTAATCACAGATGGGTGAGTCTGAAGAGCTGTTCACATATTCTATTATAGAAGTGTACACAAAAGCATTGCAGAGTCAAGAGTAGTAAGTCGGCACTGCTGCCCAAATTTTTTTTTAGCTTGGATCCGGGGCAGAACTAAGTAGGGTCCGAACAGCATCCTGACCCTTGTCATCAGATGTTAACCCCTGGGGGGAGGTGATCTTGATGAAACTCAGATATCTGAGGCTCACGCGGACTGTACTGTGCTGTCAGGGCAAGAAGAGGAGGAGGGTGACTCCAGTGGTAAGGAATGTAATAACACAGAGGATGATGATGGTGAGGTGTTAGATCCCAGTTGGCGTGAATGTCACACCCCAGAGTCCGGTTGCCACGGTGACATTGCCTACCTTTGAAGGGTTATGTCATGCCTAGAAGCAGGAAGAGGTCCCAATGCCAGGTAATACACAGCATGCATCACAATTCCTGCTCCAGGCCAGAAGGGGCAGCTCATGACCCAACTTCTGGGAGCTGCTCTCTCTGGTCAGGAGGAGGAGTTAGTGAAGGCAGTTGGGCAGTTAGCGGAGCACTGACAAGATGGATGCCAGAGTCCTTGGCTGTGCAGATGCTGTTGTACTCCCTGACAGCCGAATCTGGAGGGCAGGGGATTGCAAGCTCTCTGGCCACACCGAACACCCAGAGGCACCGCAGCAGACCAAGATCCCGGGGCTGCCAGTGAAAAGGCAGTGCCCATGATAGGTTCATGTTGTATGCCATACAGGTCAAAGCCAACATGCAGGAGAGGGCCGCAGCTTAACTACAGGCAGCAGGGACCCGAAAAGGGAGCACAGCAGGAAGGCCTCCAACCCGACCAGGCAAGGTGATCCCTTGAATGCCTCCAGGCTAGCCGGACTCCTTCTGTCATCTGCAACTGGTACCCTGGATTGCATATTCATATACCAAGAAGTAAAGGTAAAGAAAACTGCACTTTTCCATGTCCCTTGCCTATTTTTGCACTCCAACGCTCACCACCACCTGAACCGACAGTTATATCTGCCCTGGGGCCCCGCTCTACCCGTGGGGAGCGGTACCATCTTTGCTGCTTTACCATCAGCCCCAGTGGACCTGAACCACAGCGTCGGCCATTTCTTGCTAAATACCACGGGTGGCGTCACGAATCAATCCCACATAACTTTCCCCCTTGCATTTTTATTGCATGCCCAGGGCCAAAGAGTCAGGTCATGGCCCCGTGACTTCCCCAAAGAGCTGTCCGACCCAGTTATGAGTACCCCATGGCCCTGGTGGGCATCGCAACTTAGTGTCTCGAACAGGATTTTGTAGCTCGGTACCACTGGGTCCTGTGTGCCATAAACTTCATTGAACTGTTTGGTAACTGCCATTATCATGCCGCACAGCATGCGGGATGCGGGAAGCAGAAGGGGTGTGTTGTCATGGGCGGAGGCCAAGAGATGGTGCAAAGAGAAGCCCTGCCCCACGCTCGGACATCAGCGGCGGGAAGCAGGAGGCCCCGACCCGGAACCCCTGTGTGCTCGTCTCATCCCACCTGGAGAGCGGCGACTGATTTGCTGACAGAGGCTGAGGTTCACAGGCAGAAGGAACACAATAAAGTGTGCGACAAGGTGTGCAGCAGGAGAGGCGGCAAGGTACCCGGCGAGTACCACAGCTGACCGGAGGAAGACTCTGACCAGCTGCCTGTGGTAGACCCAGAATTCCTTAGAGCAGAGATGAAGGAGCTAAGCCACAAGCTCCAAAAGACACAAATCAGGATGATGACGAAATGGAGGGAAGCCCTGCTGAAAAAGATGTCTGAGTGGTGGGTGGCCTCGCGACCAGCATCCTCCACCCCAAAGGAGATGGAAGAGGAACCCAGCATCGGAGAGGCAAAAGATACAGGTACCAACATTACCCTGGTGGCCGAGGGAACCCTAGTTGGGCCCTTAAAACCCCCGACAACCCTAAAAACTGGCCAGGTATTTAGGGATTTAGCTTGGGACCGGACAGCAGACACTGGGGATACGTTAGTGATTCCACTACAGCCTGAACCCGTGCCCCGGGAGGTGCACAGTGAAAAGGTGGTTTCTCATTGGGAACACCAGGGGACAGAATTGATGGGGTTCCCTGAGAAGGCCCAAGCAGCACCAGCCTGTGTAGAGACCCTCAGTTGGGAGGACTACTGCCGGCAGCGGGGGGCCCAGGTTGGAAGCGGAAGAGCAGGAGCGCAAAGCCTTGTGGAGAGCGATGGAGGACCGGAACATGAAGGTCAAGGCCCAGGCCCGCAAGGCTAAACCCGCCAACCATGGTCCGCTGAGGCAAGGTACGGTGGTCTCCTTTGACTTAAAAAGGGGCTGGGGGTTCATCAAGGAGCCCGGCATGACCTCAGAACTGTTTGTGACCCAGCGGGATGTTGAGTCAAACCTACTGGAGGGCACCCTGATTGTGACCTATACCAGGGGGACCTAGTGACTTTCACCCGGCATGTGGGCAAAAGAGGGTGGTACGCCCTCAATGTAAAAAAATGCGTTTGGGTACGTGTTGCTCCCATGCCAGTGGGTGCAGTGCTAGAAAGGCAACCAGCAGCTTTGACCCCGGACGCTGTGACAGTCCCTTCAGATTCAGCAAAAATGGCAGTAGGGACACAAGCCACTAAGAACTCAGCTGCGGACTCTGGACAGTTTGTGTCACCCGGCATGATACTTGAAAAAGTATTTTCCTGGTCGGTAGGTTGCAGGCACCAAGAACTGCCTTGGAAGAGGAAGTAAGAAGTGATTGCTAAGACAAGTTAGAGTGAGTGCTTGTGGAGTTTAAGGACAATGTGGTCATGGGTGGTGAATGGCCAGAACTTATTGTAAATAGTTGGTACTTAATGTGCTCCTTGTTGGTTTTACAGCAAACATTGAGAGTGCCAGTGGGACACTCTACAATTTACAGTAGACCAAAGAATAAAAACCGTCTGGAGTGGCCGAAAAGTGGTCCAACGAGTTGACCAGTTATGCCCTGTAGCCACGCCCCCATATTGCACTGAGAACGGCCAGAAGGCACCCGGTTTGGGATCTCACTGCAATCTATTGAACTTCATTGAGAAAGTTATATTGAGGGTAATGCTCTGTTTTATATTTTTGTTTTTTATATACAGTACAATGTTCAAGTGCAAAGTACCTCCCATAAAGGGAAGAAAGAGTTACCTGTTTAACCGTTTTAATTGCTGAAATATATTTCAGAAAAAAAAATATTTTCATGTTTTTAACATTTGTTTTGCCCTGTTATAGCCTGCGGTAGTGCTGTGTTTAATGGCTGGGTATGTGGTGCCCCTGAAGGTCCAGTCACCACAGAGGTACTGCACCTCAGCCAGAGGTGTGGTATCCAACTCTCGGGTAAGGAGGGGGCACTATCCGGTACCCACACACTAGCATCCAGCACCACACCACTTCAGGCCAGGGGATCTGGGTGGACCCTATTTAGGGAGGGCCCCATCTCAGGCTGGAGGGGGAACTAGGTAGAGGGTGTGGGTGGAGGAAGTAGACAAGGGTAGGAGACCTGTAGGTAGAATGACACTACTGAAGTGTTGCCATGGAAACGGGAGTGAGGTGGAGTTAGTAGGAGGAGTCAGAAAAAGTTTGGAAGGCAGTTAGTCTGAGGAGAGGAGAGAGAAGAGTAAGACAGAGGAGCACGGAGCGGAGCTCCTAAGAGAGAGAAGGGGTCCTAGGGGCCAGGGAAGTGAAGAATCCACCTGTGGTGCCCGAATCTATGCCGACCGTAGTCAGGGCAGTAGGGCGGGAGCCAGCACAGAGAGACGACCTGGAAAGGTACACAAGAAGGGGGTCACGGAAAAGTGAATCCAAACTACCTAAGAGCTGGCTGGACCACTGACCTGGAGGACACAGCTCGCGGCTGGTCATTGTAACCAACAGACTGTGAGTAAAAGTGTGAAAACTGCACCCTGCTGTGTCCTCAAAGTTATTTAATGCGTCACTTGCCCAGTACTACAATAGTCACCATCTTCTTATTTTTCCTATGACTGCCCTGGGGCCCCGCTCTACCCATGGGGAGCTGTACCATCTTTGCTGCGTCACCATCGGCCCCGGTGGACCTGAACCACAGCGTCGACCATCCCTTGCCGAACACCATGGGTGGCGTCACGAATCAATCCCATATAACTTTCCCCCTTGCATTTTTATTGCAGGGCCAGGGAGTCGGGTCACGGCTCCGTGACTTCCCCAAAGAGCTGTCTGACCCGGTTCTGATTATCCCACGGCCCTGGGGGGCACATAGAGGCACACAGCTGAGTAGGTCATCTGAGGAGGAAGACGAGGAGGTTACGTTGCACCGTCCGTCACAAACATGTAGTGATGCAGCCACGATGAGCAATACATCCTCAGCCACAACCGTGCCTGTGACCATGAGCGTCTGTGGGTCTGCAGGTCACAGGGGTGGCAAGGTGTTGCCTAGCCTGGGCCTCTTTTGACACTGCAAAGGTTGAGCCAACTCACGTAATCTGCCAACTTTGCAAAAAAAACCTTTTATAGAAACTTGATTCCAGCTCACCCAGTTGCTCTGTGCTCATCCACTTGGAGCTCAGACACCGGCCTCACCCTGGCCTCACATCAAGGATAATAGAAAAAATTGGAGTCTGGCTCAACAGGACTGGATTTTCCATTTCTTTTTATTTTTCAAAATAAACTATGGTGAATACAAAAGAAAAATTTACATGGCCGACAAGACCCACTACTGTACTGTGTGTGATGTTGAGGTGGAGGAAGAGGAGGAGAGGCCACTTGATGCAGCACTTGCCATCCATTGGAGCACAAGCTTTTTCTGTCCCTCATCTACAAGGCGTAGATGAGGGCATCCAGCAAGCTCGCTGCCTCGGGGTAACCCTGGACTCTGATCTCTCCTTCAAAACACATATCCAAGCACTTTCCACTTCCTGCCGACAACAACTCAAAACCATTTCACCGTTCCGTACATTCTTTAATTAAGAATCTGCAAATCTCTAGTCCATGCCCTCATCATCTCCTGCTTCGACTATTGCAAGCTCCTGCTTTGTGCCCTCCCTTCTAGCACTCTTGCATCCCTCCAATCCTAAACTCTGCTGCCCGATTAATCCACCTAATCTGTCCTCTCCCCTCTGTCAATCCTTGCACTGGCTCCCCATTATCCAGAGCCTCTAGCTCAAAACCCTAACCATGACGTACAAAGCCATCCACAACCTGTTTCCTCCATACATCTGTGACCTCATCTTACCCACCTCTTCCGACAAGCCTACAACCTGCAGTAACCAGTGATCAACCAAACCTCTGCACGACCAGCTCTATCCTCACCTACTGTATCCTCACCCATCCCTTGTAGATTGTGAGCTCTCGCGGGCAGGGTCCTCTCTCCTCCTGTATCCTCACCCATCCCTTGTAGATTGTGAGCCCTCGTGGGCAGGGTCCTCTCTCCTCCTGTATCCTCACCCATCCCTTGTAGATTGTGAGCCCTCGGGGGCAGGGTCCTCTCTCCTCCTGTATCCTCACCCATCCCTTGTAGATTGTGAGCCCTCGCGGGCAGGGTCCTCTCTCCTCCTGTATCCTCACCCATCCCTTGTAGATTGTGAGCCCTCGCGGGCAGGGTCCTCTCTCCTCCTGTATCCTCACCCATCCCTTGTAGATTGTGAGCCCTCGCAGGCAGGGTCCTCTCTCCTCCTGTATCCTCACCCATCCCTTGTAGATTGTGAGCCCTCGCGGGCAGGGTCCTCTCTCCTCCTGTATCCTCACCCATCCCTTGTAGATTGTGAGCTCTCGCGGGCAGGGTCCTCTCCTCCTGTATTCTCACCCATCCCTCGTAGATTGTGAGCCCTCGCGGGCAGGGTCCTCTCCTCCTGTATTCTCACCCATCCCTCGTAGATTGTGAGCCCTCGCGGGCAGGGTCCTCTCTCCTCCTGTATCCTCACCCATCCCTTGTAGATTGTGAGCCCTCGCGGGCAGGGTCCTCTCTCCTCCTGTATTCTCACCCATCCCTTGTAGATTGTGAGCCCTCGCGGGCAGGGTCCTCTCTCCTCCTGTATCCTCACCCATCCCTCGTAGATTGTGAGCCCTCGCGGGCAGGGTCCTCTCTCCTCCTGTATTCTCACCCATCCCTTGTAGATTGTGAGCCCTCGCGGGCAGGGTCCTCTCTCCTCCTGTATCCTCACCCATCCCTTGTAGATTGTGAGCCCTCGCGGGCAGGGTCCTCTCTCCTCCTGTATCCTCACCCATCCCTCGTAGATTGTGAGCCCTCGCGGGCAGGGTCCTCTCTCCTCCTGTATTCTCACCCATCCCTTGTAGATTGTGAGCCCTCGCGGGCAGGGTCCTCTCTCCTCCTGGACCAGTTGTGACTTGTATTGTTTAAGATTATTGTACTTGTTTTTGTTATGTATACCCCTCCTCACATGTAAAGCGCCATGGAATAAATGGCGCTATAACAATAAATAATAATCATAATAATACCGCTGTGCGGCTGCCAAGGAAAGGGAGTCGAGTAGCCTGTACAGTAAGAGAAGTTGTCTAAAACTGCGCAATTATTCTCTTTCTACTCTGGGGAGATTGATGCCTCTTTAGTGGTGTGTGACAATAATTTTGGGAAATGTTTATACTCCAAGTTGGGTCTCGTTCATGTGTGTTGCTCGTGTAAGTAGGGGTCCCTGACGGGCAGGCCTGCACTTACTTTCAGTTAACTACCTGTGCTACTATCCTTAAATGTTACTAACAATAGTAGCCTACGAAGCTGATATTTGTGCCACCTGAGTGTGGCTGAGCAAAATCCAGTTGAGCTGTTGCATGAGGTATCAGGGCTCGTAGCACAGCTTACACCGATCTCTCACCCATCTCATCTTAATTTAAACTCAAATTCTAACCTCTAAATGCTGGGCCAGATGCCGATACCTCATGCACAGACCATGGCTGACTGCTGCTGGGCCATTATCAAATTTCTACTGTGGGTCAATTGATGCCACTTTTCCTGGTGTCTGCCCCTAATTTATGGAAATGTTTGGACTCCAAGTTGGGTCTCATTCATGTGTGTTGCCTAAATTTGCCAAAGCTCTCAGACCACCAGGCCTACACCTGACACTCATCTATCTGTTACTGATCAATGTTTCAGCTAGAAATGCTGCTCCAGGCTTTGTCCCATGCCTCCATGCTGCGCAACTGTACTATTTGTACTCTGGGTCAATTGATGCCACTTGTCGTGGTGTCTGCCCCTAATTTGAGCTGTTTTGGAAGCTGAAGGTGTTGTCCATGCATTTGGTTTTCACTCCCATTGAATTCAATGGGGTTGGGGTATGTTCGACCAACCGCTCAACACAAATGTTCAGCGAACATCATGACGATCATGACCGAACCTTGAAAGGCTCTCTCATCTCTAATTGTAACATGTTCTCGATGATATGTCTGGACATTGCATGGATTCTTTCATGAGACGTTATCCCTGACAGCCGAGATTTACAAAAAAAAACTAAATGACAAAATGCCCTGCAGTAAGTCAATCAGTAAATAGGAATAGCACATATAAATAACATAGGGGACATTTAGGTGATATGATATTGAGCTCGACATTTCATCTATTTCACTTCCCATGGACAGATGTCTGGACAGTCGGTGTCTGGACAGTCGGTGTCTGGACAGTCGGTGTCTGGACAGTCGGTGTCTGGAGTCTGGCCAGTCGGTGTCTGGTCAGTCGGTGTCTGGTCAGTCGGTGTCTGGACAGTCGGTGTCTGGTCAGTCGGTGTCTGGACAGTCGGTGTCTGGACAGTCGGTGTCTGGACAGTCGGTGTTGGGACAGTCGGTGTCAGGACAGTCGGTGTCTGGACCGTCGGTGTCTGGACAGTCGGCCCGGTCCTCATCTATTCAGGTCAGCTCACACAGAGTTTTAATATAAGAGACAGGATAGGACCTTCCCGATTAGTCAACTTGCTGCGGTGGCTTTTACATGTTTGTCATCAATATAACGTTACCTAACTGTTACTATTTACTCATGTACCTGCTGTAGGGTCGACGCTCATTCTGATTCTTCTTGGGTTGTGTCTGTTAAAAGGACAGACGTTGTCAATATTACAGAAGAAATGATGGATAAAACTAGCGCTCAGTAAAACCTGCCCACAAGCATGCCCCAATATATAAAGCGCTGCTCGCAGACCATTTACAATGCGTTTTGAAGCTAGGAAAATATTTAGAATTGAGAGTCCTCAGTGGTTGATACCTTTTAATGGCGAACTGAAAAGATGGTAACAAATTGCAGCTTTCGAGACTACACAGGTCTCTTCATCAGGCATAGACTGTCAATGCCTGATGAAGAGACTTCCGTAGTCTCAAAAGTTCAGGAAGAAAACTAACAAGATTTCATTACAGACTTCATTTGAAGAACGAGATGAGGTTTCTACTACTTGGTTTACACCAGGTTTATACCAGGCAGAGAGTTGCTGTGTATCATGAAGTCTTTGGTTGTCAGGTTCCTCTCTTAGCTGCTTTCAGTTGCTGTATATCATGGAGTCTTTGGTTGTCAGGTTCCTGTCTTAGCTGCTTTCAGTTGCTGTATATCATGGAGTCTTTGGTTGTCAGGTTCTTGTCTTAGCTGCTTTCAGTTGCTGTATATCATGGAGTCTTTGGTTGTCAGGTTCCTGTCTTAGCTGCTTTCAGTTGCTGTATATCATGGAGTCTTTGGTTGTCAGGTTCTTGTCTTAGCTGCTTTCAGTTGCTGTATATCATGGAGTCATTGGTTGTCAGGTTCCTGTCTTAGCTGCTTTCAGTTGCTGTATATCATGAAGTCTTTGGTTGTCAGGTTCCTGTCTTAGCTGCTTTCAGTTGCTGTATATCATGGAGTCTTTGGTTGTCAGGTTCCTCTCTTAGCTGCTTTCAGTTGCTGTGTATCATGGAGTCTTTGGTTGTCAGGTTCTTGTCTTAGCTGCTTTCAGTTGCTGTATATCATGGAGTCATTGGTTGTCAGGTTCCTCTCTTAGCTGCTTTCAGTTGCTGTATATCATGGAGTCTTTGGTTGTCAGGTTCCTGTCTTAGCTGCTTTCAGTTCCTGTATATCATGAAGTCTTTGGTTGTCAGGTTCCTGTCTTAGCTGCTTTCAGTTGCTGTATATCATGAAGTCTTTGGTTGTCAGGTTCCTGTCTTAGCTGCTTTCAGTTCCTGTATATCATGGAGTCTTTGGTTGTCAGGTTCCTGTCTTAGCTGCTTTCAGTTGCTGTATATCATGGAGTCTTTGGTTGTCAGGTTCCTGTCTTAGCTGCTTTCAGTTGCTGTATATCATGGAGTCTTTGGTTGTCAGGTTCCTCTCTTAGCTGCTTTCAGTTGCTGTATATCATGGAGTCTTTGGTTGTCAGGTTCCTGTCTTAGCTGCTTTCAGTTGCTGTATATCATGGAGTCTTTGGTTGTCAGGTTCCTCTCTTAGCTGCTTTCAGTTGCTGTGTATCATGGAGTCGTTGGTTGTCAGGTTCCTGTCTTATCTGCTTTCAGTTGCTGTATATCATGGAGTCATTGGTTGTCAGGTTCCTGTCTTAGCTGCTTTCAGTTCCTGTATATCATGGAGTCATTGGTTGTCAGGTTCCTCTCTTAGCTGCTTTCAGTTGCTGTATATCATGGAGTCTTTGGTTGTCAGGTTCCTGTCTTAGCTGCTTTCAGTTCCTGTATATCATGGAGTCGTTGGTTGTCAGGTTCCTGTCTTAGCTGCTTTCAGTTGCTGTATATCATGGAGTCTTTGGTTGTCAGGTTCCTGTCTTAGCTGCTTTCAGTTGCTGTATATCATGGAGTCTTTGGTTGTCAGGTTCCTGTCTTAGCTGCTTTCAGTTGCTGTATATCATGGAGTCTTTGGTTGTCAGGTTCCTGTCTTAGCTGCTTTCAGTTGCTGTATATCATGGAGTCTTTGGTTGTCAGGTTCCTGTCTTAGCTGCTTTCAGTTGCTGTATATCATGAAGTCTTTGGTTGTCAGGTTCCTGTCTTAGCTGCTTTCAGTTGCTGTATATCATGGAGTCATTGATTGTCAGGTTCCTCTCTTAGCTGCTTTCAGTTGCTGTATATCATGGAGTCTTTGGTTGTCAGGTTCCTGTCTTAGCTGCTTTCAGTTCCTGTATATCATGGAGTCTTTGGTTGTCAGGTTCCTGTCTTAGCTGCTTTCAGTTCCTGTATATCATGGAGTCATTGGTTGTCAGGTTCCTCTCTTAGCTGCTTTCAGTTCCTGTATATCATGGAGTCTTTGGTTGTCAGGTTCCTGTCTTAGCTGCTTTCAGTTGCTGTATATCATGGAGTCTTTGGTTGTCAGGTTCCTGTCTTAGCTGCTTTCAGTTCCTGTATATCATGGAGTCTTTGGTTGTCAGGTTCCTCTCTTAGCTGCTTTCAGTTGCTGTATATCATGAAGTCTTTGGTTGTCAGGTTCCTCTCTTAGCTGCTTTCAGTTGCTGTATATCATGGAGTCATTGATTGTCAGGTTCCTCTCTTAGCTGCTTTCAGTTGCTGTATATCATGGAGTCTTTGGTTGTCAGGTTCCTGTCTTAGCTGCTTTCAGTTCCTGTATATCATGGAGTCATTGGTTGTCAGGTTCCTGTCTTAGCTGCTTTCAGTTGCTGTATATCATGGAGTCTTTGGTTGTCAGGTTCCTGTCTTAGCTGCTTTCAGTTCCTGTATATCATGGAGTCATTGGTTGTCAGGTTCCTGTCTTAGCTGCTTTCAGTTGCTGTATATCATGGAGTCTTTGGTTGTCAGGTTCCTGTCTTAGCTGCTTTCAGTTCCTGTATATCATGGAGTCTTTGGTTGTCAGGTTCCTGTCTTAGCTGCTTTCAGTTCCTGTATATCATGGAGTCATTGGTTGTCAGGTTCCTGTCTTAGCTGCTTTCAGTTGCTGTATATCATGGAGTCTTTGGTTGTCAGGTTCCTGTCTTAGCTGCTTTCAGTTGCTGTATATCATGAAGTCTTTGGTTGTCAGGTTCCTCTCTTAGCTGCTTTCAGTTGCTGTATATCATGGAGTCTTTGGTTGTCAGGTTCCTGTCTTAGCTGCTTTCAGTTGCTGTATATCATGGAGTCTTTGGTTGTCAGGTTCCTGTCTTAGCTGCTTTCAGTTGCTGTATATCATGGAGTCTTTGGTTGTCAGGTTCCTGTCTTAGCTGCTTTCAGTTGCTGTATATCATGGAGTCTTTGGTTGTCAGGTTCCTGTCTTAGCTGCTTTCAGTTGCTGTATATCATGGAGTCTTTGGTTGTCAGGTTCCTGTCTTAGCTGCTTTCAGTTGCTGTATATCATGGAGTCTTTGGTTGTCAGGTTCCTGTCTTAGCTGCTTTCAGTTGCTGTATATCATGGAGTCTTTGGTTGTCAGGTTCCTGTCTTAGCTGCTTTCAGTTGCTGTATATCATGGAGTCTTTGGTTGTCAGGTTCCTGTCTTAGCTGCTTTCGGTTGCTGTATATCATGGAGTCTTTGGTTGTCAGGTTCCTGTCTTAGCTGCTTTCGGTTGCTGTATATCATGGAGTCTTTGGTTGTCAGGTTCCTGTCTTAACTGCTTTCAGTTGCTGTATATCATGGAGTCTTTGGTTGTCAGGTTCCTGTCTTAGCTCCTTTCTTCTTGGTCTTTGTATATGCTCCAATCTCTCACCCAATGAAGTCCAGATACAACATACAACAACGAAGAGTAGAGAAGAGACGCTCAGTCTGTAGCGTTGAGTCTTGCTCATTACGGACACTTTACTTGCAGTCGACTCCTCAGCTTCGAATTTCCTGCGATCAGAATAATCATCTGGATTTTCGGATGTGCCAAGAAAATGAACCAGAAAATAAAATGTAATGTTGTTCCCAAATGAACCTTGGTCTGAAACAAAAAAACTGCGTTAAAGAATAATGAGAGGTTGACTGCGGCGCACAGGACCATTGTGGATGCTGCTCGGACATGGGCTCGGATCTGGGGAGAGGAGCTGAACTCGGAGGAGTTTTTTCTGATAGTCCACACATGACTGACGAGAGACCTCACACTGAGCCCAATGGAGGCAAACATGACGGTGAAGGGCAGACAACAGCCCACGGCCATGCTGAACACACTGTAGGGGCTATTCATGAAAGTAACCTCTTCTTTCCCACTTGAATGATGTGTCCCGTTCTCTAAGTTTTTTACCTGGATGCTCCAAAGCAGAGGTAGTGCCAGGATTAACAAGGTGATGTCCAGTGCCAGCACAAGATGATTTGGAGAGGCCAAGATTTTACTTTTCAGCCATGGGAAAAAGCAGTGAGAGAAGTTGACAAGTTTTGCAGAATAGTAGATGGAGAGCAGCGCAGTCTGCCAAAAATGAAGCTCGAGGAGGAAATAAAACACGGTGGTATCACCCAAATACACCTCTTTACTGTAGGTGACGTACATCCTGGTGAAATAAATTACAGCGTCGAAGCATATGGTGAGCTCCAGCATCATATTGGTGAGGCCGATGCTGGACAAGATCTGGTCAAACGCTGACAACCTGCGACTGTTCCACCAGTCCCACAAGTATATGACAACCACGGAGTAATGTAATGTGATACAAGACTTGAGAGCCACAACTGCGAAGGATAAAAAACCTAAAGCGCAGATCATGGTGGATCTGACAAGTCCTCCTTCTGTCCTCCTCTGTTTTATCGTCGATGTTCTAGGAACGTCTGCAGAGGTGGAGTGATGAAAGCTCACAGGTGACTTGTGACCAATGATGGAACAATGGACGGGATGCAAATCTGGAAACTGATCCATCCTCATCAGAAATGTAAATGCACTCTCCTAGTAAATGGCAAATTCTTCTGTGCAGGGTCGAGACTTGTATCCCAGACACATTGTCATGATGTACAACCCCAATTCCAAAACAGTCTGATTGCTGTGTAAAATGTAAGGAGAGAATGCCATAAACTGGAAATCTCTTCTCACCACATTTTATCACACAAGCAATGGAACAGGTCAGACGGTGAATGTTGGACATTTCTCAATTAAAATCATTCAAAAATTGATGTTAGCAATAGCAACACATTTCAGAATAGTTGTCTCGGTCGTGTCCACCATTTTGCCCGGGCCATTTCACCATTGTGCCTTGACTGTGTACAACCATTGTGCCTGGGCTGTCTCCACCATTATGCCCGGGCTATGTCCACTATTGTGTCTGGGCAGTGTCCACCAGTTCACCATTTTGTGTGGTAGTGTTCAATATTGTACCCAGGCCATGTCCACCATTCTGCCTGGGCTGTATTCACCAATGTGCCCAGGCCATGTTGTGACAGGGCTGTGTGAACCAGTCCACCATTGTGCCCAGGCCATGTCCATTAATGTGCCGGGCTGTGTCCACCATTGTGCCCAGGCCATGTCCATTAACCGATATTTTTATCATCCCTACCGCTGACACCAATATGTCATGAACCGGAGTTGTTTGGTTGCCCCGGTTCTTTTCTGAAGGGGATTTATCTATATCCCACTTCCCATTTCTGGTTTGGAACTCACAGCTCTCTGGCGCCCCCTTACCCTCATGGCAGATTAGGTACTGCGCCTAGGATAATTAGTCACCAGAAAGGCTGCCTGTTATGTACTGGCTGTAGGGCACACACTGCAGTGAGGGTGATATAATTATTCCCAGCCGCAGCCGAGCAATACACTTATAAACCCTGTTCAGTTGCTGCCAGTTTTCCCCAACAGGCCCAGTACGGTCCGCTGTCACCAGCTCCTATTCCTTAATTAATAATGAGCCAGGAGCCAACCCAATTAATAGCGTAGTTTACTTCAGAGGATGTGACAGTACGTTATAGAGCAAGGAAAAACAAAGCTGGTAATTTTAAACATTTTACTCCCAAAGGTAGGCAATGTTTACAAAAGTATAAAAAGATATTATTAAAATGAGACAATTGTATATACAGACAATTACAAAATAAAAAGGGATTAAAAGGAAGAAAATCACTTATAAAAACTTAATTCCAGCTCACCCAGTTGCTCTATGCTCATCCACCTGGGGCTCAGACACCGCACTCGCCCTGGCCTCACATCAAGGAAAATAGAAAAAATTGGAGTCCGGCTCAGCAGGACTGGAATTTCCTTTTCTTTTTATTTTTCAAAAGAAAATATCGTGCACACAAAAGAAAGATTTACATGGTCGACATGACCCAGTTGACGTGTTTCGACTACAGTAGGCAGTCTTACTCATGACTCACACCTAACAGTGGAAATTCGGAATATGTAACTTTTATATCGCTGTCACCACCTGGGGTCGAATTATTCATCATGAATAACTCTCACACAAATCAGAAAGCGCATGGCTGTAAGCAAAAGAGGTGAGCTCTGCTAATTAGCATTCCTGAGGGAGGGGGGAAGGAGTGTAGGATTACACAGAGCTGACAGGCAGAGGAGAAGTGTATTCACCCACAGGCAGCTGGGGGAAGAGAGGGGGTCAGAAAGCCCACAGCGTGTGTCTGTAAAGCCATGGAACCTTCTAGAAGTATACTCAGAACATGGCATATTTACATTATCATGACAGGGAGGAAGACCCCCTCCTGGACATGCTGGCCCAAACTAAGGCCAGGGGGTCCATAGGGAACCCAGAGGTAAGCACCTTGCTTATCTATCTATTATCGCTCTATCTATCTATTATCTATTATCTCCATCGATCTATTATCCATCTATCTATTATCTACTGTATCTATTATCTATTATCTATCTTTTATCTATCTATCTTTTATCTCTCTATCTCTCCATCTCTCTTCTCTCTAGTCCCAGCTTCTTGCGTCCACCTCGTATCACCCTGTCACTGCAATCGTTACCCTCCTAGAGCAGGGACAGAGCAGAGGAGCTACAGAGCATGTGCAACCACCACTAAAGGTGGACCACGTACAGCACTGGAGGATCAGCCGGGGGCGCTGCTACTGATGGACATGTCATGTGCGTACAAGCCCACAAACAGTCTATAATGGATGTATATGGCATATGGTATACGCTCTTCTTATCACACCTTCTATTACCTTTTGCCCCTTTATCTCTGGTCACAAGACATTTTCACCAGACACGAGACAACAATATTGTTTTTCTAACAGTTTTTTATTTCATCAATCCAAGAATAGAAAAGTCCAAACATTGTATGACCATAAAAAGAAAGGGAAGTTGAAGGCCCCACAGACGGTCTATGAGAGAAGTGGAGAAAAGCTTCAGAACATTTCCCCTATGTTCCCCAATGTGGATAATGTTGTGGAGAGAGGAGTGGAGGTATCGGACGATAACACACCAGTGCCAAGGACCACCGGGCCAGAGAATGGTGGTGAATGTGGCAGATCAGATTTTGGCTTGAGTAGAGAGAACACAAGACAGACCTGTATACGAGAAGCAGGTGCAGGATCAATGCGCACGACCGATTCTTTCTGTTCCTTGGAGCAGGTCTACTCCTTTTGGCCATCAGGTTGGTGCCACAGTTGCCTATTGACACAGTCCTGCCGTGGGAGCTGAGGATGCCATGCAGTCATGGAGATATACAAAGCAGAACACGGTACAAGAGTCAGTAAGGGCGTCAATATCTATCCTTATAAAGAGGACCTATCGGTAATGAGAAAGGCATGGAAGGTGACCATTAGAGGGGAACATATCTCCTGAAAGTTTGTTTTTGGGCAGATTCACTCAATTTAGCTGGCTTAGCAAAGACTAAATGAAAGAAGACTGGAGCCATATGTGGGAACCGAGGTTGAGTGGAGAAATTAAGCCAGGGAGAGGAATTGAGGCAGCAGAGAAGACTGCAACCAGAAGGAGGAAGAGAGGCTACATGGAGGACTGGAGCCAGAGGAAGAAGGTGAGACTACATGGAGGACTGGAGCCAGAGGGAGGAGGTGAAACTACATGGAGGACTGGAGTCAGAGGGTGGAGGTGAAACTACATGGAGGACTGGAGCCAGAGGGAGGAGGTGAAACTACATGGAGGACTGGAGCCAGAGGGAGGAGGCAAGGCTACATGGAGGACTGGAGCCAGAGGAAGAAGGTGAAACTACATGGAGGACTGGAGTCAGATGGTGGAGGTGAGACTACATGGAGGACTGGAGTCAGAGGGAGGAGGTGAAACTACATGGAGGACTAGAGTCAGAGGGAGGAGGTGAGGCTACATGGAGGACTGGAGCCAGAGGAAGAAGGTGAAACTACATGGAGTACTGGAGTCAGAGGGAGGAGGTGAGACTACATGGAGGACTGGAGCCAGAGGAAGAAGGTGAAACTACATGGAGGACTGGAGTCAGAGGGTAGAGGTGAGACTACATGGAGGACTGGAGTCAGAGGAAGAAGGTGAAACTACATGGTGGACTGGAGTCAGATGGTGGAGGTGAGATTACATGGAGGACTGGAGTCAGAGGGAGGAGGTGAGACTACATGGAGGACTCCAGCCAGAGGAAGTAAGGCTACATGGAGGACTGCAGCCAGACTTTGTAACCATGGCTAAGCGAACAACTGGAGCCAAAGGGAGGAATCTGCGCTGCGTAGAGGATCGGGCAGGGATGTGCAGCACCAGGACCTGTCAGGTGTAAAGTGAAAGTAAGAGTATTTTTTAACTCCTTCCCTCCATTCTACTTATTACACTCTGGGGTCTAGAAAGACCACAGAACATAATAATTATAATAAACATCGTTTAACAGCAATTCAATTCCCATTAAATAAATTTGATGCAAATTCAATCTCCAGTCAAATTTGAGCAAATCTGGAGAATCGTATTTTGGCAGATTCGCTCATCTCTAGTCGGAATAAAATCCATCGGAATCGAAAGTGCTCTGATTGCCATTAAAAGATATTTATTATGGTCTTGGTATCTCCAGACCCCAAAACATATGATATTGTGGGGAGGGGATGAAAAACAATGAAGTATATGTTGCTCTCCTGTCCTAGGCCCTCACCTGTCCTTACACCAAAGCCGGTTCTCCGCACTGGTCTTTGGTTCTTCTGGTGTTCCCTTCAGGTGCTGCGTTGAGGGTCCATCCTGATAAAGTGAGTGGTGAGAAGGGACGTCATCCCTCCTCCACAAATTCTGGTGAGATTTTCTTCTCTGATTCATCTGTGTGTTTGGTGGAGAAGACATTTCCATTCTGCATCCAACTGTTAATTGAAGTCCTGTGCTCAGATCTGACAGGACTCGGCCTGTTTTGCCATTTTGTCAATTCACAAGTTTATCGAATATAATGGCAGAAATCTCACTGAAGTTTCTCTTAAATTCACCTAAGGAAAACCACAAATATGGTAATTACATACCAATACATCTCATTGGTCTTTGAATCAGTGACATGCAATTTTTCCTGTCTCAAGCCAGAAGTCTAAATCTTACTTTTTACTGCATGTTGTTTGTCAGCCATATAATATGATGTCTCTGTGTATCATGTAGTCCAGATAAAGAAGGAGGAAACAGCTGTTTATAAAGGGTTAATATGCAAGAAGAGCTGTTTGCAAAGGGTAAATCTTTTAGAAGATGACATAGCTGTTTATTTATCTGAATTTCTTAGTACAGGCACACAGGCAGAGAGGAACAGGAGGCTGTGACAGGCTTTATCTCTGTTGCAGTTTCCAGCCTCCTCCTTCTTCTCCATGGTACACAGGAATCTATCTTACAGAACAAGAACATCCAGAATGAAGTCATCTACACACTCCCAGTCTCCCCCACACAGTGGTACATTATATCTAAGCTAAGGAGCAGGAAGTCTCACACCTATAAAAGATAGTGAGACAGCGGAGAGCCCAAATGTAGAGTCCAACATTAATCTCTTTTTTTTTTAAAGGGATGGAGCTTTCACCGCTAAATTAAGCAGGAATTTTTAAGTTTTCTAGAACATAGATACAATATATTTTATAAAGAAAAAAGTGGTTCTCCTGTGATGATGGAGAAAAGGTAAGTATAAAACTTGTCATTTATTTAAGCATAATAAAAGTCCAACATATCAGCATGACACAGTGTAGCACTACATAAAGCACGCTTTTTGGCTAGCATGCCTTAGTCATGGTGTAGCTCAGATGCTTGTTCACGCAGATGATTACTAAGGTGTGCTAGCCGCAACATGCTGGTTTCTTCTGAAAGTCTTGTGTTTGTCCATCTGTCTGATCATCTATGGTGGATCCATTGTGTGAGGAGTTTGGGGCTGAAGACCTCTTGGCAGTGGGGATGATGAAGCCTCCGTTAATGGTTACAGTGAGGCTACATGAGTGAAGTTCTTGGCTTGGAAGATAAGGATGAAGATATTTTTTCCTTACATGTCTTCTGGGACTATGTAGAAATGGGAAGTGAGAGATTTGTGACCGGTGTGGTGCGGTGGACGTTTGACTTGGCAATGAGATTGTGGCTTCTGTGTATTTGGTTAGACGGAAATCCTGCGTTCTGATTTACAAACCCACGGAGCAGTAATCATCCCGGCCTCTTGTGATAAGTCTGTACCTCCTTGTGGATATTCTTAACATAGTAACATAGTAACATAGTTAGTAAGGCCGAAAAAAGACATTTGTCCATCCAGTTCAGCCTATATTCCATCATAATAAATACCCAGATCTACGTCCTTCTACAGAACCTAATAATTGTATGATACAATGTTGTTCTGCTCCAGGAAGACATCCAGGCCTCTCTTGAACCCCTCGACTGAGTTTGCCATCACCACCTCAGGCAAGCAATTCCAGATTCTCACTGCCCTAACAGTAAAGAATCCTCTTCTATGTTGGTGGAAAAACCTTCTCTCCTCCAGACGCAAAGAATGCCCCCTTGTGCCCGTCACCTTCCTTGGTATAAACAGATCCTCAGCGAGATATTTGTATTGTCCCCTTATATACTTATACATGGTTATTAGATCGCCCCTCAGTCGTCTTTTTTCTAGACTAAATAATCCTAATTTCGCTAATCTATCTGGGTATTGTAGTTCTCCCATCCCCTTTATTAATTTTGTTGCCCTCCTTTGTACTCTCTCTAGTTCCATTATATCCTTCCTGAGCACCGGTGCCCAAAACTGGACACAGTACTCCATGTGCGGTCTAACTAGGGATTTGTACAGAGGCAGTATAATGCTCTCATCATGTGTATCCAGACCTCTTTTAATGCACCCCATGATCCTGTTCTTAATTATTTTTATTTATAGCCGGTATGTTCTGTGCATTGGGATGAAATCTTAGTATAACTGTTTGTAAATTCTTTCTCCTCCAGGAGGAAAGAAACAAGCCATTATATCAATCTTCTCTTCTTTCCAGGTAAACTAATTTGTATAATTTCCCACGGAGTGTGGCCATACAGTACATGGATCTTTCCCATGAGAATGGCTAAGGACCGCCTGCCCCAGCTTAGGCTATAACAGATGAAATTATATCTATGATACTCTAGTGATATTTTATGCTCCGTATTCTCTATAATGAATCTCGCACATTATTACCATCAGATATTCGGTGATTCACTGAAGGTTTAGTGGGTGTTCGTCTCCCTACAATGGGTGGAACAACTGATCGTCTTCCACAAGATGGCTCTCCAATGAGGATTCTCAAGAATTTGTAGTAAATATAGTACTGGGATATATGATAGAACAATTGTAAGATTTATCCAGTACCCAACACTATACGAGGCAAAAAATGAAAAAAAGTAAAGAAAAGTGGTCGCGTAAAACACGAAATAGAGGAAGAGGAAACGAAGCATCGAACAGACCACGCGGTTAAACTGCTTGACTTCCCCAGACGTGTTGGTGTCCTTCATCTTGTTCATGTGGCATCTTAGGAAGGCAGCAGTTAAGACGATGGTAATTACAGATAAGACAAGTGGTAGACCAACCATGAACAACAGGAATAATAACACAACGTCATTCATGATCATTTCTCCGGGACTCATGACAGTAGATGAGATATATGAGCTGTTTGTGGAGGAGATCTGGGTCATTCTGTGAGTAAGTAAATATAAGAGACCCATGAGTATGGACATCAGCTCCACCAGAACAATCTGCCACGAGACAATGGAGCCGATTTTCATCTTCATCCAAGGAATGAAGAGACATCTGAAGTGTACAATCTTAATGAAATAGAAGAAGCATTGGACGGCGATGAGCCATGAGCAGGAGAACATGCAGTACACAATGATCACGCTACATACAGGACTCGGGTGAGACACTCTGGACATTTTGGGTTGCAGAATGTTAGAGAATTCACTGTAAGTCACAACAATGGTGAATATTATGCTGGACACTTTCAGAAACACCTGGATCTTCCCCTTAGTCCGTATCTTCTTTTTTCTATAGAAGTCCAGTAGGATCATAGATAAGATGAAGCTTATGGTTGATAAAGCGACAAATCCCAATGATGCTAGAATGGAAAAACCAATCACAATGCCGAGGGTGTGAGGATCCATTTCTATCTGGTGGAGTTTCTCTAGTGTCCAGTTTCAAGGTGCAATTCTAGAAATTCTTCTAAAAGTGCTAAAGAAAACTGCTGATGTCCTAGTGTAAAAGTGGAGACGGCACTGTGTTCTGTCCCGGGTACTAGTCTCCATATGTTTGTCTAATGCATGGTGAGCAAACTCTATTGGATGAGCACCTATGTAACTATGCAAACCCCAGGCATACTGAATATCTTACAAATGAACACATTTGAATAAGTTTAATGTAAAACAGCAGATGAGAAGAAGCCACCAGTACCACGCATGGTCAGAAGAGGAGGAGCATCACACAACTTCACGTAGCTTCATGAAAGGGATGATGAAACGATGGGGCCAATACGTGTCATGGAAAATGGAAATGGTAGAAGCATGGACAGGGCACAAAAGGGGAAGAGAAGAACATATGATGCTATTGGAGGGCCCCCAGTAGGGCTAGGGGTTACTCGGATCTGGGCCCTTCTTCTGTACTCAGTGGGGATGTCACGGTGGCTGACTCGGTCCGTGGCCCTAGAGGAACGTCCGCTGTTAATTGTGGGAAAGGTCTTTAAAGGGATAATGTTCGTGACGCCACCTGTGGTATTCGGTCAGGGTGACCGATGCTGCTTAGGGGTCCGCTGGGGTGATGTTATGGCAGCAAGATGGTATACCTTCCCACAGGTGAAGTATGTCCCCAGGGCTTCCCAGAGTGTAGATGGTGGATGATGTAAGGCGCAGAGAAGAACGAGGACACAAGGTTGCAGTCTCTTTCAGGGACAGACACCAAAAGGGACAGGGTAAACAAAACATGCAAAACTTAGCTCCTTCTGCTGCAAAGCACCGAACAGCAGAGATAAGGCACCAGGAAAGCAAACTCAGCAAAAGCACAACTGCACCTAGCGAGCTCCTTTCTCCAACTTGGTCACTGTAGAATGCTCTCCAACACCGACAGTCAGCTGGTGACCTCTTGAAGGATGGTGGGAGTGGTCACCACCCACATCAGCTGACCCAGCAGTAATGCAATTACACCAGATGGCCACCAGGGAAAAACTGCATTAACCCCCGATAGCCTGAAAGGAAAAACGTTTTAATCTGAGAGGCCAGATCTGCCACAGATCCAAAAATGGATCGTGACAATTTGCATGCAAAAAAGGATACTTAAGGAGTCATGACCTAATAGAGCTGAAAATGAGCAATAGGGCAGAAATACAAATCTTGATGAAATTGATTAATCGGAACTGGAAGGAGATAACTATTAAAAGGTAAAATAAACCCAACATGGCACCAGGAAAGATGATATTAAAAAGTAAGAAGTCACTGAATGAGAAACCAACTGGAAGATCCCCTCTGGCACAAGCTAAGAAGTCTCAAAGATTTAACAAATTAAGAGTGAGGGGGATGAGATCGATTGAACGTGAACATCTGCCCTTAATCCTGGCTTGGCCACAGATGACCATGATAAATGTTTTACTTCAGGGTCCAAAACACGAGGAGGTGATGGTGAAAAATAGGATCACTGATGTACGTGAAGGTCACTCCAGAATGTGGTGTATAGCTACGTGGGCTGGATCTCTGATGTTCCGGGGCGAAGCGAGCAGACGAAAGCTTCACCGTAGTAACACTTTATAGGGAGGACACTGAGAGGCCATTTGGGACGCCCGACCAGTGGAAACACTTAGTGACGCACGGAACAGTGAAGGGAAAGATGAACTGTGCTGTCTTTACTGTGATGAAAATGCTGGAAACTACGTGAATTTGCTGTGTCCTGAAGTAAATAAATTTGTTCAATTAAAAGTTGTCCTGGACTGTGTCTCTACTCATTGGGATCCAGGAACTGCTTTAAGTCAGCAAAGCAAAGAAGACGCTGACAGCATCGTGAGTACTGATCTCACCCTGCAAGGGGAGAGACACCATTATCCTGTAGAGGGAGGCCAGGGTATACGATGCCGAGATACCCAGCCACGACTACTGCCCTGGCCTACCTTTACAATTGGCATAGTCGGCAGGATGCCGACACCTTACAGTGCGGGGGAACTGCAAGAAGAGACGGTGAAGAGGATTTGAATGTGAAAAAGTTGACCCAAAGAATGCAGGTAGAAGAAACTGAAAATGTGGGTAAAATACTGGATATAACTGAAGAACTAAATGTGAAAAAAACTGTGTTTGATACTGACAAGTGAGTGACATGATGGCGGCCATGAAAATGGAGGACTTTGGCACCAAAAAGGACTGTAATGACACCCTTATGGGAGTGACGACCCAGTAATGGCGGCAACAGATTGCTGTCAACAATGCCTGGCCCTGGCCTGCCCATGGTGGGAACGCCAAAGATGGAAAGAAACATGCCCCCTGCACGAGGTCCCTAGGAAATGGGTGGAGAGGCCCAAAACAACCCCACCCTGGAACGGGTGGGGCCCAGCAGGAAGTCTCAGGTGCAGCTGTCTGACGCCAGTACGATACGGCATCATGGCGGCGATGCACCACTGCTGCGTTCTCCACTGCCAAGGTATCAGGCGGATGGAATGGTGGTGACAGAAGGAGACTCAGAAAGTCCGACCCATACACTTGTGGGGCGAACTGATGCTGGAAGAAAAAATACCTGCAACAAAGGATCCTTGGCAGCTGCCTGGACCTGAGCCTCCACGACACCAGAGTGCGGAGTGTCGTTCCTCCACGCCGGAGCCAGGGATTGCACCAGCAGAACATTAGCTGGAAGAGCGTGCTGTTCCGGAGTCACAAGGGCACGAGGAATGGTTTTCGCAATGTCAGAAGCCAGAGTGGGAACCTAGATGAGTGATGGAACCTTTGTTGTTGGAGCTAGTTCCACAACAGCAGGGACTAGAAATGATGCCCACCTCCAAGGGGCTGAATCTGGAAGAACAGGCTGCGCCTGCAGAGCAGCAATCTAACATCTGCGGGGTGAAACTACCAGAGTTCTCAAGTTCCTTGGCAAACAATGTGCAGTGGTTGTTGACGGAGGTCAGGACCAGCCTGAGTGGGATGGAAGTGGATGATGCCACGCGACCAAAGGTGTCTAAGTGACTGGTGAGTGACCTTCGGCCCCCTAAATCAGAGGATAGGTCCCTTTCCCGAGCGGCTTCCCTGTCAGGCTACAATGACCCTAGGCCCATGACAGACACCATGCCGGCAGCATACACGTCCCAGGCCTCTAACGTGAACAAGGGTCCATTTCCATCCCCTGGTCCAGCCATCTGGATCACCGACATCATAGTCCAGAAAAAAGTAGGGGTGAGCGAAATTTGGGCTAAATTACACCAGCAAGGAGAGGCTGCCATGGCTGAAAGCCACACATATCGACAGTTGGTATTGTGAGGCAGTGACCGGTGTCATATGCGAGGGTCGCTATGTGTCCCCCAGGATGTGCTTAGAAGCATATTAGATCCGCTGGAGTGCCCTGTGCTCACAGCAGGTTGCCTGTGAGACACAGGGAAGAATAAAAGTAAGTGTGAACTGGGTCAAGTTATTTGTCCCAGAATTTATTCAGGAAAACCTGGTATGGGCTTTTATTTTGAAACGGACTGTAGGATGGTAGTGGGGCCGGTCCGTTTCCTCCAGCCCAGATCTTATAGTGGCCCATGGCCATAGAATCTGGAGGATAGAAAAAAAACCCCAGCAAGAGAGTTTGGGTGTGTCAGTCTGGTCTGGGAGTCAGACCTAGCAGGAGGCTTGTGCAGAGCTCCTTCCGTGTGGAGAAACACGGGCCAGGCAGAGCCTGAAAAGCCAGACACCCCAGCGTACACGGGGGTGTAATACGCTCACGGCAGCGGACTATGGACTGTTGTTATTTTTTCCCGGCTGCATACCGAAGGACTTATTTGCTTTCTTTCCCTGTTTGTGAGTATGCTATGAAATAAACAAGACTTTGTTTGAACTTTATATGGGTCACTGCCTATTCACTGCACAGCAAGGACATCGCTACATCACATTTGGTTGGAGAATGCGGAGCAGTGTGAATTAAGGCATACCCCAACGCCATTTGCATGTCTGTTATTAAGCCTGCTACATTGCAACTCAGGCCTACAGACAAAATGGAGGAGATCCTGAGGCAGCTGGTCCTCACACAGCAACAACAGCAACAAACTAATAATCTGTTGCTGCAGCAAATTACAGCCCTGCGAGAGTCACCTCCAGCACCGACCCCGGAACGTCGCGATGCCCGTGACAAGGTCCGCTCCGCTTTGAGGAAATTGAGTCCGGAAGATGACGTGGAAGCCTTCCTCACCGTCTACGAGCGCACGGCAGAACGGGAGAATCTGCCAGCAGCACAGTGGGCTGAAGTTGTGGCTTCGTTCTTGAGGGGTGATGCGCTAAAGGCCTACTTTGACCTCAGTCGGGAGGATGCCCAGGACTATTCCAAGTTAAAAGGTGAGATCCTTGCCCGACTGGGGGTTAATACTTATGTGAGAGCTCAACGGGTGTTTTCTTGGACTTTTGTGGAAGACCAGCCTGCCCGGTCTCAGATTTTTGACTTATTGCAGCTTGTGAAACGGTGGCTCCAACCTGAGACTTTATCCACAAGTCAGATAGTGGAGAGGGTGGTGGTCGACCGACTGGTGAGGGCTCTGCCAGCGGCCATTCAGCGTTGGGTGGGTCAAGGGGACCCGGGTACCCTAGACCAGGTTGTAGGCCTGATAGAGCGATATAAGGCCACCCAGGACTTTATACGGGACACTGCTCCGCTTCGGCTGTCACGACGTAAGGCTCTGCCAGCTCAGGAGTCTGAGAAAAGTCCACGGCCCTGCACTGGGACAAGACCGGACCGAGTCTGTGCTGAGGGGTTGTCTCGGAAAGAGAGTGACCACAGACCTGTGTCCCCTAAACTGGCTCCAAGGTTACCTCGTGCCACAGTCGTTACGTGTTGGCGGTGCCAAGAACCTAGACATGTGGTTGCTAATTGTCCCCTAACAACAGAACCCATGGACTGCGGGTATACCCGCCGCGTGTCTATGTATGCCCAGCCAGTCTGCATTGCCACTACAGACCCTGCCGGTACGGAACCTCAGCTGTGCAGAGTGCTCGTTAACGGGTACCAGACAGATGCTCTCTTGGATTCGGGGAGCCTGGTGACCCTGGTACACGGGTCCCTGGTTGCTGGGGACAGTCCTAATGGACGAAAGGTGGGGGTAGTGTGCATACATGGGGACCTCCGAGAGTACCCGACTGTGGAGGTCACGTTCTCCACCCCATGTGGAGAGATAAAACATGTGGTGGGAGTGGTAAAAACTCTTCCATATGGGACTGTGATGGGTAGAGACTTACCATTGTTCTGGTCCCTCTGGGAGACCAGAGTTAACCCTCTCAGGGTAAAAAGCATTCCGGGTGCAGAACCCGAAGATCCCGAGTCAGGGACACCTGCCGTAGGGGTCGCCACGATAGGGACAGTGTGTAATCCCGATAGGTTTCCCCTAGAGGTATTGGCAGGGGAAGTGGAAGAGAATCCACCAATTCATGAGCTGGAGGTGTCACCTGGTAAGTTTGGGACTGCCCAGCTCCAGGATCCCACTCTGACCCGGGCAAGGGAAAGAGTAATCGAGGTAAATGGGGTGGCACAACAACCTGGTGCAGAAAAGGAATTTCCCCGGATGGCGGTCATCCAGGAGTTACTGTACAGGGTTGATAAAATCCGGGATGAGGTGGTGGAACAACTGGTAGTGCCCCAACCCTATTGTCGGGCGGTGCTCGACATGGCTCACACTCACATGTTGGGGGGGCACTTGGGGGCCAAAAAGACGTTAGAGCGCATATTACAGAGGTTCTTTTGGCCTGGTGTCTACGCTGAGGTTACAAAGTACTGTGACACATGTCCTGAGTGTCAACTAACCTCACCCACCACGAACTACCGGAGTCCGTTAGTACCTCTGCCCATCATAGAAGTACCCTTTGAGCGGATAGCGATGGATCTGGTGGGACCAATAGTAAAATCCGCCCGGGGCCATCAGCACATATTAGCAGTCGTAGACTACGCCACCAGGTATCCAGAGGCGATACCGCTCCGGCACACTTCGGCTAAACTAATAACCCGTGAACTGTTTGCCATGTTTTGTCGTCTTGGGCTCCCCAAGGAGATCCTTACAGATCAGGGAACCCCTTTTATGTCTAAAGTGACTAGGGAGCTATGTAAATTGCTCCAAATTAAACAGTTGCGTACGTCAGTGTACCATCCACAAACCGATGGGTTGGTCGAGAGGTTTAATAAGACCCTCAAGGCCATGCTCAAAAAGGTGGTCGCCAAGGATGGGAAGGATTGGGATATGTTGTTGCCATATTTAATGTTCGCCATACGTGAGGTACCGCAGGCGTCCACGGGGTTCTCCCCATTTGAGCTATTGTATGGCAGGCACCCGAGGGGACTGCTGGATGTAGCCAAAGAGACATGGGAACAGGAGCCCACTCCACATAAGAGTGTTATCGAGTATGTGGCAAGTATGCAGGATCGGATTGCAGTCGTGCAACCCATCCTAAAGGAGCATCTGTTGGATGCCCAGGCCGCTCAGAGCCGTACCTATAATAAAAGGGCCACGGTCAGGTCCTTTAAAGAAGGAGACCGGGTGTTGGTACTAGTGCCCACCCCAGAGAGTAAACTCATGGCCAAGTGGCAAGGGCCGTATGAGATACGGGGAAAGGTGGGGGAAGTGAATTACAAAGTGTACCAACCCGGGAGAAGAAAACCCGAGCAGTTGTACCATGTAAACCTGCTAAAGGCCTGGAAGGACCGAGAATGTTTGGTCACAGATGCAACTACGGTCATACAATTGGAGGTCCCTCTGGCCCTGGCCAAGGACACAGCCAGGTGTGAGGTAAAGGTCAATGATGCCCTCACAAAACCGCAGCGGCGGGAGGCTCGAGCTTTGGTACAGCAGAATATGGATGTATTCTCAGAGCTGCCGGGGCGAACCTCAGTGATTCAGCATGACATTGTCACTGAGCCCCGAGTAAAGGTGCGGATGAAACCGTACCGAGTGCCAGAGGCCCGAAGGCAAGCCATCGCGGCCGAGGTAAAGCAAATGCTTCAGTTGGGAGTCATTGAGGAGTCCCGACGTGAGTGGGCTAGCCCCATTGTACTTATACCAAAACCTGATGGGTCATTACGCTTCTGTAATGACTTTAGGAAGTTAAATGAAGTGTCAAAATTTGACCTGTATCCCATGCCACGGGTGGACGAGCTAATTGAGAGACTGGGGAAGGCCCAGTACTTCACCACGCTGGATCTCACGAAAGGTTACTGGCAGGTTCCCTTAACAGAGTCAGCGAAGGAAAAGACTGCTTTTATAACCCCAGAGGGTCTCTATCAATACGTTGTCTTACCTTTTGGCTTACATGGGGCTCCGGCCACATTCCAGAGGCTGATGGACATTGTGTTAGCACCACATAGAGATTACGCATCGGCCTATTTGGATGACATAGTCATCTTTAGTACCGACTGGGATACCCATCTGTCCCAGGTACAAGCAGTGCTAGAGTCTCTTAGAGCCGCAGGGTTAACAGCAAACCCAAAGAAATGTGCGATAGGTCTCACGGAAGCCCGGTACTTGGGATACGTGATCGGCCGGGGGGTTATCAAACCTCAAGTGAACAAAATTGAGGCCATTCAAAACTGGCCCAAGCCCTTAAGTTCCAAACAAGTGAGGGCATTCCTTGGCATCATTGGGTATTACCGTCAGTTTATACCCAATTTTGCTGGTAAATCGGCTTCCCTAACGGACCTGTTAAAAGGGAAGACAACGGTGATGGTCAAGTGGAATCCTCAAGCAGAGGAAGCGTTCCAGTCCCTGAAGTCGGCGTTGTGTGGACAGCCGGTCCTCATCAGCCCCGACTTCAAGAAAACCTTTATTGTGCAAACCGATGCCTCAGAGGTAGGCTTAGGAGCGGTGCTGTCGCAAGAGGTGAACGGGGATGAGCATCCAGTCACCTATTTAAGCAGGAAACTGACCCCAGCAGAGAAAAATTATAGCGTAGTGGAGAAGGAGTGCTTGGCGATCAAATGGGCCTTGGAGTCCCTACGCTACTATTTGCTCGGGCGTCAGTTTCGGTTGGTAACAGACCATTCACCCCTTGTCTGGATGAGAAATGCAAAGGAAAGGAATGCCTGAGTCACCAGATGGTTCTTGTCCCTACAAAATTTCAGCTTCTCTGTGGAACATCGGGCTGGGAAATCACAGGGAAATGCAGATGCCCTGTCACGGGCACCATGTATGCTGACAAATGTTCAACCCCACAAGTCTGAACAGAGGGGGGGGTATGTGAGGCAGTGACCGGTGTCATATGCGAGGGTCGCTATGTGTCCCCCAGGATGTGCTTAGAAGCATATTAGATCCGCTGGAGTGCCCTGTGCTCACAGCAGGTTGCCTGTGAGACACAGGGAAGAATAAAAGTAAGTGTGAACTGGGTCAAGTTATTTGTCCCAGAATTTATTCAGGAAAACCTGGTATGGGCTTTTATTTTGAAACGGACTGCAGGATGGTAGTGGGGCCGGTCCGTTTCCTCCAGCCCAGATCTTATAGTGGCCCATGGCCATAGAATCTGGAGGATAGAAAAAAAACCCCAGCAAGAGAGTTTGGGTGTGTCAGTCTGGTCTGGGAGTCAGACCTAGCAGGAGGCTTGTGCAGAGCTCCTTCTGTGTGGAGAAACACGGGCCAGGCAGAGCCTGAAAAGCCAGACACCCCAGCGTACACGGGGGGTGTAATACGCTCACGGCAGCGGACTGTGGACTGTTGTTATTTTTTCCTGGCTGCATACCGAAGGACTTATTTGCTTTCTTTCCCTGTTTGTGAGTATGCTATGAAATAAACAAGACTTTGTTTGAACTTTATATGGGTCACTGCCTATTCACTGCACAGCAAGGACATCGCTACATCACAGTATATACAAACATATAGCGAGGTTATGGCTTCATACGGGAGGCAAGCACAGATGCCAAAGTGTATATTAATGCCACCTCCGTTAAACATGGGAAACCCCTATCAGAGGGAGAGTGGATCTCATTTTTCAGGGAGGACTGGCCGTGGAGCTATTATGCTGTGGCTGTGTCTTTATGCACTGAGGACAACACCACTGGACTATACACGAGCCCCAGTTCGGGGAGGATGGAAGCATCTGCTGCAACTGACTACAGCAATACCCCTGTTACACCTAGGCAGCCCACATATTCTGCGGCTGCAGAGTTCTCATCGGCCCATACCCGGGCATGGAATCAGGAGGAGAAGGAGGTGCGGAAAGCATGCCGTTGAGGAGATGTCTGTTTGTTTGATGAAAGGACTTAGAGCCTGTTGCACCTCCCCTCTGCTGCTGGCAAATGGCGGCGCTATATAGCGGTATAAGCAAACTCTGTTAACTCCACATATTCGCTAGAAACAAGATGCTGTGCCCTGTTAACCTCACAGAGGTACACAGCTACCAAACAGCAAAACTATACTCATGCAGTCAGAGAAACAGGCAAACAACTCCTCACCGGAGGTGCCGGTATTCTAGCAGCTTATTTCAGCCAAGGCCCTGAATACACACATACAAACTCCTCACCGGAGGTGCCGGTATTCTAGGGGCTCATTTCAGCCAGGGCCCTGAATACACACATACAAACTCCTCACCGGAGGTGCCGGTATTCTAGGGGCTTATTTCAGCCAAACCCTAACCACATCCAGACATGACCACACTGGTGCTGAGCTCATAGACTTTGGTTCGATACTGGCGCATGGCCGTGACCATGCGAACCTTTTATAGCTGTAGCAGACAAGGACCTTCCAAGTGGTCCAATAGGATCTGCTACAGGGCCTGAGCGTGTGACCCCCGACTTCCAATGAGAGGTCCTCCATGGGTATGCTAAGTGTGTGCAAAGCAGGACTTAGTCCCAGAAAAACCTGCACACCGCTGACCAGTGCAGGCTACAAAAGCAGAACCTGGAAAGGCAGCAGTAACCCTTTGCGCAGTATCAGGCTGAGTGAGATGCTGGGACCAACGTCTCCGCCGAGCAGGCTCCACTACGGCCGAAGCAGAATGGGAGACCGCAGCAGACATGGCTCGAGATTCCCCCTGTGCAGCACCGGGAACTCGACTCCTAACACCTTAAGCCAGGACTGTTCTGCGTCCCTACAGGGCAGGGAGCCCCGCTTCGCTCCATAGTCAAGAGCAAAACGGCCGTTGCGACTTACTGAGTACGCTTATGCCAAAAGTTGTTTTTCTCTTTGTTTTGTTGCAGCTGTTGTGCCCCTTTGCTGAATAGCAGAATTGGAGAAACATGTCATTATGGGCCCAAAATAAAAAAAAACTATTGGACCAGGTGCGGTTGGCGGTTGCAATAATGGACTGTGTTGAAGGATCAAACAACCCGCACGCGTAATGCAGAATCGTGTTACTCTTAAAGGCAGGAGGGCTCGCCCTCAAGGACTGTCTACACAGACATTTGTTTTGAAAGGGAAAAAATGGACATTTGTTTTTTTTTGGTTTGGCCTCTGTTGAACTGCGGGGCTGAGTGTGGGCTGTAGCAACAGACTGTGTCTTCTTATAGGCAGCCTGCACATAGCACACGGGGCCGTGCTATTCACCAAAGAAGGGGCCGACCCCTTTAAGTACTCAGTTGAGAGTAAGTGCGTTAAGTATGGACTGCCTGTGCTTACGGATGGACTGTTACCGCGCACCCATATGCACAGATTAATTGTAATTGGTGCTCCTCTAAAAGGAAGGGGGATCACCCTAAAATATCCTAGACCCTACTAAGAGGGTCGTTTGTGTTTTATAGGACATTGCCTGAGGACTGTCAGTACAGGCGCTTGTTAAAAGACATATACAGTGCCTTGCGAAAGCATTCGGCTCCCTGGAACTTTTCACCCTTTTCCCACGTATCATGCTTCAAACATAAAGATACCAAATGTAAATTTTTGGTGAAGAATCAACAAGTGGAACACAATTGTGAAGTTGAGCAAAAATTATTGGTTATTTTAATATTTTGTGGAAAATCAAAAACTGAAAAGTGGGGCGTGCAATATTATTCGGCCCCTGTAACTTAACACTTTGTTGCGCCACCTTTTGCTGCGATTACAAGTCTCTTGGGGTTTGTCTCTATCAGTTTTGTACATGGAGAGACTGAAATTCTCGCCCGTTCTTCCTTGGCAAACAGCTCGAGCTCAGTGAGGTTTGATGGAGATCGTTTGTGAACAGCAGTTTTCAGCTCTTTCCACAGATTCTCCATTGATTGGATTGAGGTCTGGACTCTGACTTGGCCATTCTAACACCTGGATACGTTTATTTGTGAACCATTCCATTGTAGATTTTGCTTTATGTTTGGGATCATTGTCTTGTTGGAAGACAAATCTCCGTCCCAGTCTCAGGTCTTTTGCAGACTTCAACAGAATGGTCCTGTATTTGGCTCCATCCATCTTCCCATCAATTTTAACCATCTTCCCTGTTCCTGCTGAAGAAAAGCAGGCCCAAACCATGATGCTGCCACCACCATGTTTGACAGTGGGGATGGTGTTTTCAGGGTGATGAGCTGTGTTGCCTTTACACCAAACATATCGTTTAGCATTGTTGCCAAGAAGTTTGATTTTGGTTTCATCTGACCAGAGCACCTTCTTCCACATGTTTGGTGTCTCCCAGGTGGCTTGTTGTTCATGGATATCTTTGAGAAATGGCTTTCTTCTTGCCACTCTTCCATAAAGGCCAGATTTGTGTAGTGTACGACTGATTGTTGTCCTATGGACAGACTGTCCCACCTCAGCTGTAGATCTCTGCAGATCATCCAGAGTGATCATGTGCCTCTTGGCTGCATCTCTGATCAGTCTTCTCCTTGTCTGAGATGAAAGTTTAGAGGGACGGCCGGGTCTTGGTAGATTTGCAGTGGTATGATACTCCTTCCATTTCAATATGATCACTTGCACACTGCTCCTTGGGATGTTTAAAGTTTTGGAAATTATTTTGTATCCAAATCCGGCTTTGAACTTCTCCACAACAGTATCACGGAGCTGCCTGTTGTGTTCCTTGGTCTTCATGATGCTCTCTGTGCTTCACACAGAACCCTGAGACTATCACAGAGCAGGTACATTTATACGGAGACTTGATTACACACAGGTGGATTATATTTATCATCATTAGGCATTTAGGACGACATTGGATCATTCAGAGATCCACAATGAACTTCTGCACTGAAAGTTACAGGGGCCGAATAATATTGCACGCCCCACTGTTCAGGTTTTGAATTTCCACAAAAATGTAAAATAACCAATAAATTTCGTTCAACTTCACAATTGTGTTCCACTTGTTGTTGATTCTTCACCAAAAATTTACATTTGGTATCTTCATGTTTGAAGCCTGATATGTGGGAAAAGGTTGGAAAGTTCCAGGGGGGGTGAATACTTTCGCAAGGCACTGTGTGTAAATAAGAAAATGAAGTGGACATTGACTTCACATAAATCTAGCTCATGTTGAACTGTTGTATATGTTTGTTCGCCCTGCATGGAATATCCACTGTAAAATAGTAAAAGTTTATTATGATTGTAGCATTGTCAGGAATGACAATGATTTAAGAAAGGGGGAATGTAAGGGGATGGTAAGTCTACCCCTTTAAGATGTCTATGCTGCTATATGTATATATTTATTGTATGTAATGTATTTAATGTTCCTATGGCTGTACTATACGCAGGGAGAGCGCAGTACACCTATCGGGCCACTAGATAGAGACATTCCAGCGCACCTACAGTAACATTGTCCTGGGTCAGTGTGAATAGTTAAACTGTAGTAGGGGTTAGCTGGGAATAAGTTTGGAAGGTCTTCTTGTATTAGTCAGTCAGGGTCCGGACCCCTTTGTGCTCGGGTGGGCTATGTGCACGAGCTGCCTAACTTCCCCTGTAACATTAAAGCTTATGCCCAGCCATCCAGTGGGGACATAGAGAAGAACAAGGTGCAGTAGAGAGGAAGAGAAACAAGGAGAGGAAGATTGAAGGTCACCGTAAAAGTGTAAGGGCAGGTCACTCCAGAACGTGGGATGGATCTCTGATGTCCGGGGCGAAGCGGGTAGATGAAAGCTTCTCCGTAGTTACGCTTTACAGGGAGGACATCTATATCTATATCTATTACACCTGGTTTTATATGACGCTGTATGAAGCTCTATTGGTTTACTGTGGTCATGGGAGCTTGGCTTGGTCGTGCACGGAGGGAGACAAGTCATCCACCCATCTGAAGCTAAAATGTCCTAGAGCGCCCCCAGACACAGGGCCACGAGTTCTCGGTACCGGGCCTCTCTGGTTCGGTTGTGAGGCTGTCACGGTGGCTGGACCCGGTCCGTGACCCTGCTAAGGGGCGTCCAGTAAAGGGATTTGTACAGTCTGTCAATGGTTCGTGACGCCACCTGTGGTGTTCGGTCAGGGTGACCGACGCTGCTGTGGGGTCCGCTGGGGTGATGGAATGGCAGCTGGATGGTAAACCTTCCCACAGGTGAAGTATGTCCCCAGGGCTTCCCAGTAAGGAGGATGGAGATGGTGTGAGGTGCAGGCAATAATGAGGACACAAGGTTGCAGTCTCTTTACCTCTTTACTGAAGGCTTCAGAATCCTCAATCCAGAGTACGTTCAACAGGGCTATCAGAGACCGGCCGGTCCGATGGGCACATCCAGAGTTTCCCTCGCAGATGGAAATCGTTGCCTACCACTAGCGCCTGTGTGTTGTAGTGCTACCCTGCTGAGCATTCGGAACTGCTGCTCTCGTTCGTTCGTTCTCTACAGCTTTCTTTCTCTCTCTTGTTCTTTGGTTCCAGATGTTACTAGTTTCTAACGTCCCCCAGATATCTTATGGCTAGGACGCCACCCGTTTGACGGGAAGGCTTGGAGGTCTTCCGGGACTCTAGAGACGCCCCTCTCCCAATGTTGCCCCCTATGTCTTCGTAGGTGTAGAAGGTAGACAGCTAACCTATAATTAACTGTCCTGCGGAGTTTGAAGTAAGGCCTGAAGTCAGTTACTCCTACGGTGTTCCGGCCACCGACTACGCGCCTCAGTAAGATGTTGCCTTCCTCTCTCGGCACGACTCCTACTGGCTCTCCTTTGTGCTGACCTCGTTTGCACTGTTCCACAATATTCTTCCCCTCTTGTCTCTCTCTTAGGATACCGCCGCAAGGTGTGCAGGCGCGGTTCCGTTACGTTCTGCTCTGTTCGCTAGGCACCTGCCAGGTTCCCACGCCTGACAGGGACCCCCTGTGTCTTCTCCCTGCAACACCCCCTGCCACGGGATGTTGCCTGAATCCAACCCAGTCAGCTTCTGACTAACTTCCTCCCCGACCCCTAGTTTTACCAGTGTGAGGAGTGGCCCAATAGATAAAGCCTTTTTCTCCCCCTAGTGGCCGGAGTGTGAAGTGTAATGTGTTCTGGTGATACCTGGTCAGGAGAACTCCTTTAGTGCCATCAGACGTACCATCACTCCCCTTAGTGGCGGAGCGTCATACTGCAACGACCAGGTCTCTGGGGCGCTGCAGTCCCACAGACACCAAACCTGTAGTATTAACGCCTTCACTAAGCCCCAAAATCTTTGAGATTGGATCTCCACAAAGCTCAGTGATCAGCACTGCTATGGATCTACCGGCACTGGATACAACGCCAGCGTCAGCGGCAACCGGGAAATGTTAAAACTTGGATCCCATCTAAGAGCGTTTAGTGACAACTGAGCTGGATACCACAGCTGACTCATTTGGCCATCTGGTCTGAATCACATTGTCACATCCGGCCAAACCTTGGGCCTATGCTGGTCTGCTGGAGGCCGGAGTCACTCAGAGAGTCTCACACAGAGGCCTGATTCATTAACCCAGAGAGTGCTGGGGAAGATGCACAAATTAATTAAAAGACGAGGACCTCTATGAAGGATTTCACCAGCACCATGCGCCACCACCACACATGTACGCAACCTATAAATATCATTTGATGGAAACTGAAAATCTTCTAGGGGAAGGTGAACGATGACACATGAAGCCGAAACGAAGATTTCAGTTTATAGTTTGCTCTCATTACTTGCACCATGTCTTTTTTTGCTTTTTAAACACATTTTCTGTGCCTTGTTTGACAAGGGGGGTGTACCTCTTCTGCCTAAAAGATCTTTGTCATTTTTACAAGTAATATAATGGATTACATTATCATGGTCTTCACATTTCCCAATAACTTAAAGCCAGCTAGATGATGTCTGACCCTCTCGTCTTTCTTGCAATTACTCGAATGTTTGGTGGCCTTGCCCGGCATGATCTCATATGGACAGGTAAGTTGTCATCATATTTTGGACTTTTCGGACTTACAGATTTTGTGACCCAGTTTTGGATCATGTTCTCCCACAATCAGGATGATCAATGTTTTTCCTCATCATGCTCGTTCCATCTCATTACCAGGATACCGGTCACTGTAGGTTCTGTCCGCTCGCCGTTGGCTTCTCGTTGGCAGTTCACTTGGATACACATCACTTCACCTAACACCTCTATGGCTATATATCATGTTCTAACATAACTGTCATGCACTGAGGTCTCACAACCCAAAGGTATAGTAATTGGATGGACTAGAAAGGGGTTAAAAACCACTAATATGTCATAGTCACCTTGTGTCTCATTTACACCAGCTCCCCACCCGTCCTCCGTTGGCTTCTTAGGACATCCACACCTCCTTCATATCCAGTCTCGTCTTCACCTGCCCTCCCTGGTCCTTGTGATGTACAATGAGATCTAACTGGCACCAATAGACCAAGGAAAGCGATGCGGAAACTAGTGCTGGATCGGGGGGTGGGTGCCTCAGGCAGGCAGATGAAGAACGCCGAGGAGCTGTGGTGGCAGTGGTAGGAGAGGGGTGAGATGTCTTTGATGTTATGTTGTTTTTTAAACCCTATCTCAGCCCATATAAATCCAGAATTCATGCAAATTGATTTCCTAAAAATTGTAAAAAACTAGAACGTGCAAAGTTTGGGAATTATTATGTGAATTTGATTAATTATGTAATTGATTTGTTCATCCTTAGTCCTGGGTCGTACAGAGTGGACCTACGCGGTCTATCGATATGCTGTCAATCTTACGCCGCTCATAGTCTCTCATGTAAGAAAAATAAAGAAATAATAGATTGGACACATCTGTACATGGATGTGAAGAAGGAACCTGGAGCCCGGGACCAGATATCATGCCTTGATCTGCTGTGATTCGGCAATTCCATTCCTGACCGTGAGCTCGCGTCCAGTCCCTGTTTCATTTCTCATTTGTGCTCTTACCTTGATTTTTCACAATTGTGTCTCGTTTTTGGGAGATTTTCTTTTTTTCTCTCTTGTACAATTTTAAATGTGAAAACAAATTTACAAATTTAATAAAGTAGATGTTGATCATCAGGAATTAACTTGGAATGTTTAAGTTTTTTAGTTTTTATGATAAAATGAGGCATTTTAGTCAAAATCACACACAAGGTAACACTGGGATTGTTCTACGAGTTTTTATTGAGATTTTCATTTACCCATCCACGAGTGAAAAGGACAAAAAAGTGAGTGACCTTAAATTGAAAAAACACCAAGGGTTGTAGTGGAGGATTGAGGGAAATGTTGTGGAGTTTATGAAGGGTAGACGTAAAGCCAATGACCACTCGGAAGGTTAGGAGGTGACGCTTCGGACCATTTTTTCCTATTTCTATCATTGAGAATAAAGGAAATGGAAAGTTGAGTAGTGACGTGAAATTAGACTCCAGCAGATACGCACAATGTCAGGAGAACATTTGGAATATTTCCATGAAGAATTTGGGAAAGATAAGACAATAAATATGAAGTGTCATTAAGCTACTAATTCTTACAGCAGTGGTGGCCCAAGACACAAGATCATGACACTTTCTGTATGTTCCTCTGAGAAGAGACTTATTAGTTACCAGCAATGGTTGATGGCAGAAACAAGAATATTCTAGAATCATACATGTTCTTATGATAAAATATGATCTTCTGCACCTTGGAATAATTGACCACATGATATGGAAAAATCTCTCCGTGCCCTAACATAAGTGCTAAATAAGAGACATCAACACATCAGCCATTGAGTGCAGAGCTCAGCCCTAGAAACACAACTTATCGAGGATGTGTGGGAGAGGAAAAAGAAAATACAAGGAAATAAAAAAAACACAAGTTTCTCAAATCATCTCTAGGACTTGGACCAAAGAAGTAAACGGTGAAGTAAAACGGATAGAACAAATGCATAATAATATCTGAGGATCCTGAGATCACCAGCTATTAACCTGCTGACTCGACCCAAGTCTGAGACGTAGACAAGGCTCAGAGAAAGGTTTAGACGACCTCGGTTCATCTCCCGAATGTCAGGAGATTTGCTCATCTCAAGTCCTGAGACCAAATTATGTATTTTTATACTGTTTTCTGCATTTCCCACAGTGATTTTCCCCCTTCCTCATTTCTCAGCTCCATCTAATGGGTGTTCGGGTCTTTACAGCTGGTGACACAACTTGTCATCTCCGTCCAGATGCTTCTCCAATGAGGGTTGTCAAGTATTTGTAGAAAGAATAATAGTGGCATAAAAGCTTGCACCAAGATAAGGTTTATCCAGTATCCAACACTGTAAGGTGCAAAAAATGAGAAATAGTAAAGTAACATCACAACATGAAAGATGGAGTAGAGGATGAGGAAGCGCAGCATGATATGGACCACGCGCTTCTACTGTTGGACTTCTCCAGACGTGTTTGTGTCCTTCATCCTCTTTATGTGGTATATTAAGAAGGTAGTGGTTGGGAGGATGGTAATGATTGTCAAGATAAGTGGCACACACTTAACAACGGCTAACGCTATTGTCATGTAGTCACTGGTCGTGTCGGTAGATGAGATATATGAGCTGTTTATGGAGGAGATGTGTGCCTTCATTTGAGGAAGTAACTGTAAGAGAGCCATACTCACGGACATCAGCTCCACCACCAAAATCAGCATTGAGACAATGGAGCCGATCTTCATCTTCACCCAAGCAATGAAGAGACATCTGAAAGGTACAATTTTAATGAAATAGAAGAAGAATTGGAGGGCGGTGATCCAGGCACATGAGCACTTGCTGTACACAGAAACCAGCACAAATATTGGATGAGACACTATGGAACTTTTGGGTTGCAGGACTTTAGAGAATTCCCCGTAGGTCACCAGAATTGTGACCATGACACAGGGCACGTTCAAAGACACCTGAATCTTATCCTTAGTGTCCAACTTCTTTTTTCTATAGAAATCCCACATGATTGCAAATATGATGAAGATGATGGTAGACATGGCGACAAATGCCTCACATGCTACTATGGAAAGGCCAATCACAGTGCCAGAGAAGCCCGGATCCATTTCTTTAATGCTCAGATTTTCTGATGAAATTCTACAGATTCTTCTCAATGTCCTACAGATTCTTCTCATGTCCCAGCGTAACAGTGCAATAGACAAGTTTGCCAGCGCTCATCCCTCATGTATCTCGTACATTGTAAAGGATGAACAGCTCTGTGACTATGCAAACTCCAGGCCTACCGAAAGTCTTACAAATTGACTTATTTGAATACACATCATGCAAACGTCTCATGAGTACCACTAATGGTCATCAATGGTGCCGTCATGGAAGGAAAGCGAAACTGATGGAAACAACCCATGCAATGGAAAATTGAAATGGTAAAAACATGAACAAGACACTTTCAATATCTCATGTTCTAAGTGTCTACATAGACCTTAAAAAATAAAAGGAAAGGTTGAATATCGTCGTAAGACTATGAGTATAGGCGAAGCTAGGGATTCAGGTTGGGGGGAACCTCTGAGTGGACCAGGCAACCATAACCATGTTTACATTTACAGGGGGGACCCTAATAGTGTTTGTGGAAGGTCCTCAGCAGATGACCGCGCTCTTACTGAAAGTCAATCACTATACAAAGGCCATATGGTGACATATTGTGGTAGATGCCGGTTCTGCAGAACATAGAGAGATTAGAGTACAGTTATAGATAGTGACTTAAATGTGATGTGCTTTGTGATGGAGTCGTTCACTTTTCCCCCACAGTAGCCTCCGCACTGTACGATAATCCCCACAGTAGTCTCCAAAATTTATGAGGGCCTCAACAGTATTCCACACAGTATATTGGCCCCATTAGTAGCCCTGACTCTGTTTGATGGCCCCCTTAGTAGCCCTCACTATGTAGGAGGACCACCTTAGTAGCCCTCACTCTGTATGAGCCCCCTTTCCAACCCCTACTATGTATGAGGGCCTCATTAATAGCCCCAATTATGTATGAGGGTTCTCTTAGAAGTGTTGGCATATGCAACAGATTGGGACTTATTATAAGTGAAAGGAGGACTTTATACTAACCAGACAGCAGATGGCGATAGTGTGTAAAGTCATATAGTTGCTGTAATGTGGGGAGGGAAGCTCTCAGTGGTTGGTTGTTTTCTTACTTTCGGTTTTGCTTTTCTTCATGAATGTGTTGTGTTCGGTGCACGGACTGTGTGACACTGAATTGTATCTCATGTTTATCCAGTATGAAGTAAATACTGTTTACTCAAGATATCTTGCTGATTGAAGCTTTCCTAAGTACAGCGGTGACTGCAAGAAGATGCACTCTGCAACAGGTTATGGGCCCAGGCACCCCAGATAACCCCAGACACCCCAGGCACCCCAGATAACCCCAGGCAACCCAGGCACCCCAGACACTACAGGTCTGCACTACAAGCTCAGGCAGAAGGATCCTGGTTTATAGCCCAGATAACGGAGCACACAGATAAGCTCTGTAAACAGAAGGAACTAAATCCAGATACAGAGTGACAGAGGAATTCAGCATCCCAGGAGCTGGATTTAATTGCAGAGAATTCACAGGACATACAGGAGAATATCTTCAGTACAACTCTCTAAACAAGTAAGACTATATAAAGATGATGAGTAACACAGGACTGAAATTTACAGTAGCTAAACTGAATAGTGAAAATTATCAGTTATGGAAATTCAAAGTAGAGATGTTGTTATCTAAGGATGATCTATGGGAAGTAATTGTTACAGCAAGACCAGATCAAGATAATCAGACATGGGATAAGAAGGATATACAAGCGAGAGCCACCATTAGCTTATTAGTGGATGATGCTCAATTAATACATATAAGAAATGAAGAAACAGCTAAGGGAATGTGGGAAGCATTAAGAAAACTGTATGAAAGACCTAGCTTGAATCACAAGTTATTTTTATTAAGAAAGCTGTACAGTATGAGATTGAGTGCAAATGACGATATGCAGAAGCACATATTCTCAATGATGGAAGTGATATCACAGCTAAGATCTATTGGTGAAGATGTTAAAGAAAGTCATGTAGCAGCTATATTGTTGTGCAGTTTACCAGATTCGTATACAGCCTTGATAAATGCCCTTGAGACGAGACCAGAAACTGACATTACATTAGATTTTGTGAAAACAAGACTAATAGATGAATATCAGAGAAGAAAAGAGCAAAGAAATGATTCTTCTACTGAAAAGGACAGTGAAAACGCTCTTAAAGCTACAGAATTCCAAAAACCCTATAATAAAGAGACAAGAGAATGCTTCAGATGTAAGAAAAAAGGTCATTTAAAGAAAGACTGTACCATATGGAAAGCAGAACAACAAAAATTACAACATAAAAGGCATACAGAGAAAGTAAAAAACACAATTTCCGATTCATGTGAGAATAATTGGAATGGCACATTTAAAGTAACAAGACAAGAAATCATCACTTGGTTGGTTTATTGATTCAGGAGCAACGAGTCATATGACAAGTGACAAGAATTTCTTTACTGATCTTGATTTAGATAAGAAAGAAGCCATTTATCTCGCAGATGGAAGCAAAATAACCGCAGAAGGTATCGGACAAGGTATGCTAAATTGTTCAAACAAGTTCGGGCAAGATTCAAAGATACTTGTACAAGATGTGTTGTATGTTCCAAAATTGGAAGGCGGATTATTATCTGTGAAACGTTTAACAGCAAAAGGACTTACAGTGAAACTCAAAGACAATGAGTGTGCAATTATTGCAGGAAACAAGGTGATAACCAAAGTCAAGGCAGATGAACAATTATATCATTTTGACACACCAAAGGAACAGATGAAGGTATGTACACATGATCACAAAAACTGTATTCACATGTGGCATAGACGTCTAGGACATAGACACCCTGACAGTATAAGGGAACTACAGAGAAAAGAATTGACAAAAGATTTAAAGATATCAGATTGCTCAATTACTATAAGATGTGATTGTTGTATAAAATCCAAAGCCACAAGGTTATCTATTCCAAAAGAAAGTGAGATGAAAAGCGAAAGACCACTTGATTTGGTGCATACTGACGTATGTGGACCCATGAAAGTGACTACATCAGGAGGCAATAGATACATGTTGACTTTTATAGACGATTACTCAAGATACACAGTCACATACTTAATTAAAAACAAAAGTGAAGTTTTTGATAAACTTGTAGACTATGTAACAAGATCAAGTAACAAATTTCAAAGGAAGCCAATTGTCATCAGAAGTGATAATGGAGGTGAATTTACAGGTCACAGAATAGAAGACTACTTAAGACAAAATGGGATAGAACACCAGAAAACGGTTCCATACACACCTGAACAAAATGGAGTAGCAGAAAGGAAAAACAGAACTCTAACAGAGATGATAAGATGTATGCTGACGGATTCCAAACTACCAGAGAAATATTGGGGTGAGGCAGCAATGACAGCTACTTATCTACAGAACCCACTTTTTTCCAGAAAACTGACGAAAACTCCATATGAACTGTGGCAAGGTATGAAACCAAGTGTCAATCATTTAAAAGTTTTTGGATGTAAAGTTTTCATATTCATTCCAACAGAAAAACGTTCCAAACTTCAAAACAGATCCATGGAAGGAATATTTGTTGGATATAGTGAAAATTGCAAAGGATATAGAATGCTAGATCCCAAAACAGACAGAGTTACGGTGAGTAACAGTGTGACATTCATTGAAGATTTGAATGAAGATATTATGATTTCAGTTGAAACAAAAAATGAGAAAACCAATAATGACACAACTGAAGAAATATCTGCTGAGAAAAAAGTAGAAGTTAATGAAGAACAAAATACTGAAAGTGAAGAATCACAACTACAAACAGACACAGAACCAAGACGTTCAATGAGAAAGAACAAAGGAAAACCACCAAAACGTCTCTCATACAAGACAAGCACAAGAAAAATCTATGAGCCTACTTCTTGGGAAGAAATATCTAAACTGCCTGTTGGAGAAGACTATGATGAGACATTTGCTCCAGTTGTTAAACACACTACAATAAGAACTTTACTTACAGTTGCAGCAATGAAACAGATGCAACTGAGACATCTGGATGTAAAGACAGCTTTTCTGAATGGAGATTTAACAGAAGACCTTTATATGGAACAACCTCCAGGATTCAAAGATGAAAGAAATCCAAACAAAGTTTGTAAACTACAGAAAAGCATATATGGTTTAAAGCAAGCAGCTAAAGCGTGGAATGACAAAATCACGGAAGTACTTACAAATGAAAAATTTCAAAGAAGCAAAGCTGATCCATGCTTATACACAAAAAGGCTGATTAATAGATGGATTTACATACTCATATCTGTAGACGACATTTTGATTTGTTTTGAACAAGAAAGGGATAACGAAAACATTCTAAAAATCCTGAAGCAACATTTCGAAATCAAAGACTTGGGAAATGTAAAACAATATCTAGGAATACAAGTAGAAAGAGAAGAAGATGGAAGTTTCCTACTGAATCAAAATCACATGATTCAAGACATAACAGAAAAATTTGGATTAAAAGATGCAAAAACAGTAAAGTCTCCAATGGAAACTAATTATCTCAAAGAGATGAACAGTGAACAAAATATGCTACCAAATAATGAAGAATACAGAACAGCAATAGGAAAACTACTGTATCTAGCAACCGTTACAAGACCAGACATCGCAGCAGCAGTAGGAATCCTGAGTAGAAAGGTATCAAAACCAAATAAAGCTGATTGGAATGCCGTGAAGAGAGTAATGCGTTATTTGAAAGGAACTAGCAATGTTAAGCTGAAATTACCCACAAGCGATGATTGCATTTTAACAGGATATGTTGATGCAGATTGGGCTGGAGATCCAACTGACAGAAGATCTACCAGTGGACATATTTTTTTCCTCTCAGGTGGACCAATAAGTTGGACAAGTAAGAAACAGTCAATTGTGACACTATCTTTAACAGAAGCAGAATATGTTGCAGCAGCACATGCGAGTCAAGAAGTACTGTGGTTAAGACAATTGTTGACAGAATTAGGACAACCACAGTTGGCACCAACAAAACTGAAAGAGGACAATCAAGGAAGTCTTGTTCTTGCTCAGATGGAAAAAGTCAATCCAAGAACCAAGCATATTGATGTGAAATATCATTTCTTGAGAGATCATCAGGAACAAGGAGTCTTGAAGTTAGAGTACTGTCCTACTGAAGAAATGACAGCAGACATTTTCACGAAGGCGTTGAATGCTGATAAACATCAGAGACTAATAAAAAAAAGTTGGGTTTGATTGAATAAGTCCTTACTGTTGAGAAAGGGTGTTGGCATATGCCAGATTGGGACATATTATAAGTGAAAGGAGGACTTTATACTAACCAGACAGCAGATGGCGATAGTGTGTAAAGTCATATACTTGCTGTAATGTGGGGAGGGAAGCTCTCAGTGGTTGGTTGTTTTCTTACTTTCGGTTTTGCTTTTCTTCATGAATGTGTTGTGTTCAGTGCACGGACTGTGTGACACTGAATTGTATCTCATGTTTATCCAGTATGAAGTAAATACTGTTTACTCAAGATATCTTGCTGATTGAAGCTTTCCTAAGTACAGCAGTGACTGCAAGAAGACGCACTCTGCAACAAGAAGCTCCACTAAGTAAGAGAGCCCCCTTAGTATCTCACACTATTTATGAGGGTCCCTTCAGTAGCAATCAATATGTGTGAGGGCCCCCTTAATGTCTCCCATTATATAAGAGGGCCCCCTTAGCAGACCCCACTCTGTATGAGGGCCAACTTAGTAGCCCCCATTATGTATATGAGCCCACTTACTAGCTCTCACACTGTATTATGGCCCCTTGTTAGCCCCCACAATGTATGATGGTCCTCTTAGTTGCTCACATGTTGTATCATGGCCCTCTTAGTAACCCTACTCTGTATCATGACCCCCTTAATGTCTCGCATTATATGGGAGGGCCCCCTTAGCAGACCCCACTCTGTATTAGGGCCAACTTAGTAGCTCCCATTCTGTATACTAGCCCACTTAGTAGCCCACACACTGTATCATGGCCATGGCCCCCTTATTAGCCCCCACAATGTATGAAGGCCCCATTTGTAGCACTCACACTGTATCATGGCCCCCTTAGTGTCTGCTATGCTGTATGATGTCCCCCATAGCAGCCCTCACTATATATGATGCTCCGCTTAGTAGACCCCACTATATATTAGGGCTTCATTAGTATTCTGCACACAAAATGACTCTCACGCAATATTAAAATGTAAAATAAACATCATGTGCTCACTTAACCCCAGAGGGTGCAGCGGCAGGTCTGGGCAATCCGACGCGCTGACATAATCAAGCCGGGATTCTGACGTCCTGTTCGTGTTGTGTACGCCAATGTAGTTAAGTGTAACGGTAGCTCCTGGTGGGCCCCTTCATGTCAGGGGCCCAGTGCGACTGCCCCTCTGTCCTCTGTAGTTTTTCAGTGTAAACTTCTTCAGGAAACATTCCTTCTTCAGGGAGTTTTTTGGAATTTTCTTTTAGCTTCCTGAAGTGATTTTGAAGAGTTTTCAGTGTAAATACTTTGTGAGCGGTTGACTCCCTCCGCTGCTTCACAAGGTCGACACAGGAACCGTTCTGGTAGAGAATCACAGCGTAAACCTTAGCAGAGTTCAGCAAAACAAACAGCCTTTCTGGCATAAGGGTAAAACAAACAAGGCCGACACAGTCCGTAAGAGTCCTCTTCCTGCAGGATTCCCCTACAGGTAACCCGCACAGTCCTTGGCTCCTCCTGGAGCCACGTAGAAGTTCCTGCTCTCCCAAGTAGCAAAAATACTCAGGTTCTACATCACTGACCGCAGTATGTGCAGTGACAGGTACCTCCCTTCCCCCTAAGAGAGATCCCTTTATTATATTCTTGGAGTGATCCTATTACTATATCCTAGGAGTGATCCCGTTATTATATTCTCGGAGTGATCCCTTTACTATGTTCTCAGAGGGATCCCTTTATCGTTAACCAGTAGAATGATATTTGCAGCTTCCAGAGCACAATGGCACCTTCTTCAGGCATATACTAATGAATGACTGAGATGAGAGGAGGACATGTAAGAGATGTGTCACCAGGTTGTTGTGCGCAGGGTGGAGGAGATGTGACACCGGGACATTGTGCCCAGGGAAGAGGAGATGTGACACCAGGACCTTTTGCCCGGGGAGGAGGAGATGTGACACCAGGACACTGTGCCCAGGATGTTGGAGATGTGACACCAGGACGTTGTGCCCAGGGTAGAGGAGATGTGACACCAGGACTTTGTGCCCAGGGTGGAGGAGATGTGACACCAGGGCATTGTGCCCAGGATGTTGGAGATGTGACACCAGGACGTTGTGCCCAGGGTAGAGGAGATGTGACACCAGGACTTTGTGCCCAGGGTGGAGGAGATGTGACACCAGGGCATTGTGCCCAGGGAGGAGGAGATGTGACACCAGAACGTTGTGCACAGGGTGGAGATGTGACACCAGGACATTGTGCCCAGGGTGGAGGAGATGTGACACCAGGACACTGTGCCCAGGCTGGAGGAGATGTGACACCATGACGTTGTGCCCAGGATGGAGGAGATGTGACACCAGGATGTTGTGCCCAGGATGGAGGAGATGTGACACCAGGACATTGTGCCTGGGGTGGAGGAGATGTGACACTAGGAAATTGTGCCCGGGGTGGAGATGTGACACCAGGACATTGTGCCCAGGGTGGAAATGTATAAACATAAGGATGAATAACCTCGGGGAGATCAAAACATCCAACACCGTGGAGACACCATCACGTGTTTCTCAACGCAGTGATCCAGAACACTGCCCCCATCCCTTATGGGAAATATGCAAATGCATGTAGAAAAGCTGCGGAGACACCATCACGTGTTTCTCAGCGCAAGCAATAAATAGCCAGGTCTTTCACCGGGAAGGAACAACCACGGGAAGGGCAGCATCCTATGAAGGAAAACCACCTATGCCAAGCATGGTATCCATCCACAGACAGCTGTTTCGGGGTATTTGCCCCTCATCAGTGTGGAGTAGGAAACTGGCTATTAGGAGCAGTGCCTAGTAAAAAGGCTATAAACATAAGGACGAATGACCTCGGGGAGATCAGAACATCCAACACCGTGGAGACACCATCACGTGTTTCTCATAGAAAAATTAGTTGGCACACCACAATGATATCAAATAAATAAATATATATTGGGGGTGCAAAACAATGGCTAATACGCAGAGCAGATAATAAACAAGAAAAGAAGAGCCACTATAATGTATGCACACCACCAAAAGTTATAATAAGTCAAACAAGCTTTATTGGTAACATATAAAAACAATTAAAACCATACACACAAAACTCCCTCCATATACGTGTGCCCAACACTGCCCAACACACAATACTTCCATATAGTAGTGGAAAACATGCATCAAATATGGGAGATAATCAAATAGTATACACACAAATAATTACTGGCAAAGCCGCCCTGTCCTGACCAGCAAAAGATATATCTGTCGATAGCAAAACCCTGTCTGGCTGCAGCTTACCCACAGCAAATAGTCCTCCTGGTATGTAATGAGTAGGGCACATGCAAATGCGGCCAAATAATTACCCCAAATAGGAAGAAGGAGCACGGCTGTCACCCGTCCTGAGCATAAGAGGGGAACATGCTGCGGCAGCTAGAAGGTGATCCAGACAGAAGGCTCACAAAATATAGAGACAATATAGCAAGGACTGGGCAGCCAGCAAGTGAAGGGCAACGGAGGGAGAGCCCTACGCGTATCGCTGTTCAAGACAGCTTCGTCAGGGGAAGTGTTTCTCAACGCAGTGATCCAGAACACTGCCCCTATCCCTTATGGGAAATATGCAAATGCATGTAGAAAAGCCGCGGAGACACCATCACGTGTTCTCAATGCAGTCAGGCTCAGACTGGCCCATTGGAGAACCGGAGGATTCTCCGGTGGGCCCAGGCACTGACACCTGCTGGTATACTGACCAGCAGCTGTCTAGCGCCCCCACTGCTCCAGGGCCCCCTGCCAGTGGTTATGGGGACCCTGAGTCAAGGGGGCCTGCCCTGTGGCAGTGTAGCAGCAGCTGGAGACAGGATCCTGTCCCCACTGCTAAAGCAAAATGAATATTCACGCTTCCCAACGCCCCTATGGGCGTGGAGAGGCATGAATGTCATTTCTCTTTAATAGCGTGCAGCGTTAGCCGCAGGCTGCAGCTAATACTGCCTGCACCACATACACAAAGCACCGCAGCACATACACACAGACTCACAGTGCAACACATCCCGGCGTCCTGCTTTCTGTCTGACTCAGGCAGCTCAGCTGGATGACATCATCATCCAGCGCGCTGTCTCAGATAGAAAGCTGACGACGAGGAAGAGGCTGCCGGGATGTGCTGCTGCTATGGGGAGGTGAGCTGTGCTGTGTGCCTGGGTGTGTGTATATGTGTGTGCGAGTGTGTGTGATGCTGTGCTTTGTGTGTGAGTTTGAGAGTGATGCGGTGGTGTTTGTGTGTGTGGGAGGGTGGGGGGAAGGCCAATGATATTGGTGGGGAGACAATGATAGAGGTGGTGGGCAATGATGGTGGTAGTGGGGAGGCAATGATGGAGGTGATGGGCATTGATGGTGAGGGGAGGCAATGATGGAAGTGATGGGCAATGATGGTGGGGGAGGCAATAATGGAGGTGATGGGCAATGATGGTGGGGGAGACAATGATGGAGGTGATGGGCGATGGTGGGGGTGGGGAGGCAATGATGGAGGTGATGGGCAATGATGGTGGGGTGGGGAGGCAATGATGGAAGTGATGGGCAATGATGGTGGGGGAGGCAATAATGGAGGTGATGGGCAATGATGGCAGTGGGGGGGCAATGATGGAGGTGATGGGCAATGATGGTGGTGGGGGGAGGCAATGATGGAGGTGATGGGCAATGATGGTGAGGGGAGGCAATGATGGAAGTGATGGGCAATGATGGTGGTGTTGGGGAGGCAATGATGGAGGTAATGGGCAATGATGATGAGGGAGGCAATGATGGAGGTGATGGGCAATGATGGTGGGGAGGCAATGATGGAGGTGATGGGCAATGATGGTGAGGGAGGCAATGATGGAAATGATGGGGAATGATGGTGAGGGAGGCAATGATGGAGGTGATGGGCAATGATGGAATTGGGGAGGCAATGATGGAGGTGATGGGCAATGATGGTGGTTGGGGGAGGCAATGATGGAGGTGATGGGCAATGATGGTGGTGGGGGAGGCAATGATGGTGGTGATGGGCAATGATGGTGGTGGAGAAAAGGCAATGATGGAGGCGGTGATGAGGACAATGATGGGGTGGAGAGGGGCTGCATTATACTTTATGAGGGGGCTACATTATATTCTGTGGTGGGACTGCATAATTCTCAGGGGACTACATTATATTCTGGGTGGCTACATCATACTATATGAGGGGGCTACAGTATACTACATGGGGGACTGCATTATATTCTATGGTGGGGCTACATTATTCTCTCAGGGGACTACATTATATTCTGGGGGGCTACATATTACTGTATGAGGGGGCTACAGTATACTCTATGGGGGGGGGGCTCTGTTGTATCCTGTAGTAGGACAGCATTCTATGAGGGGACTACATTATATTCTGGGGGATTCATCATACTATATGAGGGGGGCAGCATTATGCTCTATGAGGGGGCTACAGTATACTCTATGGGCGGGCTGCATTATATTCTGTGGTGGGCTGCATTATACCATATGAGGGGGCTACATTATATTCTATGGTGGGGACTGCGTTATACCTGAGGAGGTTGCATTATATTTTGTGCGGTGCTGCATCATATTCTATGAGAGGGGGCTGCATTATATTTTATGAGGGAGAATACACTATATTCTATGAGAGAGACTACATTATATTTTATGAGGGGGCTGCATTATATTTTATGTGGGAGGCTGCATTATATTCTATGAGGGGGCTACCCCTCTATGATTCTACCCCAACCCCTGCTGCATAAATAAGATGTGTACTACCTTATATTATACCCTGACATTAGCGTGTTTTACTGCACAATTGGTGGTCTCGTATCTATTTCTATGTAGCTACATAGTGGCCCCCAAGAATAATTTTCTCTGGGGGGCCCAAGGTGCTCCAGTCCGACGCTGGGTGTCAGTGAGTAGTGGATGACCAGACAGGTCGGCTGTGAGGTGTGCATAAGGATTTATTTTACATTTTAATGATTTTTATGGTTCAAAATAATGGCTGACGATGACCTCTGTCTTGCTGAATCGGTGCAGAAGCGAATTACAAAAGATTCACCTATTTGTAAAATCCGTGTAGAACTCAAATGCATTCTCTCACTGATAAAGTTCTGTCACACGTTTGTTTCTGCACACTGAACCATCTTACCAGACATCTGTAATAAATTATCACGTTTCCTCTATATATTTTTATTTCTAAAGATTTACATTTATCAGCAAATTAATACAATTTAGAAGAAAAGGAACAAAGAAAGAAATAAAATCCACAGAATGATTCTTTCTAGGTCGGGAGGACCATTGAGCTTCCTTGCGTAACGCACAAGCAGCTTAGTATTTAGTCCGTCTTCATGTCTGCTCCATTCCAGGTAGCTGGCAGAAAGCACATTATATTTTTGTCGTCATGGGTCACGTTATCAGAACTTTTCTGCTGATTCATTCTTCTTCTCGATATTGTCCTTTCTTTCATAAATTGGCTGTTGTCTCGATGATGGAGAAGGTTTCTGTGGATATTCTGTATCTTCTTTACTAATCATCGAACTTCCATTCTGTATGATTCCATTCCGTTTCTGGGTAATGATGGACGACGCTGGCCGTGACACATGCAGAAGATAGTTTATCATAAAACATGGAAGACGAGTCTGCATTATGGGGAAGTGGGTGAATTCCCAAATAAAATCTAAAATGTCTACATTTAGTCCAGAATAACAATGAGGCGAGGATTCAGCTGCAGACGAAGTTACACTTGAATCGATCACTATTTTTATGAAGTCAAGAGTGGACATTTCTTCTGAACACTCCAAGTTTTAATTTTGGATTTCCACTTATTAAAATGATGGATCGCACAGTGCCATAAGAACTCAAAATTACCCAATAGATGCTGTATAAAACATCGGATATGCTGAACGACGATAAAAGTGTCCCGATGACATTCACACTGAAGGACAAGTCACAGAAAACACAAAGACTCATTGTACATGCCGCCCAAACCAGGCCACCAAGCCGAGCCGAGCTGAGCTGGAGCCCATTCTGCCCAACACGCCAGACGTGTCGCAGAATCGTGTGGACACTGAGACTAATACAGGTGAAGGTAACAAGACACGGTAGACAACTGCCCAATATCAGGTTTAGAGACACATGCAGAGACGGAAGATTGACAGTGTAAGTTGTCCCGCACATGTCCTCAGTCAGATTGTAAGGATTGCCTAGATGTAGTGTCCACGCAAAGGGAATATTGATGAGGAATGACAGGGCTGTGGTCACCATCACGAGCCTCATGGTACAGGTCAACATGGTCTTTTTCAGCCAACTGAAGAATCGATGGGAGAAACTGAGGAGTTTGACACAGTAATAGGTTGAGAGGAGAGCTGTCTGCCAAAAACTAGCTTCACTAAGGAAAAAAATCATGAAAAAGTTATATATTGTGATATGTCTAAGAATGAGGGGGCTGGTTGGTGCACAGTATGTAATGATGCTGATAGACAATGTGCACTGCAGGATGAGGCTGCTGACCGTCATGGAGGACAGGATCTGGTCACACACTGTCAGAGGATTGCCCTGCGCGTAATCTCTGTAATACACATGAAAAATCAAGAAGTTCATGATTATTCCAAAGGGGCATGAGATGAGCGTGTAGATGGACATCCACAGAGGCCACTCCATGTTAGACCATTTGTCTCCAACCGCATGAGCTCCAGTGGAATAAACCTCTGTGCTTCATCTACTGCAAGGCGACTAAGGATGCAAATGTGCCCAGAATGCAAATGTCCCTGGAAAAATGAACTGTCAACAGTAACCCGAGGAAGGCAGGACTTCGAGCAGCCATCAGTCATTGAGGTGGTGTTTCATTGTGGAGCCTGCGGCTTCATTACTGGGGTCACAAGATGTTAGGCATCGAGTCCTTTGTGTCACGAAGTGACTGTCCAAGCATGACACGTCCAACAGGTGGTCAGTCACAGAGTGGCGAGACTCACAAGGGAACACCGGGGACACAATAAAAACGGTGGGCCCTGCGATAGGGAAAAGGGAAAGAAAGACAAACACGGTATCAGCAAAAAACACTTAGTTCACGTCTCACTGATGTCAACCATCGTCTATTTTCCAGACAATCAGATCAGCTATCAGTGAAAAGATCGTTTTAGTGATTCATTTTAATTTTCAGAATTGTGAATGTGATTTCTCCTCGTATCTAACTGAACTCGTATCAGGTGGATTTTGCTTAATCCAAAAATGTGAAGTATTTTGTATGCTAAGAATAATAATGTCTCAGCAAACGACTTTATTTAAGGATCTTCTCCTAATTTATATTAGATTTCCAAGAATAGAAACCCAGGGGTCAACATTTATTTTTAGGAGAAAGGTTTTTTTTTTAGATTTTTTTTCTTCCTATAAGGTTCAAAAATGTCCATTCCGTTAGACCGGAAGCTTTGCACCATATTTGCTTCTTGATCCCTATATTTATCTCAAGAATATTCTTTTTTTACTAATTTGGTACAATGTGTTCAGTTGCCATAATCATTGAAAGAGGAATAAGTAATGGAATAATTATCAGGAGAACATTGACCAAAGCCGTGATGAAGATACAACTTCACAACTCAGCGTCTGACACCTGTTCTGTGGCTTACGGTATGAACGTGGCGCCGTTGACTGTCATTTGTAGAGCAGGTGGGGTGCAGATTTAGGGGTGCAGAGATAATTGTGACTTTGGAGGCTTGGTACATGATGGGGTCACATTATTAGATGTCACTGGTATGGATATGTCATGGAAGTTGGAATTTCCGGTTTCGTCTTTACTCCAGATGGGTTTATTTCCGAGACCACTATTCACAGGTTGTTTTCAGCATAGTGTAAGGTAAATCTACACCGTCATCGTGTTTGTCCTGAGAACGTGACTGTATAGGAGGTTAAAGCGATTTCGATCGGTAAAATGTAAATCTGCTGCTTTGTTAATCACATTGTGGTTGTTTCTAGTTACATTGGAGAACATGAGGCGTTCTAGGGAGAAGACGAGAGTCGGAAAAAGATGGATCCATGACATCTAGCCGACAGAGGAGACCCTCCAGAAGCAGCCCCCACAGTCTGATATATTTGTGCTTATTCTTCCATCCTTGTCTATTAAGATAACAGATAAAGTTTATGACCTGTCATTTCCCATAATTATAGGGTTAAGAATACATGTAAATTACTCCACAAATGTAAAATCCAAGAGAAGGTCGGGATTCTCCTGAGCAACTCAACAGTCAAAGGATTGTGGTCAGATGTGATCAGATGTGATCAGTGCTCAGAGCAGGATCCTGGTCCTGGCTGCTTCAATACGAGCCTTCAGGTGGGATCTGCGTAGGATCATTGCTCCCTGCACCGTCCATATGTGCCGGACATAGGAGGATTGAGCAGGACTCTGGAGAAACGATGAAGATAAGTCCATTGGTTATGGTCTGTGTAAGGATAATGTAGAGAGGGGGAAATAAGTATTTGATCCCTTGCTGATTTTGTACATTTGCCCACTGACAAAGACATGAACAGTCTATAATATTAAGGGTAGGTTAATTTTAACATTGAGAGATAGAAAATCTAAAATAAAATCCAGGAAATCACCTCAGTTAGACACTTAGCTGGTTTGGAAGCAGTGCACAACTTTCAGTTGATGTCGGACTTGGATAGAACAGTTATGTAAGTTCATCTTATAACTTCTGTGATTTATCTTCACACATTGTTCCTTTTTTTTCCGGGAGGTCGTCTACCTACAGCCTCAGGAGAATTCCGAGGGAATGTCCTCAACACTCTCATTTGCATGTCTCTTTTTGGGGGTTGTAGAAGAGGAGGATCTTCCAGAATGAACATATTAGAAATGCACCAGATATATTGATGATGCGATTGTGATTAGATTTGGAATATGAGTGACCCAGATTCCTTCGTAAAGACAATGAACAACAACGATATGAGCATTAAACTTTCCTATTAGGTGGGAAGAAAGAACGTGGAGTTCATGGCTGTGGTTTTTCAGGCCCCCCTTGGAGGATGAACGCTATGGCGTGACTGTGTTGTGTGTTCCAACGCGGAGGAAGCAACCAGTTTTTTATGATTCCACAAGGAGTAAAGAATTTAAAGTTACCCCTAACATCTCTTGTTCTATCACAGGCAGGATCTGATAAGATTTTAATATATCTCCTTTTATAAATCCATTTAAATGGTCATATAAGTAGTCTTCAGCTTAAAAGAAATTCAGAATATTCAGTTTAGAAAACAACATTTCCCGTGGTATGATTTAGGAAGGTAAATGATTAATGAGTGAGTAAGGATACGACATTTACAGAAGACACTTCTCTTGGGTCACCAGGACCTTTAGCGTCATGGTGGCTCTAGGTGAAACCTTGGACTATAGAGTAACACATAGCATCTTCTTATAATAAAAGGATGTAACCATGATTTCATGAAACCACATGTTTAATGATGGGTTTTTTTTTGTTTAACGACATGTTGAATTGTGAATGACCATGAAACGACGACCCTTTGTCCCTCCTTATTGTGCATCCGGCTGTAATTTTACTGGAAGAGTTTGCCTCCAACATACTGGAGGCAGCGAATTTCTGTTCTATCAATGATCAGAGCTCTTGAAGCTGCAATAAGTTTTCTTTAATTTATACATGGAGTCATCCTTTTGAGGATTGAGGACAAATCTTAAATACGTGGTTCTCACCTCCAGGGAATTTAGACAAAGGAGCTGCTTTTAACAATTGAAGTCGCCAAAGAAGAGGATGATACCTCAAAGCTCACCTCGATCATATATACATGTACCCTTCTTACTCTCATATTCACCTCTTATTTTTATTTTCCCTTTTACACGTGTGTTGTTCACTATTTCGCTTGGCAGCACTTGTACACTTTCACGTTATATTGGTTTTTTCTACCTTGTTTATATGCATAGATTTACATTTTTGCTGTTTATTCCCTGTTTGCTGTATATAGATTTTTATAACCCTGTTGTTCTTTTTATCATAACAGCCTCCTTTCTTTATAATTGTATTTGGGGGGTAAGCATATGGCAATGTTTTGCGGTGTGGTCTTTTAGATTATATTTTGCTTTATATAACTTGAACGTCGTGAATACGTAGGGTTTTACTATTGATGAATGTTGGTCATTTCCAGCAGCCAGTTCCTGTTATACTGTACATGCCCATCGTGTCTGATGGTTAGTGTTGCATTCATGTGTTTTTTGACTCTCGATCGTGTACTCGGTGATCTCACACGGGTCCTGTAGCTATTGATCAGCAGCTTATCAGACAATCTTCTGGCCTCTTTCTGCTAAAGCAACGGTGAAACATACAGTATATCGGTTCGCAAACACATGATGTTGTCTGTTTGCTCCAATCTTACTATGTTTGTGGTTTCATAGCTTTTATCCCTGTGTGGTCTGTTACCCGGATGCATCAGGACGGGCGCACCCATTATATGCTGATGAGGGCGACAATGTCATTTATAGTTGCAGCATATTACACGTTGCGCTACTTTTGCACTTTGCAGTCACTTTTTGCACTTACTTTCTATAACCTCTTGCACTTTATTGGATATTTGTAGAGTGATATTTTTTGCAATTAATTCAATGAATATTCTATGAATTTCTAATTTATGCACTGAGCATTTTCACCCCATATACAGTATCTGTCACTGGTTACATTTTATTTCAGTAGAATACTGTCACGCTGCAGCTATGCAGGTAACTGCAACTTCCACTAGATGGCAAAAGAGTGGAAGGATAGTAACAAGTCCGCAAGTTCAGACCTGCAGCCAGGTGGCAGCAGAATAGTCAAACAAGCCGAGTCAAAGCCTAGACCGTCACGCAGTACAAAGGGAAAAAACAAGCACAGAGTCAGTGGAGAGCCAAAGGGTCAATACCAGACAAAAGGCAGAAGTACCAGGGACTAGAAGCAAAGTCAAGTCAGAGTCAAAGCCGAGTCAAATACCGGGAAATCCAAAAGCAATCAGGAAACACTAAGACAGGACGGGCAGGGAAGGAGGAATAGACACGAGGAAGGTCAGAAAGCGCAGTAGGACCAATCAGGGTACTACTAGAGTCCGATACTCACGCCGTAGGCAGAAAATATAACTGACACTGCCTGCAGGATGCAGTGGAGCTAAATAGCAAACCTGAACCCAGAATGAGGCAGAGCAAAGTTAACCCTTGACATGATCAGCCCGGAAAAAGGGCAGACAGGACTCAAAACCCGGACTGGATCATGACAAATACAATCTATATATTAGGACAGTCCACTATTTTTTGGGCATTCATCCTTCCCTTAGTCTGCTCTTTTTTTCCTTCAGCATTATATATGATTTGTTGTTTTCTAGAGCAATTTTAGATCTATTTTGATCCATAAGATTAATGCAAACAGAGCCCCTCATTTCTGGATTGATGTCTTAGGATGGCGTCTCCATGCACATATACATGTTCTGTATAATTTCATATGTCAATAATAAAGCTATATGTTTCTATTCATGGTTTGTGCAGTCTTTCTAGGTGTAATAATGGTATAGCGCCGCCATCCAGGAAGGAGTAGCATAGTCCGTGTCTCTGCTCGTGGTGATCTCGCGTTTAGCATTGCTGGGTCAGCGGACCCATAGAATTCTCTCTCCTGAGCTGGTCATTGCGTGAAAGACATTGTAAGGAGTGGTATAATCGCCTAGGAAACTTCGGAGCTAACACAACTTTTCAGATTAATAGTATTATGGTCAATTTGCAAAAAGTCACCAAAGCTGTTGAATTTGAATTTCAAAAGGTTTGTACATCTCTAGTGCCTGTTCACGTCACATCTCTACCTTTCTCCAGCAAAATCAGTAGCCACCCTGTGGAGAGCTTGGGATGGAGGAGACGTCATGGCTGCTATCTCTGGGAGACACAGGAGAAACCAGGAATTGGTGAGGCTGAGGACCTGTGCTGCTGCCCAGTCAAGGTGACGGGTGTGTGTTCTGTCCACTAGGCCAGCAGGTGTACACAGAGCCCTGCTGAGGCCTATGTGGCAGTACCACATCCTACCTAACCTGCTGGGAGTTGCCAGATATTGTGCCTGCGTTACTCCCTGGACTGTGGTGTTTTTTCTTGTTGATGTACCCTGATCTTCATCTGGCTTGTTGTGACCATGACTATGTCTGCTTTTACTATCCTCTGATCCTGACTTTGGATGTCTTTTTATGCTTTGACTGATCAACTGGTATCTTTCCTCAATGTTTTCCATAACTTTGTTTTGCCTCATGATTCTGTCCTTATTTCTGTTCCTCCAGCTACTGTCCGGCTAGCTAATGTCCTCTTGCCTTAGACTCGCTCCACCGGCCAGCAGGCAACCACGGGGACCCCTGTCGAAAGTCTAAATCACTCCATAGAAGTTGAAGGGTGAAGTTTCTGCAGGTATCTGATAAACAGAGTGACTAGAGCCAAGACTGATGTGGTCAAAAGATTTTATCTGTCACTATTCAGAATTTGTTTTTGAAAAAAAATTTTTTGTCTGTGTTGGTGTCAGTCTGTGGTCATGGAGTTGAGGCTGAACATTATCATGACAGATTTGTGGTATCTTGCTACATGTTTTTTCTTTTATTAGATTAGTGTTTTGTCCAAAACTTTCTTGCAGTTCTCGAAAAATATTACAATTTGAGAGTTCTCAGTGGTTAATACCTTTTAATGGCTGAGTGAAAAAATGGTAACATAATAGCAAGCTTTCAATACTCCTCTGGTCTCTTCATCAGGCATAGACAGAAAATCTGAAGAGTCACATATTTATACACAACAGAATAATGCAATAGATAAGACAAGTGACGTGAAGCAGAACGATCATCATGGGAGAGAGAGAAACACTTGTGGCCGTAAATATTGGAACAGTTCATAGATAAGGAGGGTGAAAGTTTTATTGTCCTGTGATTGAGGTTTGGTCCAGGGTTGTGATGGGATCTGGGGAAAAAACACAGTCATGCAGCTGCAGTGCAGTATAGCGCAACCTCCACCAGGGGGAGCCTGGTATCGAAGCCAGACTGCACACACAGAGCAACTGAACAGACGCCACCTAGTGGCGAGAGCGAGGTCAGGAAAACCAAGTCAGAGCACAAGACAGCACAACAGTACAAAAGGATTTAGATAGAATGGATAGTCAGGACATAGCAAGGGATCAGTAAACCAGGACGGGCAAAATACGGTACAATAGGGACAAACTGAAACGGAGTCAAAAAGCCAAGCCAAGAGATCAGAACCAGGGAGTCAAGCAGATATACAGACAAACAAAGAGACACTGGGAAAGGGCAGGCAGGGGGAGATAACAGACACAGGACAAGTCAGGGTTCACAGTAGGACAAATCAAGGGCTTCCAGAGTCAGGTTCACACGCCAAAGACAGAGCTATAGGATACCTGGAAGCTAAATAGCAAACCCGAGCCCAGAATGAGGCAGAAAAAAGTTAACCCTTGAAATGATCCACCCAGAGAAAGAGCAGACAGGACTAAACTCCGGAATGGATCATGACGCACACAAGAATAAATTCTCATTGCCACACAATAAAAGAGAAAAAGAATGGATCTACCTGTGACCAAACACTATTGTATCCCTGATCACAGCACCATGGACATAAAATTACTGGTATTAAAAGGTAACTTCAAATCTCAGAGAGACAGAAGAGTTTGACACTCTCAGTGCAGGAATGAATGTGTCGCATGGATTTATGTCTTTCTACATCAACCAAGGAATGTGCTCCTCAGACCTTGTGGAGGCATCAGGACCATGGACCAGACCTCAATCACAGGACAATAAAACTTTCACCCTCCTTTTCTATGAACTGATGCAATATTTACAGCCACAACTGTTTATCCCTCTCCCATGATGATAGTTCTGCTTCACGTCACTTGTCTTATCTTTGTAGATTGTGAGCCTTCGTGGGCAGGTTCCTCTCTCCTCCTTACCAGTTGTGACTTGTATTGTTCAAGATTAATGTATTTGTTTTTATTATGTATATTATACCCCTCCTTACATGTAAAGCGCCATGGAATAAATGGCGCTATAACAATAAATAATAATAATAATCTTTCGCATTATTCTTGTGTCCTGTTGTGTATAAAAAAGTGACTCTTCAGGTATTGTCTCGAAAAAAATCCGGCACACTGTTTTTCCAAACATTTTTTTCGAGACTATTAAGATATTTTTCCTTAGCACCTGTATATAACCACTCCTTATCTGCTCTGAATCTTCAGGTTTTGTGTTATTCTATGACTGATGAAGAGACCTGTGTAGTCTCGAAAGCTGCAATTTGTTACCATCTTTTAAGTCAGACATTAAACGGTGTCAACAACCGAGGACTCTCAATTCTAAATAATTTTCTATCTACTGGTTACACGGCACAAAGATACAGTACATATCTTTCCTTTTTCAGTTCTCACGCATCATGACGAGGTTTCTTTTCCTTTTGCCACCTTTCAGCTGAGCTTTCTTTACACTGATTGTACCAATATTGTGGTGCATCTGCTTATTAAATGTGGCACACGTCACAGACACTTTCCAAGGTTGTTTAAAGAGTTGCAAAAAGCAGATAAACCCCCAATCTTTCATGCAGTTTGAGCCATAATTTGATGCATTTTTGGCTTGATTCATCATTTGTGGCTTTTTTTAAGTCACTTTTGTTATTATCTTCTGGCATTGGGTTTCATTTTTTGTGCCTGTTTTGGAGTTCACTTGGTTCATGAATTTTGCGTAAAATAAAAAAAAAAGTTCTTTATTTCTGTTTTTAATCTTTTATTAGCACAAAAAGTTGCATGTTTCACTACAATATCACAAAATTTGGGCCAAAATTTTTGACCGAACAGAAAATCACTCCAGGGGAAAATTGAAATATATTTATGCAAAAAAAAAAATTATGACTTTTTAAGTTACAATTGGCGAATCAGCCGAAAACATCTGTAAGCCCCCAAACCCACCCACAATGGTGAATATGAGAGAAGAATTAGCTGCAATTAATAAAAATGTGAAAACCAACGAAACGAGACAAATATCAGGCGCAAGTGCAATAATGAATTGGGCCCTAAGAGCCTGTAGCTGAGGACACGTGTGACCTGGCGGCTGCATGTGGACCAAGCTCAAAGCATCCAATCATGTCATCATTCTCTGACCACAACTAATTAGAAGCACGTGTTCCAATTAGAGATGAGCAAAGTGATGCAGGGCAAATAGGATTTGTGTCAATTTTGGGGGAAATGGTTGAACAGGGTGAATTTGAACTATTTGCAGAAGCCATTTTATGAAGAATCTGAATAATGAGAGGACGTCGCAGCTCAGAACATAAACATTGTAGACAGTGCGTGACAACGCGGCAGTGACATACAGCCCCATAGATTTACCCATAGCCAGAAACGTTGAGGTCACTTTCACATTGCCATGGCCCAGTTTGGGACACAGCGCTTGAAAGAGGCTCAAGAGTGTAATACGTCTTTCCAGAAGTTGTGATTGACAGCAAATCAATTTGTCACAAATCTAATTTCTTCTTCAAATTTTCCAAAGCTGTCGAATTTGGATTTCAAAATGTTGGGTCTTTAATTCAGATCTTCTGTGTTAAATTATCAAATCAAAGTTAAGGCTAGACCAATGAGCTCGTTCACGTTCCCAAACTCCAAGACGCCCAGGTCTACCAGTGACATCAACTCATATCTCGTGATTAAGAGCAATCAAAAATCCTCAATGTGGCATTCCACAGATTTGTCAGACACAAATAAGGGAAAACTCGCCGAAATATTCATCTTCTTCAGTGTGAGGAGACGTCGGTTCCTTGCAGACGTTACTGTCTCTCACAATCCTTCATTACGGACAAAAGACTCAACGGATTTGTAAAGATTTTTTTTGCTCACATTCATAGTGAGAGCTAAACGAACAATGAAAACGTCCCTTATAAGAGACATATAAAACACTACATACAGCAGAATTCCAGCCGCGAGAGCAGAGGTGGGACGGGTCTTCACATTACGGGGTGCAGCTATAGAGAAGGTGCTGAATGAGGAAAGTCGTAGTCAAGACCAAAATCACAAATTTCCGCAACGATTGAGACAAGTGGAGATCAGCAAATACATTCAATGAAAATGAAATTTGTGTTGAATTTTTGGGAATTCCTTAGACCCAATGAAAATGAACAATTTCAGGTTTTGTTCAGGCAAAATATTTAAAATGGCTGAGGCTTTTACAGGTTGCATAAGATTACATCAGCTAGAGACGTATCACATAAACGCAGCGTGACTGGAGGACGGGCTTCTCCATAAAGCTTTATAACTATCAGATCACATGTTATAGCACAGACAATTCGGAGTCACAGCCAGTATAAAAGCCAAGACAGGGAATGCAGCAGCCATTTTATTGTGAATATGGATAGCGAGAGGACAATAGATAGAGAAATCCATAAAACCCTAAACTAACTGTCCAGATATTGTGTACGACCGCACAGCAGTGAGAAAGATCAGTGCGTGAAAGAGGCTGATAGTTACCAAGCCATGTGCATTTTCGGACTTTGTTAAGGCTGTGTTGGTGTTAAATAGAAATGTGAAACCCCAGAACATCGCACGTCTTTCCAGGGCAATTGGAGGCTTTTCCTTCTTCTATTTTTTAGGAAAAATTCATCAGAGCTGAGAAATTAAAATTTCAAGAGATTTCCTAATAGGAACGAGGACAAAGAGCTTGAACCTATGAAGTGTAGGATCAATCCCAGAGGATCTCCTGGAGGACGTCCAGCGCCTGTCCTGAGAAGAGTATGTGACATGGTGAGAAGAAGGAATCACCATAACCAAACCATCACAACACAACAGCCGATTACCCAGAGACCGACTGCAACAATTTACACCTGATCAAGATGAAAAGCCGAGGTGAACTTTTCTCTAGTCTGACATGTTGCAGATTTCAGCATTCGGCAGAATAATCCGCACTCGGACATTCGGGAAGAATTAACTGTTTTCCTTGGGACATACATCGCCCTTTATCTGCATGATCCCAACATGGAGGATCCAGTGTGACACAAATAAAGCTGAGAAGTCAGACAGTTCAGTCTAGAGGAACTACTATACATATCAGCAAACATACAGTACAGTTCACACATCATCTGCTGTCTGCTCAGGACAGTCATCCAGCATAAGCCTGCAGCTGCTGCATACTCCGACATGGCAGATTATTCAGATTTCTATTTATTTCTGCAGATCTTTAGCAGTTTGTGAAACGTCTCCTTCAGCTTAGAGTTTCCATTAATAATTATGATGGACTGTAAAGTGGGAAAAGAATAAATCAGTAAAAAGCAGACCCAGTATAATGGATCCATCATGGAGAGGAAGCCAAGGCCAATTTCTACCACATAAAACATGAGATATAGAATTAGGAGAGACATCATGGTTATGGCAGCGTTCTGGTGGGCCTTCAAGCTTGGACCATGGTTGTCCATGTTCTGTTTCATATGACGGGCATGTGCACAGAGCGATGCAATGATAGTGCCAGTGGTCACCATCACAAATATGAACGGTATAAAGCAATTAATGAGGAGGGAAAAAGCATTATAAGTGTCATTAATTTTATACCCAATCACTGGTAATGTCCCATTGGCCTGAAACCCATCTGTGGAATTCGGGGCAAACACTGTCATGATGGTCCAAATTAACGGGAGACTGGAGGCAATGGAGAAAACTTGGGAAAAAAATATCAGCCATGGAACCACCGTTGTGATGTTCACCTTCAGCCACGCCATACAGCCATCTTTAAAGCTGATGATTTTTACGCAAAAGAATAAACAGAGCCATGCTGAGAGCCAAGAAGTGGAGAAGATGTTGTAGGACATGATACTGTACAAGGTATAAAAGACATAATCCACTAAGAAAATGCTGGAGAACAAGATGACGCACACTGTGGTGGCAGCATTGACACAAGAGAAGCAAAAATTAGAGAGAGCCAAGGACACCACCAGATGATCACTGGAGTTCAAGGCCTGTCCTCTCAGCCAGTCATGGACATTGACCACCACGATAAAGACATTGGTGAATACGCCAGTACAAATCTCAATCATAAGGACGAAAAGGAAGGACTCCACAAATGGTGGAATATAAAAATTGTCCAAGCCCATCCTAATGGAAGCATTGGCCGGTGAAGAAGTTCACAAGCCACAGGGTCAAAACGAAGACATATGCAGAACTTCCGCACGATCCCTCCCTATTAACCTCCTGCATAATCTACCCCATGACATCAGTGGGTGGAATCACACTTCATTCTTTAATCCTCTGATTAAGATACATGCAAATGCGCAAGAGATTTCCATTCCGTTGACGTCCAGGGAGCTTTAGTTTTTCATGGTAACTCAAGCAGAGAATCTGTGTTAAGCAGTGGATTATCGGTGGTGTCATCAGTGTCATCAGCTGGCAGATTCATAGCAATGTGATGGGGGAACCGCCTGCGCCCGTCAGAGTTATAGGCTTACACTTGTCACCGCCATGGAAGGCTCGACAGGTCACACCGTGTCTTATGTCCTCATTGAATCACCTGATGTGGAGTATTCCGTTTCATGAAGACCTTCTCACCAGATCTTGTAGATGAATGACGATAGATATCTGGAACATCGTGACCCTAAATTCTCATATCAGTGTTTAGTAGATGGGAAATATTTACCTACTCTGCCTCATCCATCCCTCTTGCCATTATAGTCACCACCTGATTTATCCATTTGGTTATTCGACTTGGTTGCACAATTGCAGCACATAAAGGGAAAGAAGATGAGGTTCCCCCAGGAAATTCGGCAGCACATATTACTGGTTGCTGTGCCCTACCTTTGGTGTAGGCGGTAGACTTGGGCATTGGATATAGACAATCTGTCCTAACCTTAGCTACGATTGTGAGGTCGGGCACAAGTCATCACCTGTGCATCCATTGCATCTAATTGTTGTAAACGTTAAGCTGCCTGAGGTTTTAGGATGATGGTTTTACTCTCTTGGATAAGGGTCTTTAGAAGCTTGGATTCATTGAGATATTGGTCTAACATTTCCTCCAGTTCGGTCTTGACAGGTAAAGTGTCTCCTGTACTATTCGGACTGCATTAGAATTGGGGGAGAAGGGAAAGGATTTATATCCACGATGTACAGTCAGTCGGATAACCATTTGCAAAGACACCATAAGAGGGAACCGGTCACGTTGATCATGGAACCTGATTTATGGACAGCATGGTATAAAGAATGAGAAGCTACTGAGCTTCTGCTTCTTTACGCCACGCTGTCCACAAATCGGACTCCATGATCAACACGACAGGTTCCGAATGAAATGTATGTCAATCTGACCAGCTTCTCCTGCTCTATAACATCCGGCCTACAGGTCAAATAGCATTTTCAACATGGCAGGTTCCTTGTAAGGTCAAAAGAAAAAATACTGTAACACCAAAGATGAGCGAATCTATTCTAAATAACTGAAACTGTTCAGAAGTTCCAAAAATGTGAAGATTCCCAGAGATTCCATCCCACTCACTATCAAGCAGTCTTTACCAACCATTTGTTATCTCTCAATTATTATCCATGATTCATCATCCAACATTTGATCTCCACCATTCATAGTCTTATTCATTACCACTCACTTGTTATTTATTGTTTATTCATTGTCCACTATTCTTTATCCTACATTCTTTTATCCACCATTCTTTATTCACCATTCTCTGTCCCAAATTCTGTATTCACCACAGGTCACCGGGTATAAGATTCCCTCTATTCCTTCAGATCTTCTCTCCATGCCACGTTATCACCACTCGTATTATGAAAGCCAACACAGCGTTACATGATCACATACACATATGTCTCAGAAACCTCATAGGACAATATTAACCACAAAGAGCCTCAGCAAGACGACACCTGGACAATACGTCAGCTGTGATCAAGAGTATTACACCTTTATTATATTTACCTTTCATGCATGATGTCTACAGTATCAAAAAGAAATGGCACAAACCTACTAAAATGAGTCCAAATTGTGAAAAGTAAACGTTATTGTTATGTTTTCTTACATCAATATTCACTTTATAGATAGAGGAAACAAGTCCAGAGTCTTCCATTGGTTGCCAAGGAACCTCATGGAACCTTCACAGATGGAACCACAAAACAAGAGCAAACTTTAGAAAATTTGGTTTTGATTCGTCAAAATTGCCTATAAAGTTCTTAATAAATCTTAAGTTCTCCAAAAAGACTTTTTATATTCTGAATTCTTACTTGCCCCACGTGACCACATGAGGTAGAGTCAGGTAGAGTAAACTGAAGAAGACAATCAAAGGAGGACAAGTGATGGGGGCCTAGGACAGGTGACTATGATGTATTACTAATTTCCAACCTTGTCCTGGCCTTCAAAAAAAAAATCCAGCACAATGGTGACTCGTTTGGCTGCCATGTTTTTTGATTCATTTGTATCCAATCTTGTAAAATTCCGAATTCTAGAAAATCCCAAATTTTCATGAAATTAATGATGCATCCAGATAATTTTGTTTTCTCCCATCTTTAGTGCCCAACGTTTATCCTTAGTTTTCTGCCATTTCATGCTTAGCACAGTACCCAGTCCTGATGTCCTCATGTCCTGATGTCTCCTGGGCCACCTTTATTTCTAATGTCTACAGCTCCTCACACACTTCATCAGCTCTTTCCATGCTCTCTTCAGCTGCGGGTTACCAACGACAAGAAGCACAGACTGAACCGAAGTAAATGAGGACAAGAGGATAAGAGATACCCAAAACCCTGGGCTCATCTCTGTGAAAACAGGCAAATAAAAGAGCAACATGTCAGCAAAAAACAGAGAAAAAAAGAACAATAGCCGCAGCATCCTGAAGACAGCGCTTCCGTATGTTCCCAGCTGGATGTTGCCCGAAGGTCCCATGTTCTGCTCCATCTTTAGCGTGTGCCGCCTAAGGACCACAGCCGTGGAGATAGTGGTGACCAAAACAGTGAGTAAAGGCAGGAAAGTGACGACTATGACTATATATATGAATTGGCGTCTGAGTTCTCTCACCCCAAAAGCGCTAAATGAGACGGAAGCGTTATTCACTGATGCTGGAGGGACAATGATAAAAAATACACTGAAAAAGCTCCCCAAAGATACAAGTTCTGCCACCAGAATAACCCAAGATACAGTGGAGCTGATATTTGTCTTTGCCCAAACTAAAAATCTGTTCCTCACGTTGACAATCTTGACGAAGTAGAAGAAGCTGAGAGTGGCGCTCAGCCAGGAGCACGAGCTGATGCAATACATGGTGAGCGGGTACAATATGTCAGTAGTGAAGGTTCTCCTCTGCTTCGTGGGCCAATAGAAACCACTGAAGACATTGGCAGTTGTTATGATGGAAAAATAGACGTTGGACAGGCCCAGAGCGATCCGGATCTTATTTCCAGTCCTCATGTTTTTCTTTTTATGAAAATCAAGAAGAATTATGATGATGACGTAGACACTGGACAGGACCCCAGCACCGGCTTCAAATATCACTACTGTAATACAAGCTAGAGTCGATAGCTGAATGGTGTCCATGACTTGGAGAAGACGCCTCTGACCTTCAGATCTACAACCTTCACTGCTTCTGTTGGATAATGTGTTCAATATCCAGTTTTCAGGTGGCAGAGTATCGTGTCACATATTTGCCCCTTGTCCCCAAGGAAATGATCAGAGACCTTTCTCACATCTCCATCCAGCTGCACGAGTATTTCTTCTTTTTATGGTCTAGCATAGCCTTTCTTGTATGGAAACTATGGATGTATTGAATTTCTTTCAGACTTTGCATAGCTGGCTGTAAATGTGATCATCACACGCAAGTCATGGTCTTGACCTCTAGGTATCAGAAATCCTTAAACACCACTCACCTTCCATCCATTTTTTTAACTAATCGTCCTGATATGCATAACATTTTTCATTGTCCTTCATTAAATAAAAATTATGAAAAAACCTTTGTCACAAAATATAATCTTTAGAGTCTTTAATAAAGATGTGCAAAACAAGGCAATTCACCAGATTTGTGAAGGGTGGGATTCAGGACTATTCTAGAGAGGGGCAATAAGTTGGAGAGTAGCAGAGGTTGTCCTTGAGATCATCTCTTAGAAGAAACCACTAAAGAAGGCTGAGAATGGTTCACAATCCAGCCAGCCAAGCTTGAATCCAACAAATGTACGGATCATGGAACCAGCAGAACAAGTGATTCTGAAGATTGTTGTGAATTCTGTGGCTGAGTTCACTTCTGTGGTCACAAGTGGTATTGCAGTCTCTGGGCTTCCTCCCTCAGGTGTTTTGGTGAGCTCGTTGGCTGCCTTGCTATTTAGCTCCACCTGAGTCTGTCTTCCTTGCTCCTTGTCAATGTTCCAGTGTTGGATCTGAGCTACTGCATCTTTCCTTGGGCCTGCTGCTCTGCTAGATAAGTGCTTCTAGTTTGTTTTCTGTTTTTTCTGTCCAGCTTGCTATTAACTTTTGCTGGAAGCTCTGAGAAGCAAAGGGGTGCACCGCCGTGCTGTTAGTTCGGCACGGTGGGTCTTTTTGCCCCTTTGCGTGGTTTTCGTTTTAGGGTTTTTTGTAGACTGCATAGTTCTCTTTGCTATCCTCGCTCTGTCTAGAATATCGGGCCTCACTTTGCTGAATCTATTTCATTCCTACGTTTGTCTTTTCATCTTGCTAACAGTCATTATATGTGGGGGGCTGCCTATTCCTTTGGGGTATTTCTCTGAGGTAAGTCAGGCTTGTATTTCCATCTTCAGGCTAGTCAGCTCCTCAGGCAGTGCCGAGTTGCATAGGTAGTGATAGGCGCAATCCACTGCTGCTTATAGTTGTGTGAGGATAGATCAGGTACTGCAGTCTACAGAGATTCCACGTCTCAGAGCTCGTCCTATTGTTTTTGGTTATTGCCAGATCTCTGTATGTGCGCTGATTACTGCACGCTGTGTTGCCTGATTGCCAGCCATAACAGTACAAGGAGCCTCCTGCCCCTGTTTTGGTGGAGGGGGAATTGGAGTATATTGTGGAGAAGATTTTGGATTCTCGTGTCTCTAGACGGAAACTCCAGTATCTGGTCAAATGGAAGGGTTATGCTCAGGAGGATAATTCCTGGGTTTTTGCCTCTGATGTCCATGCCCCAGATCTTGTTCGTGCCTTTCATGTGGCTCATCCTGGTCGGCCTGGGGGTTCTGGTGAGGGTTCGGTGACCCCTCCTCAAGGGGGGGGTACTGTTGTGAATTCTGTGGCTGAGTTCACTTCTGTGGTCACAAGTGGTATTGCAGTCTCTGGGCTTCCTCCCTCAGGTGTTTTGGTGAGCTCGTTGGCTGCCTTGCTATTTAGCTCCACCTGAGTCTGTCTTCCTTGCTCCTTGTCAATGTTCCAGTGTTGGATCTGAGCTACTGCATCTTTCCTTGGGCCTGCTGCTCTGCTAGATAAGTGCTTCTAGTTTGTTTTCTGTTTTTTCTGTCCAGCTTGCTATTAACTTTTGCTGGAAGCTCTGAGAAGCAAAGGGGTGCACCGCCGTGCTGTTAGTTCGGCACGGTGGGTCTTTTTGCCCCTTTGCGTGGTTTTCGTTTTAGGGTTTTTTGTAGACTGCATAGTTCTCTTTGCTATCCTCGCTCTGTCTAGAATATCGGGCCTCACTTTGCTGAATCTATTTCATTCCTACGTTTGTCTTTTCATCTTGCTAACAGTCATTATATGTGGGGGGCTGCCTATTCCTTTGGGGTATTTCTCTGAGGTAAGTCAGGCTTGTATTTCTATCTGCAGGCTAGTCAGCTCCTCAGGCAGTGTCGAGTTGCATAGGTAGTTATAGGCGCAATCCACTGCTGCTTATAGTTGTGTGAGGATAGATCAGGTACTGCAGTCTACAGAGATTCCACGTCTCAGAGCTCGTCCTATTGTTTTTGGTTATTGCCAGATCTCTGTATGTGCGCTGATTACTGCACGCTGTGTTGCCTGATTGCCAGCCATAACAGAAGATAGCCTACTGCAAAATGCAAGAAGCAGGTCAGTCCGGTATTCTTGGACCTGATGTTCTTACTTTGGATTTAGATATTGATGAAGAGTTAAAGCGTTTAAGATTCTGCTGTGTAAATGATGGAAAGAGTTATAGACAAATGCTGGAGTTGAATGATCATCTACCAGTGACGAGAAAATTGGCCAAAGTTCAAATTCCCCCGTTCAGTCGAATTTGTCCAGGAAGTTCAATTTGCATTAAAGTTATTTGGTGCACCTTGAATGCTCTTTATTACACTCTAGCATTTCTCCAGACCCCAAACATAGGGTGAAAAGAAAATCTACCCTGCCAGTCACCTGTCCTGCTGACACTTAGTCCTCAGACATCACAGCGTATTCTTTTGACATGAAGCATATCCTATCATACCAACACAACGCAGCTCGAGGCACTGATTACAAGTTGGGTGATGCATGTTGTGACGTCTGAGGCAAATTCACTGCTGGTAGACCCGGCACTGAGTGAAGATCACTTATGAGGACGCATAAGAGCACCTGAAGAAAATAGAAGATGACTTGAGGACATGTAACAACACTTGAAGATCACTGAAGATAACCCAAGGATGTGTAAGCTGAAGATCACTCAAGATTACCAGAAGACTCATAAGTGTGCCTGAAGATCACTTAAGATGACCCAAGGAAATGTAATAGCACCTGAAGAGCACTGAAGATGACCTAGAATGAAAAAGAGCACGTGAAGATCACTGAAGATGGCGCCAGGATGTGAAAAGAGCACCTGAAAATCACTGCAATGAACCAGGATTCAAAAAAGCACCTGAAGATCACTGAAGATGACCCAAGAAGATGAAAGAGCACCTAAAGATCACTGAAGATGATCCAAGGACTCATAAAAGCACCTGGAAATCACTGAAGATGCCCCGAGGATTTGTAAAAGCACCTGAAAATCACTGAAGATGATCGAAGATAAACGAGAAGGTAAAGAAGCAAGAAGTTTGGTAAGGATGATGATCGGGAAGTAAAGGAAGAGTAAGATAAACAAGATGATTGAGGAGGCAACAAATGAATATGATTGAGGAGGTAACAAAGAAGATGAGGAAGTCTGGTAAGAAAGATAATCGAGAAGGTAACGAAGATGATGAAGCAAGAAGTCTGGAAAATATAAAGAAGAAGATTAATAAGGGAATCTTTAAATGTTCTTGAAACAGAAGAAATTTTAATCAAAACAATTTAGCCTTAATTTATTATTCAAGAAAATATGTCAAATCATTAATACAAGCCTTTATATTACTTTTTGCGACATTTCTACAGTCACTATATTATTTTGGTCAATGGTTTGATAAATAAGTATTGACAGTTATGATATTTGATGGCCTCGTATTGGTTTCAGTCAAAGATGAACTATGACCTGTTTACCATCTGTTCTATTTAGGCCTCAGGTGTAGATAGAGCATGATTCAGTTCTCTGGTGAGGAGATGTTCCTGCTCTCTTCTTCCTTTGTGGACATCACTTTCCAGTAGAAGACCTTCATCCAGGCTTTCTTCAGTTTGGTGTTAGAAAAAATTAGAAGAGTTGATTGAACTGGAGCATATAAAGATATAATAATCAGAAACACCCAAAACCCGGTGGTGTATGTGACAAATAGGTTAAAGTAGAAAAGGAACAATGTGACGTAAAACATCCCATAGAAGACTAGAAGTCGTATCATGTTGCGGACTGTATTTTCGTAAGCTTTCACATTGACAGAAGATTTTGTTTGATTTTTCTTCATCTTTTTGCGGTGTCTGTTCAAGGAACAAACAGTAGCTGCTGTGGTCACCACACTTATGAGAAACGGGAAGCAGCTGCTCACAAACGAGATGTACAAATTGTTGGAAAATATCCCATTGGATTTTGCCTTCATCTTGGCCAACTGGACCAGGGAGATGTTCTTTGAAGATTCATTGTGTTCAAGAAACTCTAGAATGTTCAGTGAGGCGGAGACAACAGATATAAGCTCGGCCATAAGGATCATCCATGGAATAGCAATGTTCACCTTCATCTTTATCCAGGAGAGGAAGCCAGATCGAAAAGTTTGGATCTTCATGAAGTAGAAGAAGCATAAGCAGGCAGTGAGCCAGGACGAGGAGGTGATCATGAATGTGGCAAAGACGTAGACGGCTGGCGTTATAAGGGTTTTCAGGAAAACTAAGGGATTAAAATAGAGCAGTAAAATATTCACATATGAGACACAGGCGTAGAGGACATTGGAGATGCTCAAAGCCAAGATGATAATATTACTGACTCTCCTGTCCAGTCCACGAGCATAATAATAGGAAAGGAACAAGATAATGACGGCATTGGTAGACACTCCATAAATGGTCTCCAGACTAAGGATAACAATGTACATAGTGATTATTGGGTCATGGTAGACCATGGCTATCCCAATACAGAGGATCACCTATAAAGAAGAAGGTGAAGACATCTACACTTTCACAAGGAGTAGATGATGGTCAATGAAGCCCTCAGGAGCCAATTCTTGTCCTGGCTTTTTATACGCTCATCATTGCTCTTGAGATTGGTCAAGTCTTTTCCTAGTTTATACGGATTGGCCAGCTGGATTCATGCACAATTGTCATCAATCCGAGACTGAACGTAAAATGTTCTCCAGAAATTACTTCTGAGACCTGAATATATGAGCAAAGACTGAAAGTCCAGAATTCATGGCAACATGCAAAACCCGAGCACATAGTGGAACTCCGTTGTGTCAACAGCTTCGGTCTACGCGTATTTGCATTTATGAACTAACCCAATACATCATTCAAATCAAGGCCACATCCAATAAGTCTGATCAATAACTGAGTCCAGGACCAGCAGCAACAGAACACTGCTCCAGAAAGTTCATGCAGAGGTACTGACAGATCCAAAAAGACATGATCCAAAGATCTGGGCAGTAGTGAAGGGGCAAGGGATTCACTCATTTGTTTTTGTGGTCAGGATGCTTAAAACATTAGTCTATATGGCAGAATTTGCACCTGATTTCCATGCAGCTCTTCACCTTCCATGTAACTGATATAAGATGATTATCTGCTATTTACCCTGTGGGATAAACATGAGTCCCGCTAAAACAGAGAGACGGGGCCTCAGAGGGCACAAGTCCCAATACTTTTCCCTGGGTGAAGCCGAGGGCCCAAAACCAGACAGAAAGATGTCACCAGCGCTGTTTCCTTATCTTAATTTATGTGATGCCTTCTGCTGGGCTATGACCCAGATGTGAGAAGACAAAGTCTATTATGGATCCCTGGACTCCTTGCCTGCTGTAATGTACGAGTATAAATGCACAGAATTGTATAAAAACGTTGATCGGTGGCAAACATCATATGGTTAGTGGGTCCAAGTCCTGCGCTCCCATCAGTCTAATGAAGGCAAAGGCAGAAACGCTTGGCTTATATCGAGGATGAGCATGAGCCAGACTTGGTTGTGGGTCTGTGCCCGGCTCTGCTCCTATTGGAGAATACACCGAGAGCTTCTGCTTCTATTGAGCAATCTGTAGGGGGCTCACGACCTGGACCCCAAAGATCCAAGCTACTAAACAGTTGCCAACAACATAAAAAATATCATTAGTACTGTAAGGCTGAAGTGTAGACTTACCCACTACAATTACACAAACCAAAGGTATGGAACTATCTATGGGTTGGCCCATGCCCCTGCGGTGTTGATCCCTCATGACCCCCACATTAGGACACAAATTCCTTCATGTCTCCAAATCTACCAATCAGAATGAGTCAATGGATCATTGTCCCATCTTCAGTAGTCGGCTGTCGTCAGGACTACTATTACTCTATAACATCTCCATTATTAGAAGCTCACTGACATCTAGGTCATATGTCTACAGACCCTCATGAACCAAACCCATGCAATAACACCATCAGACCCTAGAATATCGGGGATGCATGGTGAAGTGAGGCATAGATAGGCACGAGGGTCTCGTGTTTGGTATCCAAGACTCACTACACAGAAAGACGGGTGATATAGAAGAGATTTCCATATAGACCATTTGTGGAATCAATACGGGAAGAAATTATTGGCCTTCTGGACTCACGAGATGATTATCCTCCCGTCATTGGTGGCCGTCTTCTCTGCAGGAGATTAGAGGCTGCAATGGTGGAAAAGTCCTAAAATATTACACTGTGTGAAGAGGCTCTCGTAACTAAAGGTCAGACATCACCAAGTGACTACAGAATGTTTTATTAATTAATTGTATCAGGAGATAACAGGTGAAGCTACATGAGATAATCCCCATCTTCATTCATTCAAATACAGAATACAGAAGCCTTCACAACTTAGACAACAGACATTTCTGACCCCAGAAGACACAAGCTTTGCCGCTAAACGTTAGATAAACTTATGATCTTCTCTGATATCGACTCCACAAATGACCCCAAGTGGATGTGATCAATGATGAGATAAAACCATAAGTAATAAAAAGTCACCAGAAGTAAGAGAAATTGTGGCTGTATGAAGGGTGACGGAGAAATTGGGGCGACTCCTCTCCTCTGAGGTTACAATGTATCAGTCCAATGCGTCGTCACGGAATAGGAGATTTCTCTGTTGGACAGAATCTTCCATTGAGTGATGAGATGTAACCTCATCCGGTCGGCGAGATGCGTCACATTCTTATGGATTTTTATGTTTCTCTTTCCAACGTTGGACATATATCCTTCATCAATATATTCCGGGATTCCTGAGTCCTCAGGGCCGACAGCTGGGGCGAGCCATAAGAAGGATGTGACGAGACGAGGTGACAGAACCGGGCCAAGAAGATCCGCTCTGGGTCAGGCAAGTAACGGCTGAAAGACCAAAGAAAACTAGATGATATTATTTGAGAATAAATTTTTATTGGCACTGGTACAAGAGTATAATGGAGCACATTTGACTTCTTTAGCATGTTAGATGTTTGATGTGCGGCCTGGCGCCGGCCGTCTCTCGTGACTGTGACGTGGGCGGAGGAGGGGATGGGAGGGGTTTGAGGTCCAGGATGGGCGCGTGTGCATAAATAAAATATTTGATAGGTTGCTGGCCGGTCATGTGACCTTTATACTGGACAGCTGCCACACTTAAGCCACGCCCCTGAGGAAGCGGTAACAATGCCAAATATGCATCGAGGAACGTGGCTGTGGTCTTGTCAGGATCTACACGAACTATGGGTGATTCCTCTTGTCATTAACTGTCCCTTTTTCTATTACATTTATGGCATGCAGCATACTCAGTGATACTTTATGTTCCACTGTTCTTTCATTGGAATATTTTCTCCTTTGCTATATACTGAATATAGGAGTATCAGATGACATGGATGCCTATTACGGATCCTTTTCATAGCTGAGCTTATTTTGCATTGTTACCTTTTTAAATTTTACATTGTTCATATATTTTTCTGTGTTTTTTGTAATACGAATAAAATCTTTATATTTTTTAGCATATTTGGACTCTTTGTTAAGCAGATTATAGCGGCGCCTGCATCATGTACACTATGAGGAGGGGACTGTCATGGGGCTACGGCGACAGAGAGGTTCCAGAGAACCGCAGCGCTCTGGGCCTCGTTCACACACAGTGAACAGAAGCTCTTCACCTGTATTCTGACCTGGCTGCTTTGTGCCAGCAGTGCAGGAGTTAACTTTATTTGCTAAGTTGCTGTGAGCTGGGTCTCTCAGCTGAAGTGGATTTTGTAATCTTCTCCTCTATATAGACCCAGCCTTGACTACAGCTAGTGTCAGTGATCAGTTCTGCTGCCTGGCTTGGAGGTTGAAGGAGAGTGATATTAGGAGTTTGGAGATTGGTGTCTGCTGTTTTGGTTGTTTGTTAAACCTGTTTTCCTTCACAGTTTTCTCCTTCTCTTCCCTTCTATGTGTACCCTCTGTGGTCGTGTGAGCATTCGGTGAGTTTGAGACTTTTAGTTACTTTGTCTGTATACCCTGTTTATTGTTGTGTTTATACACTGGTGCAGTCCTCCTCCCTGGGGAGGAGAGGGGGCCACTGATAGGGCCTGCACAGGAGACAGGGATACGCTGGCGGCTCGGGCCTCTTAACCATCATAGGTACCCCCGAGATAAGGGAAAGCCAGGGCCCCATTAAAGTAGTAGGGACAGGTGCGGGTCCCAGTACGCCATCCTGCACCTTTAACGCCGCTTACGGCGTGACAGGGACATGTTGGAGGCAGTGAGCGGAGCCTCGCCTACTCCAGGTTCTGCTCCGGCAGAGTGATACGTCATGTGTGATGTCATCACATGAATGATTTGTCAGTGATGTCAGAAATCATGGCGCTTCTCATGGCTGCCGCGGTCATGTAACGTCCCTGCAAGGTCTACACTACGGAGCAGCAGAACCTGGAGCCGGGGTCCCAAAGCGAGGAGATTACAGAGGCTTTATCACTTGTCAAGGGGACTGAGAGGTTGTAAAGATGCCAAATGTTATCCTCCTCTGCCATCCCGGAGGAGACTGAGCGACTCGCTGAATGTAAACATTTGATCTAAATTTTGATGTATATGTTTATGGCGTGCTCGCACTTTCCTTACGTCTGACATTTCCGGCCCCAGATGTCGCCATTTCTGATCACGTTATTCCACTATACTATCCGTTACCTCATCCAGCTCGCCTGGTCCTCTTCTTCTGTAAGGCTACAAAGAAGAAAGATTTTAGACATTTTGTCTTGAAGAAAAGTTCTCGATAGTAAACTGAGCCAAGACATGAAGAGCAATGTTCTCCGGTCTGGGCCTGACCTCCATATTTGTCTTAGTATACCCGACTTTAGAGAGATGAATTATGATGATTATTGGCTGCACTGGAAGAAAGAACAAAGAACTGCTCGATGGATCCGAGACCCAGACGTGTAACCTTATTACTATGGAACGTGTGTGACCCCACACACTACAATCCCCCCATATACAAATAAGTATTGAACATGCCACCAGTTTTCTAAAGCTGCTATTGCCATGAAATTCTCACAGGATGTCGGTCACAACCCATCCAATCCACAGAGGCAAAGAAATCACTATAGATGTCCATATATTATGTGTAATAATGGGAAGTGACACAGGGAAACATATTGAACACTAGAAGAAGAAAAAGAGGAGCAAAAAGCCCTAAAAAGTCCTGTCACCTGATGAAATCTATCAGTAATTAGAAAGCAATCCTTCCACTTAGAGAAAAATTACATCTGCTGGCTCACCTGATGACTATAAATGGAGTCTTATTACCAGTGGGCCACACAAGAAACAGCTCATGATGGGAAATCCATTGAGCTGTCTCAAGACCTTCACAACATTACTGTTGCAAAATAAACTTATGGCATTGGTTATAGAAGAATTTATAAACTGCGGCCATAATCCAGAAGTGCAAGGAACATAATTTCACCATAAATCGGCCATGACCAGGTGCTCCCCGCAAGACTTCACCATAAACCAGAAATGACCAGGTGCTCCCTACAAGATTTCACCATAAACCAGCCATGACCAAGTGCTCCTCGCAAGATTTCACCATAAACCAACCACGAGCAGCTACTACGGGCAAGGTTTCACCATAAACCAGCCACAACCAGGTGTTCCCCAGAAGATTTCACCATAAACCGACCATAAACAGGGGCTTTCTGCAAAATTTCACCATAAACCAACTACGACCAGGTGCTCCTCGCAAGATTTCAGAAAGAGGACTGCAAGAATTATCAGAAGAGTTGTCCAAAAGCCAAGGACACCTGTGGAGAGCCATAGAAACACCTGGAATCAACAGGTACAATTGTTTCACAGAAAACTGTAAGTAATGCACTCACCCTCCATGGCCTGTATGCACTCTCACCACGCAACCTCCATGGCCTGTATGCACGCTCACCACACAAGACTCCATTGCTAAGTAAAAAGCATGTTCAAGCACGTTTACAGTTTGTTCAACAACATTTAGACAAGTCCGTGAAATACTGGGAGAATATAGTCTGGCCACATGAGACCAAAATTGTACTTTTTGGATGCCATAATTCACATACTTGGAGGTCAAAAGGCACTGAACATCACCTCAAAAACACCATACCAACAGTAAAGTCTGGAGGTGGGAACATCATGGTGTGGGGCTGACAAACTTTATTTCAGTGAAGGAAGGATGAATAGACAAATGTACTGAGACCATCTACCAGGGTGATGAAGATGAAACAAGGGTGAATGTTTCACAAGACAATGATCACAAACCCACAGCTAAGGAAACTCTGAATTGGTCTCACAGAAAGAAAATAAAGCTGCTACAAAGGCCGAACCGATCACCGGACTGGAATCCAAGAGAAAATGTATGGAAGGGACTAAAGCTCTGAGTTCATAGAAGGAGCCAAGGAAGCTTCTGGATGTGAAGATGTTTTTATGTGAAAGACTAGGCCAAAATCACACCTGAGCAATGCCTGCAACTAGTTTCTCCATGCAAGAGGCATCTTGAAGCTGCATCACCAACATACTTGTATGAACTATTAAATAAATTTCAGTAAGCCAGTTCAATGCTTTTTTGCTGTGTCATTTCCCATTATTACCCATAACTTAATTTATAGACATTTTCCGTGATTTCTTTCCCGTGTGGATTTGATCGGTTGTTACCGATATCTGGAGATAATTTCATGTCAATATCACCTTTAGAAGCAGATTTAGCTAGAGAATTTGTCACTTTTTCAATACTTATTTCACCTGCTGTGTAACAGTCTGGTGTGTGATCCGACACGGTGTAGTTCCCCATATGTAACGGTGTGATTTAAGATCACAAGTTGGTAATGATGATTTCTTACCACTGCCGTAGATGAGCAAACTGCAGAGATCTGTAAAAAGGAAACACAATGTAACACAAATAATACTGGACAAAACGAGCTGGAAAAGTAACGGTGTAGTAATCATATAGCACAGTGATAGTAAGCTGCACAGGAGACACAGAGGACTCACCACAGAGGAGCCAGGAGAGCCACAGAGGAGGAACAGAGGAGAAGACAGAGAAAGACACAGAAGAACCATCTCAGGCAATATCACCATGTAACTCACATTATTATGGACCCAAACAGCCAAAGATTCCTGGAAAGCAGAAATTCAGTTAGACTTGGCATCTAGAGCAGGTGGAGAGGTCAGAGATGGCGGAGGGTCATTGTCACATCTACGTCCCGTTCCTTAATGGGAAACTGTCAATCAATGCTGACAAAGACTCAGGCACCACAACCGCAGCCCGGCTGCCACCATGTATACTTCCATGTGTCCACTTAGCAAGAGACCTGTTAGAAGCTCGGAGAAGCTCTACAACTGTATCTTCTCTGACATCGGAGCATTTGAAAGTGACGTTTCTGGATGCGGTCATACAGCCGGGCTTCGATTCATGCTGCTGAAGCAGGTGACATTTTCCCTTACGGTCGGTCATACCCATGTGAAAGGTCTATGAGATCACCAGTACTCCCTGCAGAATGGACATTGTCCTGTATTCAAGAGATGGGACAATTCTAGAGAGAGAGAACACTGCTGACACATAGCCAGGGAATGGTTAACAGCTAGCCAGCCCTGGCAAGACGAGCAGAAGACCTTTCTCCATAAGTGCTGGTCAGAGTGCGATAGGGAGAGAAGTGAGGACTCGGAGTGAAGAGACCAGACCGCCTAGGTGAGGGAAGGAAGGACAGAGATAGCAAGTCTGTAATAGAGTCTGATACGTGACGGTGGATCTGGAATAAGGATGGCTAGTCCAGAGGTCCAGAACAGCGAGACAGGAGATAACGTCAGTGGTACGAGGCCAGAGGTGCAGAAGAGGTTCCTCCATAAGTGCTGGTCAGAGTGCGAAAGGGAGAGAAGTGAGGACTCGGAGTGAAGAGACCAGACCACCTAGGTGAGGGAAGGAAGGACAGAGATAGCAAGTCTGTAATAGAGTCTGATACGTGACGGTGGATCTGGAATAAGGATGGCTAGTCCAGAGGTCCAGAACAGCGAGACAGGAGATAACGTCAGTGGTACGAGGCCAGAGGTGCAGAAGAGGTTCCTCCATAAGTGCTGGTCAGAGTGCGAAAGGGAGAGAAGTGAGGACTCGGAGTGAAGAGACCAGACCGCCTAGGTGAGGGAAGGAAGGACAGAGATAGCAAGTCTGTAATAGAGTCAGGTACATGACAGTGGATCTGGAATAAGGATGGCTAGTCCAGAGGTCCAGAACAGCGAGACAGGAGATAACGTCAGTGGTACGAGGCCAGAGGAGCAGGAGAGGTTCCTCCATAAGTGCTGGTCAGAGTGCGAAAGGGAGAGAAGTGAGGACTTGGAGTGAGGAGACCAGACCGCCTAGGTGAGGGAAGGAAGGACAGAGATAGCAAGTCTGTAATAGAGTCTGGTACGTGATGGTGGATCTGGAATAAGGATGGCTAGTCCAGAGGTCCAGAACAGCGAGACAGGAGATAACGTCAGTGGTACGAGGCCAGAGGAGCAGAAGAAGTTCCTCCATAAGTGCTGGTCAGAGTGCGAAAGGGAGAGAAGTGAGGACTCGGAGTGAAGAGACCAGACCACCTAGGTGAGGGAAGGAAGGACAGAGATAGCAAGTCTGTAATAGAGTCAGGTACGTGACGGTGGATCTGGAATAAGGATGGCTAGTCCAGAGGTCCAGAACAGCGAGACAGGAGATAACGTCAGTGGTACGAGGCCAGAGGTGCAGAAGGTAACTGTGGGGTAGTGGGGACCCTGAGACGGCAGGAAACAGGGATAGAGGCTACGTGTAAGCCAAACCTGAAAGTGTTAGTGATAGAATCCTGGAGCTGCCGGGCCGGGGCACGGAGGCCGCACATCTGTCCCATGTGAAAGAAGAGCAGTGGGTCAGCAGCACCCAGCAGTGGCCACCACCAACCACAGAGTATTCAGATCTGTAGTGTTCAGCTCTGCAGCTGCTGAAATCCGTCTGGCGGCACTGCTCTGAGGATGGCCTTAGGGTAGGGTATTAATACAAAAGTAGTGGAGCGACCCTTTAACTCCTCAATGTCGGGCCCATTTTGGTCCACTAGGACTTTTCTTAGCCAATGTCGCTGTATTGACGTCTCTTTATCCTGGGACGAGCTGTATTTGTCAGCGGCAAAACTTTTATTTGATGCTTATACGGAAAATTTGAAAAAAAAACAAACATTTTTTTTTAGATTTTAAACTTTCTGCTTTTCCTGTGGTGTTTCCTTCATTATGAGGGTCCGTGGGATTATGGCGGCACCACATTCAGGTCTCATCACTTTTGTACCATAAATACTCTGTAAAGAAACAACAACCGTTTCTGTCACCGTCCTCCGGTTTACAACGTTCCATCATTCAGATACACAGGGGATTCATTTTTGCAGGACAAGACGTAGTTTTCACTGTTGCTCTTTTCTGGTTGATCACTTTTATTACATTTTTTGGGGATGGAATGTAAAAATAATTTTGATTTTTTTTTTTACGCACTGTTCACACTGCAATTGAATTGATGAATTGACCTTATTCTGCAGGTCAGTAAGAAAATAAAACCTTATGAATTACTACTTTTACACAAAAAATAATGTTATATTAATAATGTCATAATATTCTGAGTCCGTCACATTCTGCGTTTTTATGTGGGTAGAGCCGGGTGAGGGCCCGTTTTCAGCCGTGGTGTCATTGGTGCCATTGTTTTAATACAAACGACTTTTGATTTCATCTTATATAAGGTTGGATGAGTAAAACCCAGAAATTCCGCTATCGATTTTGTATATTTTGCTAATAACATGAATTATACTTTGTTAAACACACATTTACAGCTTTTTCTCTATAATATACAGTGGGGCAAAAAAGTATTTAGTCAGTCAGCAATAGTGCAAGTTCCACCACTTAAAAAGATGAGAGGCGTCTGTAATTTACATCATAGGTAGACCTCAACTATGGGAAACAAACTGAGAAAAAAAAATCCAGAAAATCACATTGTCTGTTTTTTTAACATTTTATTTGCATATTATGGTGGAAAATAAGTATTTGGTCAGAAACAAAATTTCATCTCAATACTTTGTAATATATCCTTTGTTGGCAATGACAGAGGTCAAACGTTTTCTGTAAGTCTTCACAAGGTTGCCACACACTGTTGTTGGTATGTTGGCCCACTCCTCCATGCAGATCTCCTCTAGAGCAGTGATGTTTTTGGCTTTTCGCTTGGCAACACGGACTTTCAACTCCCTCCAAAGGTTTTCTATAGGGTTGAGATCTGGAGACTGGCTAGGCCACTCCAGGACCTTGAAATGCTTCTTACGAAGCCACTCCTTCGTTGCCCTGGCGGTGTGCTTTGGATCATTGTCATGTTGAAAGACCCAGCCACGTTTCATCTTCAATGCCCTTGCTGATGGAAGGAGGTTTGCACTCAAAATCTCACGATACATGGCCCCATTCATTCTTTCATGTACCCGGATCAGTCATCCTGGCCCCTTTGCAGAGAAACTGCCCCAAAGCATGATGTTTCCACCACCATGCTTTACAGTAGGTATGGTGTTTGATGGATGCAACTCAGTATTCTTTTTCCTCCAAACACGACAAGTTGTGTTTCTACCAAACAGTTCCAGTTTGGTTTCATCAGACCATAGGACATTCTCCCAAAACTCCTCTGGATCATCCAAATGCTCTCTAGCAAACTTCAGACGGGCCCGGACATGTACTGGCTTAAGCAGTGGGACACGTCTGGCACTGCAGGACCTGAGTTCATGGTGGCGTAGTGTGTTACTTATGGTAGGCCTTGTTACATTGGTCCCAGCTCTCTGCAGTTCATTCACTAGGTCCCCCCGCGTGGTTCTGGGATTTTTGCTCACCGTTCTTGTGATCATTCTGACCCCATGGGGTGGGATTTTGCGTGGAGCCCCAGATCGAGGGAGATTATCAGTGGTCTTGTATGTCTTCCATTTTCTAATTATTGCTCCCACTGTTGATTTCTTCACTCCAAGCTGGTTGGCTATTGCAGATTCAGTCTTCCCAGCCTGGTGCAGGGCTACAATTTTGTTTCTGGTGTCCTTTGACAGCTCTTTGGTCTTCACCATAATGGAGTTTGGAGTCAGACTGTTTGAGGGTGTGCACAGGTGTCTTTTTATACTGATAACAAGTTTAAACAGGTGCCATTACTACAAGTAATTAGTGGAGGAAAGAGGAGACTCTTAAAGAAGAAGTTACAGGTCTGTGAGAGCCAGAAATCTTGATTGTTTGTTTCTGACCAAATACTTATTTTCCACTATAATATGCAAATAAAATGTTAAAAAACAGACAATGTGATTTTCTGGATTTTTTTTTCTCAGTTTGTCTCCCATAGTTGAGGTCTACCTATGATGTAAATTACAGACGCCTCTCATCTTTTTAAGTGGTAGAACTTGCACTATTGCTGACTGACTAAATACTTTTTTGCCCCACTGTATATATATTTTTTTTCGTTCACATTCTGTACTTTTTCCGTGTTGCATTTCCAGAGCGATCAGAGGGCTTGTACCTTGAGTAACGAGCTGTAATATTAATTGGAGCCATTTTAGAATTTGTACAACTTTGTTTCTTTGTGAGGGGAGATGAACACAAATGGCAATTTCTTTTTTTATTTATTTGTGTTTTTGCAGTGTTCACCACGTAGAACAAATAATGACAGTGTTCTAGGAAATGTTGAAGAGGGCATGGCGTTACCAAGGATTTATTGGTCCCCTTCGAGGACATGAACGTGTGGTCTTACGATGGCATCTATAGAGGGCGACACCTACAGAGGCGGCAGCACACACCTGGAGGAACCTGCTTCACTGGGAATATAATGAAACCCCTCGGCCTGTGCGACCCTGAGATGGAAACTTGTCAGCGCGTCTTACATACACGTCTGGTTGTACTTTGGGTCAACGGCAGAGATAAAAGAGAATCATCCTGGGGCCGAAACAAGCAAAAACTTCCAACACAGAAGAGACGGGGTTAGATAAAATGCAGGATTTACAGAGACTTATTTTAACTCCAGACCTTGCAGATGATTTTCTTACCAAATAATTCCACAAATTCACTGTAGTCCAAGACCCTGTAGGAGACAAAGACGAGTCAGAGATTGATGCACTTATTCTGAAATTTACCCTAAAGGTTTCTCCAGCCTGGAGCCCCATGGTACTAACATGCGGCAATACTTCACCGTCTACAACCTGCCAGATCCTCAGGAATGACCATTTACCAGCAGAGATGTTGGCCTTGATGTCCTGCAGCTTTTGGTCCAGTAGATGTGGGTGCCGCTTCTCGTTGCCAGTGACCAGTATCAGGTCTCGGGAGTAGATTGTGATATCGGGCTGACCATCCAGAATACGGCGCTTCTCTTGGTAGTCGCTCTTCTCCAGGTCATCCACCAAAACAATCACATTGTCCCTGCCTTAAAGTAAAATAAATGTTCCGATTATTTCCAATAGACCTGAAATCATCAGGAAGATATCTCGATCAGAGCTGGAGCTTGTAGATCTCAGGGTACAATCATTGCCACCACCCAGTGACCGTGGGAACAATCGCAGCCATCACCAGACTTTACCTTTAGAAGAAGCCATGTATGTCAGCTCCTCATCGTATAAGGAGTCCGTCACGTTGATGATGTTGATCCTCCCACGGTTCTTGGTGTGATATAGAATGACAAAGTCACAGTCTTGGACGGCCTCTCGGAAGTGACACTCGTCCCTGTTGGAGATGTACACGGGCCGGGGCTCTGCCACAAGACCAGTAAACATGGGGGATTTCAAGGCCATCATCAGCCACTCGTAGTCAACCGTGGCAGAGCGTGAGAAAATCCCAACAACACGAGGGGAGAAAAAGGAGCCACAAATCTGTGTAGGATGGAGAGACGCAGATATAATGGCGGTAATAATAATAATAATGAATAAATGTTACACTTCATCCTTACCAGAGACACCAATACTGATACCGAGTAACGTAAAAGGACCCCCAAACAAGCAAAAGGGAAGCAGAAGACAGAGACCTGAGGAGAGAAGGCCAGCATATGGATGAGTAATGGTGACCACCGTAGTCTGGACACAAACTCCATGTGATGGGGAATATGGGAAGAATGGATAGGACCACATCTTACCAGGCAGGAGAAGTAGGACATGATGACCACTGTCCCAGAGCTCTACAGAGAGAAGAAAGACAGAACTTCAATGATGGGAGGCCGAGAACAAACCCCTGACGTATTACTTCCCAGATGTGTCATATCTGGATAAGTGTAAGAATGTAATAGTATGCTGGTTCTGACTATGTCATCACGGAACAGACAGTCCAACAGTTGAGGGGTTTAATAACAGGAATCAGGTTCTCCTCGCAGGGAGGAAGCAATGGAAAATAACTAGCAACAAAACAATGCAAAAATATGGGAGTCAAACGATGTAACAGAAGTAAGCAGGATTTCTTGAGAAAAGAACACTTATCAGTCTGATGAGGACTTGCTTGAAGGGTCGTCTTCTCCAATGTAGGCACCGAGAAACAGCGGCACTTGTCGTCCCTCTGTTGTCCGTGGGCTGAGTAGTCTTTAGGAGCCCGCTGCCTGGGGTTTCGGGAGTTAATGTGATATGCACAGGCTCTGAGTCTTTAGCTTTTACAGCACAGCCTATCCCAGGAAAACAATGGTCAGTCTATTATTGAGTCTCTCACCAGAAGTCAGGGGCTCTGCACTGATAACGTGGGTACCAGGGGTCACAGTCTCTGTACTGATGCCGCGGGTACCAGGGGGTCGCAGTCTCTGCACGGGCCAATGTCTTTACACGGGTCTCAAAGTGCCCCTCTCCAGTCAAAGCAGAGTCCGCTTTCATGTACTCCCAAGATGCAGTATTTCTGGGCAATTTCCCTGTAATTGTCCTCTGACCGGGAGCTCTCTCTCTCTCCCGGAGCGCAGCTGCACCCTGCTCTGACCACTATTCACGCTGCTCTGTTCCTTGCGCGGGTGCCTTTCTGTTGTGAATTCTGTGGCAGAGCTCCCTCCTGTGGTCACAAGTGGTACTTCGGCTGATTCTCTCTGTGAGCTTCCATTGGTGGAGGAAAGTGGTACTGCGGCTTCTGAGTTTCCTCCCTCAGGTGATGTGGTGAGGTCGTTAGGTGCTTCTCTACTTAACTCCACCTAATGCTTTGATCCTGGCTTCCTGTCAATGTTCCAGTATTGGACTTGTTTTTCCCTGGATCATTCCTGTGGCCTGCTGCTCTGCATAGCTAAGTTCTTCTTTGCTATTTGTTTGCTATTTTTTCTGTCCAGCTTGTCTAATTGTTTTGCTGGAAGCTATGGGACGCAAAGGGTGTACCTCCGTGCCGTTAGTTCGGTACGGAGGGTCTTTTTGCCCCCTTTGCGTGGTTTTCTTTAGGGTTTTGTGTAGACCGCAAAGTTACCTTTCCTATCCTCGCTCTGTTAAGAAAGTCGGGCCTCACTTTGCTGAATCTATTTCATCTCTACGTTTGTCTTTTCATCTTAACTCACAGTCATTATATGTGGGGGGCTGCCTTTTCCTTTGGGGTATTTCTCTGAGGCAAGGTAGGCTTATTTTCTATCTTCAGGCTAGTTAGTTTCTCAGGCTGTGCCGAGTGGCATAGGCAGAGTTAGGCACAATCCACGGCTGCCTCTAGTGTTGTTTGGAGAGGATTAGGGATTGCGGTCTGCAGAGTTCCCACGTCTCAGAGCTCGTTCTATGATTTTGGGTTATTGTCAGATCACTGTATGTGCTCTGACCGCTATGTCCATTATGGAACTGAATTGCCTTTCATAACAGTACAGGAAGCCAAAAGTGCTAATGATTCTCAATAGAGGGAAAAAAGAAGTTCTGAGACCATTTTTTTTTCTTTGCACTGTGTTTTGCCTTTTTTTCCCCCTAGACATTTGGGTGGTTCAGGACACAGGTGTAGCAATGGACATTAAAGGTCTGTCTTCATGTGTGGATCAGCTCACGGCAAGAGTTCAAAATATTCAAGATTTTGTGGTTCAGAATTCTTTGTTAGAACCGAGAATTCCTATTCCAGATTTGTTTTTTGGAGATAGAACTAAATTTCTGAGTTTCAAAAATAATTGTAAACTATTTCTGGCTTTGAAACCTCGCTCCTCTGGTGACCCAGTTCAACCAGTTAGGATCGTCATTTCTTTTTTGCGTGGCGACCCTCAGGACTGGGCATTTTCTCTTGCGTCAGGAGATCCTGCATTAAGTAATATCGATGCGTTTTTCCTGGTGCTTGGATTGCTGTACGATGAGCCTAATTCAGTGGATCAGGCAGAAAAAAAATTTGCTGGCTCTTTGTCAGGCTCAGGATGAGATAGAGGTATATTGTCAGAAATTTAGAAAGTGGTCCGTGCTCACTCAATGGAATGAATCTGCGCTGGCAGCTATGTTCAGAAAGGGTCTCTCTGAAGCCCTTAAGGATGTCATGGTGGGATTTCCTATGCCTGCTGGTTTGAATGAGTCTATGTCTTTGGCCATTCAGATCGGTCGACGCTTGCGTGAGCGTAAATCTGTGCATCATTTGGCTGCATTACCTGAGCTTAAACCTGAGCCTATGCAGTGCGATAGGACTTTGACCAGAGTTGAACGGCAAGAACATAGACGTCTGAATGGGCTGTGTTTCTACTGTGGTGATTCCACTCATGCTATCTCTGATTGTCCTAAGCGCACTAAGCGGTTTGCTAGGTCTGCCACCATTGGTACGGTACAGTCAAAATTTCTTCTGTCCGTTACCTTGATCTGCTCTTTGTCATCGTATTCTGTCATGGCATTTGTGGATTCAGGCGCTGCCCTGAATTTGATGGACTTGGAATATGCTAAGCGTTGTGGGTTTTTCTTGGAGCCCTTGCAGTGTCCTATTCCATTGAGAGGAATTGATGCTACGCCTTTGGCCAAGAATAAGCCTCAATACTGGACCCAGCTGACCATGTGCATGGCTCCTGCTCATCAGGAGGTTATTCGCTTTCTGGTGTTGCATAATCTGCATGATGTGGTCGTGTTGGGGTTGCCATGGCTACAAGCCCATAATCCAGTATTGGATTGGAATTCCATGTTGGTGTCCAGCTGGGGTTGTCAGGGGGTACATGGTGATGTTCCATTTCTGTCAATTTCGTCATCCACCCCTTCTGAGGTTCCAGAGTTCTTGTCTGATTACCGGGATGTATTTGATGAGCCCAAGTCCGATACCCTACCTCCGCATAGGGATTGTGATTGTGCTATCAATTTGATTCCTGGTAGTAAATTCCCAAAAGGTCGATTGTTTAATTTGTCCGTGCCTGAGCACACCGCTATGCGCAGTTATGTGAAGGAATCCCTGGAGAAGGGGCATATTCGCCCGTCATCGTCGCCATTAGGAGCAGGGTTCTTTTTTGTAGCCAAGAAGGATGGTTCGCTGAGACCTTGTATAGATTACCGCCTTCTAAATAAGATCACGGTTAAATTTCAGTACCCCTTGCCATTGTTATCTGATTTGTTTGCTCGGATTAAGGGGGCTAGTTGGTTCACCAAGATAGATCTTCGTGGTGCGTATAATCTGGTGCGAATCAGGCGAGGCGATGAATGGAAAACTGCATTTAATACGCCCGAGGGTCATTTTGAGTATCTAGTGATGCCATTCCGACTTGCCAATGCTCCATCAGTGTTTCAGTCCTTTATGCATGACATCTTCCGAGAGTACCTGGATAAATTTCTGATTGTGTACTTGGATGACATTTTGATCTTCTCGGATGATTGGGAGTCTCATGTGAAGCAGGTCAGAACGGTTTTTCAGGTCCTGCGTGCTAATTCTTTGTTTGTGAAGGGATCAAAGTGTCTCTTTGGTGTGCAGAAGGTTTCATTTTTGGGGTTCATCTTTTCCCCTTCTACTATCGAGATGGATCCTGTTAAGGTCCAAGCCATCCATGATTGGACTCAGCCGACATCTCTGAAAAGTCTGCAAAAATTCCTGGGCTTTGCTAATTTTTATCGTCGCTTCATCTGCAATTTTTCTAGTATTGCCAAACCATTGACCGATTTGACCAAGAAGGGTGCTGATGTGGTCAATTGGTCTTCTGCTGCTGTGGAAGCTTTTCAAGAGTTGAAGCGTCGCTTTTCTTCTGCCCCTGTGTTGTGTCAACCAGATGTTTCGCTTCCGTTCCAGGTCGAGGTTGATGCTTCTGAGATTGGAGCAGGGGCTGTTTTGTCGCAGAGAGTTTCTGATTGCTCAGTGATGAAACCATGCGCTTTTTTTTCCAGGAAGTTTTCGCCTGCTGAGCGAAATTATGATGTGGGCAACCGAGAGTTGCTGGCCATGAAGTGGGCATTCGAGGAGTGGCGTCATTGGCTTGAAGGAGCTAAGCATCGCGTGGTGGTCTTGACTGATCATAAGAACTTGACTTATCTCGAATCCGCCAAGCGCTTGAATCCTAGACAAGCTCGTTGGTGGTTGTTTTTTGTCCGTTTTGACTTTGTGATTTAGTACCTTCCGGGCTCTAAAAATGTGAAGGCGGATGCTCTGTCTAGGAGTTTTGTGCCCGACTCTCCGGGTGTATCTGAGCCGGCGGGTATCCTCAAAGAGGGAGTAATTGTGTCTGCCATCTCCCCTGATTTGCGGCGGGTGCTGCAAAAATTTCAGGCTAATAAACCTGATCGTTGTCCAGCGGAGAAACTGTTTGTCCCTGATAGGTGGACGAATAAAGTTATCTCTGAGGTTCATTGTTCGGTGTTGGCTGGTCATCCTGGAATCTTTGGTACCAGAGAGTTAGTGGCTAGATCCTTTTGGTGGCCATCTCTGTCGCGGGATGTGCGTGCTTTTGTGCAGTCCTGTGGGATTTGTGCTCGGGCTAAGCCCTGCTGTTCTCGTGCCAGTGGGTTGCTTTTGCCCTTGACGGTCCCGAAGAGGCCTTGGACACATATCTCTATGGATTTTATTTCAGATCTTCCCGTTTCTCAAAAGATGTCAGTCATTTGGGTGGTCTGTGATCGCTTTTCTAAGATGGTCCATCTGGTACCCTTGTCTAAATTGCCTTCCTCCTCTGATTTGGTGCCATTGTTCTTCCAGCATGTGGTTCGTTTACATGGCATTCCAGAGAATATCGTTTCTGACAGAGGTTCCCAGTTTGTTTCGAGGTTTTGGCGAGCCTTTTGTGGTAGGATGGGCATTGACTTGTCTTTTTCCTCGGCTTTCCATCCTCAGACTAATGGCCAGACCGAACGAACCAATCAGACCTTGGAAACATATCTGAGATGCTTTGTTTCTGCTGATCAGGATGACTGGGTGTCCTTTTTGCCTTTGGCTGAGTTCGCCCTTAATAATCTGGCCAGCTCGGCTACTTTGGTTTCGCCATTTTTCTGCAATTCTGGGTTCCATCCTCGTTTCTCTTCAGGACAGGTTGAGTCTTCGGACTGTCCTGGTGTGGATACTGTGGTGGACAGGTTGCAGCAGATTTGGACTCATGTAGTGGACAATTTGACCTTGTCCCAGGAGAAGGCTCAACGTTTCGCTAATCGCAGACGCCGTGTGGGTCCCCGACTTCGTGTTGGGGATCTGGTTTGGTTATCTTCTCGTCATATTCCTATGAAGGTTTCCTCTCCTAAGTTTAAACCTCGTTTCATTGGTCCGTATAGGATTTCTGAGGTTCTTAATCCTGTGTCTTTTCGTCTGACCCTTCCAGATTCTTTTTCCATACATAACGTATTCCATAGGTCATTGTTGCGGAGATACGTGGCACCTATGGTTCCATCTGTTGACCCTCCTGCCCTGGTTTTGGTGGAGGGGGAGTTGGAGTATATTGTGGAGAAGATTTTGGATTCTCGTGTTTCAAGACGGAAACTCCAGTATCTGGTTAAATGGAAGGGTTATGCTCAGGAAGATAATTCCTGGGTTTTTGCCTCTGATGTCCATGCTCCCGATCTTGTTCGTGCCTTTCATGTGGCTCATCCTGGTCGGCCTGGGGGCTCTGGTGAGGGTTCGGTGACCCCTCCTCAAGGGGGGGGTACTGTTGTGAATTCTGTTGCAGAGCTCCCTCCTGTGGTCACAAGTGGTACTTCGGCTGATTCTCTCTGTGAGCTTCCGTTGGTGGAGGAAAGAGGTACTGCGGCTTCTGAGTTTCCTCCCTCAGGTGATGTGGTGAGGTCGTTAGGTGCTTCTCTACTTAACTCCACCTAATGCTTTGATCCTGGCTTCCTGTCAATGTTCCAGTGTTGGACTTGTTTTTCCCTGGATCATTCCTGTGGCCTGCTGCTCTGCATAGCTAAGTTCTTCTTTGCTATTTGTTTGCTATTTTTTCTGTCCAGCTTGTCTAATTGTTTTGCTGGAAGCTATGGGACGCAAAGGGTGTACCTCCGTGCCGTTAGTTCGGTACGGAGGGTCTTTTTGCCCCCTTTGCGTGGTTTTCTTTAGGGTTTTGTGTAGACCGCAAAGTTACCTTTCCTATCCTCGCTCTGTTAAGAAAGTCGGGCCTCACTTTGCTGAATCTATTTCATCTCTACGTTTGTCTTTTCATCGTAACTCACAGTCATTATATGTGGGGGGGCTGCCTTTTCCTTTGGGGTATTTCTCTGAGGCAAGGTAGGCTTATTTTCTATCTTCAGGCTAGTTAGTTTCTCAGGCTGTGCCGAGTTGCATAGGCAGAGTTAGGCACAATCCACGGCTGCCTCTAGTGTTGTTTGGAGAGGATTAGGGATTGCGGTCTGCAGAGTTCCCACGTCTCAGAGCTCGTTCTATGATTTTGGGTTATTGTCAGATCACTGTATGTGCTCTGACCGCTATGTCCATTGTGGAACTGAATTGCCTTTCATAACACCTTTCCCTCTCTCTGCCCGGCTTCCTTCCTGTCCTAGTGTCTAAGTCTGCCCCCTGGGGAACCTGTAGCACAGCTCAATGGTTCCAGGCACAGAGCCGAGAAGGTAACGGCCCCCGGACTCTTCTTGTGCTTCACCTCCTTACAAGAACCATATCCTTACGCTGTTATCACTGGAGACTAAATCATAAGCGGGAACCCCGAACTTCTCCTGAGCTGCCCCATGTGTCATATGGACAAGTGTAAGAACCACATCCTGGTACCATTATCTCTGGAGACTAAATTATAGGAGAGAACCCAGAGCTTCTCCAGAGCTGCTCCATGTGTCATATGGATAAATGTAAGAACCACATCCAGTTACCATTATCACCCAAGACTAAATTATAGGAGAGAACCCAGAACTTCTCCAGAGCTGCCCCGTGTGTCATATGGATAAATGTAAGAACCACATGCTGGCACTGTTGAAATCTGGATGAGGGACGGCCACAGGATGAGAGGTACAACAGCAATCAGCAGACTCGCACAAAGATTAGATAATATAATATGAATATTTACTAACCAGTTTCTAAAGAATGGAAGGGAAACAGTGTATAAGTAACAGACACAATGACAGCAGTTACTATCGATAACACTAAGAGCATACACAGATACAGTAACAGATACAATGAGGGCAGTTACTATCGATAACACTAAGAGTATACACAGATACAGTAACAGATACAATGACAGCAGTTACTATCGATAACACTAAGAGTATACACAGATACAGTAACAGATACAATGACAGCAGTTACTATCGATAACACTAAGAGTATACACAGATACAGTAACAGATACAATGACGGCAGTTACTATCGATAACACTAAGAGCATACACAGATACAGTAACAGATACAATGACAGCAGTTACTATCGATAACACTAAGAGTATACACAGATACAGTAACAGATACAATGACAGCAGTTACTATCGATAACACTAAGAGTATACACAGATACAGTAACAGATACAATGACAGCAGTTACTATCGATAACACTAAGAGTATACACAGATACAGTAACAGATACAATGACGGCAGTTACTATCGATAACACTAAGAGTATACACAGATACAGTAACAGACACAATGACAGCAGTTACTATCCATAACACTAAGAGTATACACAGATACAGTAACAGATACAATGACAGCAGTTACTATCGATAACACTAAGAGTATACACAGATACAGTAACAGATACAATGAGGGCAGTTACTATCCATAACACTAAGAGTATACACAGATACAGTAACAGACACAATGACAGCAGTTACTATCGATAACACTAAGAGTATACACAGATACAGTAACAGATACAATGATAGCAGTTACTATCGATAACACTAAGAGTATACACAGATACAGTAACAGATACAATGATAGCAGTTACTATCGATAACACTAAGAGTATACACAGATACAGTAACAGATACAATGAGGGCAGTTACTATCCATAACACTAAGAGTATACACAGATACAGTAACAGATACAATGACAGCAGTTACTATCGATAACACTAAGAGTATACACAGATACAGTAACAGATACAATGACGGCAGTTACTATCGATAACACTAAGAGTATACACAGATACAGTAACAGATACAATGATAGCAGTTACTATCGATAACACTAAGAGTATACACAGATACAGGTAAATTCTGCATTTAATTTGGAAATCCAGGTCCCAGAGTCTGGAGGAAGAGTGGAGAGGCCACAATCCGAGCTGCTGGAGGTCTAGTGTGAAGTCTCCACCATCAGTGATGGTTTGGGGAGCAATGTCATCTGCTGGTGTAGGTCCACTGGGTTTTATCAAGACCAAAGCGCAGCCGTCTACCAGGACATTGTAGAGCACTTCATGCTCATGCTTCACTTTTTGATGATATTCTCGTTTTGTGAGACGCCCCTGTATAGTTGAGCATGGTGGGTCAGATTTTCGCACTGTACTATATAAAAGGCAGCACGTTGGCTCGGTAGTTAGCATTTTAGTATATATGGGAGCACAGTGGCTCAGTGGTTAGCACAGTACTATATACAGTATGTATAGGACAGCACGGCGGCTCAGTGGTCAGCACAGTACTATATACAGCATGTATAGGACAGCACAATGGCTCAGTGGTTAGCACCGTACTACACATAGGGGAGCACAATGGCTCAGTGGTTAGCACAGTACTATATACAGTATGTAGAGGACAGCACAGTGGCTCAGTGGTTAGCACCGTACTACACATAGGGGAGCACAATGGCTCAGTGGTTAGCACAGTACTATATACAGTATGTAGAGGACAGCACGGTGGCTCAGTGGTCAGCACAGTACTATATACAGCATGTATAGGACAGCACAATGGCTCAGTGGTTAGCACCGTACTACACATAGGGGAGCACAATGGCTCAGTGGTTAGCACAGTACTATATACAGCATGTATAGGACAGCACAATGGCTCAGTGGTTAGCACAGTACTATATACAGTATGTAGAGGACAGCACGGTGGCTCAGTGGTCAGCACAGTACTACATGTAGGGGAGCACAATGGCTCAGTGGTTAGCACCGTACTACACATAGGGGAGCACAATGGCTCAGTGGTTAGCACAGTACTATATACAGCATGTAGAGGACAGCACAGTGGCTCAGTGGTCAGCACAGTACTATATACAGTATGTAGAGGACAGCACGGTGGCTCAGTGGTTAGCACAGTACTATATACAGTATGTAGAGGACAGTACGGTGGCTCAGTGGTTAGCACAGTACTATATACAGTATGTAGAGGACAGCACGGTGGCTCAGTGGTTAGCACAGTACTATATACAGTATGTAGAGGACAGCACGGTGGCTCAGTGGTTAGCACAGTACTATATACAGTATGTAGAGGACAGCACGGTGGCTCAGTGGTCAGCACAGTACTATATACAGTATGTAGAGGACAGCACGGTGGCTCAGTGGTTAGCACTGTACTATATACAGTATGTAGAGGACAGCACGGTGGCTCAGTGGTTAGCACAGTACTATATACAGTATGTAGAGGACAGCACGGTGGCTCAGTGGTTAGCAGAGTACTATATACAGTATGTAGAGGACAGCACGGTGGCTCAGTGGTTAGCACAGTACTATATACAGTATGTAGAGGACAGCACGGTGGCTCAGTGGTCAGCACAGTACTATATACAGTATGTAGAGGACAGCACGGGGGCTCAGTGGTTAGCAGAGTACTATATACAGTATGTAGAGGACAGCACGGTGGCTCAGTGGTTAGCACAGTACTATATACAGTATGTAGAGGACAGCACGGTGGCTCAGTGGTTAGCACAGTACTATATACAGTATGTAGAGGACAGCACGGGGGCTCAGTGGTCAGCACAGTACTACATATAGGGGAGCACAATGGCTCAGTAGTTAACACTGTAGTAAATATAGGTAGCCCAGTGGCTCAGAGGAAAATAAATATGTATCACTGTATATAATGACCCCCGGCTACAGGAGATGACGGAGTAAGGCTGAATGCAAAAGCCGAGATAAGAGGAACAGCATGAAGCCCCTTACTGAGGTCCGTGAGATGTTCGGTCTGGAGACCCCTGACCACTGCGGACCCCGTGGTCTGTGCTCTGATCACCAATGTCCACGTGTGAACCCGGCCACAAAGACCGATGTCCCTCACATCCCAGACCTCACCCTGGAAGTCCACGGCCCAAGAGGTCCACTACCTGTCATCTCAGAGATCCCCTCCCCCACACATTGTGAGAAGCTGGGGGTTATCCTCCTCCTCCTCCTCCTCCTCCTCATCACAACCCCATCATCATCATCATCATCCTGAGAATTTAGCATTTATTTTATACTCACATAAAGGCGCAGTCTCCTGAAATGTTCACAACCAGGAAGACGCGAGAGAGAAAGTGAAAGTGAAGAACAGAAAGTGTAAAGATAATGTCCGACCGGGGCGGAAATGACAATGATAACATAAAATAATAATAATAATAATAATAATAATAAAAGATACAATATTACTGATACATTGTAACTGATAACAATAAACAACAAGACAGGAAAGAGAAAGCAACATGAGTGGCCATTACTCCCTGTTATCAGCCATTACTGGGGGACGTTACTGGAGGATAAAAGATGATGGTGAACAGCAGAATAGTGAGTGCAGCTCTGGAGGTGACTGGAGGATAAAAGATGATGGTGAACAGCAGAATGGTGAGTGCAGCTCTGGAGGTGACTGGAGGATAAGACATGATGTAACAGCAGAATAGTGAGTGCAGCTCTGGAGGTGACTGGAGGATAAGACACGATGTAACAGCAGAATAGTGAGTGCAGCTCTGGAGGTGACTGGAGGATAAGACCCGATGTAACAGCAGAATAGTGAGTGCAGCTCTGGAGGTGACTGGAGGATAAAAGATGATGGTGAACAGCAGAATGGTGAGTGCAGCTCTGGAGGTGACTGGAGGATAAGACCCGATGTAACAGCAGAATAGTGACTGCAGCTCTGGAGGTGACTGGAGGATAAGACACGATGTAACAGCAGAATAGTGAGTGCAGCTCTGGAGGTGACTGGAGGATAAAAGATGATGGTGAACAGCAGAATGGTGAGTGCAGCTCTGGAGGTGACTGGAGGATAAGACATGATGTAACAGCAGAATAGTGAGTGCAGCTCTGGAGGTGACTGGAGGATAAGACACGATGTAACAGCAGAATAGTGAGTGCAGCTCTGGAGGTGACTGGAGGATAAGACCCGATGTAACAGCAGAATAGTGAGTGCAGCTCTGGAGGTGACTGGAGGATAAAAGATGATGGTGAACAGCAGAATGGTGAGTGCAGCTCTGGAGGTGACTGGAGGATAAGACCCGATGTAACAGCAGAATAGTGACTGCAGCTCTGGAGGTGACTGGAGGATAAGACATGATGTAACAGCAGAATAGTGAGTGCAGCTCTGGAGGTGACTGGAGGATAAGACACGATGTAACAGCAGAATAGTGAGTGCAGCTCTGGAGGTGACTGGAGGATAAGACACGATGTAACAGCAGAATAGTGAGTGCAGCTCTGGAGGTGACTGGAAGATAAGACATGATGTAATAGAAGAATAGTGACTGCAGCTCTGGAGGTGACTGGAGGATAAGACATGATGTAACAGCAGAATAGTGAGTGCAGCTCTGGAGGTGACTGGAAGATAAGACATGATGTAATAGAAGAATAGTGACTGCAGCTCTGGAGGTGACTGGAGGATAAGACATGATGTAACAGCAGAATAGTGAGTGCAGCTCTGGAGGTGACTGGAAGATAAGACATGATGTAATAGAAGAATAGTGACTGCAGCTCTGGAGGTGACTGGAGGATAAGACACGATGTAACAGCAGAATAGTGAGTGCAGATCTGGAGGTGACTGGAGGATAAGACACGATGTAACAGCAGAATAGTGAGTGCAGATCTGGAGGTGACTGGAGGATAAGACACGATGTAACAGCAGAATAGTGAGTGCAGCTCTGGAGGTGACTGGAGGATAAGACATGATGTAATAGAAGAATAGTGACTGCAGCTCTGGAGGTGACTGGAGGATAAGACACGATGTAACAGCAGAATAGTGAGTGCAGATCTGGAGGTGACTGGAGGATAAGACACGATGTAACAGCAGAATAGTGAGTGCAGATCTGGAGGTGACTGGAGGATAAGACACGATGTAACAGCAGAATAGTGAGTGCAGATCTGGAGGTGACTGGAGGATAAGACACGATGTAACAGCAGAATAGTGAGTGCAGCTCTGGAGGTGACTGGAGGATAAGACATGATGTAATAGAAGAATAGTGACTGCAGCTCTGGAGGTGACTGGAGGATAAGACACGATGTAACAGCAGAATAGTGAGTGCAGATCTGGAGGTGACTGGAGGATAAGACACGATGTAACAGCAGAATAGTGAGTGCAGATCTGGAGGTGACTGGAGGATAAGACACGATGTAACAGCAGAATAGTGAGTGCAGATCTGGAGGTGACTGGAGGATAAGACACGATGTAACAGCAGAATAGTGAGTGCAGATCTGGAGGTGACTGGAGGATAAGACACGATGTAACAGCAGAATAGTGAGTGCAGCTCTGGAGGTGACTGGGGATAAGACATGATGTAATAGCAGAATAGTGACCGCAGATCTGGAGGTGACTGGAGGATAAGACACGATGTAACAGCAGAATAGTGAGTGCAGATCTGGAGGTGACTGGAGGATAAGACATGATGTAACAGCAGAATAGTGAGTGCAGCTCTGGGGGTGACTGGTGGATAAGACACGATGTAACAGCAGAGTAGTGATTGCAGCTCTGGAGGATGAGACACGATGTAATAGCAGAATAGTGACTGCAGATCTGGAGGTGACTGGAGTATCAGACACGATGTAACAGCAGAATAGTGAGTGCAGCTCTGGAGGTGACTGGAGGATAGGTGCCCACAATCAGTCACACCCTGCTAGGAGCAGCACCTGTCTTGTGAGCTCCAGCACTTCCAGCAGGAGGCCCAGAGTCGGCCTCTCTTCTCCCCAGGGAGAGGCAGGCTTCCTGGGAGGCCGGCATGGCTTCCCAGGCTTCTGTTCCCCGGTCTGTGCCGGCGGGGGACAGAGAGCAGCTGCGGCAACCGGCCCAAGAGGGACTGAGGAGGTCGGGACGGGTGAGAAGAACCATACCCACCTACCCCAACCCTGAGACGGCTCATCGTCCGCCCAGAGAGGGAGACAGGGGCGCCCCAGGCCCCAGGAAGGAGAGGAACATCCTGGGGGGAGACGAGCTCCGGCGAGTCCACGAGTACCTTCTCCTCCCGAGTGGTCGCCATGCTACGTGAGTACAAGGACGCCGGCAAAGCACTGACCGGGCTGAAGGAGAAGCTGCGGGAGGCTCGGGTCCTGAACACCCAAACCTCTAACAAAGAGAGACCCGCGACCTCCCAGAGGTCCAGAGCCCTCAGAGATGAGGTGGTCCGGTTAGTGCTCCTCCGGGAGGGGATTGAGAAAAGTGCAGGTCCCTTCCTGGAGAGGTTTAAGAACCAGCGGCGGTTCTCAGAAATGAAGGGGTTAAATACCTCAGGAGAGTCGCCAGCCGGCGTCCTAAGCGACGAGGAGGAGGAGGAGGACGACGTGGCTGTGACTGGAGTCCTACAAGCTGGAACCAGCCGGGAGAGTGAGTCGCAGAGCCGACAACAGGGAAGCGGCCTCCCGACACGGCAGAGGACTCCGACAGCACAGGCTGGAGTGTCAGCGGAGGAAGAGGAGGAGGGCGGTCTGCTAGAGGAGGAAGAGGAGGGTGGTCTGCTAGAGGAGGAAGAGGAGGAGGGCGGTCTGCTAGAGGAGGAAGAGGAGGAGGGCGGTCTGCTAGAGGAGGAAGAGGAGGAGGGCGGTCTGCTAGAGGAGGAAGAGGAGGAGGGCGGTCTGCTAGAGGAGGAAGAGGAGGAGGGCGGTCTGCTACAGGAGATACGAGAGCTGGAGTCTCCAGTGAACCTGGACCGCTTTTCCTTTGGTGATGACGAGCCAGCAGAGGAATCCAAGAAGAGGAAGAAGAAGACGAAGGAGACCGCACGGGAGGTGGTGAGATACAGATATGTACTGATGGATGATGTTACACCTACCGCCTCCTGTGTAAACCCCACCAAACCTAAAGGCACGGGCTCTGCAGTGGGTCCGGGGCATAGGCAAGGTGGGGAGAGGAGGAGGACGTCCGGCGGTGCTGCCGTCTGTGCGGGGAACAGTGCAGGGGGCGAGGCTGTGGTGGTACTCACGGCGCCGGACATAGGGGACCCCGAGGAGTTTCCCTCACTGCCCTCTGCGGCTAAGCCGGTTATCACCGGGGCCAAGGAGGGCGAGGGGGATGTCCATGCTGTTGCGAAAGTGGGACGGTGTGGGCAGACTCCATCCCTGCTCACTACGGCTGAGCCGGCCGACGCCGGGGCTGTGGGGGGCAGGTCCGAGAGACTTGGTGCGGCAAAAGGGGGGCGCACTGTTGTGACGGGCGCAGGGCGCCTCAACAGAGGAGAAGAGTCATGCGGCTGCGACAGGGGGGCCGTGTGTCAGGAATCTTCCTGAATATAAGAAGCAGGGGAAAAAGTCTGCAAACAACACTAGGCTCCTTGCCGCAACGGGGGGACAGTGTACCCGAGTGACCAAACAGGTCACTAAAATCCTGAAGTCTAGGGGTGCAAGGCAGGCGTCTGACAGTCTACCGAGGACAATAAGGGGCACGATGCTCCAAAAGCACAGTAGAAAGTCATCACTGTTCCAAAAAAATGGGTGCGGTGCTGCACCCGTCCCCGGTCCAGCAGGTGTGAGTGCAGAGATGCCAGACACAAGGGAGGAAGGAATGGATGTGATTGTGGAAGGTGCAGAGAACAGTGGGACCAATGGTGGTTAGAATACTGGTAATGGGGTGTCAGGAGGTGACAGGTAAGGGGAATGAAAGCTGTGCAGAAAATAATGGTAGTAGTGGAGTGAATGATGGGAGGAATAGTGGAGTGAATGAGGAGAGCAGCACTGGTGTTGGTGGAGGGGAACTAGGTAGTGGTCCCACAGCCCCCCCAGCGGTGGCGGGGCTTCAGCCCCAAGCTCTTCAGGAGCCGTCACTGCTGGGGGTAGTAGTCTTGTCTGGTGACCTTGGCGGGTTTCTCCTGAAGCGGGCCATGTAAATATGCTTTGTTTACACTTAATAGAATCCCTCTGATGTGGAGCACATTCTGATCACTGTGTTTTTTGTATACGAGATTCATACAGCGAGCTAGGTATAAAAAATGGTTGCCATCACTAAGAAAAGGGGAGGATTCAGCCTCTAAGTGATGTCACCACAGGGGGAGTGGCTTGGTTTTAGGCTAGGAAATAAGTGAGTGAAGCAGGAGTCTTCACATGTCTTTGTCCAGGGTCTAGCTGATATACAGATGTGTGTAATGCATCTAGATGTGTCCCCTCCTCCACAGCAAAGGCCAGCCATGAGATAAGATGACATCATGAAAGTGTTCTTTTCAACTTTAATCCAATTTTATTTATAATTGTACGGTACATATGATACTCGTCTTTATAATATCTTTTTATACTTTGAAAGCACTGCCTACCCTTTTTTTGGAGTAAAATATAAAACTACTAGCTTGTCTCATTGCTCTATAACGAACTGTCATGTCCTCTGAAGTGAATTACGCTACTAATCTGGGTTGGCTCCGGACCCGTGAATAATTATGAAATCGGAGCTGGTGGCAGGGGATTTGTCCTGTGCGGTTGGGAGTCTTTGTAGCGACTGGCGGCGTTGATAATTATTGTTCCCGCCTGTCACCAATACGTCACAATCGGGGTGACCTTTGGCCAGCCCACTGCTATCACATGTGCAGGGGCTTATCTTAGTTATCACTCCACTGCTCCAATGTGATGAAAACACAAACAAGGCTATTGACCTCTTAGTTTACCGCAGGGGCTTATTTTAGTTATCCCACTGCTCTGCTATATAACACGAACTGCAGGGATTTATGTATATCCCACTTTACACTTGAAAACTTGCAGCTCTCTGGCACCCCCCTTTCCCTCAGGTCAGATTAGGTACTGCACCTAGGGTAATTAGTCGCCAGAAAGGCTGCCTGCTATCTACTGGCTATTGGGCATGCTGCAACGAGGGCGATATAACTACTCCCACTCAGGCAGGAACAATAATTAATGTCGCCGTCGCTACAACGACTCCCCAAAACGCAGGACAAGGTATGCCACCACCAGCTTCGATTAACGGGTCTGAAGCTAACCCAAAACAGTAGCGCAATTCCCTTCAGAAGACTTAGGGTACGTTTTAGAGCAGGAGAACAAAGCTAGTATTTTAAATATTTTACTCCATAAAAGAGCAGGCAGTGTTTATAAAAAAAAAAGGTATACAAAGATGTTACAATATGAGACAAAGTATGTATGTACAAAGCAATTATAAAATAACATGGATTAAAAAAGAAAGTAACACTTACATGTGCTCAGATCATATCAGGCAACCATGCTGGTAGGCGGAGCCAAATATCCCAGTTCATGAGATAGTCTTTCTATAGTGAGAGACCAGGCAAAAAACTGAAGGCTGGGTGAAGTGCAGGAACTTATACCAGGTCGGCTGTGACATCACTAAAAAGGCTGGTTTCCCTGGACCCTCCCCTTTCCTCAGACTATAACTTTTAACAGTAATTCTTACAATTATCCCATCTTCGCTCGAGAACGTGTCAGAATCATAACACACACCTCATGCATCTTGTAATAAAATTGGCTTTCTATTGGTACAAAATTTGTCCTAGTGGTTCCACACAGTTCCGGAGAAATCCGCACTTTGTACTTGATGTGTTTAGTGGCTCGCGCTTACAGTGTTTTTCAGTTCTACCGATGGAAGTTAGCAATATGTACTAATTATTTTCCTAGCCCAAATCGGTGGCACAATATCTTACTATATTATAACAAAGAACCTCCTGTCTTGAGGGACAGATCAGACCACTTTCAACTGGAGTTGGATGGAGATTTGTGCATCTACAAGCGCAATAAAAATTCTTGTGGGGGGGTCATGAGGGATTTGGGATCCACATACACACATCTCAGCCAGCAGAAACACAGAGAGGAGGGGTGTCAAAGCCCACAGTGGTGTGCTATCAGGGAAAACTAATAATCATATTACATTTTATACATTATCGTGACACCATGCTGCCTGGAATCAAGAACATTGATTGGATGGAGGAAGGAATAATATTTCTGTTGGACATGACTTGGTTGAGAACATTATTATTATTATTATTTTGGCGCCATTTATTCCATGGCGCTTTACATGGGAGGAGGGGTATACATAAAAACAAGTACAATAATCTTGAACAATACAAGTCACAACTGGTACAGGAGGAATGAGGACCCTGTCCGCGAGGGCTCACAATCTACAAGGGATGGGTGAAGATACAGGAGGAGAGAGGACCCTGCCCGCGAGGGCTCACAATCTACAAGGGATGGGTGAGGATACAGGAGGAGAGAGGACGCTGCCCGCGAGGGCTCACAATCTACAAGGGATGGGTGAAGATACAGTAGGTGAGGGTAGAGCTGGTCATGCAGCGGTTTGGTCGATCAGTGGTTACTGCAGGTTGTAGGATTGTCGGAAGACGTGGGTCTTCAGGTTCTTTTTGAAGGTTTCGATGGTAGGTGAGAATCTGATGTGTTGTGGTAGAGGGTTCCAGAGTAGAGGTGATGCGCGAGAGAAATCTTGTATGCGATTGTGGCAAGAGGAGATAAGAGGGAAGTAGAGAAGGAGATCTTGTGAGGATCGGAGGTTGTGTGTAGGTAAGTACCGGGAGACGAGGTCACAGATGTATGGAGGAGACAGGTTGTGGATGGCTTTGTATGTCATGGTTAGGCTTTTGTACTGGAGTCTCTGGGTAATGGGGAGCCAGTGAAGGTATTGACAGAGGGGAGAGGCCGGGGAATAGCGGGGGGACAGGTGGATTAGTAGGGCAGCAGTTTAGAATAGATTGGAGGGGTGCGAGAGTGTTTGAGGGGAGGCCACAGAGCAGGAGGTTACAGTATTCGAGGCGGGAGATGATGAGGGCATGGACTAGGGTTTTTGCAGATTCTTTGTTGAGGAATGTACGGATCCGTGATATATTTTTGAGTTGAAGATGGCAGGAAGTGGAAAGGACTTGGATATGTGGTTTGAAGGAGAGATCAGTGTCAAGAATTACCCCAAGACAGCGAGCTTGTGGGACTGGGGAGAGTGGGCAGGCATGTACTGTAATGGATAGGTTCGTTGGGGGGGTCGTGTGAGATGGGGCAACATGACAGAGATTCCCTTGCACAATGTTTTTGTCATACAAGATGCTGCAGCTCTTTATTAGATTACAGTGTGTCTGTGACGAGAAGCCACTGAATGCCCGAGCACATGATCCTTTCATGGATCTTCCCACCATTTCTGATTTTCTAGAACAGCTCTGTATTAAGCCTCATTCAGACATCCATGTTTATTCACGTACGCAAAAAACACAGTACGAGTGTCATCAGTGATTGGGCAACAGAGACAGGAGTTTAAGGGGCCACTGCAGTGGAAGAGCTCCTCACAGTGCCCAACTCGACCGGTTCTGGAGTTGGATGTGGCCCCCTGACCTCCTGGGCCTCTGTACAGCCGCAAAGGTTGCAGCTCCTCCCATACATTACGATGTTTATCACAGGTGGCACACACTGGACGCCAATCCATCCGTGTACTGGCCAGGATTTCCAGGAACCTGTATACTTGAATGTTGCTATTTTCATCCATGACTCTGATAAGTAAAACCACGGACATGTGAAGAGCCCCATAGACTATAACAGGCAGTGTTCTACCACTGAAGATGCGGGACTGAGGGTGACGGGGATACCATAACAGAGACGGACTAAAGATTGCAGGGTTTGACTACACGTGCACCTGCACTTGTTCGATCTGCTTTGTCTTCCAGTTAAATGTACATATTTCCCTTGCTCTGTGGTTGCAAGAGTTAAACAGTTCTGTTTGTCTCCTAGAGCTCTCTGTCCTAAGTGATCTCAGCTGTTCTAAGTTCTCCACTCCCCTCTGGTATAAATGGTCACCTCTTAGCTTGAGTAGTTGCCACTGATAGCTTGCTATGACCTGGTTTGGAGGTGGAGGTGTGAGCTGTGGAAGAGAAGTCATCTGGAAATTGTCTCTGGAGATGGAGGTTTGGATGTTTGTCTGGTGCCTCCCATTACTTTACCTCCTATTTGATTTGCCAAATCTTTTCCTTCCCCTTCCTGTAGTCTGGAACCATGTTGAGTGATTACTGTTTCTTTTATGCTTGTCTGTTTCTCTTTGTGTCTTTACATTAGGGCAGGACTAGCGTTCCTGCCGCCAAACGCAGAAGTCAGGGTCACTCTCCAGGTAACATAGGGATAGGAACTGTCATGACCTGGTGGTTAGCACAATAATGGACCAGGTGGTTAAGAGCACACGGAAAGACCTGATAGTTAATAATAATACAGGACAAGCTCTGGGACGTGGGAACTCTGCTGACCGCAATCCCTAATCCTATCACACACACTAGAAATAGCCGTGGATTGCTACTAACGCTCCCTATGCAACTCGTCACAGCCTAAGGAACTAGCTAGCCCTAAAGATAGAAAAATAAAGCCTACCTTGCCTCAGAGAAATTCCCCAAAGGAAAAGGCAGCCCCCCACATATAATGACTGTGAGTTAAGATGAAAATCACAAACACAGAGAGGAAATAGATTTAGCAAAGAGAGGCCCGACTTACTGAACAGACAGAGGATAGGAAAGGTGACTTTGCGGTCAGCACAAAAAATACAAAAAAAAACCACGCAGAGGGCGCAAAAGACCCTCCACACCGACTCACGGTGCGGAGGCGCTCCCTCTGCGTCCCAGAGCTTCCAGCAAGCAAGACAAAAATCAAAATAGCAAGCTGGACAGAAAAATAGCAAACAAGAGAAAAACAAGCAGGAACTTAGCTTCTGTTGGAGAAGACAGGTCACAAGAACGATCCAGGAGCGAACAGACCAATACTGGAACATTGACAGGTGGCATGGAGCAATGATCTAAGTGGAGTTAAATAGAGCAGCCAGCTAACGAATTAACCTCATCACCTGTGGAAGGAAACTCAGAAGCCGCAGCCCCACTCACAACCACCAGAGGAAGCCCATGGACAGAACCAGCCGAAGTACCATTCATGACCACAGGAGGGAGCTTGACAACAGAATTCACAACAAGGAACATGATCACCGCATGTGGTGAAAGAGCCTGTCTAGGGATGCTAGGGAGCTCGGGGCTGCACAGGGCAAGTGTCAGTGGCGCCCCCTTTCTTCTTTCCCTAGTAGCACAGCTCCTGCGGAGCCGGGAGGCTGTGATTGCGAAGCTGGGAGACTGTGATTACGGAGCTCTGGAGGCAGAAGTGGCCCACTTATCTCTTGGGCTTCTGTGGTTACTGTTGTAGCTCCTCCTGATGTTTTGTGTTCGGGACCCCCGCTCTGGTCAGACACCCTCCCACAATAATTATCTCTGTTCTGTTTTTTTTCAGAATATTTATTGAACACATGACAGAAGATACAAGTTGTAAAGTTTTGTTGCTCTGCAGCCAATGTCACTGATTGGAGATGGTGGCCGGGTCCTGGCTCTTGTTCTTATTCTCATGGGTTACTTGAGGTCCTGCAGGTACAGACAATCTCTAAGATATTAATCATATGGACATTGGGGTCCGGAGCTGCTATACATTGACCGGCATGATGCATATAGGAAATCACCTGGAATGAACTAGTGAAGGAAACGGACAACATGAACCAAGAGACCATATGTTAATTTCTACTTTGTAGTACTACCTCCGACCACACGGTGCGCTCTAGAGAAGCAGCACACAGAACAGTCATCCAGGTCCAGGGAAGTGCATTACAGTGCCATCTATTGGTGAGAGTGTGTCAAACAGAAATCAGTCCCAGGAGCGCTGAAGGAAACTCAGACAACATATGTCGTTTGCCACAACGCGTTTCAACGGTAAACACCATCTTCTCCCACCTGAAGAAGACGGTGTTTACCGTTGAAACGCGTTGTGGCAAACGACATATGTTGTCTGAGTTTCCTTCAGCGCTCCTGGGACTGATTTCTGTTTGACACACATTCTTATCCTCCTTTGGAGGTATTCAGCTGGAGCTGCGGTGGTGCTCGACAACTCCCTTTCATCTCCCCTTCCCTGAGTCAATTCCTCTGCGCTCCCCTCTGACTGCTTTCACTTATCTTGCATCTATTGGTGAGCGTTATACTGCGACATCTGCTGGTCTAATATCTCATGTTCCCTCACCTAGTGTGTCCTCACCCACCCCCTGTAGACTGTGAGCCCTCGCGGGCAGGGTCCTCTCTCCTTATGTACTTGTGTGTGCCTTGTATTGCTCATGTTTATTGTACTTGTATATGTATGCCCCAGTTTCACAAGTAGAGCCCCATGGAATAAATGGTGCAATAAAAATTTATAATAATAATAATCTTCATCCTCTGATATTTATCTTCAATAGTAAAAGTGATAATGGATGAGGAGATTAGTGCGTGGAGAGCAGCATCCCTGAAAACTGCAATAAGCACAACTCTCACCATCATTCAGAAATTGGAAAGTGTTACCACGTACCGTGGGGCTCTGGTTATTGCATCATGGATGATCAGGAGGAATCTCCGCACCATCTAAGGGAAGACGTAGAATCCATGTAATAATTGTTACAGTGTGAATCTATGAATGCTGGAGTCGGGGGACGATGTGCAATATACTGCTCCTCAAATACGAGGCACCTGCCAAAGCGAACAATGAGAGATCACCGTACAGGGGCCGGGGGTCCAAGCAAAGATAGTAAGGGACCCCCTATTGTGATTGATGGTCAGTGGTGAATGTGGCATTAGGGAAAGTATCACCCCCATCATCCCAGGAAGCTTCTTACCATGACACACTGGATGGACTCTTTATAGACGAGATAAATGACTCTCACTGGCATCTAAAGAAAACAGAAAATCATCTCTCGATTCAGATAAAAAGTTCAAAACCCCAAAAATATAAAATGTCCCGAACATCGAGCATTATATAAATGAGAGAGAAAGACATCAAACTGCCCCGAAGCAGCACAGAGATCTGACCACCGCTCCCACATCAAGGGCGGCACGGGAGAACTGACCATCGCTCCCACATCAAGGGCGGCACGGGAGATCTGACCACAGCTCCCACATCAAGGGGGGCACGGGAGATCTGACCACCGCTCCCACATCAAGGGCAGCACGGGAGATCTGACCAACGCTCCCACATCAAGGGCGGCTCGGGAGATCTGACCACAGCTCCCACATCAAGGGCGGCACGGGAGATCTGACCACCGCTCCCACATCAAGGGCGGCACGGGAGAACTGACCATCGCTCCCACATCAAGGGCGGCACGGGAGATCTGACCACAGCTCCCACATCAAGGGGGGCACGGGAGATCTGACCACCGCTCCCACATCAAGGGCAGCACGGGAGATCTGACCAACGCTCCCACATCAAGGGCGGCTCGGGAGATCTGACCACAGCTCCCACATCAAGGGCGGCACGGGAGATCTGACCACCGCTCCCACATCAAGGGCGGCACGGGAGATCTGACCACCGCTCCCACATCAAGGGGTGCACGGGAGATCTGACCACCGCTCCCACATCAAGGGCGGCACGGGAGATCTGACCACAGCTCCCACATCAAGGGCGGCACGGGCGATCTGGCCACCGCTCCCACATCAAGGGGGGCACGGGAGATCTGACCACCGTTCCCACATCAAGGGCAGCACAGGAGATCTGACCACAGCTCCCACATCAAGGGCAGCACGGGAGATCTGACCACAGCTCCCACATCAAAGGCGGCACGGGAGATCTGACCACCGCTCCCACATCAAGGGGGGCACGGGAGATCTGACCACCGCTCCCACATCAAGGGCGGCACGGGAGATCTGACCACAGCTCCCACATCAAGGTCAGCACGGGAGATCTGACCACCGCTCCCACATCAAGGGCGGCACAGGAGATCTGACCACCACTCCCACATCAAGGGCGGCACGGGAGATCTGACCACAGCTCCCACATCAAGGGCAGCACAAGAGATCTGACCACAGCTCTCACATCAAGGGCGGCACGGGAGATCTGACCACAGCTCCCACATGAAGGGCGGCACGGGAGATCTGACCACCGCTGCCACATCAAGGGCGGCACAGGAGATCTGACCACCGCTCCCACATCAAGGGCAGCACGGGAGATCTGGCCACCGCTCCCACATCAAGGGCGGCACGGGAGATCTGGCCACCGCTCCCACATCAAGGGCGGCACGGGAGATCTGACCACCGCTCCCACATCAAGGGCGGCACGGGAGATCTGACCACCGCTCCCACATCAAGGGCAGCACAGGAGATCTGACCACTGCTCCCACATCAAGGGCGGCACGGGAGATCTGACCACAGCTCCCACATCAAGGGCAGCACAGGAGATCTGACCACAGCTCTCACATCAAGGGCGGCACGGGAGATCTGACCACAGCTCCCACATCAAGGGCGGCACGGGAGATCTGACCACCGCTGCCACATCAAGGGCGGCACAGGAGATCTGACCACCGCTCCCACATCAAGGGCGGCACGGGAGATCTGGCCACCGCTCCCACATCAAGGGCGGCACGGGAGATCTGGCCACCGCTCCCACATCAAGGGTGGCTCGGGAGATCTGGCCACCGCTCCCCCATCAAGGGGGGCACGGGAGATCTGACCACCACTCCCACATCAAGGGCGGCACGGGAGATCTGACCACAGCTCCCACATCAAGGGCAGCACAGGAGATCTGACCACCGCTCCCACATCAAGGGCAGCACGAGAGATCTGACCACCGCTCCCACATCAAGGGGGGCACGGGAGATCTGACCACCGCTCCCACATCAAGGGCGGCACAGAGATCTGATCACCGCTCCCACATCAAGAGCGACACAAGAGATCTGACCACCGCTCCCACATCAAGGGCGGCACGGGAGATCTGGCCACCGCTCCCACATCAAGGGCGGCACGGGAGATCTGGCCACCGCTCCCACATCAAGGGTGGCTCGGGAGATCTGGCCACCGCTCCCCCATCAAGGGGGGCACGGGAGATCTGACCACCACTCCCACATCAAGGGCGGCACGGGAGATCTGACCACAGCTCCCACATCAAGGGCAGCACAGGAGATCTGACCACCGCTCCCACATCAAGGGCAGCACGAGAGATCTGACCACCGCTCCCACATCAAGGGGGGCACGGGAGATCTGACCACCGCTCCCACATCAAGGGCGGCACAGAGATCTGATCACCGCTCCCACATCAAGAGCGACACAAGAGATCTGACCACCGCTCCCACATCAAGGGCGGGACGGGAGATCTGGCCACCGCTCCCACATCAAGGGCGGCACGTGAGATCTCACCACCGCTCCCACATCAAGGGCAGCATGGGAGATCTGACCACCGCTCTCACATCAAGGGCAGCACGGGAGATCTGACCACCGCTCCTACATCAAGGGCGGCACGGGAGATCTGACCACAGCTCCCACATCAAGGGCAGCACAGGAGATCTGACCACCGCTCCTACATCAAGGGCGGCATGCGATGAAGTAGTCACAGAGCTGACCCCTCTCATGTCAACAGGGGGGCTCATGTCAGGGAGACAGAAATCTTCCCCCCTCCTGTGTCTGTAATGGGGGGCTTGTCCTATGGAAGCACACTTAGATGGAGACCTGTTGCTGTATCACACATATCGGCATTTGTTCTGGCACTTGGCTACAGGATGAAAAACACCACGCAGTACTCTGCAGATGAGTAATAACAAAACGCGTCTGCAGCCTGGTGAAGTGGTCCACCATCTCATATCAGGAAGGACTGGAAGAGGGGTATTAGTCACCTCCTGTGCATTGTGTCCGCTGCGACCATTCTATTCATTTATTTGATGCCTGTACTTGGGGGCAGCTATTAATATGGTAAATGGTGCAGGTGGTTATAGGTCAGACACCGCCAGTCAGTGAGTCATCATCACCGAAGCTACGCCGCTGGGATATCTTATCGGTACAATACTGACAGCACTACAGGGAGATAATGACAGCGTATCGCCCAATGGTGCTCCAATCCTCTCCATCTCTTCCTTGCTCTGCCGGACGGCCATCTGTCACGATTCACACCGTGACCGTCATCCCTACGTCACGGATCGGGGTGACTTTAGGCCAACAGACGGCTATCACATGTGCAGGGGGCTTATCTTAGTTATCCCTCCACTGCTACAATGTGATGACAAAACACACACAAGGCTATTGACCTCTTAGTTTACAGCAGGGGCTTATTTTAGGTATCCCACTGCTCTTCAATATACCACGAATTGCAGGGATTTATGTATATCCCGCTTACAGTTCCACTTGAAACTTGCAGCTCTCTGGAGCCCCCCTTACTCTCAGGTCAGATTAGGTACTGCACCTAGGGTAATTAGTCGCCAGAAAGGCTGCCTGCTATGTATGCTATTGGGCACACTGCAACGAGGCGCTATAACTACTCCCGCTCAGGCAGGAACAATAATTATCAACGCCGCAGTCGCTAGAACGAATCCCAACTACCCATAACACGGTATGCTGCCACCAGCTTCGATTAAACGGGTCCGAAGCTAACCCATAACAGTAGCGTAATTCCCTTCAGAAGACTTAGGGTACGTGTTAGAGCAGAAGAACGAATCTAGTATTTTAAATATTATACTCCATAAAAGATTTAAGGCAGTGTTTATAAAAAGTCATATAAAGATGTTACAATATGAGACAATTGAAAATATGTACAAGGTAAATTATAAAATAAACAGGGATTAAATAAGAAAAGGTACAACTCACATGTTCTCAGTTCATTTCAGGCAAAACCATGCTGGTGGGCGGAGCTCCCAAATGTCCCAATGCATCAGGTCTGGCAGTGAGGGCTCCTCTGGTAAAGCTCAGACTCAGACTGAAGGCTGGGTTAAGGGTAGAGACTTTTAAACCCCAGCCTTGTGACATCACTAAAGGGGTTGGTTTCCTCGGACCCTCCCATCTCCTCAAACATACCAAATGTTACACAAAGTTTTATAATGCTCGTATCTCCGCTCCAGAACATGCCAGAATCCCAGCACACCCCTCATTCAGCTTATTTTAAAATTGGCTTCCTAATGAAACCAAATTTTGTCTATTTGGGACATACAGTTCCAGAGAAATCCATACTTTTTTACCTGGTGGAATTAGAGGCTCGGGCTTACAGTGGCTGATAGATCCGCCGATGGAGGTTAGCAATATGTACTTATTATTTTTCTAGCCCAATTCAGTGGCCCAATATCTTACTATAACAGAACAAAGAGCCGCATGTCTTATCAGACTAGTTTCAGCTGAAGGGAGAATTGTGCCGCCACAAGCGCAATAGACCTTCCTGGGCTTGGGGGAAGGGCAGAGCATTGAGAGGAATAGTTTCACACACACATAGAAACAAAGAGAGACAGAGAGAGAAGGGGGGGGGGGGGTTAGCCCGCAGCATGGGTCTAACAGGCAAGCTACAAAATCATATATAGTAACATAGTAACATAGTAACATAGTTAGTGAGGCCGAAAAAAGACATTTGTCCATCCAGTTCAGCCTATATTCCATCATAATAAATCCCCAGATCTACGTCCTTCTACAGAACCTAATAATTGTACGATACAATATTGTTCTGCTCCAGGAAGACATCCAGGCCTCTCTTGAACCCCTCGACTGAGTTCGCCATCACCACCTCCTCAGGCAAGCAATTCCAGATTCTCACTGCCCTAACAGTAAAGAATCCTCTTCTATGTTGGTGGAAAAACCTTCTCTCCTCCAGACGCAAAGAATGCCCCCTTGTGCCCGTCACCTTCCTTGGTATAAACAGATCCTCAGCGAGATATTTGTATTGTCCCCTTATATACTTATACATGGTTATTAGATCGCCCCTCAGTCGTCTTTTTTCTAGACTAAATAATCCTAATTTCGCTAATCTATCTGGGTATTGTAGTTCTCCCATCCCCTTTATTAATTTTGTTGCCCTCCTTTGTACTCTCTCTAGTTCCATTATATCCTTCCTGAGCACCGGTGCCCAAAACTGGACACAGTACTCCATGTGCGGTCTAACTAGGGATTTGTACAGAGGCAGTATAATGCTCTCATCACGTGTATCCAGACCTCTTTTAATGCACCCCATGATCCTGTTTGCCTTGGCAGCTGCTGCCTGGCACTGGCTGCTCCAGGTAAGTTTATCATTAACTAGGATCCCCAAGTCATTCTCCCTGTCAGATTTACCCAGTGGTTTCCCGTTCAGTGTGTAATGGTGATACTGATTCCTTCTTCCCATGTGTATAACCTTACATTTATCATTGTTAAACCTCATCTGCCACCTTTCAGCCCAAGTTTCCAACTTATCCAGATCCATCTGTAGCAGAATACTGTGGCACAATACAATATTGTGGCACCATCGTTCTGGGCTATAGGTGCAGTGGGTCTCGGCAGTTACATCTGCAGATATATGGCTGCTCTGTGCACAGTGCAGGATCACGTAGAGTTCTGCAGGTCTGAATTGTGTTTAATGATTAAGAGGCTGGATCCTCCCATAGATGACGCCATGCTCCTCCCAGAGAGCATTCTGCCCCTGGACAATTGGATATTCTCTATAAACTGTGTCCCGGCTATTTCTGGGGATTATTAGGAGGAGAACGTTGTGGTTTCCGCGGTTTGTTTGTGTATTAAAAGTTAATTTTTAATACCAATTTCTGTACTTTCAGTGGTGGACGTGGTATTTTGGAAAGTATCACCCCCATCATCCCAGGAAGCTTCTTACCATGATGCCCCGGATCGACTCCTTATAGACGAGATAAATGACTCTCACTGGCATCTAAAGAAAACAGAAAATCATCTCTCGATTCAGATAAAATCCCAAACCCCAAAAATCAAAAATATTCTGAACATCGAGGATTATATAAATGAGAAAGACATCAAGCTGCCCCGAAGCGGCACAGAGATCTGACCACCGCTCCCACATCAAGGGCGGCACAGAGATCTGACCACCGCTCCCACATCATGGGGCGCACAGGAGATCTGACCACCGCTCCCACATCAAGGGCGGCACAGAGATCTGACCACCGCTCCCACATCATGGGGCACACGGGAGATCTGACCACCGCTCCCACATCATGGGGCGCACAGGAGATCTGACCACCGCTCCCACATCATGGGGCGCACAGGAGATCTGACCACCGCTCCCACATCAAGGGCGGCACAGGAGATCTGACCACCGCTCCCACATCAAGGGCGGCACAGAGATCTGACCACCGCTCCCACATCATGGGGCGCACAGGAGATCTGACCACCGCTCCCACATCATGGGGCGCACAGGAGATCTGACCACCGCTCCCACATCAAGGGCGGCACAGGAGATCTGACCACCGCTCCCACATCAAGGGGGGCACAGGAGATCTGACCACCGCTCCCACATCAAGGGCGGCACAGAGATCTGACCACCGCTCCCACATCAAGGGCAGCACAGAGATCTGACCACCGCTCCCACATCAAGGGCGGCTCGGGAGATCTGACCACCGCTCCCACATCAAGGGCGGCACAGGAGATCTGACCACCGCTCCCACATCATGGGGCACACGGGAGATCTGACCACCGCTCCCACATCATGGGGCGCACAGGAGATCTGACCACCGCTCCCACATCATGGGGCGCACAGGAGATCTGACCACCGCTCCCACATCAAGGGCAGCATGGGAGATCTGACCACCGCTCCCACATCAAGGGGGGCATGGGAGATCTGACCACCGCTCCCACATCATGGGGCACACGGGAGATCTGACCACCGCTCCCACATCATGGGGCACACGGGAGATCTGACCACCGCTCCCACATCATGGGGCGCACAGGAGATCTGACCACCGCTCCCACATCAAGGGCGGCACAGAGTTCTGACCACAGCTCCCACATCAAGGGCGGCACAGGAGATCTGACCACCGCTCCCACATCAAGGGCGGCACAGAGATCTGACCACCGCTCCCACATCATGGGGCACACGGGAGATCTGACCACCGCTCCCACATCATGGGGCGCACAGGAGATCTGACCACCACTCCCACATCATGGGGCGCACAGGAGATCTGACCACCGCTCCCACATCAAGGGCAGCATGGGAGATCTGACCACCGCTCCCACATCAAGGGGGGCATGGGAGATCTGACCACCGCTCCCACATCAAGGGCGGCACAGAGATCTGATCACCGCTCCCACATCATGGGGCACATGGGAGATCTGACCACCGCTCCTACATCAACGGTGGCACAGAGATCTGACCACAGCTCCCACATTAAGGGCGGCACAGAGATCTGACCACCGCTCCCACATCATGGGGCACATGGGAGATCTGACCACCGCTCCCACATCATGGGGCACACGGGAGATCTGACCACCGCTCCCACATCATGGGGCACATGGGAGATCTGACCACCGCTCCCACATCATGGGGCACACGGGAGATCTGACCACCGCTCCCACATCATGGGGCACACGGGAGATCTGACCACCGCTCCCACATCATGGGGCGCACAGGAGATCTGACCACCGCTCCCACATCAAGGGCAGCACGGGAGATCTGACCACCGCTCCCACATCAAAGGCGGCACAGGAGATCTGACCACCGCTCCCACATCAAGGGCGGCACTGGAGATCTGACCACCGCTCCCACATCAAGGGCAGCACAGAGATCTGACCACCGCTCCCACATCAAGGGCGGCACAGAGATCTGACCACCGCTCCCACATCAAGGGCAGCACAGAGATCTGACCACAGCTCCCACATCAAGGGCGGCACAGGAGATCTGACCACCGCTCCCACATCAAGGGCGGCACAGAGATCTGACCACAGCTCCCACATCAAGGGCGGCACAGAGATCTGACCACCGCTCCCACATCAAGGGCGGCACAGAGATCTGACCACCGCTCCCACATCAAGGGCAGCACAGAGATCTGACCACCGCTCCCACATCAAGGGCGGCTCGGGAGATCTGACCACCGCTCCCACATCAAGGGCGGCACAGGAGATCTGACCACCGCTCCCACATCAAGGGCGGCACGGGAGATCTGACCACCGCTCCCACATCATGGGGCACACGGGAGATCTGACCACCGCTCCCACATCATGGGGCACACGGGAGATCTGACCACCGCTCCCACATCATGGGGCGCACAGGAGATCTGACCACCGCTCCCACATCAAGGGCGGCACGGGAGATCTGACCACCGCTCCCACATCAAGGGCAGCACAGGAGATCTGACCACCGCTCTCACATCAAGGGGGGCACGGCAGATCTGACCACCATTCCTACATCAAGGGCGGCACAGGAGATCTGACCACCGCTCCCACATCAAGGGCGGCACGGGAGATCTGACCACCGCTCCCACATCAAGGGCGGCACGGGAGATCTGACCACCGCTCTCACATCAAGGGCGGCAGGTTCTGACAAAGGCACACAGTTGACCCCTCTCATGTCAGTAATGGGGGGCTCATATCAGGGAAGCCGAAATCTTCATCCACTTCTATGTCAGTAACAAGGGGCTCTATAGTGATTTGTTATAAAGCCTGCGACAGATTGGGTTGTCATGTTGTAAATGACTTGGATGTGACCGTACAATACTGAAAAATTAGGATCTGATAAATGGTGATATCAGTGTGTGAAAGGTCCTGCAGGGCTCTAGAGAGGATTCTCCTATTCCAGAGATGGATGGAGCACAAGTCCTTGTAAAACTGAGGTTTGGTGCAGGATTTTACAAACATAGAACACTCATTCTGTTGACTGCGTCCCTCTGTCTTTTTTTTTGCTGGAATGGGGATGCTCTGCTGGCGTAAAGCACGTGATGTCTATTACTTACCATGACCCAGAAGATGACCGTATTGTAGTAAGACAGAATGACTGACATCACCGCCTGTAACGACACAAACCACAGCTGCTGTCAGATAAAATCAGCTTCATATTCCACAAATGCAGTAATAATGGCCGCTCGGTCACCGCCTCCAAATCCTGAACGCTGATGACCCGTGGAAGGTCTCGGCATGGCTGCAGGTCGGTGGACGGGTTTGGTGTCGGATTTTACCAAATTAAGCCTTGGACTTTTATTGCACATGGGGGGTTGTTCATGTAGTAACTAGAAGTCCCCCAATGCTATATGTTTCCTTATTACGCACCGCGACAGCCTGTCCCAGGACATAGAAGGCGAGCTGCACGAGGTCCATCACCGTCTAAAGACAAACACAAGATCACATGGGATTTACAACATGAGTCTCCAAAAACCCATCAATGTTACAACTGCTGCGAGGGAGCAAAGCATGCTGGTCTGACCGGAGAATGGTATCGAGAGAATGATGAGAAGTAGCCAAAAAGCTGCTCTATAGACATCAGCTCCAAAGACCGAGAGGTGAGAAGAGGGTGGACACAATTATCGACCATCATCTGGGAGGACTACTTACTGCGACGCTCTGGTTCTTCCCACTTTTCTTTGAAGCTGTAGGTAAGAAACATAAATGAGACTGGTGACACAGGAGACATCTCCACCATGACAGTCCTCAAGAACCACGAGGCTCCAATTGTCCTGAGCACAACAGCAGAGGAGTATCTGGACCACAAATTAAGAACATATCATAAACTGCTGCCTATCATCCTGCAACATTCCCTTTACTGGTACAATCTCTGCTTCCTGTCAACTGCTGCCTATCATCCTGCAACATTCCCTTTAATGGTACAATCTCTGCTTCCTGTCAACTGCTGCCTATCATCCTGCAACATTCCCTTTAATGGTACAATCTCTGCTTCCTGTCAACTGCTGCCTATCATCCTGCAACATTCCCTTTAATGGTACAATCTCTGCTTCCTGTCAACTGCTGCCTATCATCCTGCAACATTCCCTTTAATGGTACAATCTCTGCTTCCTGTCAACTGCTGCCTATCATCCTGCAACATTCCCTTTAATGGTATATAACAGTGCCTGCTGAATGTTTGCTAAATTCATTTGTTGCATTATGTAGCAATATGTTATATGTTCATGTGGCCTCTAGGGGTCTCACTACTTTAATGTGTGTTCTATATTCTTTGTTTGGAACTTGTTGTACTCGGAATTCATGTAATGGAGGTTGAGACATGATGTGAATAAAGAGCCTGGAGATACTCACAGAGTGTGATTTATGACAGGATTCATCAAACAGAACATGGTGGCAGCCGGGCACAGAACCTGCAAATTCTTAGAGCTTCTATGAGGCTGGAACTGCACAGATCACTGCAACTGTAAGTACAGATTCCCTGACAGTACAGAAAAATGGAGACTGGTCTGAAGCCCCCTCAGAGACTGGATGTCACTTCATGTAATCTGTCCCAGACTTGGAGACATTGGAAGGAAGAGTTTACACTGTATGTGGATCTGACTGTGGGCCCCACTGATGACAAACAGAAAGTAAAGCTGTTTTATTACCTAATTGGGGAAAATGGCAGAGAATTAGCCCACACCTTGCTCCCAGACACAGACAGCCTCCTCCTAGCAGACATTGTGCAGGCATTTGATAAACACTGTGACCCAAAGAAGAATGAGACAGTGGAAAGATATAAGTTTTTCACAAGACATCAGGAGGACGGTGAAAATGTGGACAGATATCTGACAGAGCTGAGGAGACTTGCAGAAACATGTGGCTTTGGAGAGATCAGGGACAGTCTGATCAAGGACAGAATGGTGTGTGGCATAAAGGACAGTCATCTCAAAGAAAGATTACGGAGAGAGGAAGGCATGACTTTAGAGAAATGTATGCAAATCTGCAGGGCTGCTGAGCTCACAAAGCACAGCCTGAAGATGATGGCAGGCACCAGTGAGAATGATGATGACGACAAGGTACATGCAGTATCTATGACAGGAAAGACAGGACCAGACTACCCTATAAACACTGTCCACTGCAAGTATTGTGGGAAAAGACATGAGAGAGACAAAACCAAGTGTCCAGCATATGGGGAAACCTGCAGGTCATGTGGCAAGAAGAACCATTCCTCTGCTGTCTGCAGGCAAGGAAGAGGCAAACAGTACAGACAGCTCCACACTGTGACACCAGACACTGACAGTGCAGAGGACATTACATGGCTACAAATGCAGTCTACAACAGAGAAAGTCAATGTAGTCGGGCAGTCAGTAGTGAAGGATGCCAAGCAGCTGTATGCAACATTCTTGTTGGATGAGAAGCCCATTAGATTTCAGCTGGATTGTGGAGCAAGCTGCAATGCAATTTCATTTGATCTGCTAAACAAACAGGTTTCTATTGAGCCAACTGACAAGGTACTGGTGATGTACAACAAAAGTGTTCTGAAACCAATGGGGACATGTAAGCTAAAAATACGAAACCCATGTAACAGAAAGAGTTATAGAGTTGAATTTACCGTGTTACGGGGTGGTAACCATGTACCATTACTGGGAGTAAAAGCAGTTCAGGCAATGGACTTAATAAAAGTACAGTCTCAGAACATTATGTCTGTTGAAGTTGCCCAGGATATACAAAATCCAAAACTAAATGCAGAGCACAACTTGGACATGCAGAAAATAAAAGCAGAGTATGCTGATGTATTTGAAGGTGATGGATGCTTTGAAGGTAAATATAGGCTAGAAATTGACAACACAGTGCAGCCCACCAGATTACCTACAAGAAGAGTGCCTGTAGCTTTAATGCAACCGCTGAAAGTAGAACTGCAAGATCTACAGAGAAGAGGCATGATAGCACCAGTCCATAAGAGCACAGATTGGATCAGCAGTTTGGTCATAGTGCAGAAACCATCGGGCAAGAATATGTATTGATCCTAAGCCACTCAACAAGGCGCTGAAACGAAATCATTACCCAATGCCAACATTAGATGATGTTCTACCAGATTTATCAAAGGCTAAAATATTTTCTGTATGTGATGTAAAAAATGGATTCTGGCATGTGGCCCTGACTGAAGATTCAAGTTTATTGACAACATTTTCTTCACCATTTGGACGCTTTAAATGGCTGAAAATGCCCGTGGGACTAAAACCTGCTCCAGAGATATTCCAGCAGAAATTGATGCAGGCTTTGGAAGGACTTACTGGAGTGAAGACAATAGCGGATGATATCCTAGTAGTGGGAGAAGGTGAAAATATGGAATCTGCAATCAAGGATCACGATCAGAAGATGATACAATTTTTGGACAGATGCAGAGAAAAAAACATAAAGCTGAATTTGGACAAATTCAAATTGAAAATGACAGAAGTGGCCTATATTGGTCATCGACTGACTTCAACTGGGGTCAAAGTGGATCCTGAGAAGGTGAGAGCAATACAAGATTTGCCTACCCCTACTGATGTTTCTGGAGTACAACGATTTTTGGGCATGGTGAATTATCTCTCAAAATTTTGCAGACATCTGTCAGACATGTGTGAGCCACTGAGACAGCTAACCCACAAAGATGTGCGCTGGGAATGGACAGAAAGCCAGGAGACGGCTTTCCGAGCAGTAAAGAATGCCATTGCAGATACAGCAACCCTAAAGTATTTCGATCCAGATCGAGAAGTGGTGGTACAATGTGATGCTTCGGAAAAAGGCCTTGGAGCCACATTAATGCAGAACAAACAGCCAATTACATTTGCAAGCAGAGCCCTTACAACAACAGAGCAGGGATATGCGCAGATTGAGAAGGAACTACTGGCTGTGGTATTTGGGATGGAGAAGTTTCACCAGTACACCTACGATCGACGGGTAACAGTGCAGTCAGATCACAAACCATTGGAGAGCATTACAAAGAAACCATTACTAAATGCCCCAAAGAGACTACAGCGCATGCTGTTGCGACTTCAGAAATATGATGTTGACATCGGGTACTGTCCAGGAAGAGACTTACTGATTGCAGATACGCTAAGCAGAGCTTACCTTCCTATCACAAATGATGAGGAGGAAGACATTGAAACCATCAATATGTGTAACTACCTTGCAGTGTCAAAAGAAAAGGTCAAGGAGACATTGCAACCTCGTGAAATTCCACATAGGCCTTGGTCAAAAATAGGAACAGACTTGTTCACATGGAATGAGAAAGAATACCTGATTACAGTGGACTATTTCTCTAACTTCTGGGAGGTTGATTTGGTGCAGGACACAAGGGCGAGAACAGTGATTAAAAAACTCAAGGCCCATTTTGCCAGGTATGGCATTCCAGATATCGTTTTCTCTGACAATGCGGCACAGTTTACGTCGGAAGAATTCAAAACTTTCAGTAAGAAATGGGAATTTGAACACCAGACGTCTTCTCCAAGATATCCTCAGAGTAATGGGAAAGCAGAGTCAGCAGTAAAAATGGCCAAAAGACTCATGCAGAAAGCAAACCAGGCGGGTGCTGATGTATATCTGTCTATACTGGATCATAGAAACACACCCACCCAAGGCCTAGACAGCAGTCCGGCACAGAGGCTCATGAGTAGGCGTCCAAAGACACTAGTACCAACTGCGTGTCATCTGTTAGAGCCAAAGCTGCTGGGAAACATCGAAGCTAAATTATAGAAGAATCAAGCTAGGCAAGCTTTCTATTACAATAAATCGGCAAAGGATCTGCCTGAGCTCCAGAGAAATGACAACATTCGGCTGCAGCCAAGCACCACATTTGACAAACACTGGCAAAAGGCAAAGGTTGTCCAGAAACTGGGACCGCGGTCTTACGAAATTCTAACGGATGACGGAAGAAGACTAAGGAGGAATCGAAGATATTTGAGGAAAACGCAAGAAAGAGATGATTCATGGCCTTTTGAACAGTATCCAGACACCCAAGACAACGAGGCAGCAAGTACAAGTCAGGCACCAACAGTGACAGCTGACCATCACGGTGAGGACTCTGGCCAGAGACAGACAATATCAGAAGAACTACCAGATGTACCAGATGTAGAAAGTGACACATCTTATATTACCAGAGCTGGCAGAATTAGCAAAAAGCCGGCGCACCTCAAAGATTATATCTAACTGGACGTACTAGGTTAATTTCTAACTTTGTCATACATTAGTTTAGTATCCTTTATTGTTCCTCTAGTTAAAAGAGAAAGGATGTAGCAATATGTTATATGTTCATGTGGCCTCTAGGGGTCTCACTACTTTTATGTGTGTTCTATATTCTTTGTTTTGGAACTTGTTGGATGTTGTTGTACTCGGATTTCATGTAATGGAGGTTGAGACATGATGTGAATAAAGAGCCTGGAGATACTCACAGAGTGTGACTTATGACAGGAATCATCAAACAGAACACATTATATTAAATACTTAGTGCTGTACATCCATGCTGGGGTCACAGGAGATATTATCTTGTGCAAGGTGTTAGAGCATATGGATGTAGCCTGGCCCAGTGCCTTTGATCATGTAACCTCCCCTGGGGTGTTGGCTATTTGCTAATTTATCCCAAATAAGGACCCACAATCCCTCTCACCTGATCCTTTACTCAGTCCTATAAACTTAGTAGCATCTTAAGGGGTGCTCGCGTGTAGGGTCAGGCACGCACATCCCTGCAGCAAAGCATCAAGCAGCTAAGCATACAGACGCCGCAGTTATTTCAATGGCAGTTAGTCACGGCAGGAGTCGGGACCCCACTCTATGTATCTGTCTCTTTTGAGCATATCTGCTGAATAAACACTTCTTATTACTTGGATCTAGCTTTTCTATTAACCCATCTTACTCCATCATGTTTACATATGCCCTTACAGTGTTTGCTCCATTAATCCTCTAACCAAATAATCGTCTCCCCTTCCCTCTTACCTCCCCACCTGTCCTCCTCTGCTGACCTGCTCCTCAACCTCAAATCTGTCCTAATAAAACATAAAACAAGAAGGCCACTCTCCTTCTCCCACCTGCTCTCCCTTTCTCTGCTTCTCCTCACTGCTGGCGACATATTTTCCAATCTTGGACCCCCACAGCTCATACCTCCCATTACTACCCCCTCCTACCACTTCCTATCTAATATGAACTACCGCAATCTTTCCAACATAAAACCCGTGCCCCTGACGCCCACCCCCTTGCTCTCGCTCTCTTTGGAGCACTCTGGAATGCCCACTCAATCTGCACAAAGCTTCATGTAATTCATGACCTTTTTCTCTCACAAGCTTGCCTTCCTTGGCCTCACAGAAACATGGCTAACACCCTCTGACACCGCCTCTCCTGCTGCGCTGTGTTATGGCGGCCTCCACTTCACCCACACCCCTCGTCCTGGCAACAGACATGGTGGAGGAGTGGGTCTTCTCCTTTCCTCTAACTGCACCTTTAACCCAATCCCACCTCTACCCTCCCTTATTCTCCCCTCTTTTGAAGTCCACTCTGTCCGCATCTACTCTCAATTCAACCTCCAAGTGGCCGTCATATACCGACCTCCGGGCCCGGCCACAGCCTTTATTGACCAATTCTCCACCTGGCTTCTTCACTTTCTCTCTGCTGACATTCCCACTATCATCATATGTGACTTCAACATCCCCACTGATACCCCTCAGTCAACAGCCTCCAAACTTCTGTCACTTACTTCATCTTTTGGACTTAGTGGTCCTTCGCAGCCACCCACACAGCCGGACATACCCTAGACCTGGTCTTCACCCATCTCTGCTCTCTATCTAACTTCACCACCTCCCCTCTCCCTCTATCCGACCACCATCTGCTCACTTTCTCATCCCTATCCTCCTCACCGGTCACCCATGTCCAGCAACATGCGCACCCACGCAGAAACCTTGCACACCTAGACTCCCAAACACTCTCTGACTCTATCCTACCACTGAAATTCAAGGGAAAAGAAAGTGGTCACTAGGGAGCGCTGTGAGGGTCACAGTTACAATTGAAAGCAAAAGGTCCACCGCAGCTCCAGCCGTTAACCTTCTAGGAGGATACAAAATGCAGTAAATAGTAATAACGGTCCTAGGAGTGCTGGGAATGAGACCAAAACAAGGATTTTAGTGTTGAACCACAACGCGTTTCAACTGTTAAACCGTCTTCATCAGGTGGAAGTTTTAACTTCCACCTGATGAAGACGGTTTAACCGTTGAAACGCGTTGTGGTTCAACACTAAAATCTTTGTTTTGGTCTCATTCCCAGCGCTCCTAGGACCGTTATTACTATTTACTGCATTTTCTATCCTACCACTGGCATCCATATCCTCACTCCACGACACAGACAGTGCCACTGCTTTCTACAATGACACTCTCGCATCAGCTATTGACACAGTCGCCCCTCTCATTCATGGCAGAGTGCGACGTATCAATAGACAACCCTGGCACAATAACACTACTAAAATGCTCTGGCATGTGTCCAGGGTTGCAGAGCGGCATTGGAAGGAGACAAATTCGCAAGACGACTTCACTGCATTCAAACAGGCAACACTCGCTTTTAAATCTCACCTCGGCTAAACAGGCCTACTTCACAACCCTCGTATCCTCCCTATCCTACAACCCCAAAGTTATTCAAAACCTTTAACTCCCTCCTCCGCTCCCCACTGCCCCCTCCAACCTCCCTCATCTCTGCTGAGGACTTTGCCACCCTTTAAAAATAAGATCGACCAAACAAGGCAAGTCTTTTGTTATGAAAGGCAATTCAGAATCACAATGGACATGGAGGTCAGAGCACATACAGTGATCTGACAAATACCCCTAAATAATAGAACGAGCTCTGAGACGTGGGAACTCTGCAGACCGCAATCACTAATCCTATCAAACCACACTAAAGGTAGCCGTGGAGCGCTCCTGACCAGAACCTAGGCGCCTCGTCACAGCCTGAGAAACTAGCTAGTCCTGAAGATAGAAAAATAAGCCTACCTTGCCTCAGAGAAATTCCCCAAAGGAAAAGGCAGCCCCCCACATATAATGACTGTGAGTAAGATGAAAACACAAACATAGAGATGAAACAGATTTAGCAAAGTGAGGCCCGACTAGCTGAACAGAACGAGGATAGGGAAGATAACTTTGCGGTCAGCACAAAAACCTATAAATAACCACGCAGAGGGGACAAAAAGACCCTCCGCACCGACTAACGGTACGGAGGTGGTCCCTCTGCGTCTCAGAGCTTCCAGCAGGCAAGAAAAACCAATAAAGCAAGCTGGACTAAAAAATAGCAACAAAATAACATTAGCAAAACTTAGCTTTGCAGAGCAGCAGGCCACAGGAAAGATCCAGGGAAAAAACAAGTCCTACACTGGAACATTGACAGGAAGCATGAATCAAAGCATCAGGTGAAGTTAAGTAGAGAAGAAGCTAACGAGCTCACCAGATCACCTGAGGGAGGAAACTCAGAAGCTGCAGTACCACTTTCCTCCACAAACGGAAGATCCCAGAGAGAATCAGCCAAAGTACCACTTGTGACCACAGGAGTGAACTCTGCCACAGAATTCACAACAGTACCCCCCCCTTGAGGAGGGGTCACCGAACCCTCACCAGAGCCCCCAGGCCGACCAGGATGAGCCACATGAAAGGCACGAACAAGATCGGGAGCATGGACATCAGAGGCAAAAACCCAGGAATTATCTTCCTGAGCATAACCCTTCCATTTAACCAGATACTGGAGTTTCCGTCTTGAAACATGAGAATCCAAAATTTTCTCCACAATATACTCCAATTCCCCCTCCACCAAAACCGGGGCAGGAGGCTCAGCTGATGGAACCATAGGTGCCACGTATCTCCGCAATAATGACCTATGGAATACGTTATGTATGGAAAAAGAATCTGGAAGGGTCAGACGAAAAGACACAGGATTAAGAACCTCAGAAATCATATACGGACCAATAAAACGAGGTTTAAACTTAGGAGAGGAAACCTTCATAGGAATATGACGAGAAGATAACCAAACCAGATCCCCAACACGAAGTCGGGGACCCACACGGCGTCTGCGATTAGCGAAAAGTTGAGCCTTCTCCTGGGACAAGGTCAAATTGTCCACTACCTGAGTCCAAATCTGCTGCAACCTGTCCACCACAGTATCCACACCAGGACAGTCCGAAGACTCAACCTGTCCAGAAGACAAACGAGGATGGAACCCAGAATTGCAGAAAAACGGTGAAACCAAGGTAGCCGAGCTGGCCCGATTATTAAGGGCGAACTCAGCCAAAGGCAAAAAGGACACCCAGTCATCCTGATCAGCAGAAACAAAGCACCTCAGATATGTTTCCAAGGTCTGATTGGTTCGCTCGGTCTGGCCATTAGTCTGAGGATGGAAAGCCAAGGAAAAAGACAAGTCAATGCCCATCCTACCACAAAAGGCTCACCAAAACCTCGAAACAAACTGGGAACCTGGGAATATTCTCTGGAATGCCATGCAAACGAACCACATGCTGGAAGAACAAAGGCACCAAATCAGAGGAGGAAAGCAATTTAGACAAGGGTACCAGATGGACCATCTTAGAAAAGCGATCACAGACCACCCAAATGACTGACATCTTTTGAGAAACGGGAAGGTCAGAAATAAAATCCATAGAGATATGTGTCCAAGGCCTCTTCGGGACCGGCAAGGGCAAAAGCAACCCACTGGCACGAGAACAGCAGGGCTTAGCCCGAGCACAAATCCCACAGGACTGCACAAAAGTACGCACATCCCGCGACAGAGAGGGCCACCAAAAGGATCTAGCCACTAACTCTCTGGTACCAAAGATTCCAGGATGACCAGCCAACACCGCACAATGAAGTTCAGAGATAACTCTATTCGTCCACCTATCAGGGACAAACAGTTTCTCCGCTGGGCAACGATCAGGTTTATTAGCCTGAAATTTTTGCAGCACCCGCCGCAAATCAGGGGAGATGGCAGACACAATTACTCCTTCCTTGAGGATACCCGCCGGCTCAGATAAACCCGGAGAGTCGGGTACAAAACTCCTAGACAGAGCATCCGCCTTCACATTTTTAGAGCCCGGAAGGTACGAAATCACAAAGTCAAAACGGGCAAAAAACAACGACCAACGAGCTTGTCTAGGATTCAAGCGCTTGGCAGACTCGAGATAAGTCAAGTTCTTATGATCAGTCAATACCACCACGCGATGCTTAGCTCCTTCAAGCCAATGACGCCACTCCTCAAATGCCCACTTCATGGCCAGCAACTCTCGGTTGCCCACATCATAATTTCGCTCAGCAGGCGAAAACTTCCTGGAAAAGAAAGCGCATGGTTTCATCACTGAGCAACCAGAACCTCTCTGTGACAAAACCGCCCCTGCTCCAATCTCAGAAGCATCAACCTCGACCTGGAACGGAAGAGAAACATCTGGTTGACACAACACAGGGGCAGAAGAAAAACGACGCTTCAACTCTTGAAAAGCTTCCACAGCAGCAGAAGACCAATTGACCACATCAGCACCCTTCTTGGTCAAATCGGTCAATGGTTTAGCAATACTAGAAAAATTGCAGATGAAGCGACGATAAAAATTAGCAAAGCCCAGGAACTTTTGCAGACTTTTCAGAGATGTCGGCTGAGTCCAATCATGGATGGCTTGGACCTTAACAGGATCCATCTCGATAGTAGAAGGGGAAAAGATGAACCCCAAAAATGAAACCTTCTGCACACCAAAGAGACACTTTGATCCCTTCACAAACAAAGAATTAGCACGCAGGACCTGAAAAACCGTTCTGACCTGCTTCACATGAGACTCCCAATTATCCGAGAAGATCAAAATGTCATCCAAGTACACAATCAGGAATTTATCCAGGTACTCTCGGAAGATGTCATGCATAAAGGACTGAAACACTGATGGAGCATTGGCAAGTCCGAATGGCATTACAAGATACTCAAAATGACCCTCGGGCGTATTAAATGCAGTTTTCCATTCATCGCCTCGCTTAATTCGCACAAGATTATACGCACCACGAAGATCTATCTTGGTGAACCAACTAGCCCCCTTAATCCGAGCAAACAGATCAGATAACAATGGCAAGGGGTACTGAAATTTAACCGTGATCTTATTAAGAAGGCGGTAATCTATACAAGGTCTCAGCGAACCATCCTTCTTGGCTACAAAAAAGAACCCTGCTCCTAATGGCGACGATGACGGGCGAATATGCCCCTTCTCCAGGGATTCCTTCACATAACTGCGCATAGCGGTGTGCTCAGGCACAGATAAATTAAACAATCGGCCTTTTGGGAACTTACTACCAGGAATCAAATTGATAGCACAATCACAATCCCTATGCGGAGGTAGGGTATCGGACTTGGGCTCATCAAATACATCCCGGTAATCAGACAAGAACTCTGGAACCTCAGAAGGGGTGGATGACGAAATAGTCAGAAATGGGACATCACCATGTACCCCCTGACAACCCCAGCTGGACACCGACATGGATTTCCAATCTAATACTGGATTATGGGCTTGCAGCCATGGCAACCCCAACACGACTACATCATGCAGATTATGCAACACCAGAAAGCGAATATCCTCCTGATGTGCAGGAGCCATGCACATGGTCAGCTGGGTCCAGTACTGAGGCTTATTCTTGGTCAAAGGCGTAGCATCAATTCCTCTCAATGGAATAGGACACTGCAAGGGCTCCAAGAAAAACCCACAGCGCCTAGCATACTCCAAGTCCATCAAATTCATGGCAGCGCCTGAATCCACAAATGCCATGACAGAATACGATGACAAAGAGCAGATCAAGGTAACAGACAGAAGAAATTTTGACTGTACAGTACCAATGGTGGCAGACCTAGCGAACCGCTTAGTGCGCTTAGGACAATCAGAGATAGCATGAGTGGAATCACCACAGTAGAAACACAGACCATTCAGACGTCTATGTTCTTGCCGTTCAACTCTGGTCAAAGTCCTATCACACTGCATAGGCTCAGGTTTAAGCTCAGGTAATACCGCCAAATGGTGCACAGATTTACGCTCACGCAAGCGTCGACCGATCTGAATGGCCAAAGACATAGACTCATTCAAACCAGCAGGCATAGGAAATCCCACCATGACATCCTTAAGGGCTTCAGAGAGACCCTTTCTGAATATTGCTGCCAGCGCAGATTCATTCCATTGAGTGAGCACTGACCACTTTCTAAATTTCTGACAATATACCTCTATCTCATCCTGAGCCTGACAAAGAGCCAGCAAATTTTTTTCTGCCTGATCCACTGAATTAGGCTCATCGTACAGCAATCCGAGCGCCAGGAAAAACGCATCAATATTACTTAATGCAGGATCTCCTGACACAAGAGAAAATGCCCAGTCCTGAGGGTAGCCACGCAAAAAAGAAATGACGATCCTAACCTGTTGAATTGGGTCACCAGAAGAGCGAGGTTTCAAAGCCAGAAATAGTTTACAATTATTTTTGAAACTCAGAAATTTAGTTCTATCTCCAAAAAACAAATCAGGAATAGGAATTCTCGGTTCTAGCAAAGAATTCTGAACCACAAAATCTTGAATATTTTGAACTCTTGCCGTGAGCTGATCCACACATGAAGACAGACCTTTAATGTCCATTGCTACACCTGTGTCCTGAACCACCCAAATGTCTAGGGGAAAAAAAAGACAAAACACAGTGCAAAGAAAAAAAAATGGTCTCAGAACTTCTTTTTTCCCTCTATTGAGAATCATTAGCACTTTTGGCTTCCTGTACTGTTATGAAAGGCAATTCAGAATCACAATGGACATGGAGGTCAGAGCACATACAGTGAACTGACAATAACCCAAAATAATAGAACGAGCTCTGAGACGTGGGAACTCTGCAGACCGCAATCCCTAATCCTATCAAACCACACTAAAGGTAGCCGTGGAGCGCTCCTGACCAGAACCTAGGCGCCTCGTCACAGCCTGAGAAACTAGCTAATCCTGAAGATAGAAAAATAAGCCTACCTTGCCTCAGAGAAATTCCCCAAAGGAAAAGGCAGCCCCCCACATATAATGACTGTGAGTAAGATGAAAACACAAACATAGAGATGAAACAGATTTAGCAAAGTGAGGTCCGACTAGCTGAACAGAACGAGGATAGGGAAGATAACTTTGCGGTCAGCACAAAAACCTATAAATAACCATGCAGAGGGGACAAAAAGACCCTCCGCACCGACTAACGGTACGGAGGTGGTCCCTCTGCGTCTCAGAGCTTCCAGCAGGCAAGAAAAACCAATAAAGCAAGCTGGACTAAAAAATAGCAACAAAATAACATTAGCAAAACATAGCTTTGCAGAGCAGCAGGCCACAGGAAAGATCCAGGGAAAAAACAAGTCCTACACTGGAACATTGACAGGAAGCATGGATCAAAGCATCAGGTGGAGTTAAGTAGAGAAGAAGCTAACGAGCTCACCAGATCACCTGAGGGAGGAAACTCAGAAGCTGCAGTACCACTTTCCTCCACAAACGGAAGATCCCAGAGAGAATCAGCCGAAGTACCACTTGTGACCACAGGAGTGAACTCTGCCACAGAATTCACAACAGTCTTCATTGTTCAACCACCACAACCCCTTTGTATACCAGATCAATGCCCAAACCCCATAACCTCCCTATCCAAGATCACTGAAGGGGGGCTTAATTGTCTCCTCTCCAAATTGCACCTCACCACCTGTGCGCTTCACCCCATCCCATCCCACGTCCTCCCCAACCTCACCACCACTCTTATCCCATCCCTAACCCACCTCTTCAACCCATCACTAACGTCTGGCACCTTCCCTTCTGCTTTCAAACGTGCCACAATCACGCCTATCCTTAAAAAGCCAACCCTTGACCCAACAGCTATGTCCCACAATCGCCCAATATCTCTGCTCCCGAACTTACACTTTGACAATCTACAATCTGGTTTCCACCCCCATCACTCAACTGAGACAGCCCTGACCAAAATCACAAATGACCTACTTACAGCCAAAGCTAACGGACAATACTCTGAACTCCTCCTTCTAGACCTCTGCTTTCGACACAGTTGAACACTGCCTCTTACTACAGATCCTCTCCTCCTTTGGCCTCAAAGACATCGCCCTATCCTGGATCTCCTCGTACCTTTCCAACCGCACATTCAGCGACTCCCACTCCCACACTACCTCCTCATCCCACCCCTCTCTGTTTTAGTCCCCCAAGGCTCTGTTCTAGGAGCCCTACTCTTCTCTATCTACACACTTGGCCTGGGACAACTCATAAAGTCCCATGGATTCCAGTACCACCTGTATGCAGACGACACTCAGATCTACCTCTCTGGCCCAGACGTCACTTCTCTGCTGTCCAGAATCCCGGAGTGTCTATCGGCCATATCCTCCTCCTTCTCCTCTCGCTTCCTCAAATTCAATGTGGACAAATCTGAACTCATCATCTTTCCTCCATCCCATAGATCTTCCTTACCTGACCTATCTATCGCAATTAACGACATCATGCTTTCCCCCGTACCGTCCTTTCCTTAACCGTCAATCTACTAAAAATGCTTGTGCATGCCCTCATCATCTCCCGCCTTGACTACTGCAACATCTTTTTCTGTGGCCTCCCTGCTAACACCCTTGCACCTCTCCAGTCCATCCTTAACTCTGCTGCCCGACTAATTCATCTCTCTCCTCGCTATTCCTCTGCTTCCCCCCTCTGCAAATCTCTTCACTGGCTCCCATTCCCTCAGCGTATCCAGTTCAAATTACCAATACTGACCTACAAAGCCATCCATAACCTGTCTCCTCCATATATCTCTGACCTAATCTCCCGATATCTTCCCTCACGTAATCTCCGGTCCTCCCAAGACCTCCTCTCCTCCACACTTATCCGCTCCTCACCCAACCGCCTCCAAGACTTCTCCCGAATATCCCCCATCCTCTGGAATTCTTTGCCCCAACACGTCCGACTATCAACCACATTCGGATCCTTCAGACAGAACCTGAAAACCCATCTCTTCAGGAAAGCCTACAGCCTGCACTGACCCCGCTGCCTCCTCACCACTATCGAAGCTACCGCCTCCCCAACACCAGAGCTCCTGCAACCCTCAACCTACTGTCTCCTTCCCCACCATCCTGTAGAATGTAAGCCCGCAAGGGCAGGGTCCTCGCCCCTCTGTATCAGTCTGTCATTATTTGCTTACTGTAAGTGATATCTGTAATTTGTATGTAACCCCCTTCTCATGTACAGCACCATGGAATCAATGGTGCTATATAAATAATAATAATAAACCTAAAAATATGATACACAACCAATATGTATGGAAAAAATGTATAACATGTATTAACAAAATAATTTAATCAAAATATTTACATCTCATGACTAATAAACACAAAAAGGAAAAGCCACCGGGTGGCAAGAAGGTACAGGGTTCCGCAAAAGGATATGGATTCTTAAATACACTTACTCAGTAGAATAAGTTAGACAAATAAATAGACATAAAAAATGATATATTATTATAAAGAATATATAGTATGAATTGATGAATATATAATACTAGCATTCTGTGTATCATAAAGTCCAACAATGATTGTTGATCAATTTATACATATTCAGCCAAAGACTGCGAGTTCGGTATGACTAGGCTATTACAGTGATTAACAAAATATTAATATATACAAATGTGTTGCTGCGCAAAAATAAATCATTAGTGCATGTATAGACTCCGATGGAGACTCAATATAATTACAAATGAACGACATCTATAGCAATGAATAAAAGAGCTTAAATAAACCTCCATTGCGGAGGAGAAAGTGAACGCAGCGCAATGTTAGATGAATAATTCAATCCAATAGGGTGGACAAGAGAAAGTGGATCAATGGCAGTAAAAAATATACAAGGTGACAGTATTACGTAACCGCTACTAAACCACTAACGAGCCAGTGCTTATTAGAGTGTCATTGTGCAGACGAGGAACTAACATGATAGTCAATTGTCGAAGAAGCACATACTCAAGTGCTGGAGTCTACTTCCTCATGGCCAAGGCGAAACGGGTCTGTGCGGGTCCAGCACTTGGGTATGTACTTCTGCGGCAATACTGAGTGTATTTCGTAATCCATATCCTTTTGTGGAACCCCGCACCTTTTTGCCACCTGGTGGCTTTTCCTTTTTGTGTTTATTAGTCATGTCATGTGATGTAAATATTTTGATTTAATTATTTTGTTAATAAATGTTATATATTTTTCCTTATATATTGGTTGTGTATCATATTTTTAGGTTTATAATGTTCAGTGGATACACGTCACTGTAATTATCTGTATTTTTTCTATATCCACAAATTAATAACAGCCAGACATGTCTCCACTGCCACTGCCTGATAGGAGGTCACCGATCTCCTCCTCCTCCATCAGACCAGACAGAGGGAACCTCCTGGAGCTTTAACCATGGTTCCCTCAGAGGCAGCACAGATTGTACTGATGAGGATGTCATGGCTTCAGAGACATGGAGACACATGCACCCAGTAATTACCCTCTGAGCTGGTGCTGGGACTTCCTGCTGGAATAGGGGAGAAGGAGCCACCTTTTCTGGAGATGAAAGATGTTATTTTCTGGAGTTTTTCTTTTAAACGTTCTGATGAATTTTTATCTTCTCTACTTATGAGGAAAAAGCCAGTGGCCATTTGTTCAATGAGAGGCTGACCCTGGAGAATCTTCGTTCGGATCTCTGAAGAGCTGCTGTCCAGGTCGTCGGCCACCACAATCACGTTGTCCTTACCTATAGAAATGAGGCAAGTTTTACAAGGACAAGGTTGTCTGGACTGGGGTTCTATGGGGAAGAGACGGTTGGTTTGGATTGTGGGGTTCAAATCGCCCCTGAAAGATGGAATAGTAACATAGCTACTATGATTGAAGGGAGACAAATGTCAAAGATCAGGGAATGTCCCGCTCTGACCCCTCATGTTGGCAATCTCCTGCTCTGATCCTTCATGTGGAGATTCTCCCGCTCTGACCCCTCATGTTGGGAATCTCCCGCTATGACCCCTCATGTGGAGGTTCTCTCACTCTGACCCCTCATATGGGAAGAATCTCCAGCTCTGATCCCTCTTGTATGGAATCTCCCGCTCTGACCCCTCATGTATGGAGTCTCCCACTCTGACCCTTCATGTGGAGATTCTCCCGCTCTGACCCCTCATGTTGGGAATCTCCTGCTATGACCCCTCATGTTGGCAATCTCCTGCTCTGATCCTTCATGTTGGGTATCTCCCGCTCTGACCCCTCATGTTGGAAGAATCTCCAGCTCTGATCCCTCTTGTATGGAATCTCCCACTCTAACCTCTCATTTAGGGAAACTCCTGCTCTGACCCTTCATGTGGAGAATCTCCTGCTCTGATCCTTCATGTAGGGAATCTCCCGCTATAACCCCTCATGTGGAGATTCTCCCACTCTGACCCTTCATGTGGAGATTCTCCCACTCTGACCCTTCATGTAGGGAATCTCCCGCTCTGACCCTTCATGTGGAGAATCTCCTGCTCTGATCCTTCATGTAGGGAATCTCCCGCTATAACCCCTCATGTGGAGATTCTCCCACTCTGACCCTTCATGTATGGAGTCTCCCACTCTGACCCCTCATGTGGGAAGAATCTCCTGCTCTGACCCCTCTTGTAGAGAATCTCCCGCTCTAACTGCTCATGTAGGGAAACTCCTGCTCTGACCCTTCACGTAGGGAATCTCCCGCTCTGACCCCTCATGTAGGGAATCTCCCGCTCTAACCGCTCATGTAGGGAATCTCCCGCTCTAACCGCTCATGTAGGGAATCTCCCGCTCTAACCGCTCATGTAGGGAATCTCCCGCTCTAACCTCTCATGTAGGGAATCTCCCGCTCTAACCGCTCATGTAGGGAATCTCCCGCTCTAACCGCTCATGTAGGGAATCTCCCGCTCTGACCCCTCATGTTGGGAATCTCCCGCTCTGACCCCTCATGTAGGGAATCTCCCGCTCTAACCTCTCATGTAGGGAATCTCCCGCTCTAACCTCTCATGTAGGGAATCTCCCGCTCTGACCCCTCATGTAGGGAATCTCCCGCTCTAACCTCTCATGTAGGGAATCTCCCGCTCTAACCTCTCATGTAGGGAATCTCCCGCTCTGACCCCTCATGTTGGGAATCTCCCACTCTAACCTCTCATGTAGGGAATCTCCCGCTCTGACCCCTCATGTGGAGAATCTCCTGCTCTGACCCCTCATGTGGAGATTCTCCCACTCTGACCCCTCATGTATGGAGTCTCCCACTCTGACCCTTCATTTATGGATTCTCTCTCTCTGAACCCTCATGTATGGAATCTCCCGCTCTGACCCTTCATGTGGAGATTCTCCCGCTCTGACCCTTCATGTGGAGAATCTCCCACTCTGACCCTTCATTTATGGATTTTCTCTCTCTGACCCCTCATGTATGGAATCTCCCGCTATGACCCCTCATGTGGAGATTCTCCCACTCTGACCCCTCATGTAGGAAATCTCCCGCTCTGACCCCTCATGTAGGGAAACTCCTGCTGTAACCTCTCATGTAGGGAAACTCCTGCTCTGACCCTTCATGTTGGGAATCTCCCGCTCTGACCCCTCATGTGGGAAGAATCTCCCGCTATGACCCCTCATGTGGGAAGAATCTCCCGCTATGACCCCTCATGTGGAGATTCTCCCACTCTGACCCCTCATGTATGGAGTCTCCCGCTCTGACCCTTCATGTGGAGAATCTCCCGCTATGACCCCTCATGTGGAGATTCTCCCACTCTGACCCCTCATGTATGGAGTCCCCCACTCTGACCCTTCATTTAAGGATTCTCTCTCTCTGACCCTACATGCAAGGAATCTCCCTCTTGGGGAAGTGTTGCTGATTGAGGGAGAGTTAGGGGGATGTCGCTGATTTTCTTACCTAATTTTATGGACAAATCAGTGATTTCCTCATCGTACAGTGAGTCGGTAACGTTGGTAATGTTCAGTCTGCCGCGATTTTTCGAGTGATACAAGATGGCACAGTCACAGCGGGAAACCTCCTCCCTGAACTTACAGAGGCCATCATTGGTGATAGTGAAGCTCCGCACCTTCCTGACTGAGTCCTCTGCCAACAGGGCATCTCTGAGGAAACTGAAGCTGCTGTCACTCTCCCGGGAGAAGATCCCGACGACTCGCTGCATCATTGATGTGTCCTAGAGAAGAAAGTAAAATAAAACATTTCTCCTCTGTCCGCTCTTTCCTCTGTCCACCTCTCCTCTACCACTCTCTCCTAAGCCTCTCATCTGCCCTCCTGTCCTCAAACCCCCTCTCCCCATTGATGATTCCTTTTGCCTTCAGCCCTCTCTCTACTCTGTACCTCTCCAACTGCAGTATGTGAATGCTTTCCAAAGGAAAAATAATAAAAAACACCTGGCCTCTGTTGCTGTCTCTGCTGCACGCCTCTTGATCTTACCTTGTCTCCTCTGCCCTCTCTCTCTTTGGACCCTCTCTTCTCTGACCCTCTCTCCTTTACTCTTATCCTCTGTCCCATTCTCTGCCCTCCTCAGTCGTCTGTCTTATTAATGGACCTCTCCCCTTCTCCTATTTCTTCTGCCCACTCCTCTGCCCCACTTCTGCTTGCAACTCAACTTTGATCTTTCTCTTCTGCCCAATTTACCCTGTTCCGCTTTCCTCTACCCCTCAAACCTTTGCCTTTTCCTCTCTGAAATCCATTTTTCTACCCCTCACTCCTCTGTCTCCGTCATCTGCCTCTCTCCTCTGTCCCCATAATTCTGTAACCTTCTCGTCACTTTTCTCTCTGTACCTCCCTCCTGTGGCCCTTTCTCATCTGACCATCTTATCTGCCCCTCTGTCGTCTTCTGCTCCTCTCTCCGATACTTCCTTCTTCTCTGCTCCTCTGTTCTGCCCGCTCTCACCTCAGACCCCTCTCTCTTCACTCTTCTCATCTCCTCTCCCTGCCCCTCTCTCTTCTACTTCCTCCATTCTTCTCTGCTCTCCTCCCCATTGTTCTCTCTTCTCCATTGCCCTCTGCTCCTGGCCTCCCCTCACCTCCTCTGCCCTCCACTCTTGGCCTCCTCTCTGTTCTCCGCTGGCAGCCTCTTCTCTCCTCACCTTTTTCTCTCTTCTTTTTCTTGTTTCTAAATGAAAATGAAAATGAAAGTGTTTATTGCACAAATGAACTTTACTCCAGAGACAGAACTCTGACCCCCATCATCATCACTGACAACAACTCTCACACTATATAAAGAGGCAAAGCAACTCAATATCACTCCTTCTGTATACAGTCTATTATTCCCTGTTATCAGCCATTACTGGGGGAGGAGACTGTAGGACCGGAGACTACAATCACTCACACCCTGCTAGGAGCAGCACCTGTCTTGTGAGCTCCAGCACTTCTTTTCCCCATTCTATGCCGGCGGGGGACAGGGAGCAGCAGCAACAGGCCCAGGAGGGAGTGGGGAGGTCAGGACAGGTGAATAAGACCATACCCACCTGTCCCAACCCTGAGGCGGCACATTGTCCTCCCAGAGAGGGAGACAGGGGCACCCCAGGCCACAGAAAGAAGAGCCCAGGAACATCCTGGAGGGAAATGAATTCTAGCGAGTCCACGAGTTCCTTCTCATCACGAGTGGTCGTAATGTTACGCGAGTACGAGGAAGCCGGCAAACCACTAACCCAGCTGAAGGAGGAGGCCCAGGTCCTGAACATCGGTGCCTCCAACACGGAAAGACCCGTGACCTCCCAGAGGTTTAAAGCTCTCAGAGATGAGGTAGTCAGGTTAGTGCTCCTCCGGGAGGGGATTGAGAAAAGCGCAGGTCCCTTCCTGGAGAGGTTTAAGAACCAGCGACGGTTCTCAGAAATGAATCGGTTAAATACCTCAGGAGAACCACCAGCCGGTGTCCTAAGCTAGGAGGACGAAGAGGACGAAGTCATAACTGGAGTCTTACGTGCTGGAACAAGCTGGGAAAGTCAGAGGCAGCGCCTGAGACAATACTGAAGCGGCCTTTCTACACGGCAGAGGACTCCCAGAGCAGAGGCTGGAGTGTCAGCGGAGGAAGAAGAGGAGTGTGGATTACTGAGGGAGATCCGAGAGCTGGAGTGTCAGTGGAGGAAAAGGAGCAGGAATGTGGTCTGCTGAAGGAGATCCGAGAACTAGAGTCTCTTGTGGACCTGAATAGGTTTTCCTTCGGGTAAGACGTACCAGTGGAAGACACCAAGAAAAAGAGAGAGAAGACTGTTGTGAATTCTGTGGCTGAGTTCACTTCTGTGGTCACAAGTGGTATTGCAGTCTCTGGGCTTCCTCCCTCAGGTGTTTTGGTGAGCTCGTTGGCTGCCTTGCTATTTAGCTCCACCTGAGTCTGTCTTCCTTGCTCCTTGTCAATGTTCCAGTGTTGGATCTGAGCTACTGCATCTTTCCTTGGGCCTGCTGCTCTGCTAGATAAGTGCTTCTAGTTTGTTTTCTGTTTTTTTCTGTCCAGCTTGCTATTGTCTTTTGCTGGAAGCTCTGAGAGGCAAAGGGGTGCACCGCCGTGCTGTTAGTTCGGCACGGTGGGTCTTTTTGCCCCTTTGCGTGGTTTTCGTTTTAGGGTTTTTTGTAGACTGCATAGTTCTCTTTGCTATCCTCGCTCTGTCTAGAATATCGGGCCTCACTTTGCTGAATCTATTTCATTCCTACGTTTGTCTTTTCATCTTGCTAACAGTCATTATATGTGGGGGGCTGCCTATTCCTTTGGGGTATTTCTCTGAGGTAAGTCAGGCTTGTATTTCTATCTTCAGGCTAGTCAGCTCCTCAGGCAGTGCCGAGTTGCATAGGTAGTTGTTAGGCGCAATCCACTGCTGCTTATAGTTGTGTGAGGATAGATCAGGTACTGCAGTCTACAGAGATTCCACGTCTCAGAGCTCGTCCTATTGTCTTTGGTTATTGCCAGATCTCTGTATGTGCGCTGATTACTGCACGCTGTGTTGCCTGATTGCCAGCCACAACAGTACAAGGAGCCTCACCAATGATTCCCAATAGAGGGAAAAAAGAAATCCTGACATCATTTTTTTTTCTTAGCTCTGTCTTCAGTCTTTTTTTTCCCCTAGACATTAGAGTGCTTCAGGACACAGCTGTGGACATGGATATTCAGGCTCTGTGCTCCTCAATGGATAATCTCGTTGTAAATGTACAAAAGATTCAAGATACTATTGATCAGAAATCGATGCTAGAACCAAGAATTCCGATTCCTGATTTGTTTTTTGGTGACAGAACTAAGTTCCTGAGCTTCAGAAATAATTGTAAGCTATTTTTGGCCTTGAAACCTCATTCTTCTGGTAATCCTATTCAACAGGTTTTGATTATTATTTCTTTTTTTGCGCGGCGACCCACAGGACTGGGCGTTTTCTCTTGCACCAGGAGATTCTGCATTGAGTAATGTTGATGCATTTTTCCTGGCGCTCGGATTGCTTTACGATGAGCCTAATTCAGTGGATCAGGCTGAGAAAAATCTGCTGGCTTTATGCCAGGGTCAGGATGATGTAGAAGTATATTGTCAGAAATTTAGGAAATGGTCAGTACTCACTCTGTGGAATGAATCTGCACTAGCGGCTTTGTTCAGAAAGGGTCTCTCTGAAGCTCTTAAGGATGTAATGGTGGGATTTCCTATGCCTGCTGGTTTGAATGAGTCTATGTCCTTGGCCATTCAGATCGGTCGTCGCTTGCGCGAGCGTAAATCTGTGCACCATCTGGCGGTACTGCCTGAGAGTAAACCTGAGCCTATGCAGTGCGACAGGACTATGACTAAAGTAGAACGGCAAGAACACAGACGTCTGAACAGACTGTGTTTCTATTGTGGTGATTCTACTCATGCTATTTCTAATTGTCCTAAACGCACTAGGCGGTTCGATAGCTCTGCCGTTATTGGTACTGTACAGTCCAAATTCCTTTTGTCCATTACCTTAATGTGCTCTTTGTCATCATATTCTGTCATGGCGTTTGTGGATTCAGGCGCTGCCCTGAATCTGATGGATTTGGATTATGCTAAACGTTGTGGATTTTTCTTGGAGCCTTTGCGGTGTCCTATTCCGTTGAGAGGAATTGATGCTACACCTTTGGCCAAGAATAAGCCTCAGTACTGGGCCCAGCTGACCATGTGCATGGCTCCTGCACATCAGGAAGTTATTCGCTTTCTGGTACTGCATAATTTGCATGATGTGGTCGTGTTGGGGTTGCCATGGCTACAAACCCATAATCCAGTATTGGATTGGAACTCTATGTCGGTAACCAGCTGGGGTTGTCAGGGAGTACATGGTGATGTTCCATTTTTGTCTATTTCGTCATCCATTCCTTCTGACATCCCAGAGTTCTTGTCGGACTTTCAGGATGTATTTGAAGAGTCCAAGTCTGATGCCCTACCTCCGCATAGGAATTGTGATTGTGCTATCGATTTGATTCCTGGTAGTAAATTCCCTAAGGGTCGTTTATTTAATTTGTCCGTACCTGAACACACCGCTATGCGCAGTTATGTGAAGGAGTCCCTGGAGAAGGGACATATTCGCCCATCGTCGTCACCATTGGGAGCAGGGTTCTTTTTTGTAGCCAAGAAGGATGGTTCGCTAAGACCGTGTATTGATTACCGCCTTCTTAATAAGATCACTGTTAAGTTTCAGTATCCCTTGCCATTGATTTCTGACTTGTTTGCTCGGATTAAGGGGGCTAGTTGGTTTACTAAGATTGATCTTCGTGGTGCGTATAATCTGGTGAGAATCAGGCAGGGAGATGAATGGAAAACGGCATTTAATACGCCCGAGGGTCATTTTGAGTATCTGGTGATGCCGTTCGGACTTGCCAATGCTCCATCTGTTTTTCAGTCTTTTATGCATGACATTTTCCGTGAGTATCTGGATAAATTCTTGATTGTTTACTTGGATGACATTTTGATCTTCTCAGATGATTGGGAGTCTCATGTGAAGCAAGTCAGAATGGTTTTCCAGGTACTGCGTGCTAATTCCTTGTTCGTGAAGGGATCAAAGTGTCTCTTCGGTGTGCAGAAAGTTTCATTTTTGGGGTTCATCTTTTCCCCTTCTACTATCGAGATGGATCCGGTTAAGGTTCAGGCCATCCAGGATTGGACTCAGCCGACATCTCTAAAAAGTCTGCAGAAATTCCTGGGCTTTGCTAATTTTTATCGTCGCTTCATCTGTAATTTTTCTAGCATTGCCAGACCATTGACCGATTTGACCAAGAAGGGTGCTGATTTGGTTAATTGGTCTTCTGCTGCCGTGGAAGCTTTTCAGGAGTTGAAGCATCGTTTTTGCTGTGCCCCTGTGTTGTGTCAACCTGATGTTTCTCTTCCGTTCCAGGTCGAGGTTGATGCTTCTGAGATTGGTGCAGGGGCGGTTTTGTCACAGAGAGGTTCTGGTTGCTCAGTGTTCAAACCATGTGCTTTCTTTTCCAGGAAATTTTCTGCTGCTGAGCGTAATTATGATGTGGGCAACCGAGAGTTGCTGGCCATGAAGTGGGCATTCGAGGAGTGGCGTCATTGGCTTGAGGGTGCTAAGCATCGCGTGGTGGTATTGACTGATCATAAGAACTTGACTTATCTCAAGTCTGCCAAGCGCTTGAATCCTAGACAGGCCCGTTGGTCGTTATTTTTTGCTCGTTTTGATTTTGTGATTTCATACCTTCCGGGCTCTAAAAATGTGAAGGCGGATGCTCTGTCTAGGAGTTTTGTGCCCGACTCTCCGGGGTTATCTGAGCCGGCGAGTATCCTCAAGGAAGGAGTCATTGTGTCTGCCATCTCCCCTGATTTGCGGAGAGTGTTGCAGAAATTTCAGGCTAATAAACCTGATCGTTGTCCGGCCGAGAAACTGTTCGTCCCTGATAGGTGGACTAGTAAAGTTATCTCTGAACTTCATTGTTCGGTGCTGGCCGGTCATCCAGGAATCTTTGGTACCAGGGAGTTGGTTGCTAGATCCTTCTGGTGGCCATCTCTGTCACGGGATGTGCGTGCTTTTGTGCAGTCCTGTGGAATTTGTGCTAGGGCTAAGCCCTGCTGTTCACGTGCCAGTGGGTTGCTTTTGCCCTTGCCGGTCCCGAAGAGGCCTTGGACACATATTTCGATGGATTTCATTTCTGACCTTCCCGTTTCTCAAAAAATGTCGGTCATTTGGGTGGTCTGTGATCGCTTTTCTAAAATGGTCCATCTGGTGCCCTTGGTTAAATTGCCTTCCTCCTCTGATTTGGTGCCTTTGTTCTTCCAGCATGTGGTTCGTTTACATGGCATTCCTGAGAATATTGTTTCTGACAGAGGTTCCCAGTTTGTCTCGAGGTTCTGGCGAGCCTTTTGTGGTAGGATGGGCATTGACCTATCTTTCTCCTCGGCCTTCCATCCTCAGACTAATGGCCAGACCGAACGAACCAATCAGACCTTGGAAACATATCTGAGATGTTTTGTTTCCGCTGACCAGGATGATTGGGTGTCATTTTTGCCGTTGGCTGAGTTCGCCCTTAATAATCGGGCCAGCTCGGCTACCTTGGTCTCTCCATTTTTCTGCAATTCTGGGTTCCATCCTCGTTTCTCTTCAGGACAGGTTGAGTCTTCGGACTGTCCTGGTGTGGATTCTGTGGTGGACAGGTTGCAGCAGATCTGGACTCAGGTAGTGGACAATTTGACCTTGTCCCAGGAGAAGGCTCAGCTTTTCGCTAATCGCAGACGCCGTGTGGGACCCCGACTTCGTGTTGGGGATTTGGTTTGGTTATCTTCTCGTCATATTCCTATGAAGGTTTCCTCTCCTAAATTTAAACCTCGTTTTATTGGTCCGTATAGGATTTCTGAGATTCTCAATCCGGTGTCTTTTCGTCTGACCCTCCCAGACTCCTTTTCCATACATAATGTATTCCATAGGTCGTTGTTGAGGAGATACGTGGCACCTATGGTTCCATCTGTGGAGCCTCCTGCCCCTGTTTTGGTGGAGGGGGAATTGGAGTATATTGTGGAGAAGATTTTGGATTCTCGTGTCTCTAGACGGAAACTCCAGTATCTGGTCAAATGGAAGGGTTATGCTCAGGAAGATAATTCCTGGGTTTTTGCCTCTGATGTCCATGCCCCAGATCTTGTTCGTGCCTTTCATGTGGCTCATCCTGGTCGGCCTGGGGGTTCTGGTGAGGGTTCGGTGACCCCTCCTCAAGGGGGGGGTACTGTTGTGAATTCTGTGGCTGAGTTCACTTCTGTGGTCACAAGTGGTATTGCAGTCTCTGGGCTTCCTCCCTCAGGTGTTTTGGTGAGCTCGTTGGCTGCCTTGCTATTTAGCTCCACCTGAGTCTGTCTTCCTTGCTCCTTGTCAATGTTCCAGTGTTGGATCTGAGCTACTGCATCTTTCCTTGGGCCTGCTGCTCTGCTAGATAAGTGCTTCTAGTTTGTTTTCTGTTTTTTTCTGTCCAGCTTGCTATTGTCTTTTGCTGGAAGCTCTGAGAGGCAGAGGGGTGCACCGCCGTGCTGTTAGTTCGGCACGGTGGGTCTTTTTGCCCCTTTGCGTGGTTTTCGTTTTAGGGTTTTTTGTAGACTGCATAGTTCTCTTTGCTATCCTCGCTCTGTCTAGAATATCGGGCCTCACTTTGCTGAATCTATTTCATTCCTACGTTTGTCTTTTCATCTTGCTAACAGTCATTATATGTGGGGGGCTGCCTATTCCTTTGGGGTATTTCTCTGAGGTAAGTCAGGCTTGTATTTCTATCTTCAGGCTAGTCAGCTCCTCAGGCAGTGCCGAGTTGCATAGGTAGTTGTTAGGCGCAATCCACTGCTGCTTATAGTTGTGTGAGGATAGATCAGGTACTGCAGTCTACAGAGATTCCACGTCTCAGAGCTCGTCCTATTGTTTTTGGTTATTGCCAGATCTCTGTATGTGCGCTGATTACTGCACGCTGTGTTGCCTGATTGCCAGCCACAACAGAAGACCAAGGAGACTGCACGGGAGGTAGTGAGTTACAAATATGTACCAATGTCTCATAAACCTGCATAAACCCCACCAAATCTAAAGGCATGAGCTCTGCAGTGGGTCCAAGGCATAAACAAGGTGGGGAGAGGAGGAGGACATATTCCGCCTGTCCATCATGTTCCATACTGTACCGCTGCTGCCCGTGCTTCTGCACATATTCCGCCTGTCCATCATGTTCCTTACTGTACCGCTGCTGCCTGTGCTTCTGCACATATTCCGCCTGTCCATCATGTTCCATACTGTACCGCTGCTGCCCGTGCTTCTGCACATATTCCGCCTGTCCATCATATTCCATACTGTACCGCTGCTGCCCGTGCTTCTGCACATATTCCGCCTGTCCATCATGTTACATACTGTACCCCTGCTGCCCGTGCCTCTGCACATATTCTGCCTGTCCATCATGTTCCATACTGTACCCTTGCTGCCCGTGCTTCTGCACATATTCCGCCTGTCCATCATGTTCCATACTGTACCGCTGCTGCCCGTGCTTCTGCACATATTCCGCCTGTCCATCATGTTCCATACTGTACTGCTGCTGCCCGTGCTTCTGCACATATTCCGCCTGTCCATCATGTTCCATACTGTACTGCTGCTGCCCGTGCTTCTGCACATATTCCGCCTGTCCATCATGTTCCATACTGTACTGCTGCTGCCCGTGCTTCTGCACATATTCCGCCTGTCCATCATGTTCCATACTGTACCGCTGCTGCCCGTGCTTCTGCACATATTCCGCCTGTCCATCATGTTCCATACTGTACCGCTGCTGCCCGTGCTTCTGCACATATTCCGGCTGTCCATCATGTTCCATACTGTACCGCTGCTGCCCGTGCTTCTGCACATATTCCGCCTGTCCATCATATTCCATACTGTACCGCTGCTGCCCGTGCTTCTGCACATATTCCGCCTGTCCATCATGTTACATACTGTACCCCTGCTGCCCGTGCCTCTGCACATATTCTGCCTGTCCATCATGTTCCATACTGTACCCTTGCTGCCCGTGCTTCTGCACATATTCCGCCTGTCCATCATGTTCCATACTGTACCGCTGCTGCCCGTGCCTCAGCACATATTCTGCCTGTCCATCATGTTCCATACTGTACCCTTGCTGCCCGTGCTTCTGCACATATTCCGCCTGTCCATCATGTTCCATACTGTACCGCTGCTGCCCGTGCTTCTGCACATATTCCGCCTGTCCATCATGTTCCATACTGTACTGCTGCTGCCCGTGCTTCTGCACATATTCCGCCTGTCCATCATGTTCCATACTGTACCGCTGCTGCCCGTGCTTCTGCACATATTCCGCCTGTCCATCATGTTCCATACTGTACTGCTGCTGCCCGTTCTTCTGCACATATTCTGCCTGTCCATCATGTTCCATACTGTACCGCTGCTGCCCGTGCCTCTGCACATATTCTGCCTGTCCATCATGTTCCATACTGTACCCTTGCTGCCCGTGCTTCTGCACATATTCCGCCTGTCCATCATGTTCCATACTGTACCGCTGCTGCCCGTGCTTCTGCACATATTCCGGCTGTCCATCATGTTCCATACTGTACCGCTGCTGCCCGTGCTTCTGCACATATTCCGCCTGTCCATCATGTTCCATACTGTACCGCTGCTGCCCGTGCTTCTGCACATATTCCGCCTGTCCATCATGTTCCATACTGTACCGCTGCTGCCCGTGCTTCTGCACATATTCTGCCTGTCCATCATGTTCCATACTGTACCGCTGCTGCCGTGCTTCTTCACCCTGCCTGTACTGTATACACACTATTCTCCATATTGTACAGCTCCTAATGCCGCTATCACGGCGTCTATAGGGCCATACATCTCTTGATGCAGATTTGTCGTGTATGGCTGCTCTGCCATGATCTGGGCTTCTACTTGGGACAATGAGTTCCCTTCTGAGGTGCTATATTTGCATACACACGAGTCTATATACGCCCAGGAATGCCGTAATGAGACGAGCGCCGGTGATGAGGAAATCTCAGACTATGGAGGCTTCTAGCCAAGTAAGACTCGCTGCGTCCCAGCAGACACCGACATCCAGTCCTTGTGACTCCTCGCATTGAGAGCAGCGGATTTTCCCACCATCCTCCCTGGTAAGTGCAGCTCCATTGATCTACATATCAGGTGGACACTGATTAGATATCTGAGGTGGGAGATACTGGCAGATGTCAGAGAAGATCAGAAGATGCCTCCATCTGCCCACAATTTCCTACAGACATACCAATGCAGGACAGAAAGGCCATGTAAGAACTAAATTAATCTCTGAGCACTGCCTAACCCTACCTGAACTAATCATGTCCCCAAGACGATGCTTAACTCTACTAATCCTAACCCTGAACCTAGATATTACCCCAGTAACACTAAACCCAAAACGAAGCCTAACCATAGTAATCCATAAACCATAGTCCTAGTAATCCTAACCCTGAACCTACCCTTTCCCCTACCAGTCCTGACTCCAATGCAAACCTTAACCCTACTAATATTAATCCCTAGACTAAATATTACCCTACTAAGCCGAACTCCAAAACGAACCCTAGCAAAAATAATCCATAAACCATAGTCAAAGTAATCCTAATCCTATTAATCCTATCCCTAAAAGTAACCATGACACCAGTAATCCTGACCCCAATACCAGAGATGAGAGAATCTGCAGAGATTCTAATTCAGAAAATCGCGCTAATTTGTCAGGAAATTTCGATTTGCGGGGAACTTATGTGATGAAAATGAAATGTTTCTTATTATTTTCTGTGGTCTCCAAAGCATCAGTCACCACTCACCTCACTACTCCTCCACCCCACACCCATTAAGCAGTCAGGTGGAGTCAATTGATCTATCTGAAATTTGGGGAAGTTTTCTAGGGCCAGCCCAGCGAATGTAGATCATGTTTTGCTTTGAGGGAGAGGTTTATGGCCAATTTCCATTGCAAGATGGTTGGTACTCTTGATGACACCGTGTGTCTGGTCACACACCACACATTTTTGGGCCATAAACACAACCTCGGTCAGGAATAGTTTATCTACAGTCCTATGCTATCGTTTGGGGTCCACGTATAGTGGACACATTTTAGGGTCATCTGTAATGGGGATTCCCATGCGGTTGTGCTGGAGCTGACCCACTTGGGCCCAGTATCCCCTATACGCAGTGTAACACATACAGTGAAGAACATATCATCCTGCAGCTCTGTCACTATAGTTCCTGAAACATGTTTAGGAACTTCCAAGGCCGAGCTCCCAGTGCTCAGCGCTCATCGATGCCACAATCTGTCCCCCACTCGCTTCTTTTCCGGTCATGTATTGGATCCAAGCAGTATTCCAGCAAAAGGGCATGTCAATGGGATGTAAGTCCAGGTCCAAAGGATCCAGTAGCACCTAGGACAAGGGGCAATTCCACAGGACGAGGTTGGGAACCCAGGAACAAGGGCTGAAGGACATGTTCCAATTGGAGCTACTGGTTTGGATGGTTTAGCTCTTTTAGCATTTGGACGGGTTTAAAGGAATGGGCCACAAAGATCTGACCAAGGTAAATCAATCTTTTCCTTCCCCATATGCAGTAGGTCCCCATTCCAGAATTGACGATTCAGTGAGGGTTTTGTTATGCCATAGTGGGGTGTGGCTGGGACCAAAGATAAATCTAAATCTCTATTGATACCAATCCTAACCCAAAACCTTACAATAATCCTCCTAACCATGAGCAAATCTGATGAAATTCTGAAATTCATACTGGCCATGCATCTCGAAGTTTCCTAGGAAATTATCTTTGCTTCAAATTTATTCAATGCAAAACAATTGTGTTATCATCATAAAAGTACATAAAAATTACACTTGTCTCGCAACCCACGGTCCGAATGCCGCAGCTGCCCACCCTATCGTCCAAACTCTGCTGGCTACTCCAGTGTCTTTTCCATTGTGCCGACGGACGTCCACTTCCAGATCTTCAGTCTGTGGCAGCGCTTTAATTGTTGACTAAGCATCGGGCAACATAGTGAAGTTGTGACTTGAGCCCTCACGACGTGTGAGCTGGGTCTAGTCAGAAGTGGAAGCGCAGCCAAAGACTTCATGGAATCACCCAAGAGGTTGTCCATCAGCAAACCTCAAGAGAAGAAACCACAGCACGGATGTGGAGAGAAGGGATGGCCAGGAGGGAAGCTGCAGCGATGGGAGAGGCGAGCACCGAGGTGAGTACAAGTTTTTAAACTCCTCTCCAGCCGGCCTCCATTTTGCTGAATTTGCTCATAAAAAAATGGGTAAATCTGTTTTTTTTAAAATAATATTTGAGAAGAATTTGATTCCTTTTGAATTGATTCGCTCATCACTATGAAGGACCAATCTCCATCCTAATCCTTGAAGGCAACGCATGAAATAAATGAGTCTGTATATATAACAGCCCATTACGGTGCAATGGGCTTCGCCGGTGGTCCCTCCATCCTTTTGTTATATCTGACTATGCCAAAAATACTAAGCGCTTGATCCAATGTATCCCTATCTCATAATCATGTATGAAATCGAGAGGTCTTCTGGAACACAGCTTCTGGGCTGCAGACCTCCGGGCATCACGTCGGGATTTTCCATAAAGATGATGTCTGTGCCCCTTTCTGATATACGGACAATGAAGAAACCACCTGAGCATTACTACAAAAGTCCTGACAATGTGGCCTGTAGGCAGAAGCCAAGACGGTTCCTCAGACTGATCATAAATTTCATAAAGTTCTGCAGTTACACTGCGCAGTGTGCACACGGTCAGGACTTTCCATCTGCTTCTCTCAATAGAATAACGAAAGAAGGAGGAAAATTTGACCATGACCACAAGTATGCAAACACATGAATTCCCACTCGAGATGGAAATAACTGGGAATCATGACAGTGTGCACATTACACGCCGCCACAATTCAGCAAACTGTGGTCACATACTGACTGCAGAAATGTATGTTGAGCCCAGAAAACTACTTTCATGGCTTCTTTAATGGCTGTATTTTAGAAACCCGGTCATCCAGTACAATGGAGAGACCTGAATAGCAGGTGATGCAGTTCTAATGAGGATTAGGGTTAGGGTTGCCTTTTTTAAATTGTTTTGTGCTTGAAATTTACTAATTATTATTTTTTTTGCTTTTCAGGGGAATGGACATTCACAGACTCCAGTAGATATAGAGAAAAATGTCCCTCAACTCATCAGTCAACAATACGAACCCACCAGTCCAAGCCTTCAATGCAGATCTGTCCTTGGTCACCATTCCAATCACCATCTGCCTGGTGACGGTTCTTGTCTGCCTGGTTGGTCTGGTTGGTAACGGCCTCACAATATATCAGTTGTGTTTCCGCATCAAGCTGAACCAGTCCACAGTCTATATCTTGAATTTGGCTTTCGCAGATTTCATCTATCTGTTCTGCTGTTGCATGGTCTCCTTGTACTTTCTATGCTTGTATAATGGAGTGCCCAACACGTCGGACAATGGCAGGACATTCTCCATCTTAGGCGAGTTCCTACACAGTTTTGGGTTTAATTCCAGCTTGTTCTTTCTGGCCACCCTTTGCCTTGAACGATGTCTCTCCGTTTGCTTTCCCATATGGTACAAGTACCGTCGCCCAAAGCACTTGTCAGTCATATTGTGTGGGATCATATGGATCCTGTCAGTCCTGATAACTGTTCTGGAGAGGTTCCTCATCCCGGAGCACAGATCTACCGTCTACACCGTGGTGTCAGTCATATTTCTAATTGTGACTCTGGCCATGATTGGATCCAGTGTTATCCTTCTGGTAGAAATCCAGAAGACCTCCATTCGATACCGACCCATGAAATTGTACATAGTGGTTGTCACTGCGGTCATCACCTTCCTCATTTCCCTGGTTCCGGCCACCATGGTGAGACTCTTGGCCCTCTTTGGCTTCATCCCTACAGGAAGGATAAGGGTACTCACCTACATCATGATTTCACTGTGTTCTGCCATCAATTCCACTGTCAATCCCTATATCTACATCATTGTGGGGCGATGGAAGACCAGCATCTCCACAACACAAGCTCTCCAGTCTGTCTTCAAAGACAAGGATGGAAGGTCATCAGATGGACACGACTCGGCGGAGATGCAACAAAGTGGCATTGAGCAAAAACCGAGCACCTTTAGGATGAATGAAGAGGAGAAGCCCGAAGACTCCTAGCAGTCTCTTTATTTCATCATCACTTTTACCTCCAGCTCCACCAATACGCCGATCCATTATTCCACCATTACTATTGGTCGACAGATTGTTTACATCTGGGAATAAAATACTAAGATAAAATGTATCAAAGAAAGAATCAAAAGTCACTGTGATGTAATGTGTGATACCAAAGCTTTCATTCTACAGGGTGGGCCATGTATATGGATACACCTCAATAACATGGGAATGGTTGGTGATAACTTCCTGTTTGTGGCACATTAGTATATGGGAGGGGGAAACTTTTCGAGAAGGGTGGTGACCATGGCGGCCATTTTGAAGTCGGCCATTTTGGTTCCAACTTTATTTTTTCCCAATGGGACGAGGGTCATGTGACACATCAAACTTATTGAGAATTTCACAAGAAAAACAATGGAGTGTTCGGTTTTAACGTAACTTTATTCTTTCATGAGTTATGTACAAGTTTCTCTTTGTTTGCAGCCATTGACATGTCGCGGAGATAACACGTGAGGAGCGGATAGAAATTGTGTTGATGTCTGGTGAACGCAGTACCCGGGTCATTGCAGCAGATTTCAATGCAGACACCCTACGCAAGAAAACGGTCACCATTCCCATGTTATTTCGGTGTATCCATATAAATGGCCACCCAAAAAAGTATGCCTCACTGAACATAATGTCCTGTGTAAACTGAGGGTAATGTTCCAGTTTTTGTTTTGCCCATTTTGTAGATTCAGCGGCCGATCTGGCTCATCCTCGTTGAGGTTCTGCAGCAGCTGGATTTAGACACAAAAGAGAATAGTAAAACCAAAAACACTCAGTTTGAAAAAATGTTGCAGTAATCCGCAAGTGCTAGTAAAAGATGTAAAAAAACAGGGTATTTGGTTGATACGTTTTTTGCAAAAAATGTATACTAAGCTGCTCTACCAATCTTCACGGTATACCCTTATCAGAGCAGTCCTAACTAATGTATGCAATCCCTATCTGATGTATTTAAAAACCTGATCATCTGTATATAACCTGTGTGAACAGGGTTCAGAGAGGAAAAATCCATGTGTGCATACAGGGTAGAACAGCTTTTGTGCAGATAGCCCAAGAGGAGTGGTGGAACTCCCCAGTCTTGTAGACACAAAAGAACAATTATGGAAACAGGAACACATGGGCTACTTGCACAGTGAACAAGTCTGTATGATCATGTTGTTCTACCCTGTATGCACACATGGATTTTTCCTCTCTGAACCCTGTTCACACAGGTTATATACAGATGATCAGGTTTTTAAATACATCAGATAGGGATTGCATACATTAGTTAGGACTGCTCTGATAAGGGTATACCGTGAAGATTGGTAGAGCAGCTTAGTATACATTTTTTGCAAAAAACGTATCAACCAAATACCCTGTTTTTTACATCTTTTACTAGCACTTGCGGATTACTGCAACATTTTTTCAAACTGAGTGTTTTTGGTTTTACTATTCTCTTTTGTGTCTTCAGGTTTCTTGGTGGTGTGTGAACATGATCATACAGACTTGTTCACTGTGCAAGTAGCCCATGTGTTCCAGCAGCTGGATTTAGTAAGGTTCCATTTATGAGGAGCTAATATCCTCCGAAGGGGCGTTCAACTGATGCCAGATCGGCGCGCTGAATTTGCAGAATGGGCAAAACAAAAAGAACCGCTTGGTTTTCCTCTCCTGGTTGTGTGAGCCGAGGTCCTGCAGCAGGAGGTCTACGAGAGCTCCGACAGTGTGGTGGTCACACATCTCCCGGCTGCTGTCGGTGAAGACGTCTTGCTCCTGTTGGTATATTGCACAGATGTGACATTACGGGGCGCAGCTCTCCCTCCGCACTCCTCACGTCATGTCGTGTTTATAATTAGCAGATCATTATTATAATTACCTTTTCTTACAATGTAAAGTGGATGAACCTGACGGTCTCCTTTTGTCGGGAACTCTGCTGATGACATGTATGGAAAGAAAAGAAAGAAATTTCCTCCGACATCTCCCGAATCCCCTAATGCCGTGACTGATATTATCACTATGGCGGCCATAGTCTACGCACTCTCGTGTACGGTGAGTCCTCGCGGGCAGGGTCCTCGCTCCTCCTGGACCCGGCGTGACTTGTATTGTCCATGATTACTGCACTCGTTTTTATTATGTACACCCCTCATCACATGTACAGCGCCATGGAATAAATAATAAATAATAAGAATTCACAGTCCTCACCTTTATCTTCCTTTCCTATCTGGTTTTCTATTTAGTATAATTTTGTTTCTCTTGTATATATATATATATATATATATATATATATATATATATATATATATTGGAGGCTGAAGATAATAAATCGAAGTACACAAAATATTAAAATAGTATACAGTATATTCTAAATTTGGAATTATATAGAGGCGTTGTACACAGCTTCTATGATTTCATGTGTTGTTGATACCAGGGGTGTTACCACCACAGTCGCAGAGGTCGTGACCAGGCCCAGGACCTGCCAACATCAACACAAACTTCAACTGGATGTGTGTCGTCGGACGCACATTAAGATGAAGTGCATTGTGGTGCAGAGACCCAACGGGTCCGTAGGCTGCCGACTTCAGAAGAGGATGTCGAATAGCGGGGGAGCAAAGGGAAGGTGAGTATAATGAAACATATACCAGGATGATGAGGGATATATATTCCAGGATAGGCCCTGGATGTAGGATATATATATATATATATATATATATATATATATATATATATATATATATATATATACTAGGATACGGGGGCAGTCCAAACTTTGCACCAGGACTCATTGGACTCTAGTTACTGCACTTTATGTTACAACACCTAGATTTCTAGATCTATACCCTTCATCTGAGCTCCAGGGATGAATACATTTGTAGTGAACAAAATAGAAATCTGAGTTTACAGAATAATAATAATATTTATTTTTATATAGCGCTAACATATTCCGCAGCGCTTTACAGTTTGCACACATTATCATCGCTGTCCCCGATGGGGCTCACAATCTAGAAACCCTATCAGTATTGTCTTTGCAATGTGGGAGGAAACCGAAGTGCCCGGAGGAAACCCACGCAAACACGGAGAGAACATACAAACTCTTTGCAGATGTTGTCCTGGGTGGGATCCCCAGCGCTGCAAGGCTGCTGTGCTAACCACTGCGCCACCGTGCTGCCCCATGTCACACATCATACATCATGATGAGCCAGAGCACAGCAAGGTAGTTATACTGCATCAACAAGGCAGTTATACTGCATCAGCAACGTAGTTATACCGCATCAGCAAGGTAGTTACACTGCATCAGCAAGGTAGTTATACTGCATCAGCAAAGTACTTATACTGCATCAGCAAGGTAGTTATACTGCATCAGCAAGGTAGTTATACTGCATCAGCAAGGTAGTTACACTGCATCAGCAAGGTAGTTATACTGCATCAGCAAGGTAGTTATACTGCATCAGCAAGGTAGTTACAATGCATCAGCATGGTAGTTACACTGCATCAACAAGGTAGTTACACTGCATCAGCAAGGTAGTTATACTGCATCAGCAAGGTAGTTACAATGCATCAACAAGGTAGTTACATTGCATCAGCAAGGTAGTTATACTGTATCAACCAGGTAGTTATACTGCATCAGCAAGGTAGTTACACTGCATCAGCAAGGTCGTTATACTGCATCAGCAAAGTAGTTATACTGCATCAGCAAGGTAGTTATACTGCATCAGTAAGGTAGTTACACTGCTTCAGCAAGGTAGTTACACTGCATCAACAAGGTAGTTACACTGCATCAGCAAGGTAGTTACAATGCATCAACAAGGTAGTTATATTGCATCAGCAAGGTAGTTATACTGTATCAACAAGGTAGTTATACTGCATCAGCAAGGTAGTTACACTGCATCAGCAAGGTAGATAAACTGCATCAGCAAGGTAGTTACACTGCATCAGCAAGGTAGTTACAATGCATCAGCAAGGTAGTTACAATGCATCAGCAAGGTAGTTACACTGCATCAGCAAGGTAGTTACACTGCATCAACAAGGTAGTTATACTGCATCAACAAGGTAGTTATACTGCATCAACAAGGTAGTTACACTGCATCAACAAGGTAGTTACACGGCATCAGCAAGGTAGTTACACTGCATCAACAAGGTAGTTATACTGCATCAACAAGGTAGTTATACTGCATGAACAAGGTAGTTACACTGCATCAGCAAGGTAGTTATACTGCATCAGCAAGGTAGTTACACTGCATCAGCAAGGTAGTTATACTGCATCAACAATGTAGTTATACTGCATCAACAAGGTAGTTACACTGCATCAGCAAGGTAGTTACACTGCATCAGCAAGGTAGTTACACTGCATCAGCAAGGTAGTTATACTGCATCAACAAGGTAGTTATACTGCATCAGCAAGGTAGTTATACTGCATCAACAAGGTAGTTACACTGCATCAGCAAGGTAGTTACACTGCATCAGCAAGGTAGTTACACTGCATCAGAAAGGTAATTATACTGCATCAGCAAGGTAGTTATACTGTATCAACAAGGTAGTTATACTGTATCAACAAGGTAGTTATACTGCATCAACAAGGTCTCTCCCGGGCAAAAATGTCAAAGCAGAATGGGGGTTCAGGTTCTTTTGAAGAAGCCCAAAATCTGAGCAATGTGAGGACTGCAGATGCCACAGAAACTTAATGCAGCAGATGAGACTCACTGTTGTGAATTCTGTGGCAGAGCTCCCTCCTGTGGTCACAAGTGGTACTTCGGCTGATTCTCTCTGTGAGCTTCCGTTGGTGGAGGAAAGTGGTACTGCGGCTTCTGAGTTTCCTTCCTCAGGTGATGTGGTGAAGTCGTTAGGTACTGCTCTACTTAACTCCACCTAGTGCTTTGATCCTGGCTTCCAGTCAATGTTCCAGTATTGGACTTGTTTTCCTCCTGGTTCCTTCCTGTGGCCTGCTGCTCTGCATAGCTAAGTTTTCCTTTGCTATTTTGTTTGCTTTTCTTCTGTCCAGCTTATCTATTCGTTTTGCTGGAAGCTCTGGGACGCAGAGGGTGTACCTCCGTGCCGTTAGTTCGGTACGGAGGGTCTTTTTGCCCCCTTTGCGTGGTTTTTAGGGTTTTGTGTTGACCGCAAAGTTACCTTTCCTAACCTCGCTCTGTTCAGAAAGTCGGGCCTCACTTTGCTAAATCTATTTCATCTCTACGTTTGTCTTTTCATCTTAACTCACAGTCCTTATATGTGGGGGGCTGCCTTTTCCTTTGAGGTATTGCTCTGAGGCAAGGTAGGCTTATTTTCTATCTTCAGGCTAGCTAGTTTCTCAGGCTGTGCCGAGTTGCATAGGGAGCGTTAGGCGCAATCCACGGCTGCCTTTAGTGTTGTTGGAGAGGATCAGGGATTGCGGTCAACAGAGTTCCCACGTCTCAGAGCTCGTTCTATGTTTTTGGGTAATTGTCAGATCACTGTATGTGCTCTGACCTCTATGTCCACTGTGGTATTGAATTGCCTAAACATAACAGTACAGGAAGCCAAAGTACTAATGATTCTCAATAGAGGGAAAAAAGAAGTTCTGAGACCATTTTTTTTTCTCTGCACTGTGTTTTGCCTTTTTTTCCCCCTAGACATTTGGGTGGTTCAGGACACAGGTGTGGACATAGATATTCAGGGTCTGTGCTCTTCAATGGATAATCTCGTTATAAATGTACAAAAGATTCAAGATTTGGTGGTTCAGAATTCTATGTTAGAACCAAGAATTCCTATTCCTGATTTGTTTTATGGTGATAGAGCCAAGATTGTGAATTTCAAAAATAATTGCAAACTGTTTCTGGCCTTGAAACCTCGCTCCTCTGGTGACCCAGTTCAACAAGTGAGAATTATTATTTCTTTTTTGCGTGATGACCCTCAGGACTGGGCATTTTCCCTTGCGCCAGGAGATCCTGCATTAAGTAATATTGATGCATTTTTCCTAGCGCTCGGATTGCTGTACGATGAGCCTAATTCAGTGGATCAGGCAGAGAAAAATTTGCTGGCTTTGTGTCAGGGTCAAGATGAGATAGAGGTATATTGTCAGAAATTTAGAAAGTGGTCCGTACTCACTCAATGGAATGAAGGTGCGCTCGCAGCGATTTTCAGAAAGGGTCTCTCTGAAGCCCTTAAGGATGTCATGGTGGGATTTCCTGTGCCTGCTGGTCTGAATGAGTCTATGTCTTTGGCCATTCAAATCGGTCGACGCTTGCGTGAGCGTAAATCTGTGCACCATTTGGCGGTATTACCTGAGCTAAAACCTAAGCCTGTGCAGTGCGATAGGACTTTGACCAGAGTTGAACGGCAAGAACACAGACGTCAGAATGGGCTGTGTTTCTACTGTGGTGATTCCACTCATGCTATCTCTGATTGTCCTAAGCGCACTAATCAGTTCGCTAGGTCTGCCACCATTGGTACGGTACAGTCAAAATTTCTTCTGTTCGTTACCTTGATCTGCTCTTTGTCATCGTATTCTGTCATGGCATTTGTGGATTCAGGCGCTGCCCTGAATTTGATGGACTTGGAGTATGCTAAGCGTTGTGGGTTTTTCTTGGAGCCCTTGCAGTGTCCTATCCCATTGAGAGGAATTGATGCTACGCCTTTGGCCAAGAATAAGCCTCAGTACTGGACCCAGCTGACCATGTGCATGGCTCCTGCACATCAGAAGGATATTCGCTTTCTGGTGTTGCATAATCTGCATGATGTGGTCGTGTTGGGGTTGCCATGGCTACAAGCCCATAATCCAGTATTAGATTGGAAATCCATGTCGGTGTCCAGCTGGGGTTGTCAGGGGGTACATGGTGATGTTCCATTTTTGTCGATTTCGTCATCCACCCCTTCTGAGGTTCCAGAGTTCTTGTCTGATTACCGGGATGTATTTGATGAGCCCAAGTCCGATACCCTACCTCCGCATAGGGATTGTGATTGTGCTATCGATTTGATTCCTGGTAGTAAATTCCCAAAAGGTCGATTGTTTAATTTGTCCGTGCCTGAGCACACCGCTATGCGCAGTTATGTGAAGGAATCCCTGGAGAAGGGGCATATTCGCCCGTCATCGTCGCCATTAGGAGCAGGGTTCTTTTTTGTAGCCAAGAAGGATGGTTCGCTGAGACCTTGTATAGATTACCGCCTTCTTAATAAGATCACGGTTAAATTTCAGTACCCCTTGCCATTGTTATCTGATCTGTTTGCTCGGATTAAGGGGGCTAGTTGGTTCACCAAGATAGATCTTCGTGGTGCGTATAATCTTGTGCGAATTAAGCGAGGCGATGAATGGAAAACTGCATTTAATACGCCCGAGGGTCATTTTGAGTATCTTGTAATGCCATTCGGACTTGCCAATGCTCCATCAGTGTTTCAGTCCTTAATGCATGACATCTTCCGAGAGTACCTGGATAAATTCCTGATTGTGTACTTGGATGACATTTTGATCTTTTCGGATAATTGGGAGTCTCATGTGAAGCAGGTCAGAACGGTTTTTCAGGTCCTGCATGCTAATTCTTTGTTTGTGAAGGGATCAAAGTGTCTCTTTGGTGTGCAGAAGGTTTCATTTTTGGGGTTCATCTTTTCCCCTTCTACTATCGAGATGGATCCTGTTAAGGTCCAAGCCATCCATGATTGGACTCAGCCGACATCTCTGAAAAGTCTGCAAAAGTTCCTGGGCTTTGCTAATTTTTATCGTCGCTTCATCTGCAATTTTTCTAGTATTGCTAAACCATTGACCGATTTGACCAAGAAGGGTGCTGATGTGGTCAATTGGTCTCCTGCTGCTGTGGAAGCTTTTCGAGAATTGAAGCGTCGTTTTTCTTCTGCCCCTGTGTTGTGTCGGCCAGATGTTTCGCTTCCGTTCCAGGTCGAGGTTGATGCTTCTGAGATTGGAGCAGGGGCTGTTTTGTCGCAGAGAGGTTCTGATTGCTCGGTGATGAAACCATGCGCCTTCTTTTCCAGGAAGTTCTCGCCTGCTGAGCGAAATTATGATGTGGGCAATCGAGAGTTGCTGGCCATGAAGTGGGCATTCGAGGAGTGGCGTCATTGGCTTGAAGGAGCTAAGCATCGCGTGGTGGTCTTGACTGATCATAAGAACTTGACTTATCTCGAGTCCGCCAAGCGGTTGAATCCTAGACAGGCTCGTTGGTCGTTGTTTTTTGCCCGTTTTGACTTTGTGATTTCGTACCTTCCGGGCTCTAAAAATGTGAAGGCGGATGCTCTGTCTAGGAGTTTTGTGCCCGACTCTCCGGGTTTGTCTGAGCCGGAGGGTATCCTCAAAGAGGGAGTAATTGTGTCTGCCATCTCCCCTGATTTGCGGTGGGTGCTGCAAAAATTTCAGGCTAATAAACCTGATCGTTGCCCAGCGGAGAAACTGTTTGTCCCTGATAGGTGGACGAATAAAGTTATCTCTGAGGTTCATTGTTTGGTGTTGGCTGGTCATCCTGGAATCTTTGGTACCAGAGAGTTAGTGGCTAGATCCTTTTGGTGGCCATCTCTGTCGCGGGATGTGCGTGCTTTTGTGCAGTCCTGTGGGATTTGTGCTCGGGCTAAGCCCTGCTGTTCTCGTGCCAGTGGGTTGCTTTTGCCCTTGCCGGTCCCGAAGAGGCCTTGGACACATATCTCTATGGATTTTATTTCAGATCTTCCCGTCTCTCAAAAGATGTCAGTCATTTGGGTGGTCTGTGATCGCTTCTCTAAGATGGTCCATTTGGTACCCTTGTCTAAATTGCCTTCCTCCTCTGATTTGGTGCCATTGTTCTTCCAGCATGTGGTTCGTTTACATGGCATTCCAGAGAATATCGTTTCTGACAGAGGTTCCCAGTTTGTTTCGAGGTTTTGGCGAGCCTTTTGTGGTAGGATGGGCATTGACTTGTCTTTTTCCTCGGCTTTCCATCCTCAGACTAATGGCCAGACCGAACGAACCAATCAGACCTTGGAAACATATCTGAGATGCTTTGTTTCTGCTGATCAGGATGACTGGGTGTCCTTTTTGCCTTTGGCTGAGTTCGCCCTTAATAATCGGGCCAGCTCGGCAACCTTGGTTTCACCGTTTTTCTGCAACTCTGGGTTCCATCCTCGTTTCTCTTCAGGACAGGTTGAGTCTTCGGACTGTCCTGGTGTGGATACTGTGGTGGACAGGTTGCAGCAGATTTGGACTCATGTGGTGGACAATTTGACCTTGTCCCAGGAGAAGGCTCATCGTTTTGCTAATCGCAGACGCTGTGTGGGTCCCCGACTTCGTGTTGGGGATCTGGTTTGGTTATCTTCTCGTCATATTCCTATGAAGGTTTCCTCTCCTAAGTTTAAACCTCGTTTCATTGGTCCGTATAGGATTTCTGAGGTTCTTAATCCTGTGTCTTTTCGTCTGACCCTTCCAGTTTCTTTTTCCATACATAACGTATTCCATAGGTCATTGTTGCGGAGATACGTGGCACTTATGGTTCCATCTGTTGACCCTCCTGCCCCGGTTTTGGTGGAGGGGGAGTTGGAGTATATTGTGGAGAAGATTTTGGATTCTCGTGTTTCGAGACGGAAACTCCAGTATCTGGTTAAGTGGAAGGGTTATGCTCAGGAAGATAATTCCTGGGTCTTTGCCTCTGATGTCCATGCTTCCGATCTTGTTCGTGCCTTTCATGTGGCTCATCCTGGTCGGCCTGGGGGCTCTGGTGAGGGTTCGGTGACCCCTCCTCAAGGGGGGGGTACTGTTGTGAATTCTGTGGCAGAGCTCCCTCCTGTGGTCACAAGTGGTACTTTGGCTGATTCTCTCTGTGAGCTTCCGTTGGTGGAGGAAAGTGGTACTGCGGCTTCTAAATTTCCTTCCTCAGGTGATGTGGTGAAGTCGTTAGGGGCTTCTCTACTTAACTCCACCTAGTGCTTTGATCCTGGCTTCCAGTCAATGTTCCAGTATTGGACTTGTTTTCCTCCTGGTTCCTTCCTGTGGCCTGCTGCTCTGCATAGCTAAGTTTTCCTTTGCTATTTTGTTTGCTTTTCTTCTGTCCAGCTTATCTATTCGTTTTGCTGGAAGCTCTGGGACGCAGAGGGTGTACCTCCGTGCCGTTAGTTCGGTACGGAGGGTCTTTTTGCCCCCTTTGCGTGGTTTTTAGGGTTTTGTGTTGACCGCAAAGTTACTTTTCCTATCCTCGCTCTGTTCAGAAAGTCGGGCCTCACTTTGCTAAATCTATTTCATCTCTACGTTTGTCTTTTCATCTTAACTCACAGTCATTATATGTGGGGGGCTGCCTTTTCCTTTGGGGTATTTCTCTGAGGCAAGGTAGGCTTATTTTCTATCTTCAGGCTAGCTAGTTTCTCAGGCTGTGCCGAGTTGCATAGGGAGCGTTAGGCGCAATCCACGGCTGCCTCTAGTGTGGTTGGAGAGGATCAGGGATTGCGGTCAACAGAGTTCCCACGTCTCAGAGCTCGTTCTATGTTTTTGGGTAATTGTCAGATCACTGTATGTTCTCTGACCTCTATGTCCACTGTGGTATTGAATTGCCTAAACACAACAACTCACATCATAATCATTTTCTTATGAAATCGGATGTTGTCCAACAGTGCCATTATCTCAGAACTGGCAAAAAGCACTGGGAAACTCAGACATCCATTAATGTTATGAGATGTCTGGCCAGATAAGGTCTTCATGGATGAATTGGAGCTGATGGTGGAGGTGACGGGTGGTCACCAGATACTGATGATGGAGGTGACGGGCGGTCACCAGATACTGATGATGGAGGAGACGGCGGTCACCAGATACTGATGATGGAGGAGACGGGCGGTCACCAGATACTGATGATGGAGGAGACGGGGGGTCACCAGATACTGATGATGGAGGAGACGGGCGGTCACCAGATACTGATGAGAGAGGTGATAGGTGGTCACCAGATACTGATGATGGAGGAGACGGCGGTCACCAGATACTGATGATGGAGGTGACGGGCGGTCACCAGATACTGATGATGGAGGAGACGGGCGGTCACCAGATACTGATGATGGAGGTGACGGGCGGTCACCAGATACTGATGTTGGAGGCGACGGGCGGTCACCAGATACTGATGATGGAGGTGACGGGCGGTCACCAGATACTGATGTTGGAGGCGACGGGCGGTCACCAGGACTTATATTTCTCTTTTCTCACTTTGCATTTTGTTAAATACTAAAACTAAACTAATGAATCTTCTATTTGTGAAAGCTTCTTACTTTGCAGGATATTTTCCACACTTGCCAAAAACCTCTGATTTCTTTGGTTTTTAATTCCAACAGTTTTTATATGACCTCCATGTAATGGTTCAATTACTAAATTGTGAGAATTCCAGAAGAATTGTTATTCTTCTACAATAGCCATCTTGACGGCCGTCTGTGAGGTTCACATTAATCCTTCAGATGCCGCACTGAGTAGAGGAGCATAAGGCTTTGATAAGGAGGAGAACCTGCACCTTGTGCTACTCATGTGTACAGGAAGGGATGGGACGGTGCCAATAGGTGGAGTCTACCATATAAACATCTATTTATATATTATACAAGCCGAGGATTGTTCTGCCCCATTAATTAATAGACAGATATGCATAAAGTAACCACCCATGTACCAGACAGGAGCTGACATACAGGAATAGCCAAGGATCTGGAGAAAAACAGGATCACAAAACCACAGGCTGTTCACCGAGACCTGGTATGCCACTATAGTCCCTTCCCTAGGAGACGTCATCATAGATCCTTACTAGGTCCTCTACACAGCTGTACTGTGAACATTACTATGACCTCTACATGGATCTACCATCTCCTCACTAGAAGATGTTATCATAGATCATTACTAGGACCTCTACACAGCTCTACAGTCTCCTCAATAGGAGATGTCATAATAGATCATTACTAGGACCTCTACACAGCTCTACAGTCTCCTCAATAGGAGATGTCATCATAGATCTTTACTAGGACCTCTACACAGCTCTACAGTCTCCTCAATAGGAGATGTCATAATAGATCTTTACTAGGACCTCTACACAGCTCTACAGTCTCCTCAATAGGAGATGTCATAATAGATCATTACTAGGACCTCTACATGGCTATACTGTCTCCTCACTAGAAGATGTCATCATAGATCATTACTAGGTCCTCTACACAGCTGTACTGTGAACATTACTATGACCTCTACAGGGATCTATCATCTCCTCACTAGAAGATGTCATCATAGATCATTACTAGGACCTCTACACAGCTCTACAGTCTCCTCAATAGGAGATGTCATAATAAATCATTACTAGGACCTCTACATGGCTATACTGTCTCCTCACTAAGAGATGTCATCATAGATCATTACTAGGACCTCTACATGGCTATACTGTCTCCTCACTAGAAGATGTCATCATAGATCATTACTAGGACCTCTACATGGCTATACTGTCTCCTCACTAGAAGATGTCATCATAGATCTTTACTAGGACCTCTACACAGCTCTACAGTCTCCTCAATAGGAGATGTCATAATAGATCATTACTAGGACCTCTACATGGCTATACTGTCTCCTCACTAGAAGATGTCATCATAGATCTTTACTAGGACCTCTACACAGCTCTACATCTCCTCACTAAGAGATGTCATCATAGATCATTATTTGAACCTCTACATGGCTGTACAGTTTCCTCACTAAGAGATGTCATCATAGATCATTACTAGGACCTTTACATTGCTCTACCATCTCCTCACTAGAAGATGTCATCATAGATCATTACTAGGACCTCTACATGGCTATACTGTCTCCTCACTAGAAGATGTCATCATAGATCTTTACTAGGACCTCTACACAGCTCTACAGTCTCCTCAATAGGAGATGTCATAATAGATCATTACTAGGACCTCTACATGGCTATACTGTCTCCTCACTAGAAGATGTCATCATAGATCTTTACTAGGACCTCTACACAGCTCTACATCTCCTCACTAAGAGATGTCATCATAGATCATTATTTGAACCTCTACATGGCTGTACAGTTTCCTCACTAAGAGATGTCATCATAGATCATTACTAGGACCTTTACATGGCTCTACTGTCTTCTCACTAGGAGATGTCATCATAGATCATTACTAGGACCTTTACATTGCTCTACCATCTCCTCACTAGAAGATGTCATCATAGATCATTACTAGGACCTCTACTTTGCTCTACTGTCTCCTCTCTAGGAGATGTCACCATAGATCATTACTAGGACCTCTACAGTGCTCTACCATCTCCTTACTAGAAGATGTCACCATAGATCATTACTGGGACCTCTACATGGCTCTACCATCTCCTTACTAGAAGATGTCACCATAGATCATTACTAGGACCTCTACATGGCTTTACCATCTTCTCACTAGGAAATGTCATCATAGATCATTAATAGGACCTCTACATGGCTATACCATCTTCTCACTAGAAGATGTCATTATGTCATCATCATTACTAGGATCTATAATATACATTTCTGGTAGTGAATCGAGGATCCTGGGTCCTGATCTTATAGTTTTATTTGACATACAATTATTAAACATCCCCATGATATGTATAAATCTGTATAATCAGTGATGTCGGCCCAGAAATCTCTTTGCACCAGTCAGAAACCCCCATAAATATGAATATCCTGAAGAAGACCCCAAGTGTCCTACAAGAAGAGTAATTACATCCGCTCCTGTTGGCTTATACTTCTTGTAATGTGCACATTGGGTGACCGGACGAGTGATCGGGTGACCTGACGAGTGATCGGGTGACCTGATGAGTGATCGGGTGACCTGACGAGTGATCGGGTGACCTGACGAGTGATCGGGTGACCTGATGATGAGTGATCGGGTGACCTGACGAGTGATCGGGTGACCTGACGAGTGACCGCCTTTACATGCGCCATTTACTATCTTACAATATATGAGGTGGGACGGGGGTCCGTGTCGCTCACGTCAATAGTGCAGACCCTGGGCTATTATATAAGGATGATGTGGAATCCGGCTGATATTTTTTTCTCTCACATTATCTGGTTATTCCTGAGTTATGATTCAGTCCATGTCACAACAATGAACCAAAATGACAGGAGACAATAGAAGGATAAAGAGGCGCTGCGGTGCCATGGGACATAGAGACACTGCTCCAATAATTTACTGTCACAATAATCTTCACTAATTGATTTAATTATTCTTAGAACAGCCGGACTGGGACTCGTTATAGGAGAAAACAATGTCTAACAAGAGATGTCACTCTGCAAGCACATAGGGAACGTCTCTGAAGACGCGAAAAAGGAGGAAAACAAGAGACTCCACCGAGAGTCCACCCAGAGGAGATCAACGCTCCATAACAACCTCAATAAGAACAAAACAGAGGCTAATATGGTGCAAATATCCACATCAAAGTCAGCAAATATAACTGTACTACGTGAAAGTGTAAGAACCGAGTATATACCACTGTACATCAATAATCAACTAGGAATTATGTAATTATAGTAATACAGAGGCTTCGCACAAAACAAGAACATCATCAAAAAGTGAATTTATTTCAGTTCAATACAAAAAGTGAATCTCGTATATTCTATAGAGTCATTACACACAGAGTGATCTATTTCACGGGTTTATTTCTGTTAATGTCGATGATTATGGTTTACAGCCAATGAAAACCAAAAATTATCTTAGTAAATTAGAATACTTTATAACACCAGCTGGAAAAATGATTGTGAAATCCCAAATGTCGTCCTACTGAAATGTTTGTTCAATAAATGCACTCAATACTTGGTCTTTGTTCCTTTTGCATCAATTACTGCATCAATGCGGCGTGGCATGGAGGCGATCAGCCTGTAGTTCTGCTGAGGGGTTATGGAAGCCCAGGTTGCTTTGATAGCAGCCTTCAGCTCGTCTACATTGTTGGGTCTGGTGTCTCATCTTCCTCTTGACAATACTCCATAGATTCTCTATGAGGTTAAGGTCAGGCGAGTTTACTGTTAATCAAGCGCAGTGATACTGTTGTTTTTACACCAGGTATTGGTACTTTTGGCCGTGTGGACAGGGGCCAAGTCCTGCTGGAGAATGGACATTTCCATCTCCAAAAAGCTTGGTCTTGGTCTTGATAAAACACAGTGGACCTACACCAGCAGATGACATGGCCCCCAAACCATCACTGATTATGGAGACTTCACACCAGACCTCCAGCAGCTTGGATTGTGGCCTCCACTCTTCCTCCAGACTCTGGGACCTTGATTTCAAACGTCTAGCGTGAAGTCTCCACAATCAGTGATGGTTTGGGGCCCATGTCATCTGCCGGTGTAGGTCCACTGTGTTTTATCAAGACCAAAGTCAGCGCAGCCGTCAATTAGGACATTTTAGAGCTCTTCATTCTTCCTTCAAGCTTTTTGGAGAAGGAAATGTCATTCTCCAGCAGGACTTGGCCCCTGTCCACACGGCCAAAAGTACCAATACCTGGTGTAAAAACAACAGTATCACTGGGCTTGATTGGCAGAAAAGTCGCTTGACCTTAACCCCATAGAGAATCTATGGAGTATTGTCAAGAGGAAGATGAGACACCAGACCCAACAATGCAGACGAGCTGAAGGCTGCTATCAAAGCAACCTGGGCTTCCATAACCCCTTAGCAGCGCCACAGGCTGATCGCCTCCATGCCACGCCGCATTGATGCAGTAATTGATGCCCAAGGTTTCCCGACCAAGTACTGAGGGCATTTACTGATCATACATTTCAGTAGGACATTTCAGATTTTACAATCATTTTTCCAGTAGGTGTTATAAAGTATTCTAATTTACTGAGATAACAACTTTTGGGTTTTCATTGGCTGTAAGCCATAATCATCAAGATTAACAGAAATAAACAAGTGAAATAGATCACTATTATAATACTGCCCCCTATGTACAAGAATATAACTACTATAATACTGCCCCTATGTACAAGAATATAACTACTATAATACTGCTCCTATGTACAAGAATATAACTACTATTATACTGCTCCTATGTACAAGAATATAACTACTATAATACTGCCCCTATGTACAAGAATATAACTACTATAATACTGCCTCCGATGTACAAGAATATAACTGCTATAATACTGCCCCTATGTACAAGAATATAAATACTATAATACTGCCCCTATATACAAGAATATAACTACTATAATACTGCTCCTATGTACAAGAATATAACTACTATAATACTGCTCCTATGTACAAGAATATAACTACTATAATACTGCTCCCTATGTACAAGAATATAACTACTATAATACTGCCCCTATGTACAAGAATATAACTACTATAGTACTGCCCCTATGTACAAGAATATAAATACTATAATACTGCCCCTATATACAAGAATATAACTACTATAATACTGCTCCTATGTACAAGAATGTAACTACTATAATACTGCTCCTATGTACAAGAATATATCTACTATAATACTGCTCCTATGTACAAGAATATAACTACTATAATACTGCTCCTATGTACAAGAATATAACTACTATAATACTGCTCCCTATGTACAAGAATATAACTACTATAATACTGCCCCTATGTACAAGAATATAACTACTATAGTACTGCCCCTATGTACAAGAATATAAATACTATAATACTGCCCCTATATACAAGAATATAACTACTATAATACTGCTCCTATGTACAAGAATGTAACTACTATAATACTGCTCCTATGTACAAGAATATATCTACTATAATACTGCTCCCTATGTACAAGAATATAACTACTATAATACTGCCCCTATGTACAAGAATATAACTACTATAGTACTGCCCCTATGTACAAGAATATAAATACTATAATACTGCCCCTATATACAAGAATATAACTACTATAATACTGCCCCTATGTACAAGAATGTAACTACTATAATACTGCTCCTATGTACAGTAATAAAACTACTATAATACTGCTCCTATGTACAAGAATATAACTACCATAATACTGCCCCTATGTACAAGAATATAACTACTATAATACTGCCCCTATGTACAAGAATATAACTACTATAATACTGCTCCTATGTACAAGAATACAACTACTATAATACTGCTCCTATGTACAAGAATATAACTACTATAATACTGCCCCCTATGTACAAGAATATAACTACTATAATACTGCCCCCTATGTACAAGAATATAACTACTATAATACTGCCCCTATGTACAAGAATATAACTACTATAATACTGCCCCTATGTACAAGAATATAACTACTATAGTACCGCCCCCTATGTACAAGAATATATCTACTATAATACTGCTCCTATGTACAAGAATATAACTACTATAATACTGCCCCTATGTACAAGAATATAACTACTATAATACTGCTCCTATGTACAGTAATATAACTACTATAATACTGCTCCTATGTACAAGAATATAACTACCATAATACTGCCCCTATGTACAAGAATATAACTACTATAATACTGCTCCTATGTACAAGAATATAACTACTATAATACTGCTCCTATGTATAAGAATATAACTACTATAATACTGCCCCTACGTACAGGAATATAACTACCATAATACTGCCCCTATGTACAAGAATATAACTACTATAATACTGCCCCTATGTACAAGAATATAACTACTATAATACTGCCCCTACGTACAGGAATATAACTACCATAATAATGCCCCTATGTACAAGAATATAACTACTATAATACTGCCCCTATGTACAAGAATATAACTACTATAATACTGCCCCCTATGTACAAGAATATAACTACTATAATACTGCCCCTATGTACAAGAATATAACTACTATAATACTGCTCCTATGTACAAGAATATAACTACTATAATACTGCCCCTATGTACAAGAATATAACTACTATAATACTGCTCCTATGTACAAGAATATAACTACTATAATACTGCCCCCTATGTACAAGAATATAACTACTATAATACTGCTCCTATGTACAAGAATATAACTACTATAATACTGCCCCTATGTACAAGAATATAACTACTATAATACTGCCTCTGTGTACAAGAATATAACTACTATAATACTGCTCCTACGTACAAGAATATAACTACTATAATACTGCTCCCATGTACAAGAATATAACTACTATAATACTGCCCCTATGTACAAAAATATAACTACTATAATACTGCCGCTATGTACAAGAATATAACTACTGTAATCCTGTCCTATGTAAAAGAATATAACTACTATAATACTGCTCCTATGTACAAGAATATAACTAGTATAATACTGCCCCTATGTACAATAATATAACTACTATAATACTGCTCCTATGTACAAGAATATAACTACTATAATACTGCTCCTATGTACAAGAATATAACTACTATATTACTGCCCCTATGTACAAAAATATAACTACTATAATACTGCTCCTATGTACAAGAATATAACTACTATAATACTGCTCCTATGTACAAGAATATAACTACTATAATACTTCTCCCTATATACAGGAATATAACTACTATAATACTGCTCCTATGTACAAGAATATAACTACTATAATACTGCTCCTATGTACAAGAATATAACTACTTTATTACTGCCCCTATGTACAAGAATATAACTACTATAATACTGCCCCTATGTACATGAATATAACTACTATAATACTGCCCCTATGTACAAGAATATAACTACTATAATACTTCTCCCTATATACAGGAATATAACTACTATAATACTGCTCCTATGTACAAGAATATAACTACTATAATACTGCTCCTATGTACAAGAATATAACTACTATAATACTTCTCCCTATATACAGGAATATAACTACTATAATACTGCTCCTATGTACAAGAATATAACTACTATAATACTGCTCCTATGTACAAGAATATAACTACTATATTACTGCCCCTATGTACAAGAATATAACTACTATAATACTGCCCCTATGTACATGAATATAACTACTATAATACTGCCCCTATGTACAGGAATATAACTACTATAATACTGCTCCTATGTACAGAATATAACTACTATAATACTGCTCCTATGTACAAGAATATAACTACTATAATAATGCCCCTATGTACAGGAATATAACTACTATAATACTGCTCCTATGTACAAGAATATAACTACTATAATACTGCCCCCTATGTACAAGAATATAACTACTATAATACTGCCCCTATGTACAAGAATATAACTACTATAATACTGCCCCTATGTACAGAATATAACTACTACAATACTGCCCCTATGTACATGAATATAACTACTATAATACTGCCCCTATGTACATGAATATAACTACTATAATACTGCCCCTATGTACAAGAATATAACTACTATAATACTGCCCCTATGTACAATAATATAACTACTATAATACTGCCCCTATGTACAAGAATATAACTACTATAATACTGCCCCTATGTACAAGAATATAACTACTATAATACTGCCCCTATGTACATGAATATCACTACTATAATACTGCCCCTATGTACAGAATATAACTACTATAATACTGCCCCTATGTACAGAATATAACTACTATCATACTGCCTCTATGTACATGAATATCACTACTATAATACTGCCCCTATGTACAGAATATAACTACTACAATACTGCCCCTATGTACATGAATATAACTACTATAATACTGCCCCTATGTACATGAATATAACTACCATAATACTGCCCCTATGTACAAGAATATAACTACTATAATACTGCCCCTATGTACAAGAATATAACTACTATAATACTGCCCCTATGTACATGAATATCACTACTATAATACTGCCCCTATGTACAGAATATAACTACTATAATACTGCCCCTATGTACAAGAATATAACTACTATAATACTGCCCCTATGTACAGAATATAACTACTATAATACTGCCCCTATGTACATGAATATAACTACTATAATACTGCCTCCTATGTACAAGAATATAACTACTATAATACTGCCCCTATGTACAGGAATATAACTACTATAATACTGCTCCTATGTACAGAATATAACTACTATAATACTGCTCCTATGTACAGAATATAACTACTATAATACTGCCCCTATGTACAGAATATAACTACTATAATACTGCTCCTATGTACAAGAATATAACTACTATAATACTGCTCCTATGTACAGAATATAACTACTATAATACTGCCCCTATGTACAGAATATAACTACTATAATACTGCTCCTATGTACAAGAATATAACTACTATAATACTGCCCCTATGTACAAGAATATAACTACTATAATACTGCTCCTATGTACAAAAATATAACTACTATAATACTGCCCCTATGTACAAGAATATAACTACTATAATACTGCTCCTATGTACAAGAATATAACTACTATAATACTGCCCCTATGTACAAGAATATAACTACTATAATACTGCAACCTATGTACAAGAATATAACTACTATAATACTGCCCCTATGTACAAGAATATAAGTACTATAATACTGCCCTATGTACAGGGATATAACTACTATAATACTGCCCCTATGTACAAGAATATAACTACTATAATACTGCTCCTATGTACAAGAATATAACTACTATAATACTGCCCTATGTACAGGGATATAACTACTATAATACTGCCCCTATGTACAAGAATATAACTACTATAATACTGCTCCTATGTACAAGAATATAACTACTATAATACTGCTCCTATGTACAAGAATATAACTACTATAATACTGCCCCTATGTACAAGAATATAACTACTATAATACTGCTCCTATGTACAAGAATATAACTACTATAATACTGCTCCCTTTATACAAGAATATAACTACTATAATACTGCCCCTATGTACAAGAATATAACTACTATAATACTGCCCTATGTACAGGGATATAACTACTATAATACTGCCCCTATGTACAAGAATATAACTACTATAATACTGCCCCTATGTACAAGAATATAAGTACTATAATACTGCCCTATGTACAGGGATATAACTACTATAATACTGCCCCTATGTACAAGAATATAACTACTATAATAACATATAGTAACATACTCAGAAGGGAGGTAAGAACATTTCTAAAACAATCCACAGCGAGGAGATTGGAACAAAACAAAATCCTCTAAACTGCATGCTCGCAAACGCCAGAAGCCTGACAAACAAGATGGAAGAACTAGAAGCAGAAATATCTACAGGTAACTTTGACATAGTGGGAATAACCGAGACATGGTTAGATGAAAGCTATGACTGGGCAGTTAACTTACAGGGTTACAGTCTGTTTAGAAAGGATCGTAAAAATCGGAGAGGAGGAGGGGTTTGTCTCTATGTAAAGTCTTGTCTAAAGTCCACTTTAAGGGAGGATATTAGCGAAGGAAATGAGGATGTCGAGTCCATATGGGTCGAAATTCATGGAGGGAAAAATGGTAACAAAATTCTCATTGGGGTCTGTTACAAACCGCCAAATATAACAGAAACCATGGAAAGTCTACTTCTAAAGCAGATAGATGAAGCTGCAACCCATAATGAGGTCCTGGTTATGGGGACTTTAACTACCCGGATATTAACTGGGAAACAGAAACCTGTGAAACCCATAAAGGCAACAGGTTTCTGCTAATAACCAAGAAAAATTATCTTTCACAATTGGTGCAGAATCCAACCAGAGGAGCAGCACTTTTAGACCTAATACTATCTAATAGACCTGACAGAATAACAAATCTGCAGGTGGTCGGGCATCTAGGAAATAGCGACCACAATATTGTGCAGTTTCACCTGTCTTTCACTAGGGGCACTTGTCAGGGAGTCACAAAAACACTGAACTTTAGGAAGGCAAAGTTTGAACAGCTTAGAGATGCCCTTAATCTGGTAGACTGGGACAATATCCTCAGAAATGAGAATACAGATAATAAATGGGAAATGTTTAAGAACATCCTAAATAGGCAGTGTAAGCGGTTTATACCTTGTGGGAATAAAAGGACTAGAAATAGGAAAAACCCAATGTGGCTAAACAAAGAAGTAAGACAGGCAATTAACAGTAAAAAGAAAGCATTTGCACTACTAAAGCAGGATGGCACCATTGAAGCTCTAAAAAACTATAGGGAGAAAAATACTTTATCTAAAAAACTAATTAAAGCTGCCAAAAAGGAAACAGAGAAGCACATTGCTAAGGAGAGTAAAACTAATCCCAAACTGTTCTTCAACTATATCAATAGTAAAAGAATAAAAACTGAAAATGTAGGCCCCTTAAAAAATAGTGAGGAAAGAATGGTTGTAGATGACGAGGAAAAAGCTAGCATATTAAACACCTTCTTCTCCGCGGTATTCACGGTGGAAAATGAAATGCTAGGTGAAATCCCAAGAAACAATGGAAACCCTATATTAAGGGTCACCAATCTAACCCAAGAAGAGGTGCGAAACCGGCTAAATAAGATTAAAATAGATAAATCTCCGGGTCCGGATGGCATACACCCACGAGTACTAAGAGAACTAAGTAATGTAATAGATAAACCATTATTTCTTATTTTTAGTGACTCTATAGCGACAGGGTCTGTTCCGCAGGAGTGGCGCATAGCAAATGTGGTGCCAATATTCAAAAAGGGCTCTAAAAGTGAACCTGGAAATTATAGGCCAGTAAGTCTAACCTCTATTGTTGGTAAAATATTTGAAGGGTTTCTGAGGGATGTTATTCTGGATTATCTCAATGAGAATAACTGTTTAACTCCATATCAGCATGGGTTTATGAGAAATCGCTCTTGTCAAACCAATCTAATCAGTTTTTATGAAGAGGTAAGCTATAGACTGGACCACGGTGAGTCATTGGACGTGGTATATCTCGATTTTTCCAAAGCGTTTGATACCGTGCCGCACAAGAGGTTGGTACACAAAATGAGAATGCTTGGTCTGGGGGAAAATGTGTGTAAATGGGTTAGTAACTGGCTTAGTGATAGAAAGCAGAGGGTGGTTATAAATGGTATAGTCTCTAACTGGGTCGCTGTGACCAGTGGGGACCGCAGGGGTCAGTATTGGGACCTGTTCTCTTCAACATATTCATTAATGATCTGGTAGAAGGTTTACACAGTAAAATATCGATATTTGCAGATGATACAAAACTATGTAAAGCAGTTAATACAAGAGAAGATAGTATTCTGCTACAGATGGATCTGGATAAGTTGGAAACTTGGGCTGAAAGGTGGCAGATGAGGTTTAACAATGATAAATGTAAGGTTATACACATGGGAAGAAGGAATCAATGTCACCATTACACACTGAATGGGAAACCACTGGGTAAATCTGACAGGGAGAAGGACTTGGGGATCCTAGTTAATGATAAACTTACCTGGAGCAGCCAGTGCCAGGCAGCAGCTGCCAAGGCAAACAGGATCATGGGGTGCATTAAAAGAGGTCTGGATACACATGATGAGAGCATTATACTGCCTCTGTACAAATCCCTAGTTAGACCGCACATGGAGTACTGTGTCCAGTTTTGGGCACCGGTGCTCAGGAAGGATATAATGGAACTAGAGAGAGTACAAAGGAGGGCAACAAAATTAATAAAGGGGATGGGAGAACTACAATACCCAGATAGATTAGCGAAATTAGGATTATTTAGTCTAGAAAAAAGACGACTGAGGGGCGATCTAATAACCATGTATAAGTATATAAGGGGACAATACAAATATCTCGCTGAGGATCTGTTTATACCAAGGAAGGTGACGGGCACAAGGGGGCATTCTTTGCGTCTGGAGGAGAGAAGGTTTTTCCACCAACATAGAAGAGGATTCTTTACTGTTAGGGCAGTGAGAATCTGGAATTGCTTGCCTGAGGAGGTGGTGATGGCGAACTCAGTCGAGGGGTTCAAGAGAGGCCTGGATGTCTTACTGGAGCAGAACAATATTGTATCATACAATTAGGTTCTGTAGAAGGACGTAGATCTGGGGATTTATTATGATGGAATATAGGCTGAACTGGATGGACAAATGTCTTTTTTCGGCCTTACTAACTATGTTACTATGTTACTATGTTACTATACTGCTCCTATGTACAAGAATATAACTACTATAATACTGCCCCTATGTACAAGAATATAACTACTATAATACTGCCCCTATGTACAAGAATATAACACCTATAATACTGCCTCCTAGCTGTGAGGTTGTGTGTCTGTAGCTCTCCTGATGTCTGGAGCAAGCCCAGGGAGGGGCCACCCTGGGCGGGGAAGCTCCCCAGGCAAGGCCCAGGCTTCTCGGCCTACACTGGGACAAGGCTCCCAGACCTCTCTGAATGGGAATATTAATCCCAAAGCCTCTGTGAGACCAGTGAATGCAGCGGCCAAAGCTGCAGCAGTTCTGTGAAGGAGGAAAAACTTGCGAGTAAAGTTTTGGGAGGAAAATCTACTCCAAGTCCAGCAAAGAAGCCAGAAGGTAAAGTGTTGGTGAGTGATGTTCCACAGCACAGTGTGAAGTCCTGTAACTCCCCGGTCAGTCAGCCGCCCCTGCCTGAGGCTCAGGTGAGATCGGTCTCAGCTGTACCAATCACCTCTCCTGCATCCAGGCAGAGACGGACGTCTTTGGAAAGACAGACTATCCAGGAGAACTTGCAGCAACATGGCAGTGTGGCGCTGTCAGGACGCACCCGGTCACAGTCAGGTGGCAGCGATAAATCTGCTGCGGAGCCGGCATCCAGCCGAGGAGCCACAAAGCCATCTGTGGTGGAACCGCACAAGGCAGTGTTCAAAACCCCTGTACCCGTGGTGAAGACAAAACCTGTGCAGCCGGCGCGTGCACCCGAGCTGCAGCTAGCGGACGAGATACCGGGACTTGTCAGAAAGCTGGGTGAGTTACAGCAGCAAAAAAAAGCGCTGCAAATGGAAGTAGACTTTATCTATAGTCTAAAGACCACTAACCCTGCCAGTAATGATGTGTATGACCTGAGGCTGAACACACTGGGGGTGCAGCTGGCAAGTGTGGTGCAGGACATTGAATCTGTGCTGGAGGGCATGGGGCCCCTGGCGGAGACCTACAGGAACCGGGAGCGGTTCGCCTCCTATAAGCAGGACTGTGCTGTAGAGACCGGGACCCCCCAGCAGCGGACACGGCCAGTGTTACAGGCTGCCCGCTTCTGCTTCCAGGAAGGGAAAAAACTGCAGCAGCAAGCAGCTGAGTGTGAACAGGAGCATGCACTTCAGACTCCAACAGAGGCACCACAGGTCCCAGAATGCCCCACGCAGGAGCCGGACTGTATTTGTGAGACTGTTTGTGCTGCTGAGGCAGCTGAGTGTGAACAAGATCATACACTTCAGACTCCAGCAGAGGCACCACAGGTCCCAGAATGCCCACGCAGGAGCAGGACATTATTTGTGAGACTGTTTGTGCTGATGAGGCCGAGGCTGAGGCTGAGGCACAGACTGGGGCTGGTGATGTTGTGCCCATGGGGTCGGGGGTTGGGGAGGTTTCACATTCTGTCATGGACGTGGCACTGTCTGATGATAATGATGCTGCTAATGATAATGTGCATGATATGTGTGACTATCCCCCATTACCATCTAGTCCACAAGGTGTGGCAGCCCCCCCTGCTGCAGACCCTCTCCCTGTCAGTCGGCCCAGTGTGACCCGGCAGGTGCCCCCCAGGAATGCCTGGAGCCGCGGCGCCCCATCCTTCACTTCCAGCGCCAGGTATACCGGCCAGACATTTAAGCGCATTAATGTGGTGCGGTTTAAGTACATAGGTGCCAAGGAGGATCTGCCACAGCGCAGGTATGTGGTGAGAGAGCTGCTATGCGGCCAGATGGGGTTTGTGGCAAACGAGATACTGGCGGTGTCCAATCTTCTGGACAGACAGGGCTACGAGGTCAGCTTCAAGCTGCAGTGTGCCTGGACAGGTTCTGGTCCAATTACCCCAGGTTCAGAGACGCTGAAGGCTGGAATAAGTTTATATTGGTTCCTATCTCCAGGCCGGACACTGTCACAGTGAATATCACCTTCTGGAATGAGGCCGTTCCCCCACAGGACATCGAGGTGTGGCTCCGGAGACACTGTGACCTCGCCTCTGGACTCTCCAAGGTCAGAGATGAGGATGGTATCTGGACAATGGGGTGGAAAGCTGTGGTGAAACTGCGGCAATTTAATAACATTACTGCCCATTTACCCAACTCCTTCTTCATTGGGAGGGAGAAGGGAAGATGTTATTACCCCGGGCAGCCCAGGAAATGCTTCAAATGTGGTGAGAAAGGTCATCTGGCCAACGCCTGTACTGTGGTGAAGTGCAGCCTGTGCGGGGATATCGGCCATGTCGCTGTGGATTGCCGGGATGTTAGGTGCAACCTCTGCGGTAAGATGGGCCACCCTCACAGGGACTGTCCAGACGCCTGGCATAATATCTGCAGAGTCTTCCCTGATGAGGCTGTACTGGCAGGGGCAGAGGCTCAGGAGGATGAGGATGTGGTGGCAGGGGCGCATGAGGGGGAGGATTTAATTTCAGGAGAGATGGTGACCAGCCCAGATGCCCAGCAGGAGTCCACTCATAAGCAGGGTATAGAGGGTGCAGAGGGGAACTTGGAGGTCTCTCCTCAGGTCCAGCAGCCTCAGGTAGCCCCCCCTTCAGCATCACTGTCTGAATCTGATGACTGGAGCGTTAATCACAATAAAAGGAAGAAAAAGAGCACGTCCTCCCGTAAACCTGAGGCAGAATATGACGCCCGTCAGAGTGCTACTATGAAGGTTCAGAATTGTGCAGGAGTGATGGTTGTGTCCAACAAGTATGGGGTTTTATCGGAGTCTAATGATGATGATTATGAGACAGAGTTGAGGAAAGTTGATGCAGAGTGTGACAGGGACATAGAGGACCACCCTCCGTCAAAGCGGAAGCCTTTATCTGTGGACCCTCGGGTAGAGTCTGACATGGACACCGGTGGTGGACAGAACATCCCTGACTCATGATGATGGCAGTTACTGTGCTCCTTCTCTATTGTGTTGTGATGGCGGGGTTCTCATTAACACTAACCTCAAGTAATGTCAACAGTATTAAGGCAAGGAGGACGAGACATGTGGTGTATGAACATCTCACACATCTGGACACCGATGTCATTTTCCTGCAGGAGACACGACTGACATCTCTGGGGCTTATGAGAGAGGCTGAGAGGGAATGGCGGTGCGGTCCTTCTTTCTGGTCACTGGCTGTGGAGCCTTACGCCGGAGTCGCTGTCCTGTTTAACACCAATGATGTGACTGTGCATAGGATGACGGAGGTGGTCATGGGAAGATGTTTGGTCCTGGAAGTCACTATTCATGGGAGGCGACTCCGGCATATTAACATCTATGGGCCACAGACAGTGACTGACAGGATCCAGCTATTTAATAACGTTAAGCCATACCTCTTCACTTCTCTTCCGGTGGTGATGGCAGGGGACTTTAACGCCATACTGACGTCAGGTGACAGTTCCTCGGGCAGGACAGTGACCAGGGACGGGAAGGTCCTACATAACATTATAATGCAGGCTGGACGGACTGACTGACGTTTTCGCACAGGGAGGTCGACAGCCAAAATTCACATATTCATGTTCCAACAGGAGCAGTTGGGTTGATTTTGCTTTTGTGAGTCCTACTGAGGCTGTTGACACCCTGAGTGAGAAGGTCGTCCCTTACTCTGATCATCTCGCCTTGTGCTTCTGTCTGGGGACCTCTAACCGTCTGGAGATCAGTCGAGGGTTGTGGAGGCTCAATTCCAGTCTCCTGGATGATGCTTATGTTCAGAGTCGTGTCTACTCCCTTATCCAGCTTCATCTAGATAGGGTTGACTTCTATGACAACATGACCGGCTGGTGGGAGGACGTCAAGGAGGATATCAGATCCCTCTTAAAGAGACTGTCAGTTAATAAAGGGAGGAATAAGTACAGCCAGTACCTAAAGCTGCGTAAAGAATTGGAGTCACTATATTCGGCAGGCGGGGATGACAAAGTTAAGATCGACCGACTGAAATCTGAGATAAGGCAGTATCAGTATAGTAGGTATACCTCCCTGGTTCTTGAACGGGATTATGGGTCCTTAGGGGCCCCTGATCCCTTTGAGAATTGCAGGGAGAGGGTAGTAAAAAAAATGGTCACGGGTCTCACTGACTTCCAGGGTGCATTGCAGGATTCACGGGAGGGTATCCTGGAGGTGGTCAGATCTTACTATGCTGACTTGTTTCAGAGGAAAGTTTTGGATAAAGATAAGATGGCTCAATTCTTGGAGGCAACTCCTGCGCCTGATACTAATGATCTGGACTTTTCTCCTTTGACAGCGGAGTTAACGGTGGAGGAAGTTAAGGAGGCTATTGATAAATTACATCTGAAGAAGGCACCAGGTCCAGATGGCATAACAGCAGAATTTTATAGGAAATTCAGAGACCTCCTGGCTCCAATCCTCATGGATGTGTATAAAAGTTGTCTAGAAAATCACCTGATGCCTCCATCCATGAGAGTGTCCTCGTTGATTCTGCTGTCTAAAGGTAAAGAGCCAAGCGACATCAAGAACTGGAGGCCAATTGCCCTCTTGAATGTGGACAGGAAGATTCTAGCAAAGATCCTGTTTTCTAGATTAGTCTGTTTGTCCCCAGCACTGTTGGCAGGCTCTCAGTTTGGCACAGTAAAAGGGCGGAACATCTCTGGAGCAGTCATCTCGATACGGGAGATGTTTGAGAGATGTAAAGCTCTGCGGTGTGGGAAATATATTGTTAGTTTGGACCAGGCGAAAGCCTTTGACAGGGTTGATCATGACTATCTGTGGGCCACTTTGTCAAAGTACGGTATTCCGGGACAATTTGTGGATTGGCTGAAGACATTGTACAGAGAGGCGGTGAGCTTTCCTCTGATTAATGGTTGGCAGGGTGACACTTTTGGAGTTGGGGCAGGGGTGAGACAGGGTTGTCCACTGAGTCCTCTCCTGTAGGTTTTTGCCCTAGACCCGTTTCTGAGGTCACTGCAGGAGTGTGATTTTCAGGGGGTGCCGGTCCCCCATTGCCAGCCTCTGAATGTTGTTGCCTATGCGGATGATGTGACGTTGGTGATCTCTAATCTTCGAGAGGTGCAGATGTTATCTGCGTCTATCAGAAGTTACTCAGAGGCCTCCGGGTCTCTGGTCAACCTTGAGAAGAGTCAAGCTCTGTGGACATTAGATACTGACCCCAGCTATGATCTGCTGCAGTTTGCCAAAGCCTCCACCCATATTAAGATCCTCGGGGTTAAATTTGGGAGGGATGATAATGCCACCCTAAATTGGGAGGAGAAATTGAAAGCCGGAAATGCAAAGGTTCAGCGATGGAAGAACTGGAGGCTGACCTACAGAGAAAGGGTCGCAATGTTGAAGACTTACCTGGTCCCTGTTTTCTTGTATGTCTCTGTCATTTTCCCTTTGCCAGAATCTTTCTCGGCGAAGCTCTTCAGCCTGTTCTTCCAGCTCTTGTGGGGGAATAGGTTGAACCTAATAAAGAGGGGAATAACGTACCTACAGCGGAGAGAGGGTGGGCTGGATATGTTGAATCCAAGGGTTTTCTTTGACTCCTTGTTTCTAAAGGTAAATTTTGGGAACATGAACTCAAACAGTAGCTCCCTGTGGGTAAATAGTATCAGGTACTGGATATTGCCTTTTGCAGAATCTTGGTTGCGAGGCGGCAGTCTCAAGAGGAGGAGATGGACAGGTGACCACCTCCCCCAGCATCTGGACTATGGTCTGAAGTGTGTTTGGAGGTGGGGACTGGAGAAGTCTTACATTGAGAGCAGTACGAGAAGAGACCTGTATGCTCATGTATGTAGGACTTTCTTCTACTCTCCACTGGCCCTGAGAGATTGTGTCACCACCACCCTGCAGGAAAGCCTTAGGTTCCTAAACGGGAAAAGACTTCCTCCTAAACTGTTTGACATCACTTGGCTTTCGCTGCATAGTCGGCTTTTTGTCAGGGGGAACCTGAAACATCTGAGTGTCTCTGATCGGAATTGTCCCCTTGGCTGTCAGCAGGAGGAGACTATGGAGCACTTTATATGTGATTGCTGGGGAGGGAGGAAGATCTGGGAGGAAGTGTCTGATAATCTAAGAATCCCCAGACTGCGGACTCTAAAGTATCCTGACATTATCTATGGTGTCCCCTCCACTGTTAGTAACATCGACAGAGAGACGATGTACATTATAATAAGCGTCGTCAAATACTATCATTGGCACATGAGAACCCGGGTGTCACTGCACAATGAGCTGTTTGATCACACCGCTGCGGCTGGTCAGGTAATGTCAGAACTCCGGTGGATAAAATCGCTAGAAGTTGGAAGGAGTCCGAGAAATATTAAGCAATGGAGGAATGTAAAATTCAGTTAGAAAATATGATATGACTTTTTTTTTTTTTTTTTTAATTTTCTTCTACCTCCAGGTGTGGACACTTTAATTTATGTATCAATATGATCTGATTATTTAGTACTTGTGTATATATGACCAAAGTGAATTGTGTTTTGTAATTCTTGTAATTCTGGGTGATTTTTGTTTTTATTATAATTGTATTTATGTTTGGTTTTTATAATAAAAATTGCCCCTATGTTCAAGAATATAACTACTATAATACTGCTCCTATGTACAAGAATATATCTACTATAATACTGCCCCTATGTACAAGAATATAACTACTTTAATACTGCCCCTATGTACAAGAATATAACTACTATAATACTGCTCCTATGTACAAGAATATAACTACTATAATACTGCTCCTATGTACAAGAATATAACTACTATAATACTGCTCCTATGTACAAGAATATAACTACTATAATACTGCCCCTATGTACAAGAATATAACTACTATAATACTGCCCCTATGTACAAGAATATAACTACTATAATACTGCTCCTATGTACAAGAATATAACTACTATAATACTGCTCCTATGTACAAGAATATAACTACTATAATACTGCCCCTATGTACAAGAATATAACTACTATAATACTGCCCCTATGTACAAGAATATAACTACTATAATACTGCTCCTATGTACAAGAATATAACTACTATAATACTGCCCCTATGTACAAGAATATAACTACTATAATACTGCCACTATGTACAAGAATATAACTACTATAATACTGCTCCTATGTACAAGAATATAACTACTATAATACTGCCCCTATGTACAAGAATATAACTACTATAATACTGCCCCCTATGTACAAGAATATAACTACTATAATACTGTCCCTATGTACAAGAATATAACTACTATAATACTGCTCCTATGTACAAGAATATAACTACTATAATACTGCTCCTATGTACAAGAATATAACTACTATAATACTGCCCCTATGTACAAGAATATAACTACTATAATACTGTCCCTATGTACAAGAATATAACTACTATAATACTGCTCCTATGTACAAGAATATAACTACTATAATACTGCTCCTATGTACAAGAATATAACTACTATAATACTGTCCCTATGTACAAGAATATAACTACTATAATACTGCTCCTATGTACAAGAATATAACTACTATAATACTGCTCCTATGTACAAGAATATAACTACTATAATACTGCCCCTATGTACAAGAATATAACTACTATAATACTGCCCCTATGTACAAGAATATAACTACTATAATACTGCTCCTATGTACAAGAATATAACTACTATAATACTGCCCCTATGTACAAGAATATAACTACTATAATACTGCCCCCTATGTACAAGAATATAACTACTATAATACTGCTCCTATGTACAAGAATATAACTACTATAATACTGCTCCTATGTTCAAGAATATAACTTCTATAATACTGCTCCTATGTACAAGAATATAACTACTATAATACTGCTCCTATGTAGAAGAATATAACTACTATAATACTGCCTCTATGTACAAGAATATAACTAATATAATACTGCCCCTATGTACAAGAATATAACTACTATAATACTGCTCCTATGTACAAGAATATAACTACTATAAGGGTATGTTCACACGGTGCGGTTTTTGCTGCGGATCCGCAGCGGATTTGACGCTGCGGATCCGCATCAGTTTTCCATGTGGTGTACAGTACAATGTAACCCTATGGAAAACAAAACCCGCTGTGCACATGATCCTGAATTTCCCTTAAAAAACCGCGCGGAAACGCTGCGGAAAAAAAGAAGTACCATGTCAATTCTTTCTGCGGATTCCGCAGCGGTTTTCAGCCTGCACCAATAGGAAAGTGCAGTTGAAAACCCGCAGAGGAATCCGCAGAAGAAACCGCATGAAAATCCGCAGTGAAAACCGCATTGATTTTGCACTGCGGATTTTCAAAAACAGCTGCGGAAAAATCCGCAGGGAAATCAGGAACGTGTGAACATACCCTAATACTGCCCCTATGTACAAGAATATAACTACTATAATACTGCCCCTATGTACAAAAATATAACTACTATAATACTGCCCCTATGTACAAAAATATAACTACTATAATACTGCCCCTATGTACAAAAATATAACTACTATAATACTGCCCCTATGTACAAGAATATAACTACTATAATACTGCCCCTATGTACAAGAATATAACTACTATAATACTGCCCCCTATGTACAAGATTATAACTACTATAATACTGCCCCTATGTACAAAAATATAACTACTATAATACTGCCCCTATATACAAGAATATAACTACTATAATACTGCCTCCTATGTACAAGAATATAACTACTATAATACTGCTCCTATGTACAAGAATATAACTACTATAATACTGCTCCTATATACAAGTATATAACTACTATAATACTGCCCCTATGTACAAGAATATAACTACTATAATACTGCCCCTATATACAAGAATATAACTACTATAATACTGCCCCTATGTACTAGAATATAACTACTATAATACTGCCCCTATGTACTAGAATATAACTACTATAATACTGCTCCTATGTACAAGAATATAACTGCTATAATACTGCCCTCTATGTACAAGAATATAACTGCTATAATACTGCCTCCTATGTACAAGAATATAACTACTATAATACTGCTCCTATATACAAGTATATAACTACTATAATACTGCCCCTATGTACAAGAATATAACTACTATAATACTGCCCCTATATACAAGAATATAACTACTATAATACTGCCCCTATGTACTAGAATATAACTACTATAATACTGCCCCTATGTACTAGAATATAACTACTATAATACTGCTCCTATGTACAAGAATATAACTGCTATAATACTGCCCTCTATGTACAAGAATATAACTGCTATAATACTGCTCCTATGTACAAGAATATAACTACTATAATACTGCTCCTATATACAAGTATATAACTACTATAATACTGCCCCTATGTACAAGAATATAACTACTATAATACTGCCCCTATATACAAGAATATAACTACTATAATACTGCCCCTATGTACTAGAATATAACTACTATAATACTGCCCCTATGTACTAGAATATAACTACTATAATACTGCTCCTATGTACAAGAATATAACTACTATAATACTGCCCCCTATGTACAAGAATATAACTGCTATAATACTGCCTCCTATGTACAAGAATATAACTGCTATAATACTGCTACTATGTACAAGAATATAACTGCTATAATACTGCCTCCTATGTACAAGAATATAACTACTATAATACTGCCCCTATATACAAGAATATAACTACTATAATACTGCCCCTATGTACTAGAATATAACTACTATAATACTGCCCCTATGTACAAGAATATAACTACTATAATACTGCCCCTATGTACAAGAATATAACTACTATAATACTGCCCCTATGTACAAGAATATAACTACTATAATACTGCTCCTATATACAAGAATATAACTACTATAATACTGCTCCTATGTACAAGAATATAACTGCTATAATACTGCCTCCTATGTACAAGAATATAACTGCTATAATACTGCTTTTTCTATAGATTAGTACCAATGGTTTTGGCTGCGGTTCTTTCCTTGCACTGAGGCGTATTGAGGTTGCGGTATAACATCTGGTTCCTTTTCCCCGGGGCTATGGGACGTGTCGTGCGTCTTCCTGGTGATGGATTGTGTCTTGGCTTTGAGAAGATGACACATTTCCATATCCGGAATCCTTTGCACAGAGTTCTCATTGTCTTTCCTGCTTCTGTAGAAATATGTGATGTCACAGTCTCCTGTTTGCGGACGGCTCCTGGTGAAGCTGCGGCCCCCGGCGGCCATAGTGAGACCCTCTTTATCGATCTGTGGCTCAGAGGTCACTGGTCCCTGACATTTTCGGAGCTCTCAGGATCAGGGTCCTTCTTATTCTGCATTTTTCTATATATAATACTAATCTCAGGACTCTTGATGAGACTCTAATATGAAACATACATTTTGTTCTTTTACATAAGAGGATCGTCTACACTTGTGCACTGTAACAAACCCTCAGTTGTCAGCTTTATTAAGTAAGGAGTTGATTTCAGGGGCAAAGCACATCAGATTGTGTCTCTATATGAGTAATTTCTGGAATCAATGGTGCTATATAAATAAATAATAATAATTTCTATGTCAGGCAGATTTTAGGAGTGGAGCGCCTCTCGCCTTCTGATGTAGCACATTCTGGGGAGCAGGTGCAGCACTGGAGGAGTCCGGCTGCATGAAGTGGATTGAAGCTTACTTCTGCAGCGCCCCAGAGTCCTGGTTTGTTGCAGTAATGTTGTTCTTCCACCAGGGGGAGTGATGTTACATCTAAAGGCAATGAAGGAGATCTTCTGTCCAGGTATAACAGCCACACACACACTTCACACTCCAGTCCACCAGGGGGAGCAAAGTTTCTATCTACTAGGTCACTCCTCACACAGGGTAAAACTGGTGGGTTGGTTAGGAAGTTAGAGAGAGCTCCTGGCTGGAGGCCGACGAGGAAAGGTCTCCAGGCTGAGATGGCTGGAGTGATCTCCAGTCAGATCCAGACTGCGGTCTGAGGAGGACGAGGGTACACGGAGCTGCGTCTGCATCCCATGCGGCAGCATCCTAGGAAAGGACATGAAAGGAATTGTGTCGTAGTGAGTGAGCAACGAAGTCATAGCAACAGGAGTGAAACATCAGGGGGAGATCAGCTAGAAGCAGGCTGCCTCCTTCTGAAGCGCACTACCGGTAGCCAGAACACCGAGGGAGTAAAGAGCTCTATGCTGTTACTTCAGTGACTGGCAGGGCAGTTAATTCCACGTTGACTGCCCGACCATATACCCAGGAGGCTCAGTGGCAACTTGTGGGGGCCGGGGCATCTCTAGGGTAACTATAAAAAGCCTCAGGCCACCGGTCATACATGTTTTGTTCTATCCGACCACGGGGAACAGTGAGAGGAGTAACAACAGTGAGGACCTTATTGGAGCTTATGCAAGTAGGGACCTACTGTATTACTGTGCGCTAGAGGAAGGCTACTGATTTCCACCTGGATAAGGGGACTCTGGACTTGCCTCCAAACCAGCCGGACTCTGCCTACCCTGTGATCTGGTGCTCTTGACTGTGCTGTGGATACTGAACCTTCAGTAAAAGGTAAAGAGACTGCGCCTCACACAATCCACTACCTACATTCTGGGAAGCCCTGGGGACATACTTCACCTGTGGGAAGGTATACCATCTAGCTGCCATCACATCACCCCAGTGGACCCCTAAGAAGCGTCGGTCCCCACTGACCGAATACCACAGGTGGTGTCATGAACATTATCCCTTTAAAGACCTTTCCCCCACCATTTCATCAACGGACCTCCCAAGGGCCACGGACCAGGTCCGCCACCGTGACATCCCCACTGAGAACAGAAGAAGGGGCCCGGATCCGAGTAACCCCATTGCCCTGACCTGGGGGCGATCCACTTCCATGTGTTGACCTGGGCTGTACATGGAACCTTTCTCCTGCAAGTCACCTACAATGGATTTTCCATAGCGTACATTGTTGTCTGTGCAGTCTGGACCCTTGGGGATTTCAGCATTGCCTTTGCCTTGAAGGTGCATTGACCATCAGGGACATAATGACAAGATGCAGCACTCCATAATGAAGTGTAGACCACCATGTGGAGAAGTGAGGTTAGTAAGGAGGTGCCCTCTGGGGTCCATGTATCTCGTTTTATAAATGATTTCTGTGTTTGTTAATCATCAGAATTAGGGAAAGCTCCTGAGATCTGGGTCCTCTGAGGATTTCCATGCTTTATGCTGAGGCTGTTGAGTAATGAGGTCCATGGGGGCATCTCTGCAGGCTATTAAGGCTCCTGGATTTCTATGGAAGGTTTACACAGTTCACGTGTCACCTCCAGCTGTAGATTCTCGTTATCTGATTGTCAGCTATGGTGTCTTTGTTCTCCAGTGATCCACAAGGCACACGGATATAAGAGGAGAATGTACAGTGAGTCTTTGTAAGTAGAACATCATCACTTCAATTGCCCCTGGCCTCCATGTCTACAGTACCTGACGATGACACCGGACCTTCCCCAAGACCTCCTGCAGTCATCTACTCTCTTGTCCTATAATGGTAGCTAAGGATTCTACATTCTACATGGCCGACCAGATGGCCAATGGTTATGACTTGGCGATGAACTTGTATAAAGACAGAGGGCACCCATTACATTCATACATTGGTAAAAAACCTCAGCAGTCTAGCAGGACTAGGTCAGGGCAAGTGTTGGGTCTGTACATAATGGCAGGTTCTAGAAGAGTGTGATGTCGATGTAGAATGGACCATCATGTATGAGGACCATGCCAGAAGCATCTGACCAGACTGCGGCTTCTATTTTCTTAGAGCAGGTGAGACTCTGATTACTTTATCAGTTACACTGAATATTGTGCACGGGCTAAGCACCTGATAGAAGGTTCTAGAAATGGCCATTGCCAACTCTTGGGCAGTGTGTCTACTCTAACTGGAAATGCCCTCTCGTATATAGATGTCTAAAACTCCACGAATGGTGCTGATCTCGTCAGGATTGGTCTCCATCTAACACATATAGAGGCCACCAGCCTCTTCCCTGACAGATGTTGGAGAAGAAAAGAATCGAGTATTTGGAATTGTAACACCTGACCCTTCGCTCTCCAGTTTTCTCCTCTCTCCCCAGTGAAAAGTATAAGCATCCTGCAAACCAGATATTCATATGTATCAGGGAATGGCGAAAGACAATGGTCAGCCAAGCGAATGTTCCCTGAACAGCTCTCACACGCATGGCCAGCTTTAATCCCCAGTCCCAGTATGGAGCCTTGTGGTCTCCAATATTCCCAGTACAAATTCTTGTGGTCTCCTTTACTCCCAGTACAGATCTTTATGACCTTCACTTACCGTAGTTCATTTTGATGTCCACTTCTCCTGTTAGAAATACAAATGATCTTCCTTAGTCCTGGTAAAGATCCTTGTGGTCTCCACTGCTCACAGTACAGATCCTTGTGGTCTCCACTGCTCACGGTACAGTTCTTTGTAGTTTCAACTGGTCCTGGCACAGATCTTTGTGGTTTCCGCAGCTCACAGTATAGATCCTTGTCATCTCCACTTCTCCCAGTACAGATCCTTGTGGTCTGCACTGCTCCCAGAGCAGATCCTTTTGATTTCCATTGCTCTCAGTTCAGATCCTTGTGGTCTCTTCCACTGCTCCCAGTACAAATTTGTGTGTGTTTACATTGCCCCCAGTACAGATCCTTGCGGTCTCCTCTGCTCGCAGGAAAGATCTTTGTGGTCTCCTGTGCTCCCAGTACAGACCCGTGTGGTCTCTTCTGCTCCCAGTTCATATCATTGTGCTACTGCTCCTAGTACAGATCCTTTTGGTTTCCACAGCTTCCAGTACAGATCCTTGCGGTCTCCTCTGCTCTCAGTACAGATATTTGTGGTCTCCTCTGCTCTCAGTACAGATCCCTGTGGTCTCCACTGCTCCCAGTACAGACCCGTGTGGTCTCTTCTTCTCCGAGTTCATATCATTGTTGTCACCACTGCTTCCAGTACAGATCTTTGTGGTCTCCTCTGCTCTCAGTACAGATCTTTGTGGTCTCCTCTGCTCTCAGTACAGATCTTTGTGGTCTCCTCCGCTCTCAGTACAGATCTTTGTGGTCTCCTCTGCTCTCAGTACAGATCTTTGTGGTCTCCTCTGCTCTCAGTACAGATCTTTGTGGTCTCCTCCGCTCTCAGTACAGATCTTTGTGGTCTCCTCTGCTCTCAGTACAGATCTTTGTGGTCTCCTCTGCTCTCAGTACAGATCTTTGTGGTCTCCTCTGCTCTCAGTACAGATCTTTGTGGTCTCCTCTGCTTCCAGTACAGATCTTTGTGGTCTCCTCCGCTCTCAGTACAGATCTTTGTGGTCTCCTCCGCTCTCAGTACAGATCTTTGTGGTCTCCTCTGCTCTCAGTACAGATCTTTGTGGTCTCCTCTGCTCTCAGTACAGATCTTTGTGGTCTCCTCCGCTCTCAGTACAGATCTTTGTGGTCTCCTCTGCTCTCAGTACAGATCTTTGTGGTCTCCTCTGCTCTCAGTACAGATCTTTGTGGTCTCCTCCGCTCTCAGTACAGATCTTTGTGGTCTCCTCTGCTCTCAGTACAGATCTTTGTGGTCTCCTCTGCCCCCAGTACAGATCTTTGTGGTCTCCTCTGCTCTCAGTACAGATCTTTGTGGTCTCCTCTGCTCTCAGTACAGATCTTTGTGGTCTCCTCTGCTCTCAGTACAGATCTTTGTGGTCTCCTCTGCTCTCAGTACAGATCTTTGTGGTCTCCTCCGCTCTCAGTACAGATCTTTGTGGTCTCATCTGCTCTCAGTACAGATCTTTGTGGTCTCCTCTGCCCCCAGTACAGATCTTTGTGGTCTCCTCCGCTCTCAGTACAGATCTTTGTGGTCTCCTCCGCTCTCAGTACAGATCTTTGTGGTCTCCTCCGCTCTCAGTACAGATATTTGTGGTCTCCTCCGCTCTCAGTACAGATCTTTGTGGTCTCCTCTGCCCCCAGTACAGATCTTTGTGGTCTCCTCTGCTCTCAGTACAGATCTTTGTGGTCTCCTCTGCTCTCAGTACAGATCTTTGTGGTCTCCTCCGCTCTCAGTACAGATCTTTGTGGTGTCCTCTGCTCTCAGTACAGATCTTTGTGGTCTCCTCTGCCCCCAGTACAGATCTTTGTGGTCTCCTCTGCTCTCAGTACAGATCTTTGTGGTCTCCTCTGCTCTCAGTACAGATCTTTGTGGTCTCCTCCGCTCTCAGTAATAATAATCTTTATTTTTATATAGCGCTAACATATTCCGCAGCGCTTTACATTTTTGCACACATTATCATCACTGTCCCCGATGGGGCTCACAATCTAAATTCCCTATCAGTATGTCTTTGGAATGTGGGAGGAAACCGGAGTACCCGGAGGAAACCCACGCAAACACGGAGAGAACATCCAAACTCTTTGCAGATGTTGTCCTTGGTGGGGTTTGAACCCAGGACCCCAGCGCTGCAAGGCTGCTGTGCTAACCACTGCGCCACCGTGCTGCCCCAGTACAGATCTTTGTGGTCTCCTCTGCCCCCAGTATAGATCCTTGTGGTCTCCTCTGCCCCCAGTACAGATCTTTGTGATAGGCTGCCTAACAGCCAAGAGACATGCAGCTGCAAGGACTCGATCATATCCTTTGAGCACACCAAAGACACTCGGCAAACACCAAAGACCCTCGGCTAGCATAGGTAGCGCCTTATCCGAGCTCGTTCGCTCATCACCACCAGCAGTTTGCAGCTATGGAGTTTAAATCTCTCAATACATGTGGATGAACATATGAATTACTGAGCTTAACTCCCTCAGTACCCATGGCAGGGGCTTTATCACATTTTTTTTTTTACACAGATCCACTTATTCTTTTGGTAAGTTGGGTGGTGAACTTCGATTATCTCTGTCCTGAATGATATCATGACAGATCCTTGGTGAGCACAGATGAATAGTTCCTGTTAATATGTCAGTCTTCCTTTTTCCCTTCCCATGGTCGTCATTAGGAGGGTCTATCATAGCTGATGGATAGTACATTGCTGAGGAGTTTGGGAGTCTGTTACACACAAAGTAATGTTCTGTACGATTAGGATCCACCAAGCTAAGAGAGAGCGTATAGGAAATGTAGTTCGGTAGTGAAAGCTTAAATAATTGGACAAGTCATAAAGCCTTGCACTGCAGGAACATCAGAGGAAAAAACATGGTACAAAATACCAACATCTTAGTGAATTTTCAGTATTTCAGTGGATAACTGTCACGCAGTGATTGTATGTGATTAGGGAAAGGGGTCCTGAACCGTCCCTAGGACTGGGCCCTAACTATCCCTGCTCCCAAAGGTACCTCTGAAGGTGAGGAGGTATGGGCCACCAGCCTTAATCTTCTCCTATTATTCCCTAAACTGCCCCACTCCCTCCCCCAGGAGGCATGAGACAGAAATGCTAGTGTATTAACATATAGGACAGACAGAGATAACAGAAAGCAACAAACATACAAAACACTCACAAAATGTCGAGAGGTATACAGGGAGGCATAACAATGTATCAACCAAACGGGAATACGACAATGAGGAACGCAAACACCCAAAAACAGCACGCAACAATCTCCAGTAGCAACAATGATCTCCAATTCAGCACAGCGTCTCCAAGGAGCAAGGAAAAGAAGGTCTGACCAGATTTTATAGGGAGAGTAAATGACCAGGTCAGGACCAGCTGTGAGATGGAGCTGCAAGTTTCTAACCAGCATAGAAAGGGTTGGTAACCTCTTCAGCACCAAAGGAAACTAACTGCATTTAGTATAAACACAAACACACTGGCTAAATGGAAGATCCGCAATTCACAATACCTTGTTACTTTCTAACCCCAGATTTCCCAGGAGGACGGGACCCACTTGTGACAATAACATGTAGGTGAAAAGTTTTCAGTATTTTTATGACTCCTGGAAAATCCCTTTAAATCTTCCCTATTTAGCATTAGTAGCCCCCAACGTGACCGTAGTTTATTTCCCATGTGATTGTATTGTGATGATTGTTATTGCAGCTTCCGGATCCAAATTGTCGGAGATGAGATCAACAAATTTTACCAGAGTGTCAGAATTTGTGTTTGTTGGGTTATCGGACCTGCCCGGTGTCCAGCTGCCCTTGTTCTTGCTGTTCCTCTACATCTATCTGATATCTCTGGCTGGGAATCTCCTGATTGTCCTCTTGATCATCGTTGATGGAAGCCTTCACACTCCCATGTATATGTTCCTGAGTAACCTGGCTGGGTTGGATGTCTTCTACTCCTCCGTCACTTCCCCCAGATTGCTGTCTGATTTCTTCTCTGACTCTAAAGCCATTGCTGTCCATCACTGCATCACTCAGTTCTTCTTCTTCTTCTCCTTCATTTGCATCGAGCTCTATTTGTTGGCGGCGATGTCCTACGACAGGTACATAGCCATCTGCCACCCCCTCCATTACATCGCCATAATGCATCCTAAGATCTGTGCTCAGATGGTCTCGGCCGCCTGGATCGTCGGCTTCCTCACATCATTAATACACACGTTGTGTATCAATAGGTTGGACTTCTGTGGACCCAATGTCATTAACAGCTTCTTCTGTGATCTCCCCCAGTTATTTCTGCTTTCTTGTACTGATACTTTTATTAACATCTTGGTGATGTTCCTGGTTGGTATAATAATGGGATCTGGTGCCTTCAGCATGACCTTAATCCCATATATCCGGATAGTTCGCACAATAATGGGAATTCACTCCCACCATGGAAAGCTGAAGGCCTTTTCCACGTGCACGTCCCATCTAACTGTGGTCTTCATCTTCTATGGAACGCTTGTTTCCACTTATCTTCGGCCAAGTCCAACCTCCAGCTCCTCGGGAGACCGCTTGGTGTCTGTCATGTACACGGTGGTGACTCCATTAATTAATCCAATAATTTACAGTCTCAGGAACAAGGACCTGAAGGCTGCACTCAGGAAGTCTCTCCATAGAATTGGCATATTCTGAAGGGTCATCAACAGACTTCATGAACTGGCCTTTATGAGGAATTGAGGCAACAAGAATGGAAAAGATTTCATTGTCAACAGTCGATATTTGCTGTGCACCACAATGTCCACCTCCAGAATAAAACACAGAAAATATTATTCATAAAAGGCTACAATGAAAAAGATTCTGGTGGCTTGGACTGTGGAATAAGCCCAATAATTTACCAGTTTGGTTCCTATATACAGGGGCTTTCACAAAATCAGAATATCAGCAAAAAGTGAATTTATTTCAGTTCTTCAATACAAAAAGTGAATCTCCTATATTCTGTAGAGTCATTACACACAGAGTGATCTATTTACATAGTAACATAGTAACATAGTTAGTAAGGCCGAAAAAAGACATTTGTCCATCCAGTTCAGCCTATATTCCATCATAATAAGTACCCAGATCTACGTCCTTCTACAGAACCTAATAATTGTATGATACAATATTGTTCTGCTCCAGGAAGACATCCAGGCCTCTCTTGAACCCCTCGACTGAGTTCGCCATCACCACCTCCTCAGGCAAGCAATTCCAGATTCTCACATATTTATTTCTGTTAATGTTGATGATTATGGCTTACAGCCAATGAAAACCCAAAAGTCATTATCTCAGTAAATTAGAATACTTTATAACACCAGCTTGAAAAATAATTGTAAAATGTTGGCCTACTGAAATGTCTGTTCAGTAAATGCCCTCAATACTTGGTCTTTGTTCCTTTTGCATCAATTACTGCATCAATGCGGCGTGGCATGGAGGCGATCAGCCTGTGGCGCTGCTGAGTGGCTATGGAAGCCCAGGTTGCTTTGATAGCAGCCTTCAGCTCGTCTGCATTGTCGGGTCTGGTGTCTCATCTTCCTCTTGACAATACTCCATAGATTCTCTATGGGGTTAAGGTCAGGTGAGTTTGCTGCCAATCAAGCCCAGTGATACTGTTGTTTTTACACCAGGTATCGGTACTTTTGGCAGTGTGGACAGGGGCCAAGTCCTGCTGGAGAATGACATTTCCATCTCCAAAAAGCTTGTCGGCAGAGGGAAGCATGAAGTGCTCTACAGTGTCCTGGTAGACGGCTGCTCTGACTTTGGTCTTTCTTTCAATGTTCTTCTTATTAAGAATTTTAAGCTTGAGAGCTTTAAAACAGAGGTAAGATATAACATGGTCATAACAACGTAGAAATGAGGTACAAAGAGCGAGTACAGAGAGCTCTGAAATTACACTGTCAGAAGCTTGAGTACCTATAATAAGAGAGTGACAATTCTCCTCCCAGAGATGAGGAGTTATATTAACCATTAATCAACCAAATAAAGAGGAGAGAAAGCGTCAGTAAGATAGAATAAGAGAGAGGGAATGAGGGAAGGACGGGAGGGAAGGACGGGGGTGGAGGAGGGAAATGGTGACACATTGGAGTCAGTACACCAATTTAGCGGTTATATCGCAGAGTAAAAAGTAGGTTGTGACCGGAATCGAGTCCAAGGTTTCCAGATATTTTGAAATTTATCAGTAGAATGGTTAAAGGGAACCTGTCGCCTGAACTTGGCGGGACCGGTTTTCGGTCATATGGGCGGGGTTTTCGGGTATTTGATTCACCCTTTCCTTACCTGCTGGCCGCAATATTGGATTGAAGTTCATTTTCTGTCCTCCGTAGTACACGCCTGCGCAAGGCAAGATTGCGAACACCGCTGTTTTAAAATGAGTGTCTTGAATGTGAAGGCCCAAATTTTCATAGCGTCTCCTGTAGGAAAGTCCAGTCAACCCTATCGAAGGCTTTCTCAGCATCAATGCTCATTAGTGCAATCGGTATTTTCTTTAGTGTTGCATATTGCTTTGTAAGTATTATCTTTCCCCTCTCTACCTTTCACAAATCCAGATTCATTGATGGAGATTCATTGAGGAAGCGTAACTGCAATTCTGTTGGCCAGTAATCTCGCGTATATTTTTAGATCCGTGTTCAACAATGAGATCGGCCTACAGCTGCCACATTGTTCCGGATCCTTCCCTTCCTTATAGATCAGTGAGATTCTGGCTTCCAGAAACTGACGTGGAGCTTTCCCACCTCTCTGAAGAGAATTGCACATATTGAGTAGATGAGGGAGTAAGATACCAGAACTGGATTTGTAGTAATAAGCTGTGAAGCCGTCCGGCCCCGGGGCTCTCCCGTTAGGGCTCTTCAACATGGCCGACCAGAGCTCCACCAGAGTAAATGGTTTAGGTAACTGTTCTTGCTGAGGAGCAGATAAGGCCGGGAGATTTAGACTTGAAGAAGGATTGGATATCTTGTTTTCTCTGACTCTTTTCTTTCTCTCCTTCTTCGGGACGTAGTTGGTATAAGGATTTGTAATAATTTATAAACTCTTTCTCTATCTGAGAGTAGTTTTGGTTTTTTGGCCTGTTTTAGTTTTGATAGAATGGATAAATGTGCGCGCCTGCTTCTTTTTGATAAGTGACATAGTTAATCTATAGGCTTTATCCCCATGTACAAATTTGCGGTTTTTCCAAGAGGCGTAACATTTCGCTGATTGTTCTCTGAAGATATCTTTTAGTCTTTGCCTCTTGGCCGAGAGTTCTAGAAGAGTTTGTGGTAACAAAGTCTTCTTATGTTGGGATTGTAAGCGTCTTATCTCCTCATGTAGAACATTTAATTCTTTATTTTTGATTTTATTCAGGTAGGATGCCATAGACATAAGCTCCCCTCGAATCACAGATTTGTGAGCCTCCCACAGTATTAAAGGTGAGACCTCAGTATTGTTATTCAAACCAAAGTACGTTTTAATGGCTTTGACAATGCGAGGTTTAGTGGAGGGATTATCTAGGAGTGAGTCGTTTAATTGCCAGGATCTGCTTGGGGAGAAATGTTTAGATAGAATTAATTGTACCGTTACATACGAGTGATCTGAGAACAGGGGGGTTTATATCTGTCCGCTGTATATTGGGTAGTAAAGATCTAGGTGTAAATAAATAATCTATTCGGTGATAGGAGCCATGTGGATGAGAAAAAAAGGTGAAGTCCCGTTTAGTCGGATGCACGTAGCGCCAAACGTCTATTAGATTCAATGAGTGGAGAGCCTGTTTCAATCTTACCAAGTCTTTCAGGGAGATTGCGCTTTTTTTCTTTGTTCTATCGATCGGGGGTTCAAGGGCCGGTTGAAGTCTCCATGTATATCCATGATCTGGCCCAGCAAAACTTCCACACTCAGATTCTATTTTAACAATCGTATCTTTACTGTTATACATTTTCTTTAACACAGCGGAACACAATAATATACAGTACAAAATATGCCTATTCACAGAGATAACGTGTAATAACAAACTGTCCCTCACTTTCCCTATCCACACGTTACCAGTTCCTTTGTTCCAAGAGGTTATCTTCCCACGTCGCAGGCCTGTCTGTCACTGCAGGGGGACGCTCCAGCCGAAGAGAAAAACAACAGGGATTGAACAAAACTCCATCCCTCAGGTCCAGACTGTAGTCCTTGGGGTTCAACAGGTAAGGGTGGAATGTTCGGCCTCTCAACAGAGGACCCGCTTACAGTTCATGGGCTCCAGGGTCTGTGAAGATGTCACCGTTGGGTGCTCCGCAGTGTGGGAGCTGGGAACAATCTGGATGTCAGCTTCCAAGAGATAGCGGTCATCCAGGCAATCTTCTATATCGCCTCTACAGGACGCCAGCAGACACAGACCTCTCTCTGCACACACCAGTTTCCCGGGCTTTCTCTTTTTCTCCCCTTCCTGTTCACATGACATCACAGGGGGAAGTTTTGCCAATACAGTTTGTCCCTCTGTAATCACATTTGGCATGGGTATAACTTCTGGCCACACGGGGGCAGTGTCTGTCACAGATTCTATGTCAATGATAACAGAACAGTCACAGCCGGCCAGCTCACTACACGCCCCCCCGCTTAAAGGTTGGCAGTCCCTGTCAACGACTGTCTCCAGGGCGGCGATGGCTGTGGAGGTTGTAGGACCCGGCTGCGAAAAGGGCCACACATATTGGTCTCTGTAGGACTGTCCCGGGGGCACTCCTGCGGTGGTCCTCGTCCGCCTAACGGGTGCTAACCTCTCTTCCCGATCAGTCACCCCACTCTCTGCCCCAGTCGGTAAGTCAGTCGAGGAGGTAAGGGGTTCAGACGCTTCAGTCAGGCGAGCAGGGGTAGGGATGTCTTCCACCTCTACATCCCCGGTATCGGTGTCTCCCACAGTATTAGTGATATCCATCTCTCTAGGTATCACAGGAGGGGAGTCAGGCTGAGAACGACAGGGGCGCAACATGTTGCCGTGCAGGGTGCGGAGGCTGCCGCTGTCTTCGCCTTGTACTTGGTAGACGGGGCCACCAGGGTACGGGTGTCCAATTATTCGATAGACTTCGGTCTCCCACTTGGGCCGGAGTTTTCCTTGCGGTTTCTTTATACGAACTAGGACCAGTTGACCCACACTCAGTAGGTCTTCTTGTACTGGAAGTGGATCAGCGTGGACCTGGTCCTGGATCTGCTGTTCCACTAGCCGGTAGACAGTTTCCATCCTTTGACGGTGTGCTTGTAGCTAGGAAGGATAGGTACCACAGGTGTCTTCATCAGAGTTAGACAGGTGTAGCTCATAGATGCCTTTGCCTGGGCGGCCAAAAAGGAGGGTGTAAGGCGTGTATCCGGTGACAGAATGAACTTGATTGTTATAGGCCCACAGCAGTTCTGGGAGGAATCGAGGCCAGTCGGGCTTTTTGTCTTCTGCTAAGGTTCGGATCAGTTGTAAGAGGGTCCGGTTGAAACGTTCACACGCGCCATTCCCTTGCGGATGATACGGGGTGGTCCTGGACTTTTTGATTCCATACATCTGCTGGAGTTCTTCAATGACTCGCCCTTCGAAACACGCCCCCTGATCAGAGTGTAGCCGCTCCGGACACCCGTAGACCCGAACGAAGTGCTGACAGATGGCCTGTGCAGCTGATTCGGCAGTCTGATCTTTGGTAGCAACAGCGACGGCGAATTTCGGGAAGTGGTCTACCATCACCAGACAGTACTGGTAGCCACTATTCGCCGTTCCAATCAACAGATAGTCCACCATCAACAATTCGAGGGGCCTGGATGTGCTAATAGTCTGGACGGGTGCACGCTGCTCAGTAGACTTGTGGAGTTCACATGTACGACATCCCAGGCAGACGTTTTCAACCAGCTTACGGAGTCCTGGGCAAAAAATGAATTGCTGGGTCCACCGGAGGGTCTTGTCTATGCCGAAGTGGCCGTTCCTTCTGTGGGCTTCAGCCACCATCTCATGGGCCAGCTGCACCGGGACGACAATCTGCAAACATTCTTCCAGCATATGGGATAAAAGGGCCCTGCGATACAAAACTCCATCCTTCACGATCAGCCGATCCCATTGGGCAAGTAGGGCAGAGGTCCTGGTTGAGAGTCGGGCTCTTACTTCGGAGGGTGGTTTCTCTTGTGTCTTCACGTACTGTTTCAGTAAGACGTGTTCAGGGTCTCGATCTTGAAGCTTGGCCCATTCTTGTTGGGACGGGGGGACCCCACTATGGCTTCGATCCCGCCTACAGCATACTGGCGGCTATCTTCTATTTGTTTAGCTAGCCGGGCAAAGTCGGGCAGTTCATCTTCCTCCAACTCTTCATCCCGGTCCCCCACTGGCGAGGATGATGTCACTCTGGAAAGGCTGTCAGCATTCTGATTCTCCGTCCCCGCTCTGTATTTAATTTTGTATTGGAATCTAGAGAGCCTTGCCATCCAGCGCTGTTCCATTGCCCCTAGTTTGGCATTTTCTAGGTGGGCAAGAGGATTGTTGTCTGTCACGACCAGCACCTCCGCCCCTGTCAGGTAGCCAGCAAATTTCTCTGTCATAGCCCAGGTCAGGGCCAGGAGTTCCAGGCGGAAAGAGCTGTAGTTGACGGGGTTCTTTTCGGTGTCACGGAGGGATCTACTGGCATAGGCTATTACGCGTTCCTTGTTATCTTGGACTTGGGAGAGGACCGCCCCGAGACCTTGAAGGCTGGCGTCTGTGTATAACTGGAACGGCAGGGTGTAATCTGCAAATGCCAGAATAGGGGGCGATGTCAAAGCAGCTTGAAGCGCCCGGAAGGATTTTTCTTGGTCGGGCCCCCAGCTGATGCGTCGTCCTCTGGGACTGTTTGCGGTCCCTCGGAGAGTCTCATGCAGTGGTTCCGCAAGCCGGGCAAAGTCCTTGACAAATCGGCGGTAATAGCCCGCTAGTCCCAGGAAAGCCTGGACTTCTTTGATGGTAGTTGGTTGTGGCCACTCTCGGACAGCTGCTATCTTCTCTGGAGAGGGTTGGACACCTTCGGCTGAGATCCGGTGTCCCAGGTAATCGATCTCCTGCTGGAATAGACGGCACTTGCTGGGCTTCAACTTCAAGCCGTGTCTCTTCAAGCGCTGGAGCACTTTGCCAAGCTTGTGAAGATGATCCTCAAAGGTGGCAGAGTATACCACGATGTCATCAAGGTATATCAGCGTGAATTCGAAGTTGAAATCTCCCAGACAGCGTTCCATCAGTCTCTGAAAGGTCCCTGGTGCGTTACTCAAGCCGAATGGCATCCGGTCAAACTCGTACAGGCCCATGGGAAGGATGAAGGCGGTCTTTTCTCTGTCCTTCTCACTCATGGGGACCTGCCAATATCCACTGGCCAAGTCTAGAGACGAAAAATATTTGGCCTTCTTCAGGGCGGTCAGTGACTCTTCGATCCGGGGGAGTGGATAGGAGTCCCGGATCGTGCACGCGTTCAGCCGACGGTAGTCTACGCAAAATCTCAGGGACCCATCTTTCTTTTTGACTATCACCACGGGTGCAGCCCATGGGCTCTGGCTCTCCCGCACCACTCCAGCGTGTAGCATAGATTCTAAGAGGCTTTTCACCTCCTGGTATTGTTGAGGTGGTATTTGTCGGTACCTCTCGCGAATAGGGGCAGTATCGCCCGTGGGAATCTCGTGTTGGATACTGGTGGTGTACCCGAAGTCGGTGTCATGCTTTGCAAAGGAGTCTTGGTGTTCTCGCAGTAGTCCCTCCACTTGAGACACTTCCTGTTTGGTGTACTGGGACGGGTCCAGTTGCACTTTTTCCAGTAATTTTCGCCCAATATCTTCATCATCTGCTTGAGCATTTATGGCTGAGACAGTTACCGTCCAGCCATCTTCTGTAGACGGGGTGAATTGTAAGGGCCCCATGGGGTTCACTTCTGTGGGTAGAGCATATACTCTGGCAAGTTGCGTGCCAGCTTCGAGGGCTACACCTACGTCTGCGGTGTTGTTCAGCCGGACAGGGACTCTTCCGTTCCTCACGACGGCTAGGGTGCGGGCGACCAGTGGGTTTAGCTTACCCCCACTTGGAGCCCTCGGCTCGATTAACACTTCAACTCCTTCAAGCTGTCGGTTGGTGTTAAGAGGCAGGGAAATGACTGTCTCTTTTTCAGCGGGCAAAGTAATCTAGGTACAGCGGGGCACTTTAATGGCTGCTAGGGGTAGTTGTTCCTTTGCCATCTGTTGGAGTCCAACGGTCCGGATTACGCGCTGGAACGCCAGACGAGTCGGTTTATGTTTCGTAACTTTCTGCCAGTACTTGGGCCCTTTTCTTGTCAACAGCATAAGATCCAGGTCTTTCAAGATATTCATTCCGATTATTACTGGGGTCTCGGAGCCGAAGCCTTCCTTGACAATGACGATTCCTCATTTCCCTAGGTCTTGTCCGCAGGCCTTCGTATCCATCCAGGCGACTCCGGTTACTGGAATGGGTAGGTTATTAGCCGCAATTATCTTAATGGCGGTATCTGGATCACAAGCAGTCCTTGGTTTGAGGTACTTTTCATAAAACTGTTCAGAGATCGTGGTCACTTGCGACTCAGTGTCCATCAATCCTTGTACTGCAACTCCCTCCAGAATAACTTCAAGTGTAGGACTACTCGAGGCAAGAGTACTCCATTGCTGGCTCTGTTTTTCTACACCCCATTCTCTGTCCCCCCCTGCTGCTCGAACCTCAGCTGCAGGGGTGTCTAGTTTAACGGCGGCCATTGTGGTGAGACCTGGCGTGGCTGCTCTGCTCGTGGATGTAGCTGATATTCTGTTCGTCGTGGTAACTGATGGTTTGTTCGTTGAGGACAACGATTCGCCCTATGACGAGGATCACCACATGACCAACACGGTCCTGCGGGACGGCTAGGTTGCATCCGCTGGTCTCTCTGTCGTTCTAGTGTTAACTGTGACACCTGTTGCTGTAAATCTGCTACCATCTGTTTCAGCTCCTCGGTGTCACTGTTGGGCTGTTTAACGTCTAATATGGATCTGCACGCAGCGCTTTGAGTCCCCACATCCATGACGGGTCCCCTAGAACGTTCTATGGCCTCCTGCTTGACTTCAGCGAAGGTGAGAGTCGGCGTCATCCGAATCAAGTCCTGTAGCGTACGGTTAAGATACTGGTCTCTCAGCCCTATAACAAATTGGTCTCTCAGTACCAGGTCACGAGGAGCTATAGTAGTCAGTTGTTCCCCTTTTGCACAGACTTGTTCAAGGAGTACCTGAAGGGCATTTGCATATTGGGGGATGTCTTCCCATTCAAGCTGTGTCCGTCTAAAGAACAGGTATCGCAGTGTTCCCTGGTACGTAGTAGGTCCATAGGTCTTTTCCAGCACCCGCACCAAGTCCTCCAACGTACGCTGCCCCCTGACCGTCTCCAGTCTGACTGTCGTCCATGCCTCCCCCTCTAGCGTCAGTACCGCCATTTCTGCCAAGGTCTTAGGGTCAATATTATACATTTCTCCCAGTATCCGCACTTGTTCCGCCCATTCTGGTACGGGGTAGTTTCGCCCGCCAAACTTCCTGACCTGGTTTACAATGGACACTGGCGGCGGTTTCTGACTGTACACTGGGTGGGAATCCTGCTGGGCACAGATCCTGCCGACTACGCCAGATGAAGTGACCGAGGGCAAGGTCGCCCATGTATATCCATGATCTGGCCCAGCAAAACTTCCACACTCAGATTCTATTTTAACAACCGTATCTTTACTGTTATACATTTTCCTTAACACAGCGGAACACAATAATAGACAGTACAAAATATGCCTATTCACAGAGATAACGTGTAATAACAAACTGTCCCTCACTTTCCCTATCCACACGTTACCAGTTCCTTTGTTCCAGGAGGTTATCTTCCCACGTCACAGGCCTGTCTGTCACTGCAGGGGGACGCTCCAGCCGAAGAGAAAAACAGGGATTGAACAAAACTCCGTCTCTCAGGTCCAGACTGTAGTCCTTGGGGTTCAACAGGTAAGGGTGGAATGTTCGGCCTCTCAACAGAGGACCCGCTTACAGTTCATGGGCTCCAGGATCTGTGAAGATGTCACCGTTGGGTGCTCCGCAGTGTGGGAGCTGGGAACAATCTGGATGTCAGCTTCCAAGAGATAGCGGTCATCCAGGCAATCTTCTATATCGCCTCTACAGGAGGACGCCAGCAGACACAGACCTCTCTCTGCACACACCAGTTTCCCGGGCTTTCTCTTTTTCTCCCCTTCCTGTTCACATGACATCACAGGGGGAAGTTCTGCCAATACAGTTTGTCCCTCTGTAATCACTTTTGGCATAGGTATAACTTCTGGCCACACGGGGGCAGTGTCTGTCACAGATTCTATGTCAATGATAACAGAACAGTCACAGCCGGCCAGCTCACTACACGTGCACCTTCCCTGAAGTCTCTAATCTTTTTGAGAATGCCTAGAATCCATTTTAATTGCTTCTTATTTGGAGCATAGATATTACAGATGGTGACAGCTACCCCCGCCAAAATACCCTTAATCATTAGATATCGGCCATTTGCATCTGCCATCTGGTCGTGAAGTAGGAATGAAATATCTTTAGCTATGGCTATTGACACTCCTTTTGATTTAGTCTGAGGTGAGGTAGCGTGGAACCATCTATCATAGTGTGCTTTCCCAAAAGAGAGGACCTTGTTGTTAGTGAAGTGAGTTTCTTGTAGGAGTAGTACGTCAACACCTTTTTTCTTGAAGTGCGAAAGGGTTTGACTTCTGGATGACGGGGAGTTGAAGCCATTAGTGTTGAAGGTGAGTAATTTGAATATCTTCTGGTTATCAGCCATCTGGAAGAAAGTCACATAGTGAAGGTCATCCCAAGGTCCTTTACGTCTTGTTTTCTGAGATTTAGGGGTGGAAGTCGGCTGCCATGGGGTAGGGAGAGGGAGGGGTTGTAATATTGAAGCTGCATGGAAGGTCTCGATGTCAGGGTATTGTCCAAGGGTAATGTTCAGTTCTTTGCACATTTTTCAGATGTCTGCTGAAGATCTTGCTTGTAGTCTTTTGTCTTCAGTAATGATTTGTATTCCGAATGGGTATAGCCAACGGTATTGGAATTTTTTCTGAAGGACCGCTTCAGTAAACGGTTTAAGCAAAAAGCGCTTCCTCAGAGTAATTGCTGAGAGATCTTGAACAAGTTTGAGACCCGAATCTTCAAATTTGATGTCTTGAGCCTCTCTCGCCCGTTTTAGTATCAGATCTTTGGTGCGGAAGTCCAAGAATCTGCACAGTACACCTCTGGGCGGTTGTCCTTGTTTAGGCTTAGGGCGGAGCGCCCAATGTATTCTTACTATTTCAATATCTTGGGGATCTTGATCCAGGAGTAAGGAGCGAAAGGTCTCGGTAGCAGCTTTAATTAGAGCCTCGGAGGCGACAGACTCTGGTAAGCCTTTTATTCGGATGTTATTTCTGCGCTCTCGGTTTTCATGGTCTTCTAGCGTAGAATGGACCATATGTAGCTGCTCTTCTTGGGCTTTAATGCAGGACAGGATAGCGTTGGAATATTCTGTGCAGCTATTTTGTGAGTTTTCCAAGGCCTCTATTCTATGACCTTGTTGTGATATTTCCGATGGGCTCTAGTGCCTTGGATAAGATGCGTGTAATGAAGGAGCGAGTCACCGGCTGTTCTTTACCACCAGAGCCCATATCAGAGTCGCTTTCCATGTTGGAATCTGTTTCTCCCTCCGGAGCTAAGCTAGGAGGGTAGTTTGTTTTAGCAACACTGGGGGTAGAGAGTCGCTTTTTTAGATATTTGTCTAGATCCGATTGTTTTAGTGCTAGATTTAACCATCGTGCGTTATGTAGTAATATTGATGCAGTTTTTAATTCCTCTTCCAGCTAGCAAGCGATAGCATTACAGCTCCGTTTTACTTGGGTAATCACAGTGTAGACAGTCTGCTGTCACAGCTATTAGTATGTTAAAGGTCTTATCTTTAGTATAGCCGCTAGGTGTCAGTGGAGGACCACACTATTGCAGGCAGCTAATGCGAGATCTCTCAATAATAAAGTGCCTTAGGAATCTCTAGTTTCAATTTATATCCCAAGGTATAGAGTTATCCCACAAGGAAATCTTTGGTGGCCAGGCTTTTGTTTAGGTGTATTACAGTAGACAGGAGTAACCGCTTGTGTGATCTTGTGGGCAGTTTCCGGGAGGGTATCCTCAGAGTGACTAATAGTGGCCAGGTCTCGGATAGAGAGGTTGGGGGCTGGTGGACAATGCTAGATGGTCAAGCAGGCCCTCTCCAGCGCCGAGCATATGTAGATCCAGTATAATGGAGTTCTGTGCTAAAATGGCGCCCTTTTTTGTGGAAATCGCTCAATGCCTCCCTTCTTCACAGTTCCCCTCTGGCAAAGCTAAGGAGTATCCTCAGTAGTTAGGTCAGTGCGTCTCCTTAATTAGTCCTAGGCAATAGGACCCGCTGCCCTACAGCCTGCGTTCCACTTATTCCCTGTCAGAGAGGGCAGGGTGCCTCACCCTCCGTGAGGAACGGCCAGCAGGGGGACGCTCCGGGGCCCCAGCCCTAGAACACTCACCGCCAAGCGAGCTCAGTCCAGGGAAGCGGCGGCTATGGACAGCCCCTCCTCACCTCTCCGGCCGGCCGGGTGGGATTCTCCCCGCAGCACACCGCCGGCAGCCGCTACAGGGAACCACACGTCTGGAGGCAGGTCAGGGGAACAGGCACCACTTCAGAGGGGTCGCTCCGGAGCATTCACCCGACGGGTAAGCAGTGAGCGCTTTCCTCTTGTGGCGCACTACCTCCACGTTAGGCGGAGCACAGCCGGAAACTGCTGCAGAAGATGGCGGGCGGGTGGCGCTTCCGAAGTGACCGACGCCTCCAGAAACCGAAGCACACATGGGGAGCGTCGGAGGGTCAGGATGTTCCAAAGGAGGGCTCTTCCTTCACTCTCTTGGAGCAGTATCTCTCCGGGGGGGTAGAGAAGGCGGGATGAGCACACCAAACAGGTTGCAGTTAGGGAGTACTTCCAGCGTGTTTCAGGCCTGTTCGTAGGCCTCAGTCCTCCGCTACGGTCCCTGTCTGTATTTGTGGCCAATCCGGCCTAAAGCAGGCTCCAATGTCTTTAGGCAAGTGAATGCCACCCTGTGATGGTATGGATGGGCCTTGCAGGGTTTTAGATTAAGCAGATTAAGGCAGCTATCAGTAGAGCTCGGGGATCACACATCCTTCTCCTTCGGCTGCAGTCATCCCATGACACAGCAGCCTATTCCCAGGCTCCTAGCTACCTCATCATACAGACTGCACTTTATTCTACTATCTCAGATCAGAAAACATTGATAAAGGCCAATGTAGGCCGAAACGTTGGGTTCTGTTTTCTATGCCAAGTGTGACGGCAATAAACGCATAACATACTGATAGACTGGATTTTGTGCAAAGGTTCTTCTTCTATTATAATGACAAAATGAGTCATGGCGCAGTATACACAACATTGCAACCAATTACATTACTTAAGCATTAAGCAAAACGTGACAATAAAAACGTGAAATATTTAAAAAGAAATTATTTCAACAAATTATCACAAAATAGAGTGTACACATCTGACACATCGGAAAAGACCGACATGTAAAAAGTTAATAATGATACACGGTCTCTTTTCGAGCATTCCTTTCTCATACCATGTCATCTGCAGAAAAGAACTGTGACATTGGAAATAAAGAACATTTAGCCGTTAAAGTTGCCTTCTCCGAATGGAGACATCTTTTGAAAGGGCCAATCATCCGGTAACTGTCCTTACGGGACACAAAAATGTAGAATTTATCAGTACATCTAAGAGGTTGTCTGCAAGACAAGCACGTTGGGTCTTATTTTTCTCCAGGTTTAATTTTATAGTTTCTTATCGGAAACGGCAAGGCTGATGCTCTGTCCAGGATATATGCTGAACTTCAGGAGAGATCTTCTATTTTAACCATCCTTCTACACACATTGATCTTCATTTTAAGGACGGGTTTTGGATGTAGAACCACCAAATATATGTCCTCGAATCTGCTCGACTTGAAGTCCTCAAAGTTGTCCATGATTCTAAACTTGTAGGACACCACGGAGCCATGAAAATGCAAGAACTACTGCTTCATTCTTTTTGGTGGCCTAATTATAGGACGGATGTGAGAAAATATGTTTCTTCCTGTTTAACATGTGCACGGAACAAGACACCACAATCTTCTCCTCTAGGACTCCTTCAAGCTCTTCCAGTTCCATCCAGGCCTTGGGGATCTATCTCAATAGATTTTATAGTGAGCCTACCTCCCTCAAAAGAAATACATAGTAACATAGTAACATAGTTAGTAAGGCCGAAAAAAGACATTTGTCCATCCAGTTCAGCCTATATTCCATCATAATAAATACCCAGATCTACGTCCTTCTACAGAACCTAATAATTGTATGATACAATATTGTTCTGCTCCAGGAAGACATCCAGGCCTCTCTTGAACCCCTCGACTGTTAATGACTGTTATCTTGTTGTGGTGGACTGGCTTACCAAGATGGCCCAGTTTAGTCCAACTAATGTGATTCCTACCACTGAACAAACCGCACAATTAATGGCCGAAGAGATATTTGGACTGCATGGAATTCCTGACAGTGTCGTTTCTGATAGAGGTGTTCAGTTTAGATCAAGATTTTGGAAAACCTTCTGTACAGTGTTAGGAGTGACTGTCAATTTGTCCACTGCCTTCTACCCACAACCAATGGCCAGACATGGATCCCTCACTCATTGCATGAGTATTGTATCTAGCTATTTAGCCTTCTTCGGTCTCAAGACACTTGTTCTGAGAACTATCTTAACTAGATTGTTCCCACTTCTCTATGGATTGCTGCAAGAACTTCTGCTGCTACCTGCTGTTTCTTGTTATTGCTCCTCCGGCAACTGGATTCCAGCAGTGGCACACCAGTATCGTAATAGGAAACGAAAGCAGCGAGTGAGGGATTCATGTGGCTTTAAGTACCGTAGGCCCAAACAGGATACAGGATGGATTCCACAGGTTGAGACTCCGACATCTTAGTAAAGACCATTTCAGAACACAACAGCAGCCTCCGATGGTAAGACGTGGAACAGCAGCACAATATCAAGGTGAACAATAGCAGCCATTAGTGGTTAAACTAAAGCAGGACAACCGGTATTCTGAGACATTTTCCTTCCTGGATAAGACCCAGTGCCTGACTTGAGGGTGTAGGACGCTTCAGCAGCTGAGGCGCATCTTCAATTCAACGAGTAAATGCACAATGGGCGCAACAAGACTGGGAAGGGGGAAATAAAGACAACTTTGGCCATTTGTGGCCATCAACAGGTGGCAGTCCCATGGGCCACTTACCAAATGGGATCGTAGCCTTTTATGAAGGTGCAAGTAGCACAACTTGGCAGTCTGACTCACATATCATTTCTTTCCTTATAGCTAAGAATGAGGCGCTCAGGCACAGGCCTCTTTGACCCCCATTCTCTTTACAAAGACCGCAGAGAGAACTCAGTGGGCCACAAATACCATACTATCTCCAGCAGTCTCATGCTTTTGTACTCTAACGAGGGCCCGCAGGAACTCAACACAGTCTTTCCACTGTGATTGCTTACTCTAGGCCCCAGGTGCATGATGGTCCCTGAGTTGGACACCTCCTGACTAGGCTAGATGGCCAGCGGTACTCCGACCTGGCTCATGTGATGACAATTGCAAACTAGCCTTGTGGTCCATTTCCCTTCAGAAACTGGGTGCGTTCGCCTTCCTCCAGAAAAGGTCTCCACCAGAAAAGGTCTCCACCAGAGGAAACTGGTGTTAACCTAGACCTTGTGTCCGATTATCTCTCCCATTACAAAGCCAAAACCCTGTCTGCAATCACAGTGCATAACGGTACTTCGAGTCATTTGCCACACAAATTCTTCCCCACCAGAATGGTCTACCTGGGCCAGTACCCAAACTTCCCTCTCCTTTTTGCCTCTGATGACACCCACAATCCATTCTGCCTCAGTGGCAAAAGACTTCCCTACAGGTGCAGGAGCGGTCTCAGGGACAGAAAGCGTGAGGTCCGGGTCGGGGATGAGTCTTTTTGTGGCATTGGTGGAGTACCCACCAGGCACTGAGCCAACAGGGCTGTTATCCAGAGGCTAAACTGAAATGAAGGCCTCAGCTTCCGAATCAGAGTTGAAGGATTGGTCGACTTTCTCCACCAAGTTTCCCGATCTTGTCTCTTGCTCTATTTGGGCCGTAAGCCTCCATCACCCCCAGGTTGGGTATGCTACAGCGCCCCAGAGACCTGGTCGTTGCAGTATGGCCCCAAGGCGAGTAGCGGTACGTCCGATGGCACTAAAGAATTCTCCTGACCAGGTATCACCAGAACACATTACACTTCACACTCCGGCCACTAGGGGGAGAAAAAGGCTTTATTTATTGGGCCACTCCTCACACTGGTAAAACTAGGGGCTGGGGAGGAAGTTAGTCAGAAGCTGACTGGGTTGGAACCAGGCAACATCCCGTGGCAGGGGGTGTTGCGGGGAGAAGACACAGGGGGGTCCCTGTCAGGCGTGGGAACCTGGCAGGTGCCTAGCGACAGAACAGAACGTTACGGAACCGCGCCTGCACACCTTGCGGCGGTATCCTAAGGAAGAGACAAGAGGGGAAGAATATTGTGGAACAGTGTAAACGAGATCAGCACAAAGGAGAGCCAGTAAGAGTCATGCCGAGAGGAAGGCAACATCTTACTGAGGCACGTAGTCGGTGGCCGGATCACCGTAGGAGTAACTGACTTCACGCATTACTTCAAATTCCGCTGGACAGTCAATTATAGGTTGGCTGTCTACCTTCTACACCTACGAAGACATAGGGGCAACATTGGGAGAGGGGCGTCTCTAGGGTCCCGGAAGACCTCCAAGCCTTCCCGTCAAATGGGTGGCGTCCTAGCCATACTTTATCTGGGGGACGTTAGAAACTAGCAACATCTGGAACCAAAGAATGAGAGAGAGAGAGAGAGCTGTAGAGAACGAACGAAAGAGAACAGCAGTTGTGAGGACTATTCCGAATGCTCAGCAGGGTAGGACTACAACACACAGGTGCTATTGGTAGGCAACGATTTCCATCTGCGAGGGAAACTCTGGATGTGCCCATCGGACCGGCCGGTCTCTGATAGCCCGGTTGAACGTGCTCTGGACTGAGTGTACTGAAGCCTTCAGTAAAAGGTAAAGAGACTGCAACCCTGTATCCTCGTTATTGCCTGCACCTCACACCATCAGCATCCACCTTACTGGGAAGCCCTGGGGACATACTTCACCTGTGGGAAGGTATACCATCTAGCTGCCATTCCATCACCCCAGCGGACCCCACAGCAGCGTCGGTCACCCTGACCGAACACCACAGGTGGCGTCACGAACTCCTGACAGACTATACTACCACCTTCATTGGACGCCCCTTGGCAGGGTCGCGGACCGGGTCTAGCCACCGTGACAGCCTCAGAACCGAACCAGAGAGGCCCGGTACCGAAACGTCGTGGCCCTGTGTCTGGGGGCGATCCATATGCCATATCAAAGCCCGGTGTTCTCCACACAGGATCTTCAGTCCATCAAGCTCACACACTGCTTCCTCATCAATTCACAACCCACAAATGGCGCCACCTCTCTCTAGCTGACCATCTGGCTGCCTGTTTCCCTGAGTGACACCCTATTGGGCGGGTCTTTTCCTTCCACTTTACTTTGCAGCAATGGCCCCTCTCCGTGGTAGGCTTGGCATTGTTTTTTATTAGGGATGAGCAAAAAGCTTCGGATAACTCCTCATCTGAATGGCTATAGCATTTACAGAATAGCTGCATCGGGAACAAATCCCTAGTTAGACCGCACATGGAGTACTGTGTCCAGTTTTGGGCACCGGTGCTCAGGAAGGATATAATGGAACTAGAGAGAGTACAAAGGAGGGCAACAAAATTAATAAAGGGGATGGGAGAACTACAATACCCAGATAGATTAGCGAAATTAGGATTATTTAGTCTAGAAAAAAGACGACTGAGGGGCGATCTAATAACCATGTATAAGTATATAAGGGGACAATACAAATATCTCGCTGAGGATCTGTTTATACCAAGGAAGGTGACGGGCACAAGGGGGCATTCTTTGCGTCTGGAGGAGAGAAGGTTTTTCCACCAACATAGAAGAGGATTCTTTACTGTTAGGGCAGTGAGAATCTGGAATTGCTTGCCTGAGGAGGTGGTGATGGCGAACTCAGTCGAGGGGTTCAAGAGAGGCCTGGATGTCTTCCTGGAGCAGAACAATATTGTATCATACAATTATTAGGTTCTGTAGAAGGACGTAGATCTGGGGATTTATTATGATGGAATATAGGCTGAACTGGATGGACAAATGGCTTTTTTCGGCCTTACTAACTATGTTACTATGTTACTATGTTACTATGAACCCGGATACCTGGAGCGCTCCTGATAATCAGGTGTACGGTGCCACAGCTGAATGTTGCGGCTTTGTGACAATCACAGCACATGCATGGAGAGCCCGTGTGTTGTGACTGTCACACAGCCACGACACAGGCAGCTGCGGCGCTGAACAGCTGATTATCGGGAGCGCTCCAGGTATCCGGGTTCCCGATGCTGCTATTCGGTAAACGCTATAGCTATTCAAATAAGGAGTTATCCGAAGCCATTCGCTCATCCCTACTTTCTACCCTTTGGTTTCTTCTACACCCACGATGGGCGAGTCTCCTTGCTGTTCTTTGCCACTCGCTGCCATTTTCTTGTTTGGCACCATATTGGACTGCACAACAGTCGCCATCTTCCACGTAACTCGAGTCTTCCTGGCATCACTTTCCTCTTGCAGCAGTAAGATTTGATCCTGCTGACTATGCCAAGTGTAACGTGGCATGAGGTGGTAGCAATGGCGAGGCCATCGTTTCTTGTGCCCCGTCATGTTACATGACAATGGGTGTCCGGGCTGGGTGTGTGGACTTGTACCGCGAGGGTGCTATGTCCATGCAGGCTGCATGAAACCAATGTTGCTGGTTTGGAGGGAGACCACCAGTCAAAAATAAACTCTTTACTGAATGGCAACTTGTTAGGAGTTATATACAAGGGATAGCGGGTACAAAGACCTATGAAAGTTTCCTTTACAACTCAAATCATTTTCCACACTGTATCTTTCCTTAGTAGTTTTCTCCAGGGCTCTCTATATCCACTGTTCCACCCTACTTCACCACAACTCAGCTTTAACGTTATAGTCCTGATTAACAAGTGCCCTTTACATGTTTTGCGGCTGTGCATCCTCTTTCCCCTTCTGTGCCCTGGAACACCTGCTCGGGACCCTTTATTAGTCCCATGCACTCAATCCTGTTTAGGCCCATTACCTTCCAACGTTATAAGCTTGGGGTCTTGTGGCTAGGCGTCCTCTCCTAGGACCCGTTTCCGGAAGGGAATATCTTGTTTTCCTTTCTCTTCGGTCTCCTCTCATTTAGGGTCATCGGAGAATGCGGTACTACTCTCCTTGAACCTTTAGGTCCACCCGCTAAGCATTCCGGACCCTATCTGGCTCTCTAAAAGGCACTTGTCACTTTCTATGTAACTCAGTCCCCAAACATTAACTCTAACTGTTCCTATGATCCAAGTACACATTACATCAAAATAACGTGTCACGTACCCGCTTCTCAGCATGTGACTTGGGGTTGCGCCTGCAAGGGTTAACCTATCTCCTCTCACTCAGTCCAGCATTCAACCTCTGTCCTATGCTGTAATGGGAGCATAAATCACACACTGACCCAGGCCACACACCCGCTCATAAACACTGCCGCCACTCACCGAACACACGGGCGATGAGTCCCGGAAATATTACTACCACTGTCTGCCAACCATAAGGCTCACACAAGGCTATGGATTCTTTAGAGCATGCAAGGTTCAGACTTATTGAAGTTTTAAGCTTTAATAGAAAATGTACAGAGCTTACAATAGAAAGGGTAAAAAAATATGGGAATAAAAAGTGACATACAAATATGCAAAAACAGTGATAAAATAAAGGGATAACTTACAGGAATATCGAACTTTGCTTTCTGATTCTCTGTCCCTGGGGCAGGGAGCAATATGGAATGGATCTCATCAGCTTTCCAGGCTGCCCCAACATGCGAACATCTTTCTTTGTGTGTAAGTCTAATTTATAGAGTCAACCTGGAGGTCAAAATTCTAGACCAGCCTCTCAGGTTAACATTATAATTGCTGGTTTGTGACTGGACCATGGCCACTCCACCAATGAATATATTATTTCCTCTGAAACTCTTTGTATAACATTTCTCATAAACAGATAGTGTCAGGCTGTAAATGACTTCTCTCTTCAAAAGAGCCAGAAGGTGTGAAACGTTTCCCCTTCCTGGTTCTTGGCAAGACCCCCTGGTGAAATTGGAGACAGGAGACTGCCTTTTCAGGATAACATATGCTTGACCCCCTGTGAGAGCTGCAGTTTCAGGACAGATGTTAAGTCTGCTAGTCATACATTCATACCTATACATATTTCACTACAAACGTGATTGGTGTCCTCACGGAAAGGAATGAGACATCAGCAGTCCATTTCCTTACATGCTCACACCATATATCTGCAGTTAGTGATGCCAGGCCAGTGCCTTAATAATGAAATACGTATCACAAATGGAAAAGACAATGCTTCATAATGCAGACATCCTGGTGTAAACCAACTGTAATGGTAAGCTACTACAGTTCTGCAAACACAGGCACAAGCCTAGAGTAGACATGGTGTAAGGAGCTGCTGCTCCTTTCTGAGGATGGACTATGCATCAACAAAATAAGTGCCGCTGATAACAGACTCTCAAGGAGAATAAATGTAAAATAAATGCAGGACACGACCCTAATCCTACTTATGTCATCCCCCAGCTAGCTGCTGTTTGTGGGTAATTACACTTTGCAGGTTGTTATTACAGTAATTATGGCCTGATGAAGACACCTTTTCAAAGCGAAACGTGTACCAGATTCTTCAATAAGAGAAACTTCATTCTATGTCCATCCTCCTTACACTTCTGTAATCAGTGGTGCTCACTTACACTCTTCTTTCAAAGAGTAACGTCTATGTCCAGTCCTGTTACTAACATGACATTCTCTTTCTTTTCCTGTACACATTTAAGATGTACAGTAGATGAAAACTTAGGTGCTTGCTCCTTCTTCCCGGCATCTACATGGCATTATTTTGTTATTTTCCTTTTCTCTTTCTCTTGGGTCTTCACAATTATCCTTTTGGCTCATTTGTGATTACAGAAAACTAATAAGTATTGCTATTCACACAGATGTGGCCTCCCGGAGGAGACCCCACATAGTATATAACGCGCGGTGGGCCTTATCGAGCCTCAGACAATGTTGCTACGTGCAGGCAATGCCTGAGGCTCAGACGAAGATGATACTACATCCCTGAGGACGATCTACCTTCTCTCTTGTGTGACCGGGGCTCTGCTTTGGTGTTGAAGTCTCTATTAATACGGTTGAGGGTCATGGGTCCTCGATGCTGTCACCTTCTCATTCATTGCTCTTTGGGTTAGGTAGCAGAACTGACCATCAGAAACATCTTCCACAAAACTTGAAATGTGCAAGTGTCCTTTGTCCCACTAGAATAGACATAGACCTACACCTGTGGAAACAGGAGAACTACATACAGGCCATGACCACTAGAACTTTCTATTATTTATTCATCTGTTAATAATGATTCTTATCGGAATTCTCGATTATTATCGATGCCTCCTTCACCAATGCCCATGATTATTAACATCTCTATCAACCACAATTGACGGTTCAATTTCCATGTAAAACTTCCTAAAAGAAAGTCTCCACTCCATCTTCTGTGGACTTACAGAGATCCCCCACTGCAGATCACAGCATGGAGGCGTAGACGGCACATCCACACTCATCAACACCATCAACTACACATCCATAGGATCAGAAACTGTGATATTGAGAGGTCCACATTATTAATTACCTTCACTGAAGGCTTTGTCAAGGACTATCGCTAGTCTACCTGACTAATATATGTGTTGCACAATTTACAGAACATTCTTGAGTCTCCATCAGCCGTAATGGGCTACTTGATGTCTGACCACTTATCTTAGGCCATAGCTGAGCTCAACATTCATTCTGTTCTAAGGGAATACCCTAAATCATGTCAACTCTTACACCAGGTGTCCATAACGTGACGAGGTTCACCCTCTTGGGTTTCTCTGACTTGTCCCTCTCAGTCCAGGTCATCTTACTGATCTTCCTTCTACTTGCCTTCATCACCTCACTGGTAGGTAATGGACTTATCGTCTTGGCCGTTACACTGGACCCTCATCTGCACACTCCCATGTATTTCTTTCTCAGGGGTCTATCAATACTTGAACTCTGTTCCATTAATACCACAGTGCCCAAGACTTTGCAGATCTTCTTCTCATTGGACAGGACAATCTCTTTCATGGGTTGTGCCACTCAGATGTACATTTTCTCAGCTGTTGCGGTATCAGAATGCCTCTTCCTGACAGTAATGGCTTTTGACCGTTTTATGGCCATTTGTCACCCTCTTCGATACAGCTCAGTGATGACTGCACAGATCTGTTACCAGTTGGTTTTGGGCCCATGTTTGTTGGGGTTTCTGGTGCCCTTCGTACATACCGGCGCAATATTCAGTTTTCCGTTCTGTGGTTCTCATCAGGTTGCACATTTCTTCTGCGACATCCCTCCTCTTCTTCACATTGCTTGCACAAACACGTTCACCATTGAGCTCTATGTCTTCATTGTTTGTATGTTTGGAGCTGTGTTTCCCTTCATCTTAATCTTCATCTCATACATGAAGATCCTGAGCTCTATATTCCTCATCCACTCTGCTGAAGGGCGTCAGAAAGCCCTGTCCACCTGCAGCTCCCATCTGGTCTCTGTAATTATCTTCTTCGGCACGGCCATGTATGTGCACCTTCGCCTTAGGACGCCATTTTCATCTTACAAAGACAGAATGACGGCGCTGTTCTACTGCGTCATCATCCCCACAATCAATCCCCTGATCTACAGCCTAAAGAACTCAGACATGAAGAAGGCACTGGGAAAACTCAATGAAAGAATCCAATTCTTTTTTGCCATGGTGTAAACCATTGTCCAGTCCACCTACATCACTTATGGTATAAATCCAGATCACAGGATGACTCCAGATCTGTTAGCCTTTACTCAAAGTTCCCATTATCATGTAGGGATCTAGTAATCTCAGATCAGAGATACTCCTGCGACCGCAGAACGGATATGGAGATATCCCAGTGTTTCCAGGGAATCGTGGCCCTAAAGGGTCAAACAAATCAAGGACTGACCACCCCTATTGCTTTACAGGGACTGGAATGATCACATTGCTCCCATATCTAGAGTTACGTTATTCCAGATGTCTCCACTAAATGTAGAACGTTTTATTCTAATACATAGATTCTTTATATCTGTATGTATCCATATCTAGAAATATATTACTTACAATGGTAAACGATATGAAACTCCAGCTCTGCTCATTATCCGATTAAATGTTTTATCTTGGAACCGAATATGCCCCATTTTGACAATTGAGGGCTGAAGGTGGCCCCTTTGTAACTCCGAATCTTTTAGAGAACTAATATATGTTTATCAAATGTGAAATAAGTAAAGTGTAATTGTGTATGGAACTGTCGTGTACCACCGGAGACATTCGCCAATCACTGGTGACTTTCAGGTATCACCATAGACCTTTGTCTTCTGCATCATAAACTAAGTATCGGTTGACCATGTTGAGGAAGCTTCAGACTTTTTTGTACTTTGGATTCCTTGGGTGGACTATGGAGGAACCCTCTCCTACGACAACCCATTATCTGGACATGACACCATCTAGAATATAATGTATATAGATGTTCATGTATCTGTGTAGACCTTCATGAACTACTCTAGACATTTAAGGCTAATTTTAGACAATCATGAATCTCTGTTAATGGGACACAACAGACCTTCATGGATCGCTGTTTATAGTCAAGGGGTGCGGTAAATAGATACTGATCATTGTGGACCTTCTTGGATCCTCTCTGTATAAGTTCACAGATCACTGCAGGCATCAGTGGATCATTGGAGATGTTCGTGGCTCACCATAAACATTCATTTACACCCGTAGGTGCTGCTGGCCCCTTCCAGCACATAATATTCCCCATAATTACACCTGCTCACAGTTGTTAGGCTACGTTCACATTAGCGTTGCGCCGCCGTGCGTCGGCGACGCAACGCGCGACGCACGCTAAAACGCGCGCAAACGCGTTTTGCGACGCGTGCGTCGTTTTCCGACGAAAATCGGACGCACAGAAAATGCTACATGTAGCGTTTTCTTGCGTCCGACGCTAGCGTCGGAAACGACGCACGTGGCGAAAAACGCCACCAAAACGACGCACGCGTCCCCTATGTTAAACATAGGGGCGCGTCGCCGCTGCGTTGCCGGCGCAACAGCGACGCACATTGGCGGAACGCCAATGTGAACGTAGCCTTATTGAAGCTTTTCCGGACTATAAATGATCTTTACAGATTCTCCAACTCTCATGACTCAGGTGCAGTCCTGGTCTCGTGGGTCAGAGCGACATCTTGAGCCGTCATGTCTTAGGTGCCACTGCTCTCCCTATGGCTCTATACACTGTCTCTGCTCCCTCTATACAGTGTCTTGTAAAAGTATTCAACCCCCTTGGCTTTTTGGCTAACTGAAAAATCCCTTTAAAATGTAACTTTTATTGGGTAAATATATAAAATACAACCCACCAAATGAAAGTGCAAAAGTGCATTAAAATGACAATATAAGATTCAAAAGGCCAGAGGAGCAGACCTGTAAACAGTAAGGGCCCAATCTAATGTCCTATCCTCACTATTTAACGCTGGAACACCAGCATATCCTGTAGATGTGGCCAAATCAAGATACTAATGACTGAAATCATAGACCGCTCCTCAAACGGCAGAATAATCAAGTATTAAAACCTTGAAGGTTTACAGCATAGCGCATGTTATCTCAGTGATTCCTAAAGTAGTGCTAGATGTAGATCCACACACAACCCCACGGTGTGCCGATATGGGTGCACGGTCCCTCGCTGTAGATCTCACTAACAGCCTACCTATTCGCGGAGGTTGGCGCCCTAAGATGACGAGAAGTGGCTCCCCCGCTCGTGTGACGGCTCTCCCTACCCTCCTATTCACACCCTGGCGAGATGCAGACAGTGAAAAAGAAGGTCTACAGTAGCCTGATGGGTGTATTGTTCTGGTGACATGAACTCATTTGACAATGTCAGAATAACCCCCAATAGATGAAGATTGGAGCTAATCGTGTTGACAGTATGAACATTCACACAGTGGACTCATACATACTCTATGTGCACTTGGTGGGTTGTATTTTATATATTTACCCAACAAAAGTTACATTTTAAAGGGATTCCTCAGTTAGGCCCCTTTGGCTTTTTACCTACTATGCTACATTTCAACCTGCGTGTAAATATGTTTTTAATCCGATTTGTGTGTGATACATCAGCACTAAAGAGTCTAAGTTGGTGAAGTGTAGTGAGAAAAATATAGGCATGGATTAAGTATGTGATCAAATTAAACTAAAAATTTAGTGCATAAGTATTCACCCCTTTTACAATTAAGCCCCTAAAATGTCTGTTGCAAGAAATGACCTTAATAAGTCACATTCTTAGTGACAGGACGTCCCCCTGTGTGTAATCTAAGTGTCACATGTCTGTCACTACTTACACTTTACCTTCTCTGAAAGGCCATAAATGCTGCAAAACCATTAACAAGAAGCACCACTAACCAAACACCATCATGAAGACAAAGCAGATCTCCAAACACCACCATGGACACCAAGGAGATCTCAAAACAACACCTCGAAGACCAAAGAGATCTTCAAACAACACCATGAAGACCAAGGAGATCTCCAATCACCACCATGAAGACCAAGGAGATCTCCAAACAATACCTCGAAGACCAATGAGATCTCCAAATACCACCATGAAGACCAAGGACAAAAGGGACAAAGTTGTTAAGAAGCACAAGTCAGGGTTGAGTTATAAAAAATATCACAATCTCTGATGATTCCCCGGAGCACCATCCATCACATTCATTGATCAAAAGGAAAGAACATGGAACCACAACAAACTTGCCAAGAGAGGGCCACCACCAAAACTCTCAGCCTGGGCCAGGAGATCAGTAATCAGAGAGGCAGCACAGAGACCAAACAACACCCTGAAGAAGCAGCAGAGACTGAAGTATATGTGCATACAACCATAATAAGACATACACTCCATAGAGGTGATCGTTATGGAACAGTGGGCAGAAAAAAGCCTATACTTATACATAAAAATTGTAAGTTTTGTTTTGAGTTTGCAAAAAAAAATTCCCTGGACGGAGGTGCTGTGCTCAGATGAGATCAAAATTGAACTTTCTGTCCAACAAGGTACATACTATGTCTGGAACCAAGCCAACACTGTTCATCTCAAGAGCACCATCCACATAGTGAAACATGGTGGTGGCAGCATGATCCTGTGGGGATATTTTTCGGCGACAGGGAAAATGGTCCGCCGAGTCAAGGAGAAGATGGATGGTGGGAAATACATTGATATTCTTGAGCAAAACCTGTTTCAGTCTGTCAGTGTTTTGAGACTGAGATGGAGGTTCACCTTAGGGTTAGGGAAAACATCTAAACTGAAGGAATTCACCGCCGATCGTAATTGGAACTGAATTTTGAAAAATGTGCTCAGTTCTAATAACAAGGAGTATAATAACAGATCGCAGCTGCTGTGTTACCAATGATATAGGGAATAAGGACAGCAGATGCCGATGTCCTGCAGTTAATAAACTTCACCACGCAATGAAACGACTGATCAACCGACCTGATGAAGGGTCTCGGAGTGCCGGTCTTCAAGTGTAACATGCCGTTTGTGGTATCTCCTGATGAAGAAGTCTCAGTACTTTGAAGCTCGTTGAATAAAACCACATTTCTTTTTAACACGCTCTTCAGTTATTCAATAAATTCACGTTTATCCCAATTTTTTTCCTAAGTGCCACTTGCTGACAGATCACCACCAATAATCGTGGGTAGTAGTCTGGTGTACGGTGGTGGAGTTGCTATCGGTAGATGCTTTTCCAAATTTATTATGTCCGGCTCGAATTATCAGCCATTGTATAACTGAGGATTTTGGACCACTCACCAGCACAACCATTGCTTGAAATCTGCCAACATCTGACACCTGCACACCGGGACTCCGAGACTCCTCGTTAGGTCAGTTGGTCGGTGGTCATTGCGTGGTGCAGTTTATTCACTGCGGAACATTGTCGTCGGGTCTCTTTAGTCCTTATATCGTTGGTCACACAACATCTGCCATCTTTTACACTCCTTGTCTCATCATAGTCACCAGCACAAATACATTGTGGATATATATTATTTTCAGAGTTTTCAGGATTTCACCCGTCTTAGCCTCTACTGGGCTGGAGCTGCTATGTTTCATCTATAGTGACTACATTATATAATTGTGACTTCATCAGGTTGACTCTGACATGGCCGGGGGCCTTCCTGTATTAGTCAGCTCTCACCTCCACTTTTATGGTTCTATTCACATTCTGTCATTGATTCTGTCTGTGGATATAACAATATGTGGGAATCTTCTGAGTCCAGGCTTGGTCTCTGCCGTCAGTCTTTTGGGCAGGTTCACACTGCTATGTCTATCTCACTACATTTCCTTCTTCAGTCGGTTATGGTTGGCAAAAGACCAAATTTGCATAGAGTCCAATAAAACAGAAACTGCGACCTTCCAGCAATAATCTCACACACCACACCCTACACCATGATTGCAGCCGTTTCTACGCTTTCTTCCTGGTACAACGAGATCAAAGATCAGAGCTCTGAAGTCTCTACAGATGCACAGAAACCGGGCTACACAGGTACATGTAATGAAGACGATAAGGACTGGGGTCTTTTGGGGGTTACAAGCAGACAACTGATAATAGTGAATGGTGAGAACTATAGAGAAGATGTCTCACCTGTAGACAAAAGGTCTAAAGTTGTCTCCTCTATAGAGTAATGGAATAATCTAGAGAACAACAAGCTGACGTGTAAAGCAATGATGTCCTCTGTAAAGAGATGGTCTTTGTTCCATACACTTATGGTCTTGGCTGTAGAATGACACAATAATATGTAGAACAAGGTCTTCCAGCAAAGCAATGGTCTCCTCTAAAGACTGATGGTCTTCGTTATAGAATTAAGGTATATTCTGTAAGACCACAGATACTTGTAAAGCCATGGTCTCCACTGTTATAGAGAAAATTGTGTGCACTCAAGTTAGATAGGTGCTGGCTGAACGTGGAAGTGATCCAGTCAAAGTCATATATTGACTATGGAGACTACGGTCTCCGCTGTAGCATGATGGTCTCCTCCATTGTGTGGTGGATTTGTGTGTAGAATGATGTATAATATCTGTATCATCTGTAGGACCAAAGATTAATAAGTAAAGAAATTGTCAGTTGTTTGAAGAGATGGTCTGCACTGACGAGAGAGATGGTCTGCACTGTAAAATGATGGAAGAATCTGTAGGACTACAATCAATTGAAAATTAGTGATATTCTCCTCTCTAGAGTGAGGGTCTCATCTGCAGAGTGAGGGTCTTCTCTGTTGAGTGGGGATCTCCTCTGTTGAGTGAGGATCTCCACTGTAGAGTGAGAATCTCCTCTGTTAAGTGAAGGTCTTCTCTGTTGAGTGGGGATCTCCTCTGTTGAGTGAGGGTCTCCAATGTACAGTGAGGATCTCCTCTGTTGAGTGAGGGTCTCCAATGTAGAGTGAGAATCTCCTCTGTTAAGTGAGGGTCTTCTCTGTTGAGTGGGGATCTCCTCTGTTGAGTGAGGTTCTCCACTGTAGAGTGAGGATCTCCTCTGTTGAGTGAGGATCTCCTCTGTTGAGTGAGGTTCTCCATTGTAGAGTGAGGATCTCCTCTGTTGAGTGAGGGTCTCTACTGTTGAGTGAGGATCTCCTCTGTTGAGTGAGGGTCTCTTCTGTTGAGTGGGGATCTCCTCTGTAGAGTGAAGATCTCCTCTGTAGAGTGGGGGTCTGTAGAGTAAGGGTCTGTAGAGTGTGGGAATTCAACGCGTTTTCCCATTTTGATGCTGGTTCATCAGGAGACACGTAGAAGATGTTTCATCATAGGAGGTTTTTCAGGGTAATGACACATGGATAACAGCGATGAAATTCAAGCATCATTACCCTGAGAATACCCCTTGGTATAAACTATTTCATGCAGTTTTCTATGAGAAGTTCCGTCGTTAATCTAGAGACGATAACTGGAAGAGATGCCGATTTCACTTTATACAATTGTCAGCAATGATTCCAGATCTGTGTTCTGTTTTATTGATGCCCCATCTCTGGCTGGCTGCCATATCTAATATCGCCTCCCTTGTCTGTGGTTATACAGTATCTGGTGTTGCAGTCACCGTCTAGCACATGTTTTTTGTGATCTTGTATAAGTCATGACTATGTCCGGCTGAATTCAGGGATTGTAGAGTGGAGAACCTCCATAGTAAATATGAAAATGGTGCTCCAACATCAGTTCAGGACACGCCGTCTAGTATAGGTGTTCACCCACCCAAATCACAAGGGGGACCTAGGACCTCCGTGAACTTTAGGCTGGTTTCATTTTGAACATGCCGTAATACCTGCAGATAGATTCACATCAGCCATAGAGAGGAAATATGGGACTAACATGAACTGAGGATGGTCACGTTATACTGATATTAGCTCCTCCATGATTCCAACACACCAGTAACATGAAATGTTTCCTATGATTTCTCCCCAGGAACGGTACTGCAAATATAATGACTAAAAATCAAAATCACAAGGTCGGGATCTTCTCCAGAGATGGAGATGCCAATTACAAGTGGCTGTTTAACCTGCTCTCCTTCTACGCAATGTTTCAGAGCTTGGTGGGGAAGGTCAATCCTATATATATTTCCAACAGTGGTGAAAACTTCATCTTCGGCCTGTCTCAGAACTCTTTTGCCATTTTGTACCACACCAAGAAGAGAGGGCGCCTAAATATTGCAAATGTGACCGATTCTCTGTATGATGAGGAGCTGAAGGATCTGTCAGATCACTTTGGTAAGGAGACAAAAGTTCATATAACACATAACTGATCTCCATGAAAGAGATGGCTTCTGTGGTAACTGGGCCCACTGTTCCCCACCTTGGTCAGAGCACGGCAGAGCTGTGTAGCACGAAGACAACCACAGATGCAACTGTCATCCACAGTCACAGTGTGAGGACAGAAGATTAGTGACCAGGAGGTCCTTCTGAATAAGATAACGTAATATGTAATGAGCCAATAACAGAATATATCAATAGGAATAGCACAGATAAAGCTATGCTCAGATAATGACTACAAAAATCATAGTAATTGAATCTTCCACACAGGGATTTATGACATCCGGAACGGTGTTTGTGGTATCTGACACCAGGGTCGGTATTTGTGGGGTCTGACTTCCGGGCTGGTGTATGTGGGATCTGACATCTGGGTCGGTGTTTGTGGGGTCTGACATCCGGGACGGTGTTTGTGAGGTCTGACATCCGGGCCGATGTTTGTGAGGTCTGACATCCGGGCCGGTGTTTGTGAGGTCTGACATCCGGGTCGGTGTTTGTGAGGTCTGACATCCGGGCCGGTGTTTGTGAGGTCTGACATCCGGGCCGGTGTTTGTGGTATCTGACATCCGGGCCGGTATATGTGGGGTTCTGACACCCGGGCTGGTGTATGTGGGATCTGACATCCGGGCCGGTGTTTGTGGTATCTGACATCCGGGCCGGTGTTTGTGGTATCTGACATCCGGGCCGGTGTTTGTGGTGTCTGACATCCGGGCCGGTGTTTGTGGTGTCTGACATCCGGGCCAGTATATGTGGGGTTCTGACATCCAGGCTGGTGTTTGTGGTATCTGACATGCGGGCCGGTGTTTGTGGTGTCTGACATCCGGGCCAGTATATGTGGGGTTCTGACATCCGGGCTGGTGTTTGTGGTATCTGACATCCGGGCCAGTATATGTGGGGTTCTGACATCCGGGCTGGTGTTTGTGGTATCTGACATGCGGGCCGGTGTTTATGGTATCTGACTTCCGGGCCAGTATATGTGGGGTCTGACTTCTGGGCCGGTGTATGTAAGATCTGACATCCGGGACGGTGTTTGTGGTATCTGACATCCGGGCCGGTGTTTGTGGTATCTGACTTCTGGGCCAGTATATGTGGGGTTCTGACATCCGGGCTGGTGTTTGTGGTATCTGACATCCGGGACGGTGTATGTAGGATCTGACATCCGGGCCGGTGTTTGTGGTATCTGACACCAGGGCCGGTATATGTGGGGTCTGACATCCGGGCTGGTGTTTGTGGTATCTGACATGCGGGCCGGTGTTTGTGGTATCTGACTTCCGGGCCAGTATATGTGGGGTCTGACTTCCGGGCCGGTGTATGTAAGATCTGACATCCGGGACGGTGTTTGTGGTATCTGACATCCGGGCCGGTGTTTGTGGTATCTGACTTCCGGGCCAGTATATGTGGGGTTCTGACATCCGGGCCGGTGTATGTAGGATCTGACATCCGGGACGGTGTATGTAGGATCTGACATCCGGGCCGGTGTATGTAGGATCTGACATCCAGGCCGGTGTATGTAGGATCTGACATCCGGGCCGGTGTATGTAGGATCTGACACCAGGGCCGGTATATGTGGGGTTCTGACATCCGGGCCGGTGTTTGTGGTATCTGACATGCGGGCCGGTGTATGTAGGATCTGACATCCGGGACGGTGTTTGTGGTATCTGACTTCCGGGCCGGTGTATGTAGGATCTGACATCCGGGACGGTGTTTGTGGTATCTGACACCAGGGCCGGTATTTGTGGGGTCTGACTTCCGGGCCGGTGTTTGTGGTATCTGACACCCGGGCCGGTGTTTGTGGGGTCTGACTTCCGGGCCGGTGTTTGTGGTATCTGACACCAGGGCCGGTGTTTGTGGGGTCTGACTTCCGGGACGGTGTTTGTGGTATCTTACACCAGGGCCGGTATTTGTGGTATCTGACACCAGGGCCGGTATATGTGGGGTTCTGACACCCGGGCCGGTGTTTGTGGGGTCTGACTTCCGGGACGGTGTTTGTGGTATCTGACACCAGGGTCGGTGTTTGTGGTATCTGACACCAGGGTCGGTATTTGTGGGGTCTGACTTCTGGGCCAGTGTTTGTGGTATCTGACACCAGGGTCGGTATTTGTGGGGTCTGACTTCTGGGCCAGTGTTTGTGGTATCTGACACCAGGGCCGGTATATGTGGGGTTCTGACACCCGGGCTGGTGTTTGTGAATGCGGCACACTGCGTTTTCTATTGAATATTGATGAGATATTACAGTATCTTCTGTCTCCGCTCAGGGACAAGTAATGTGGTTGTGCTGGTGGATGATGTGGAGGACAGCGGTGACAGTAACAGGAGGCGGATATTAGAGGAGCAGCGGCTGGACTCCTACGCCACAGAACTGATCCTCATCAGTGAGCAGGAGAAGGAATCGGCCAGTCTGATGGGTCCCGATCCAATCTTTAGCGAATCACCGATCTCTGTCCAGTTGCACGACGCCTACAGCTCCTTGTATCACAAGCTGCTTAAACTGAAGGACATCATCAACAATGCTCCATACAGAAACACAGGTACCAGCCACGGGGCCAGGAGGGGTAAAGTGGCCAAATGTTCTCACTGACCACATTTTATACAGCGGAGGGGAGCTGAACAGTGATTCTCAGTGGTAGTCAGACCATAGAGATGAATAATACGGGGTCGTATATATGTAGCATGGACATGTCAGTGTCAGCATCGCTCCGGCCGGTGGTCTCTATCACTGATCAGCACACTGATGTGGGCCGCACCGGGGGAAGACTTATATTTTTATAGTGATCAGAATAACCTCGTCTGAGTCCTCATATGTCGGCAGGAGAACAGGTAAACCCTACGAGACATGATGAGGAGCAGAGATTCTGCCAAAGATTGACTACGACCTCTAGACTCTTCTCACGAGTGTTTTCTATTTCAGGACGAGTCCCATCAGTGGTGACTTCTACCAGTGGCTTCAGGTCTCCCGGTAAGGCGCTGATGATACAACCAGAAGGTGCGGTGTGATATAGGGATCTTCAGATTTACAATCCATCTCATGTTCTCTTCCTACATGAATGGTTTGTGCATCGGAGCCACTCAAAAAGATGGAAAAGTGAGATGATCTGTCCGCTCTCCTGATGTGACCTGCTTATTAAACACCTGTATGACCTTTTACTTTTTCTGGGTGAACACGACATTGAGGTATCGCACCCTGATAATATTCCTGACCATGTCTCCACCTCCTTTACGTTATCTCCTTCTATTAGTGAGGGTAGTGTTGCAGTCAGTCATTGCTCCTCCATGACACCAAAGTGACCATTGATAGTAAAATAGATGTAGATTTGATGCTTTCACAACATTGAGCAGATGGTTTTACCTTATGGGATGACGACTTATTACATTATTTTATTTAGATATTCATTTTTCGGGTAAGGTTCCATTACACTTCATGGCCATTTTTTCTTCTACATCCTCTATGTATCATAGCACATAGCAGACTGCAGAATGTGTTACTGTCAGTGTGTGACCTCCGGATTATAACACTCATCTCAACTATCATGAACCATGTTCTACATCCAGTATGGAGCTCAGAACGGCAGAAAACTAAATGTGTTACCAGGTGGTTGGTCTATTGCTCTTTCGTTGATAAACAATGGAACAAAACCGATCTCCTGCCTTCTATTAGCACATAAAGATTAAAGGGTTTCAAGCTGTATATAATAAGGAATAGGGGAGAGAAGGATAAGAGGGAGAAGGTAATGGGGGTAAATGGAGGGGATGAGGTGGGGTGACAAGACTTTCTGCTATTAGACAGTAGTTGCATCGTGACCGAACTAGGACTTAGTAAAACTATAGCTTAGGAGTGTACTGCGTACAGTAATTGTTCATTTTCCTGGAATGTGTTTCCTACTGAAGGACGTCACGTGAGGACTTTATATATTTCTTCAAGACATAGAGGAGGTTTTAAAAAATCCTTTGACCCTACGATGCATAACTAATCATATGCTAAAGAGTTGCAAGTGAAATTTATGTCTGAGATAGAAAAGATGATCGTCTATAAGATGATGGTGGTCTCACGTTCACAGCAGTAGTGGATGGTGAGATATGGAGCCTGAGAGGCAGAAGGTCACAACATTGTTACCCTTTTGCTCATCACTGTGGTTCCTTCCATGTGGATCCAGGTTTTGGAGCACATCGCTGGATCCAGTCTGATATTCCTCGAAGGTGGATTGCTTATTGAGATTGTAGTGGGGCTGTGAGGTCAGGTTCACCTTCAGGGTGTGACAATCAATGTCTAGGATTGTTGTGGCCCCACAAAAAGCCAGAGATGAGTTTACTGAAAAACAGATGACAGTTTGTAGTAGAGTATTTGGGAGAGCTTGTAGGAGCGAAGTCATTTTAGGCCAAATTATACTTTTTATGAGGATTTTCCTGTAGAGCCAAGATGTAAGGGACGGACCAGCTTGAGATTAAGGAGCTCTATGGTTTAGTTCTGGTGGAACATGATTTTTGTGTAATTCCTTTAGGTCAGTGGAGATGTTAGTGCTCAGAAACTTTATGGAAGGTGTGGACCAATCAGAGGGAAATGTGGCTCTGTGCACACGGCGTGCATCAGACAATGGCGCTCCCACACAGCTTCCTACACAAAGCCACTTCTGGAAAACACTTGTGGTCATTTTGCGGCAGTGACTTCATTGTTGATACAGCCGATGTTCTCGCTGTGGCTCCACCACTGGCGTCTTTTACTCTAAGTATAGAGAGCGGATCGAGCAGGTCCCTTCTTTTCACCACTGCAGGGTTTATGAACAATTAAGCAGTTACCAAACGTGGCATAAGACTGAACGTAACATGAGAAAGGTGCTCGCCGCTCCGATGGAAGAAATGTAAGCAAACGCAATAGTCAAAAAACACGTTCTTATATCAACGGCCGAGAGCATAATTCAATGATTTGGCTCTCCCATAAATCGATAATGTACTTTGAGAAAACAAGCGTTACACTGAGGATAGGACACAAGTCCACTGTATGACCAGGGTGAGCAAATTGAAGTGTTTAGATGTAACTAATCATATCCAGGTGCTAAATGTATATTGCACAGTATTATCCTATAGTATTACCTTATATGAGGCACCCAGTAACATCACATATTAATAAGGCAAAGTACATGCTCACCCATAATTAGTCCGGACTACAGAGAGATCTTCCCACGGCCCCGACGCACGTTTCGCGTAATCGCTTTCTCAAAGGGGAATTGATAACAAAGTCCTGTCATTGCCGCACTAGTTATAGAGCAATATAGTTGGCGCATGCGCCCGTGACACCCTACACATGAAAAGGTGCACTCCATCAGCGTCATCACACAGCGCGCATGTGGGTTACATAACACTCAATGGCACCAATAACCACGCACGCCGCCTGTTTAATTGACGCTAACCAGAGAACGCACAGTGTCAGGTAGATTACAGTGCGCATGCGTTCCATCAGCGGCCATATTTCCGGAGACCAACAACACATATTAAGTACAGAACCAGGTCCAGAGAATCATACGACATCAAATCAAGTAGTATCCATGGTAAGGTGATAGAATCTCGGCATAAGAATGATATTCATAGAGCATGCGAACCAATAATACTATATATAACCAGTAAAAGAATGGGCAGCACGGTGGCGCAGTGGTTAGCACAGCAGCCTTGCAGCACTGGTGTCCTGAGTTCTAATCCCACCCAGGGCAACAGGGGACGGTAAATAGACAGAAGCGCTGGGGAAGGCGGCTGTGGTTGCAGGGTGCGGAGTGGACCTTATCGACACCTTCTGTAGAGGGAAAGCCCCATATCTGTCCTAATTTATAAGACTGACCATGGGCACATGACGTCTTGACTTTGTGTGCATTGTGCACATTTTATGGGGAGCTTCTGTGCTGCTACTTTCCATAAAGAAACGTTGTGTTCACAAACCCCATCCGTGCTGCTCCTCTAATCGGTAACGTATGGTCAGTATTTGAGGTTGGCTCATGTCTCCTTAAAGATTGAGCGTTTCCCTTATACTTCTATGGCCGTCACTCCGCTGGGAGGGTGTTTCTAGGATTGGTGGTCATAAGAAGTAGGCACCAGCGTATGCTGCAGATTTGTGGTCAGGGCAGCCAAACCTCACCCCAGGATCCTTGTGTCTTCTCGGAGCTTCTGTTCAATCATTAACCTGGATGCTAAGAGTTTATGACACATTGTAAACACCGCGGAGATGGATTGTTGGGACAGATGAAATGTTTCCTGTGTAGATCCACTCTACCATGTGCAGCGCCTTTACTGCATCCATGCCCAGGTGTAGGAGGAGGGATTGGACTCTGGGGAATGATGGATCAGATGCACGGTGGTCTTTACCTTCTCTACCATGTGCAGCGCCTTTACTGCTCAGATGTAGTAGGGGGGATTGGACTCTGGGGAATGATGGATTAGACGCACGGTGGTCTTTACCTTCTCTACCATGTGCAGCGCCTTTACTGCCCAGGTGTAGGAGGGGGGATTGGACTCTGGGGAATGATGGATCAGACGCACGGTGGTCTTTACCTTCTCTACCATGTGCAGCGCCTTTACTGCCCAGGTGTAGGAGGGGTATTGGACTCCTGGGAATGATGGATCAGACGCACGGTGGTCTTTACCTTCTCTACCATGTGCAGCGCCTTTACTGCCCAGGTGTAGGAGGGGGGATTGGACTCTGGGGAATGATGGATCAGACGCACGGTGGTCTTTACCTTCTCTAACATGTGCAGCGCCTTTACTGCCCAGGTGTAGGAGGGGTATTAGACTCCTGGGAATGATGGATCAGAGGCACGGTGGTCTTTACCTTCTCTACCATGTGCAGCGCCTTTACTGCCCAGGTGTAGGAGGGGGGATTGGACTCTGGGGAATGATGGATCAGACGCACGGTGGTCTATACCTTCTCTACCATGTGCAGCGCCTTTACTGCCCAGGTGTAGGAGGGGTATTAGACTCCTGGGAATGATGGATCAGAGGCACGGTGGTCTTTACCTTCTCTACCATGTGCAGCGCCTTTACTGCCCAGGTGTAGGAGGGGGGATTGGACTCTGGGGAATGATGGATCAGACGCACGGTGGTCTTTACCTTCTCTACCATGTGCAGCGCCTTTACTGCCCAGGTGTAGGAGGGGGGATTGGACTCTGGGGAATGATGGATCAGACGCACGGTGGTCTTTACCTTCTCTACCATGTGCAGCGCCTTTACTGCCCAGGTGTAGGAGGGGGGATTGGACTCTTGGGAATGATGGGGTGGTCTTTACCTTCTCTACCATGTTCAGCGCCTTTACTGCATCCATGCCCAGGTGTAGTAGGGGGGATTGGACTCTGGGGAATGATGGGGTGGTCTTTACCTTCTCTACCATGTGCAGCGCCTTTACTGCCCAGGTGTAGGAAGGGGGATTGGACTCTTGGGAATGATGGGGTGGTCTTTACCTTCTCTACCATGTTCAGCGCCTTTACTGCATCCATGCCCAGGTGTAGTAGGGGGGATTGGACTCTGGGGAATGATGGGGTGGTCTTTACCTTCTCTACCATGTGCAGCGCCTTTACTGCCCAGGTGTAGGAGGGGGGATTGGACTCTTGGGAATGATGGGGTGGTCTTTACCTTCTCTACCATGTTCAGCGCCTTTACTGCATCCATGCCCAGGTGTAGTAGGGGGGATTGGACTCTGGGGAATGATGGGGTGGTCTTTACCTTCTCTACCATGTGCAGCGCCTTAACTGCCCAGGTATAGGAGGGGGGATTGGACTCTTGGGAATGATGGGGTGGTCTTTACCTTCTCTACCATGTTCAGCGCCTTTACTGCATCCATGCCCAGGTGTAGGAGGGGGGATTGGACTCTGGGGAATGATGGGGTGGTCTTTACCTTCTCTACCATGTGCAGCGCCTTTACTGCATCCATGCCCAGGTGTAGTAGGGGGATTGGACTCTTGGGAATGATGGGGTGGTCTTTACCTTCTCTACCATGTGCGGCGCCTTTACTGCCCAGGTGTAGCAGGGGGATTGGACTCTGGGGAATGATGGGTGTTGTGAATTCTGTGGCTGAATTCACTCCTGTGGTCACAAGTGGTACTGCAGCTTCTGAGCTTCCTCCCTCAGGTGTTCTGGTGAGCTCGTTGGCTGCTTTGTTATTTAACTCCACCTGATTCTGTCTTCCTTGCTCCTTGTCAATGTTCCAGTGTTGGATCTGAGCTTCTGGATCTTTCCTGTGGCCTGCTGCTCTGCTTAGATAAGTGCTTTTTGCTTTTGTTGCTACTTTTTCTGTCCAGCTTGTCATTTCGTTTTGCTGGAAGCTCTGAGACGCAAAGGGTGTACCGCCGTGCCGTTAGTTCGGCACGGTGGGTCTTTTTGCCCCCTTTGCGTGGTTTTTTTGCTTTAGGGTTTTTTTGTAGACTGCAAAGTTCTCTTTGCTATCCTCGCTCTGTCTAGAATATCGGGCCTCACTTTGCTGAATCTATTTCATCCCTACGTTTGTCTTTTCATCTTACTCACAGTCATTATATGTGGGGGGCTGCCTTTTCCTTTGGGGTATTTCTCTGAGGCAAGTCAGGCTTGTTTTTCTATCTTCAGGCTAGTCAGTTCCTCAGGCAGTGCCGAGTTGCATAGGTAGTGACAGGCGCAATCCACAGCTGCCTTTAGTTGTGTTTAGGATAGATCAGGTATTGCAGTCTACAGAGATTCCACGTCTCAGAGCTCGTTCTATTGTTTTTGGGTTATTGTCAGATCACTGTATGTGCTCTGATTGCTGGCACACTGTGTCACTGGATTGCCTACATAACAGATGGGGTGGTCTTTACCTTCTCTGCTTGGAGCAAAATCCAACTGATCTTCACTAATTACTATGGAGAGCAAATGTCTTAGGGCCAATATCTTCTGAAAACTTTCCCGTCTGCATTCAGGGGTCAGGTCAGAAGATACTTACTGCACAATGAAGGATCTTTCTCTTCTTTGGGAACAATGGAGATTTCTGCAACCAAAGTCTGGTCATGAACGGATCTCCCAGATTAGATCTCATTGGATAAAGTTATCAAATACCACAGAAGCTCAGCTCTGGATGGGACATAATAGAAGGAGGGACGGCCGTCTGGGACTGGACTTCTAAAGGGGTCGTCCCAAGAACAAATTTCATTTTAATCAATAGATGTTGGAATAACAATAATTTCCACAATTAGATGTGATAAATAAAATGTTCCTGTGCTGAGATAATCTTATAACTGTGCCCCTGATGTTCTGTGTAATGGTCGTGTCCGAGTATACAGGAACATGGTCTGATCGTACCACTGCTCCTGGGCAGGGGGGACAAAAGAGAGTATACAGACATTACAGCCGGGATCACAGATGATTCTTTCTTTGAGATAAAATGTTGCTTATATGTAATGTCTGTATATTCTCTTTTGTGTCCTCCCCCGCCCAGGAGCAGTGGTACGATCAGACCATGTTCCTGTATACTCGGACACGACCATTACACAGAACATCAGGGGCACAGTTATAAGATTATCTCAGCACAGGAAGATTTTATTTATCACATTTAATTGTGAAAATTATTATTATTACAAGATCTATTGAATAAAACTAACTTTGTGGGAAAAACCCCTTGAATTTTATTCCCCTTGAGATTTCTTTTTCTGAGATAGTTTTACCTGAGGAGGAAGCTTTGTCCTCTGTGCGGCAGGAAGACGAAGCAGCTTTAGGGGATTGTGTGAATCTGAGTAATAGAAATGTGGGGAAAAGTATTTAAATTCATCTGTGATTTCCGCCATTTCGTAAATGATCGCTCCAGATTATCTTCTAGTTATGAAGGACTTTATTTTTCTCTGTATGACTTGGGCTGTGTAGTCATCTGCATAATGGTCACTCATTCTGCAGCCTGCTATGTACAGTGATATATAGAGGATGTAGAAGATGGTCCAGGAGAAGGGAGATAAGCGTTACAGACAGAACAAGCTGACTGATCCCTGGTCACTCGTTCTGCAGTCTGCTATGTACAGTGATATACAGAGGATGTAGAAGATGTTCCAGGAGATGGGAGATAAGTGTTACAGACTGAACGAGCTGACTGACTGATCCCTGGTCACTCATTCTGCAGCCTGCTATGTACAGTGATATATAGAGGATGTAGAAGATGGTCCAGGAGAAGGGAGATAAGTGTTACAGACAGAACAAGCTGACTGACTGATCCCTGGCCACTCATTCTGCAGCCTGCTATGTACAGTGATATATAGAGGATGTAGAAGATGTTCCAGGAGATGGGAGATAAGTGTTACAGACTGAACGAGCTGACTGACTGATCCCTGGTCACTCATTCTGCAGCCTGCTATGTACAGTGATATATAGAGGATGTAGAAGATGGTCCAGGAGAAGGGAGATAAGTGTTACAGACTGAACGAGCTGACTGACTGATCCCTGGTCACTCATTCTGCAGCCTGCTATGTACAATGATATATAGAGGATGTAGAAGATGGTCCAGGAGAAGGGAAATAATTGTTACAGACTGAACGAGCTGACTGACTGATCCCTGGCCACTCATTCTGCAGCCTGCTATGTACAGAGATATATAGAGGATGTAGAAGATGGTCCAGGAGAAGGGAGATAAGTGTTACAGACAGAACAAGCTGACTGACTGATCCCTGGTCACTCATTCTGCAGCCTGCTATGTACAGTGATACACAGAGGATGTAGAAGATGGTCCAGGAGAAGGGAGATAAGCGTTACAGACAGAGCGAGCTGACTGACTGATCCCTGGTCACTCATTCTGCAGCCTGCTATGTACAGTGATCTATAGAGGATGTAGAAGATAGTCCAGGAGAAGGGAGATAAGCGCTACAGACAGAACGAGCTGACTGACTGATCCCTGGTCCCTCATTCTGCAGTCTGCTATGTACAGAGATATAGAGAGGATGTAGAAGATGTTCCAGGAGAAGGGAGATAAGCATTACAGACAGAACAAGCTGACTGACTGATCCCTGGTCACTCATTCTGCAGGCTGCTATGTACAATGATATATAGAGGATGTAAAAGATAGTCCAGGAGAAGGGAGATAAGCGTTACAGACAGAACGAGCTGACTGACTGATCCCTGGTCACTCATTCTGCAGCCTGCTATGTACGGTGATATACAGAGGATTTAGAAGATGTTCCTGGAGAAGGGAGATAAGCGTTACAGACAGAACAAGCTGACTGACTGATACCTGGTCACTCATTCTGCAGCCTGCTATGTACAGTGATATATAGAGGATGTAGCAGATGGTCCAGGAAAAGGGAGATAAGTATTACAGACAGAACAAGCTGACTGACTGATTCCTGGTCACTCATTCTGCAGCCTGCTATGTACAGTGATATATAGAGGATGTAGAAGATGGTCCAGGAGAAGGGAGATAAGTGTTACAGACAGAACGAGCTGACTGACTGATCCCTGGTCACTCATTCTGCAGCCTGCTATGTACAGTGATATATAGAGGATGTAGAAGATGGTCCAGGAGAAGGGAGATAAGTGTTACAGACAGAACAAGCTGACTGACTGATTCCTGGTCACTCATTCTGCAGCCTGCTATGTACAGTGATATAAAGAGGATGTAGAAGATGGTCCAGGAGAAGGGAGATAAGTGTTACAGACGAGCTGCCTGACTGATCCCTGGTAACTCATTCTGCAGCCTGCTATGTACAGTGATACACAGAGGTTGAAAAAGACAAACTGTGCAAACTTGTTAAGAATACCCTATTCCAGAAATGCTTTACAGACAAAAGAACAAGCAATCAGAACAAAAATGCCCCAAAAGTTGTCCATGTGCTACAAGACACCTACATAAGTCCTGATTATTCCTGGCGATGTCTCTGCGGTGTGCGGAGCTCATTGTGATGCTCGGGTGGTTACGTCATTGTCATTGCTCTGAACTGTTATCATTGTAACTTATGATCTCTCTTGTCTCCATCAGATGACACCAGCGTCCGATCGTCCCAGCGACCCGGCTCAGGTGAGGAGTGAAGAGCCCCCCAGGGGTCCTGTATCATTATCTGCCCCCAGGGCCATGGACATGGGGTTATGGCAGCAGGACACTGTACCTGGGGTCCCCGGGGCGGCGTCCACCCATCACCCTTCTCTTCTCTACTTCTCTACTTCTCTTCTCTCCTTTCCTCTTCTTTTCTCTCCTCTTCTCTCCTCTCTCCTTTCTTTTTTTCTCTACCTCCTCTTCTCTCTTCTTCTCTCCTTTTCTCTCCTCTTCTCTCCTCTCTCCTTTCTTTTTTTCTCTACCTCCTCTTCTCTCTTCTTCTCTCCTTTTCTCTCCTCTTCTCTCCTCTCACATCACCCTGGGCTAATTGCACCCTCCAACCTCCCAGCCCCTATCGGTCACCACCGGACATTAATGCATGCGGTTCATGTCCTGCCCACGGGTTTTATCATCGTGTGACCGGAGGAAATAATAACAGAAGATAATAGGAGTAGTAGTAATAATAGTGGTAATAACAGTTCTTAGAATTCTGATGACTTTATCTTACATTTCAGATCTGAGGAACGATGAAGAGGTGCGAGTCTCCGGGTTTCTGATAGCAGTGATAATAATGCCGCCATATCGTACTCAGAATTTGCTATTGTTTACGCCTCAACTTTGGAGGAAAATGCAACAAATGTTCAAACCTTTTGATGCAAATTGACACCACTTTTTATAGGCCTATATATGTGCTTATAATACTGTTAACCCCTTATTTGGAAATAGGGTGTGGCTTTTTACAAGTGGGTGTGGCACCATGTGAAAGGGCGTGGATCTTGTGAATGGGGTGTGGTATTTTGAAAAAGAGGGTGTGGCTTTGTGGAAGAGGGTGTGGCACTGTAAGAAATACTTTGTGATTGGGAGTGTGTCTTCATGAGAAAAGGTGTGGCTTTGTGGAAGAGGGTGTGGCTTAAGGGGAGAGAAGGTGTGGCTTAATATACAAGAACAAATTGCGGCACCATGCCTGTTTCTTGTACAGGATTATTATATCCGTCCCTGTATGTTTCTCCTGCCCCGGACTCAGGAGCGCTAGTATCATGGGTGCAGCGGGGATGCAGCTGGTCCTGGAGCTTGGAGGTTCCTGTGGCCCATATGACAAGACCACTACTACTGCAGACCCATGATAGTTAGTGTCCTATCCGAGACTTCATGTTATGTCACTGCCCGGACAATGGGTGAAATTCGCAGTGACAGTCGGCCACAAATCCTTCTCGTCTGCACATTGTATTCATCCTGAAGTTCATGAGTTGGGATTGGGTGGGAGAACAGATCCCCGGCTCATCCAGCACCATGAGGGGCTCTATCTTTACTATTCCTCCGGTGGCTGAAAATTAGTTCTTTCCTATTTTTTATAGAGAAACCTCATCAGTGACAACAACGGCAGAAACGCGTCCGACAGCTTACCGGTGAGTTAGGCCTGACGGGCGATGGGCCTTCTACACAGGGCAGCACTCTACATCTCCATACATTGATTTATCTTTTTCTATTATAGATTTCCCAGCACAACGACAATAACGAAAAGGTAAATTTTACACCAACCAGAAATGTGGTCATGTCATGTAGAATAGAGGGTGGTCTAATGGCCCTTAGGGGGTCATGATGGGATCCTTCTACAATCTGTCCATTTAGTTCTTCAAATCTGAGTTTCCATGATGAGGGAAGAGTGGACAGGATTGTATTATCTCCTCCAGACCAGTCATAGTTTTAGGTATAGGAAGGGGAACTTGACAGCTCCCAAATAATGGGCTGAATAAGATTCACAGGGTGGAGTGACAGCAATCTTATTTTCTCTAGACTTTGTAGGGTCATCAGGAGGTTTGATGGAAAAAAAACAAAAATTAAAAAAAAAACGAGAAGGAACCTAATTGACCATATTAAAGGTCAGATGGCACTAGTGACATCTGTCACAGCATAGCTTAGTTATTAGTCATAACTTCGTTGTCGGGGCTCCTTCCCTGTCTCTAATGCTAGGGGCACCCTAGCTCGCCCTGCTCCCCGAATTACTTCTGATGGTGAAGATGCCAGGGCCACGTACCGTGTCAGAGCTCCTGCATCCGCCCTCAGTCTGTACCTTTCCCCCACCCAGGGAAGAGGGGAGTAGTAGTGTACTGTAGTACATCAACCTGACTAACAAGATAATAAGGACAGGGGTAACGAAATAAACCAAGCATACAAATATACTCACACATATAACAGAGGAATGCATCAGGGAGTGGAGGATGGGGTTTAACTAAAGTAGGAGAAGAAAGGGAATTATCACACACTCAAAACCTAGCAACAGTCACAGATAAATCCATCAAACGCCTTCTCCAATAACAACCACCACCAACCTCCAGCCATGCAGCATAAGCTTCTCTGACAATGAGTGTTAGCCAGGGCCAAGGTAATATAGGAGATGGGAGGAGCTAACAGTGAACAGCTGGGAGCCTTAATGCAGGAAAGCTTCCCGGAGCTCACCTGAGCAGATTAACCCCTGCACTGCTAAAATAAACCTGCACCATTTAATATAAATGTGAAGTGCTTCCAGTCAGCGCAGGAGAAGTGGAAATCATATGCCCCGTCTTCTGGCTCCTCTCTTTCACAATAAACCCATTACAGTTATGTTTATATATATATATATATATATATATATATATATATATATATATATATATATATATATATACTGATATAATGCGTCAGACCGGTACAATGGGGGGTCTGCCAGATATGGACCATTAATGACTGGAGATGTGGTGAACTCTTCTACCTCATGTCTGACTTTGATTATTTCTTTATATTAAAAGGGCCAAAAAAGCTGGAGAAAGGACAAGGTAATTGCTGACTATCCGGAGCACTGGCCACATCTTGCACTAAGCACTCAGATAAGTACAGGACCTTGGCCTTCTTGCTGTACACTGCAGCTTCTCTTTTGTCATTATCGGGGCTTGTAGTCGTCTGGTACCCCACAGACATTACTCTGGGACTCTTCACCTTGTATAATATGGAGGTCATCTCCCGACTGGGGGTGACTTCATAGAGATTTCTTGCCCAAACAATGGCTTACTAATATAATCTGCTCCCGTCAATCTAAGACTTTATTTTGGGAGCAAGAACTGAGATTTTCCTCCTATGGATCCACGTCTGGAACCTCAGAGAATGGAATGTTTCCTCTAGATTTAATCCCACTCCAGTGTTCAATAGCGAACAGACAATGTGAACAGGGACAAAGTGGAAAATGAGGGAACATTCATCGTGAATGTAATCTTAGAGAACAAGCCATGATGAGAAGATCTGATCGCAGGGTCAGGATGGTGGAGCGCTGTCATACGGCTGATACAATGTGTCAGTAATTGTGTTTGTCTCTTAGGTGCTCTGGATTATCGGGGGTGTCATCCTCTTGTTACTCGTTGTGCTGATTATCGTCCTGAGCGTGACATTGTGAAGAATCTGAAATCAGCAAGTGCGGAAGTCATCATCATCATTGTAACCAAAGAGTCACCATCACCGAAGAGTGATTACTATCTCTGAAGAGTCATCATCACAATCACTGAAGAGTGATTGCTATCACCGAAGAGTCATCATCACCATCACCGAAGAGTGATTACTATCACCGAAGAGTCATCATCACTATCAACGAAGAGTGATTACTATCACCGAAGAGTCATCATCACCATCACCGAAGAGTGATTACTATCACCGAAGAGTCATCATCACCATCACCGAAGAGTGATTACTATCACCGAAGAGTCATCATCACCATCACCGAAGAGTGATTACTATCACCGAAGAGTCATCATCACCATCACCGAAGAGTGATTACTATCACCGAAGAGTCATCATCACCATCACCGAAGAGTGATTACTATCACCGAAGAGTCATCATCACCATCACCGAAGAGTGATTACTATCACCGAAGAGTCATCATCACCATCACCGAAGAGTGATTACTATCACCGAAGAGTCATCATCACCATCACCGAAGAGTGATTACTATCACCGAAGACTCATCATCATAATCACTGAAGAGGGATCATTATTATAACGAAAGACTCGTCATCATCAGCAATATTAGGAGGCCAACACCATTGCCAAAGCTTCATCATCAGATCAGAGACTCATCAATTATACCAAATGTCATCATCAACATCATTGGGTCACCATCCGAACCTAGGGGTCATGATCAGTGCTAACAGGTCATTATGATGAGCAGGTGGCCACCATTAAGGTTTGGGTGTCACCATCAGAACCAAAGGCCACCACACACTATGGACCTACAGTATACACCATGACATATGGGTAAAGCCCAGGAACCACATACCTGGTGCTGTATTACTAGATGCAGTTTTTTCTCAGAAGTTTAAGGTATTTCTATGTTGGTTTTGATCGATATTTTTGAGATCTGATTATTACTTTATGTCATTTTGTGCTGTACTATCTACTGTTGTGTCACAGGCAGATGTGTGACATCTCATCATCTTTCACATAGTTTTGTTTTTGTGCAATAAATGTTCGCTGTGTAATGGACGTCACCGGCTACTGTTCACGTCTGATACATTATCCTGGGGTCGGTGGCAGCAGCACGGCAGTGGGTAACACTTTTATCTATAGAGGGGCTTCTCACAAAATTAGAATATCATCAAAAAGTGAATTAACTTCAGTTCTTCAATACAAAAAGTGAATCTCATATATTCTATAGAGTCATTACACACAGAGTGATCTATTTCACGAGTTTATTTCTGTTACTGTTGATGATTATGGCTTACAGCCAATGAAAACCCAAAAGTCATTATCTCAGTAAATTAGAATAATTAACAAAAAACACCTGTAAAGGCTCCTAAGTGTTTATAAAGGTCCCTGTCCTAGACAGTTCTGCTATTCTCTTGTCGGGTCTCCAATATAGGATAGACCAAGCTTTGTGCCTGATGGGTGGTTGTCGGAGTCCTGTATAGTACTACTCACGATCCTACATGGCTGTTTTCAATGAAGGAAGCACTGGAATATTGTGACTACGTAGTCTGACTTGCCTGTAGATGTTGCAGGGCATATCGCTACTGGTCTTTTTGTTAAGTTTCAAGTGCTTCCTTTTATTGCTATATATTTCTATTAAATAAATAAAGCTGTGACCGACCTTCACCCATCAATTCTTTGTGTTTGCCTCATTATTGTTAGATGGGATGTTTCTGGGTGGGGAGGGAGAGGGGGATCACTGGGGGTGTTTGCGTGGATTACTGCAGTCTTGATTGTGGCATTTAGGGGGTTAAAGCGCTGGGAACGGTGCGGGACCACTCTTGGCACTTAGTGCCAGTGCCAGGTGTCAGCTGTCAGAATCAGAAGCTGTCAGAATCAGCTGACACCCAGCGGTGATCACCCAGTCACAGCCTGTGTGCATGCACGATCGTGATGCAGTAATAATACAGTGGGGGAAATAAGTATTTGATCCCTTGCTGATTTTGGGAATTTGCCCACTGACAAAGACATGAACAGTCTATAATTTTAAGGGGAGATTAATTTTAACATTGAGAGATAGAATATCAAAAATAAAATCCAGAAAATCACATTGTATAAACTATATACATTTATTTACATTTTGCAGTGTAAATAAGTATTTGATCCCCGACCAACCATTAAGGGTATGTTCACACGTTCAGGATTTCCATCCTTTTTTTTTCCTGACTGTTTTTTAAAAAACTGCAGCTCTTGGCAGAAAACGCAGGTCCTTTTTTTGGTCCTTTTTTGGTCCGTTTTTGATGCGTTTTTTGATGCGTTTTTTTATGCAGTTTTCTAGCCAGAGTCTGTGTGTTTTCTAGGAATTTTTTTAGGGTTAAAATGGCTGAAAATACCCTAACCCTACCCCTACCCCTAACCCTACCCCTAACCCTACCCCTAACCCTAACCCTACCCCTAACCCTACCCCTAACCCTACCCCTACCCCTAACCCTACCCCTAACCCTAACCCTACCCCTAACCCTAACCCTACCCCTAACCCTACCCCTAACCCTACCCCTACCCCTATTCTAACCTTAGTGAAAAAAAAAATAAAAAATTCTTTATTTTTTTTATTGTCCCTACCTATGGGGGTGACAAAGGGGGGGGGGTGTCATTTACTATTTTTTTATTTTGATCACTGAGATAGGTTATATCTCAGTGATCAAAATGCACTTTGGAACGAATCTGCCGGCCGGCAGATTCGGCGGGCGCACTGCGCATGCGCCCGCCATTTTGCAAGATGGCGGCGCCCAGGGAGAAGACGGCCGGACGGACACCGGGACGCCGGGTGAGTATAAGGGGGGGAGATTAGGGCACGGGGGGGGCATCAGAGCACTGGGGGGGGGGGCATCGGAGCACTGGGGGGGGGCATCGGAGCACGGGGGGCGGGATCGGAACACGGGGGGGGCAGCCACACTCCGCCCACGCACTTCCGCCCGCTCCCCGCACTTCCTGCTGCAGCGGTTCTGCACATCAAACCGCAGTAAAACCCGCAGATATATTTTTGATCTGCGGGTTTTACTGCGGTTTGGACCTCACAATGGAGGTCTATGGGTGCAGAACCGCTGCGGCTCCGGAAAAAGAATTGACATGCTCCTTCTTTTTTCCGGGAGCTATTCAGCGCGTCTTTTTTTTTACAATTTCCGGACCATGTGCACAGTGTGTCCTGTTTTCCATAGGGTACAGTGTACTGTACCCTGCATGGAAAACAGCTGCGGAACCGCAGCGGCAAAACCGCCGCGGTTCCGCGGTAAAAAACGCACTGTGTGAACATGGCCTTAGAGTTCTGGCTCCTACAGACCAGTTAGACGCTTCTAACCAACTCGTCACCTGCATTGAAGACAGCTGTCTTACAAAGTCACCTGTCACGCTCACGCCCTGACTGGTGGGCGTGAGCTCGGGGGTTTGTGCCCCACTGTGCCACAAACCAGACTACCCTGGAAGGGGCGTGACTATGACAGCTGCCTGGGTCTTCACTGGAGCCTCTGATGGTGAGGACAGGCTTGTGCAGCAAGCAGCTGCCAGGTGCTACTCCAGGGTGGTGTCTGGCTGTGGCTGCTGATCCCACTTGGAGAACAGGAACCCTAGGACAGGTGCAGGCATCAGGCAGGACTGGCAGAAGAGCACGGCTGAAACTCAGACGAGTAGGCTGGCACAGTTGAGACACAGGGCTGGCAGAGACACGGCAGAGAACACAGGGCTGGCAGGCATGGCAGAGAACAAAGGGCTGGCAGGAACGGCAAAGAGACAGGGCTGGCAGGCACAGCAGAGAACACAGGGCTGGCAGGCACGGCAGAGAACACAGGGCAGGTTGGTGTGGTGTATGAAGGAACAGGTAGGGACCTGTTCACACAGGAGGTGCAGGTATGGATATGTAGAATGAATGAACAGGTAGGGACCTGTTCACACTGGAGGTGCAGGTACAGAAAAAAGTCAGAAGGAAAGGAGAATGAAGGAACAGGTTGGGACCTGTTCACACAGGAAAAGAAGAGCAAGGCTGCAGATAGGAGCGGAAGAACAGCAAGAGATAGCGTAGCAACAAAAGCTAAGCAGAGCAGAACCGCAATGAATGAGGAGAGAAGCTGCAGCAAGAGATTTCTGCAGAATCTAAGCAGAGCGGAGCCACAAGGAATGTGGAGAGGAGCTGCAGCAAGAGATTACTGCAGCAGCAGAAGATAAGCAGAGTAGAACAGAGCAGAACCGCAGGAGTGCGGAGCAGAGGTAAAGCCACAAAGGTACAGAGCAGGCAGAGCCGCAAGAGTGCGGAGTGTAAGCAGACTGAGAACACGAGGAAAGACACAGCAGGGAAGGAAGCCACAGACAAGGAGACCGAGATAAGACTAAGTTCAGACAAGGAAATGGAACAAGACAAGAAACAAGAACAAAGACACAGGGACCAGGATATTCTGCCTCCTGGAGGGCGGACAACAAGATCAAGGCAATAGCACAGAGAAAAGCCTCCAGAGAGGGAATAACACAGAGCAAGGCCAGGCAAACTCAGCAGCTAAACACTAACTGAGCTAACACATTGCACAGGCCCAGAGCACAGGGTGGAGCTGCACTATATACAGGAGGCATCTTGGCAATTGGTCAGGAACAGATTAGACAGGTGCACCTGATTCCGATAAGAACCAGAGAGTTCAGGCGCCGGCCCCCTATACACATAGCCATGAGGCATGCAGAGAGCAGAGACACAGAATATGGAGCTGGCAAGAAACAGAAACCACATCATGGCCTGGAGCAGTGGGTAAGATAGTGTGAGAGATGAGAGGCCATGCCATGATGCCAGCAGAGTTGTTACATCACCTTTATAAAAGACTCCTGTCCACAGACTCAATTAATCAATCAGACTCTAACCTCTACAGCATGGGTAAAACCAAAGAGCTTTATAAGGATGTCAGGGACAAGATTGTAGACCTGCACATAGCTGGAATGGGACCTCAAAGCCATAAGTAAGATGCTGGGTGAGAAGGAGACAACTGTTGGTGCAATAGTAAGAAAATGCATCAAATCAAAATACTTACAGTTGTACTCAAGAGTTTACACACCCCGACAGAATTTTTGCTTCTTGGCCTTTTTCAGAGAATATGAATGATAACAGCAATGGTTAGTGGTTGGGTGAAGCCATTTATTGTCAAACTACTGTGTTTCCTCTTTTTAAATCATAATTACAACCCAAAACATCCAAATGACCCTGATAAAAAGTTCACTTAGCCCATTTCTTAATACCGTGTATTGCCCCCTCTAACATGAATGACAGCTTGAAGTCTTTTGTGGTAGTTGTGGATGAGGTTCTTTATTTTCTCAGATGGTAAAGCTGCCCATTCTTCTTGGCATAAAGCCTCCAGTTCCTGTAAATTCCTGGGCTGTCTATCATGAACTGTGCGCTTGAGATCTCCCCAGAGTGGCTCAATGATATTGAGGTCAGGAGACTGAGATGGCCACTCCAGAACCTTCACTTTGCTCTGCTGTAGCCAATGACAGATTGACTTGGCCTTGTGTTTTGGTTCGTTGTCATGCTGGAACATCCAAGTATGTCCCATGTGCAGCTTCCGGGCTGATGATTGCAAATTGGCCTCCAGTATTTGCCGATAACGTGCTGCATTCATCTTTCAACTTTGACAAAGTTTCTTATGCCTTTGTAGCTCACACATCCCCAAAACATCAGGGATCACCTCCATGCTTTACAGTAGGAATGGTGTTCCTTTCATCATAGGCCTTGTTGACCTCTCTCCAAATGTATTGTTTATGGTTGTAGCCAAAGAGTTCAATTTTGGTCTCATCACTCCAAATTACCTTGTTCCAGAAGTTTTGAGGTTTATCTCTGTGCTGTTTTGCATATTGTAGTCAAGATACTTTGTGGCATTTGTGCAGTAACGGATTTCTTCTGGAGACTCGACCATGCAGCCCATTTTTCTTCTAGAACCTCCTTATTGCACATCTTGAAACAGCCACACCGCTAGTTTTCAGAGAGTCCTGTATTTCATCTGATGTTATTTGTGGCTTTTTCTTTGCATCCTGAACAATTTTCCTGGCAGTTGTGGATGACATTTTTGTTGGTCTACCTGACCGTGGTTTTGTTTTTACAGAGCCCCTGATTTTCCATTTGTTAATCACAGTGTGAACGCTGCTGACCGGCATTATCAATTCCGTGGATATCTTTTTGTATCCCTTTCCTGTTTTATACAGTTCAACTACCTTTTCCCGTAGATCCATTGACAATTCTTTTGCTTTCCTCATGACTCACAATTCAGAAATGTCAGTGGCTGGATGAAAGAGGCAAGAGTCTGTCTGGATCCCAGAAACTCACTCAGCTTTTATGCACACACTGATTACAAGCAGACAGATCACAGGTGAGGATGTTACCTTTAAAATCCATTCACACCCATTTGTGTCAACCTCTGCGCATGTTATCAGGCCAAAATCACCAAGGAATGTGAACTTTTGATCAGGGCCATTTGGATGTTTTGAGTCGTCATTATGATTTAAAAAGAGAAAACACAGGAGTCTGACAATAAATGGCTTCACCCAACCACTAACCATGAGTGGAGAAAAAGTTTTCGTGTTATCATTCATATTCTCTCTAAAAAAAAATGGCCAAGAATGAAAAATTCTGGCTGGGGTATGTAAACTTTTGAAGACAACTGTATTTCCCTCACTGTACATCCCTGGTCAATAATGTCCAGGTCACGTGAATGTACTGTTACTGGAAATGTCAGAAAGGGGTTAATCTGAGCCCGATATTTGTGTATTCTTCTTGTGTTTTTCCCACAGGCCTGTGAATTATTTCTATATTTGATGATATCGCAGAGGATGCCGCACATTAATGATTTATAGCATCAGGTCCAGGGACCAGACCTCTGAGGACTGATGATACTATATATTACCCCAGCACATTATATCTCAGGAGCCCAAGTCATCACATTCACAGGTGAGTCGTTGCGCGCCTGAAAACATACACACTATAAAATAACGTTCCTCACCGGTCCAGTACTGCAGGGTGAGACTCACAATGGATGGGCTATGGGTTAAGGATGGATCGTGCGCCTCTACCAAGTGCAGATAAGTCATCATGACTTCATGACATAACACTACAACCATTCATATCGCCCAATATCTCATTTATTAAAATGATGATAATAAACCATGTGTAGGACTGAAGCTAGTACAGACATGCCCAGAGTAGATGTCCTATACAGGGCAAAACACTAGAAAACGTGGAGAACTCTGAAGTCTATGCAGTAGACTGAGCTCCTGGTACATGCTGGAGTCAGCCTAGGAAGCATGCATGGCAGCAGAGATTCCCGCACCCTGTTGGACATGCTGGAGTCAGCCTAGGAGGCATACATGGCAGCAGAGGTTCCTGTCCCCTGCCGGACATGCTGGAGTCAGCCTAGGAAGCATGCATGGCAGCAGAGATTCCCGCACCCTGTTGGACATGCTGGAGTCAGCCTAGGAAGCATGCAAGGCAGCAGAGATTCCCGCACACTGTTGGACATGCTGGAGTCAGCCTAGGAGGCATACATGGCAGCAGAGATTCCCGCACCCTGTTGGACATGCTGGAGTCAGCCTAGGAGGCATACATGGCAGCAGAGGTTCCTGTCCCCTGCCGGACATGCTGGAGTCAGCCTAGGAAGCATGCATGGCAGCAGAGATTCCCGCACCCTGTTGGACATGCTGGAGTCAGCCTAGGAAGCATGCAAGGCAGCAGAGATTCCCGCACCCTGTTGGACATGCTGGAGTCAGCCTAGGAGGCATACATGGCAGCAGAGATTCCTGCACCCTGCCGGACATGCTGGAGTCAGCCTAGGAGGAATACATGGCAGCAGAGATTCCCGCACCCTGTTGGACATGCTGGAGTCAGCCTAGGAGGCATACATGGCAGCAGAGGTTCCTGTCCCCTGCCGGACATGCTGGAGTCAGCCTAGGAGGCATGCATGGCAGCAGAGGTTCCTGCCCCCTGCCGGACATGCTGGAGTCAGCCTAGAGGGCATGCATAGCAGTAGAGATTCCTGCCCCCTGTTGGACATGCTGGATTCAGCCTAGGAGGCATACATGGCAGCAGAGATTCCTGCCCCCTGCCGGACATGCTGGAGTCAGCCTAGAGGGCATGCATAGCAGTAGAGATTCCTGCCCCCTGTTGGACATGCTGGAGTCAGCCTAGGAGGCATGCATGGCAGCAGAGATTCCTGTCCCCTGCCAGACATGCTGAAGTCAGCCTAGGAGGCATACATGGCAGCAGAGGTTCCTGCCCCCTGCCGGACATGCTGGAGTCAGCCTAGGAGGCATGCATAGCAGTAGAGATTCCTGCCCCCTGTTGGACATGCTGGATTCAGCCTAGGAGGCATACATGGCAGCAGAGGTTTCTGTCCCCTGCCGGACATGCTGGAGTCAGCCTAGGAGGCATACATGGCAGCAGAGGTTCCTGTCCCCTGCCGGACATGCTGGAGTCAGCCTAGAAGGCATGCATGGCAGCAGAGGTTCCTGTTCCCTGCCGGACATACTGGAGACAGCCTAGGAGGCATACATGGCAGCAGAGGTTCCTGTCCCCTGCCGGATATGCTGGAGTCAGCCTAGGAGGCATGCATGGCAGCAGAGGTTCCTGTCCCATGCCGGACATGCTGGAGTCAGCCTAGGAGGCATGCATGGCAGCAGAGGTTCCTGTCCCGTGCCGGACATGCTGGAGTCAGCCTAGGAGGCATGCATGGCAGCAGAGATTCCTGTCCCCTGCCAGACATGCTGGAGTCAGCCTAGGAGGCATGCATGGCAGCAGAGATTCCTGCCCCCTGCTGGACATGCTGGAGTCAGCCTAGGAGGCATATATGGCAGCAGAGGTTCCTGCCCCCTGCCGGACATGTTGGAGTCAGCCTAGGAGGAATGCTTGGCAGCAGAGATTCCTGCCCCCTGCCGGACATGCTGGAGTCAGCCTAGGAAGCATGCATGGCAGCAGAGGTTCCTGCCCCCTGCCGGACATGCTGGAGTCAGCCTAGGAGGCATACATGGCAGCAGAGGTTCCTGCCCCCTGCCGGACATGTTGGAGTCAGCCTAGGAAGCATGCATGGCAGCAGAGATTCCTGCACCCTGCCGGACATGCTGGAGTCAGCCTAGGAGGTATGCATGGCAGCAGAGATTACTGCCCCCTGCTGGACATGCTGGAGTCAGCCTAGGAGGCATGCATGGCAGCAGAGGTTCCTGTCCCCTGCTGGACATGCTGAAGTCAGCCTACGAGGCATGCATGGCAGCAGAGGTTCCTGTCCCCTGCCGGACATACTGGAGTCAGCCTAGGAGGCATGCATGGCAGCAGAGACTGCTGCACCCTGTTGGACATGCCGGAGTAAGCCTAGGAGGCATGCATGGCAGCAGAGATTCCTGCACCCTGTTGGACATGCTGGAGTCGGCCTAGGAGGCATGCATGGCAGCAGAGATTCCTGTCCCCTGCCGGACATGCTGGAGTCAGCCTAGGAGGCATACATGGCAGCAGAGGTTCCTGTCCCCTGCCGGACATGCTGGAGTCAGCCTAGGAGGCATACATGGCAGCAGAGATTCCTGCCCCTTGTCGAACATGCTGCAGTCAGCCTAGGAGGCATACATGGCAGCAGAGGTTCCTGCCCCCTGTCGAACATGCCGCAGTCAGCCTAGGAGGCATACATGGCAGCAGAGGTTCCTGCCCCCTGCCGGACATGCCGGAGTCAGCCTAGGAGGCATACATGGCAGCAGAGATTCCTGCCCCCTTTCGAACATGCCGGAGTCAGCCTAGGAGGCATGCATAGCAGTAGAGATTCCTGCCCCCTGTTGGACATGCTGGAGTCAGCCTAGGAGGCATACATGGCAGCAGAGATTCCTGCGCCCTGTCCGACATGCTGGAGTCAGCCTAGGAGGCATACATGGCAGCAGAGGTTCCTGCCCCCTGCCGGACATGCTGGAGTCAGCCTAGGAGGCATGCATAGCAGTAGAGATTCCTGCCCCCTGTTGGACATGCTGGAGTCAGCCTAGGAAGCATACATGGCAGCAGAGGTTCCTGTCCCCTGCCGGACATGCTGGAGTCAGCCTAGGAGGCATGCATGGCAGCAGATATTCCTGCCCCCTGCCAGACTTGCCGGAGTCAGCCTTGGAGGCATGCATGGCAGCAGAGGTTCCTGACCCCTGCCGGACATACCGGAGTCAGCCTAGGAGGCATGCATGGCAGCAGAGGTTCCTGCCCCCTGCCTGACATGCTGGATTCAGCCTAGGAGGCATACATGGCAGCAGAGGTTCCTGTCCCCTGCCGGACATGCTGGAGTCAGCCTAGGAGGCATACATGGCAGAAGAGGTTCCTGTCCCCTGCCGGACTTGCCGGAGTCAGCCTTGGAGGCATGCATGGCAGCAGGGGTTCCTGTTCCCTGCCAGACATGCTGGAGTCAGCCTAGGAGGCATACATGGCAGCAGAGATTCCTGCCCCCTGCCAGACATGCTGGAGTCTGCCTAAAAGGCATACATGGCAGCAGAGGTTCCTGTCCCCTGCCGGACATGCTGGAGTCAGCCTAGGAGGCATGCATGGCAGCAGAGGTTACTGTCCCCTGCCGGACATGCTGGAGTCAGCCTAGGAGGCATGCATGGCAGCAGAGGTTCCTGTCCCCTGCCGGACATGCTGGAGTCAGCCTAGAAGGCATGCATGGCAGCAGAGGTTCCTGTTCCCTGCCGGACATACTGGAGACAGCCTAGGAGGCATACATGGCAGCAGAGGTTCCTGTCCCCTGCCGGACATGCTGGAGTCAGACTAGAAGGCATGCATGGCAGCAGAGGTTCCTGTTCCCTGCCAGACATGCTGGAGTCAGCCTAGGAGGCATACATGGCAGCAGAGATTCCTGCCCCCTGCCAGACATGCTGGAGTCTGCCTAAAAGGCATACATGGCAGCAGAGGTTCCTGTCCCCTGCCGGACATGCTGGAGTCAGCCTAGGAGGCATGCATGGCAGCAGAGGTTACTGTCCCCTGCCGGACATGCTGGAGTCAGCCTAGGAGGCATGCATGGCAGCAGAGGTTCCTGTCCCCTGCCGGACATGCTGGAGTCAGCCTAGAAGGCATGCATGGCAGCAGAGGTTCCTGTTCCCTGCCGGACATACTGGAGACAGCCTAGGAGGCATACATGGCAGCAGAGGTTCCTGTCCCCTGCCGGACATGCTGGAGTCAGCCTAGGAGGCATGCATGGCAGCAGAGATTCCTGTCCCCTGCCAGACATGCTGAAGTCAGCCTAGGAGGCATACATGGCAGCAGAGATTCCTGCCCCCTGCCGGACATGCTGGAGTCAGCCTAGGAGGCATACATGGCAGCAGAGGTTCCGGCCCCCTGCCGGACATGTTGGAGTCAGCCTAGGAGGCATACATGGCAGCAGAGGTTCCTGTCCCCTGCCGGACATGCTGGTGTCAGCCTAGGAGGCATACATGGCAGCAGAGGTTCCTACCCCCTGCCAGACATGCTGGAGTCAGCCTAGGAGGCATACATGGCAGCAGAGGTTCCTGTCCCCTGCCGGACATGCTGGAGTCAGCCTAGGAGGCATGCATGGCAGCAGAGGTTCCTGTCCCCTGCCGGACATACTGGAGTCAGCCTAGGAGGCATACATGGCAGCAGAGTTTCTTGTCCCCTGCCGGACATGCTGGAGTCAGCCTAGGAGGCATGCATGGCAGCAGAGGTTCCTGTCCCCTGCCGGACATACTGGAGTCAGCCTAGGAGGCATACATGGCAGGAGAGGTTCCTGCCCCCTGCCGGACATGCTGGAGTCAGCCTAGGAGGCATGCATGGCAGCAGAGGTTCCTGTCCCCTGCTGGACATGCTGGAGTCAGCCTAGGAGTCATGCATGGCAGCAGAGGTTCCTGTCCCCTGCCGGACATGCTGGAGTCAGCCTAGGAGGCATGCATGGCAGCAGAGGTTCCTGTCCCCTGCCGGACATGCTGGAGTCAGCCAAGGAGGCATACATGGCAGCAGATGTTCCTGCCCCCTGCCGGACATGCTGGAGTCAGCCTAGGAGGCATACATGGCAGCAGATGTTGCTGCCCCCTGCCGGACATGCTGGAGCCAGCGTAGGAGGCATGCATTGCAGCAGATGTTTCTGCCCCCTGCCGGACATGCTGGAGCCAGCCTAGGAGGCATGCATGGCAGCAGATGTTCCTGCCCCCTGCCGGACATGCTGGAGCCAGCCTAGGAGGCATGCATGGCAGCAGATGTTCCTGCCCCCTGCCGGACATGCTGGAGTCAGCCTAGGAGGCATGCATGGCAGCAGATGTTCCTGCCCCCTGCCGGACATGCTGGAGTCGGCCTAGGAGGCATACATGGCAGGAGAGGTTCCTGCCCCCTGCCGGACATGCTGGAGTCAGCCTAGGAGGCATGCATGGCAGCAGAGGTTCCTGTCCCCTGCCGGACATGCTGGAGTCAGCCTAGGAGGCATGCATGGCAGCAGAGGTTCCTGTCCCCTGCCGGACATGCTGGAGTCAGCCTAGGAGGCATGCATGGCAGCAGAGGTTTCTGTCCCCTGCCGGACATGCTGGAGTCAGCCTAGGAGGCATACATGGCAGCAGATGTTCCTGCCCCCTGCCGGACATGCTGGAGTCAGCCTAGGAGGCATACATGGCAGCAGATGTTGCTGCCCCCTGCCGGACATGCTGGAGCCAGCCTAGGAGGCATGCATGGCAGCAGATGTTCCTGCCCCCTGCCGGACATGCTGGAGCCAGCCTAGGAGGCGTACATGGCAGCAGATGTTCCTGCCCCCTGCCGGACATGCTGGAGTCAGCCTAGGAGGCATACATGGCAGCAGATGTTCCTGCCCCCTGCCGGACATGCTGGAGTCAGCTGTCATGGTTCCAATGGCAGGGAATCACAAAAGGACAAGCACCAACGAGCTCTAGGGTGATGGAACCTGAGCTGACCGCGACCCTAAACCTGAACACACAAATAACAATAGCCGGGGAACGTGCCTACGTTGGTCCTAGACGTCTCGCACCAGCCGAAGATCTAACTTCCCCTATTAGAAGAAACACAGACCTCTCTTGCCTCCAGAGAAATACCCCACAGAAATAGCAGCCCCCCACATATAATGACGGTGAAATGAGAGGAAGGCACATACACAGTATGAAAACAGATTCAGCAAAATGAGGCCCGCTAAAGCTAGATAGCAGAGGATACAAAAGTAAACTGCGCGGTCAGCAAAAAACCCTTCAAAAAAACCATCCTGTAATTACTTGAACTCATGTTCCAACTCATGGAACATGAGGAGCAATTACAGCCCACTAGAGCAACCAGCAGCAAAGAAACAATTATATGCAAGCTGGACAAGACAAAAATAAAGCAAAACGTGGAACAAGAAAATCAAAAACTTAGCTTGTCCTGAAGATTACTGAAGCCAGAAGCTGAGGAAACAAAACACTCTGATAACCTTGATAGCAGGCGGGGAAATGACAAGAAAGCCCGGTTAAATAGGAAACTCCCAAATGCTAATAGAACAGGTGGACACCAGAGACAGCAGAACACAAATCACGCAGTACCATCAGTAACCACCAGAGGGAGCCCAAAAACAGAACTCACAACAGTACCTACCCCTTGAGGAGGGGTCACCGAACCCTCACGAGAACCACCAGGGCGACCAGGATGAGCCCTATGAAAAGAGCGGACCAAATCATCAGCATGAACATCAGAGGCAACCACCCAAGAATTATCCTCCTGACCATAACCCTTCCACTTGACCAAATATTGGAGTTTCCGTCTGGAAACATGAGAATCCAAGATCTTCTCCACAACATACTCCAATTCTCCCTCCACCAGCACCGGAGCAGGAGGCTCAAGCGAAGGAACAACAGGTACCTCATACCTCCGCAACAACGACCGATGGAACACATTATGAATAGCAAACGATGCCGGGAGATCCAAACGAAACGACACAGGGTTAAGAATTTCCAAGATCCTATAAGGACCGATGAACCGAGGCTTGAACTTAGGAGAAGAGACCTTCATAGGAACAAAACGAGAAGACAACCACACCAAGTCCCCAACACGAAGTCGAGGACCCACGCGGCGACGGCGATTAGCAAACTGCTGAGCCCTCTCCTGGGACAACTTCAAATTGTCCACCACATGACTCCAAATCTGATGCAACCTATCCACCACCATGTCCACTCCAGGACAATCAGAAGGCTCCACCTGACCAGAGGAAAAACGAGGATGAAACCCCGAATTACAAAAGAAAGGAGAAACCAAGGTAGCAGAACTAGCCCGATTATTAAGGGCAAATTCGTCAAGCGGCAAAAAGGTAACCCAGTCATCCTGATCAGCAGAAACAAAACACCTCAAATAAGTTTCCAAGGTCTGATTAGTTCGCTCCGTCTGGCCATTCGTCTGAGGGTGGAATGCAGACGAAAAGGACAAATCAATGCCCATCTTAGCACAGAACGTCCGCCAAAATCTAGACACAAACTGGGATCCCCTGTCAGAAACGATGTTCTCCGGAATCCCATGCAAACGCACCACATTCTGGAAAAACAGAGGGACCAACTCAGAGGAGGAAGGCAACTTAGGCAAGGGTACAAGATGAACCATTTTAGAAAAGCGGTCACACACAACCCAGATGACAGACATTTTTTGAGAGACAGGGAGATCCGAAATAAAGTCCATGGAAATGTGCGTCCAAGCCCTCTTCGGGATAGGCAAAGGTGACAACAATCCACTGGCTCGAGAACAGCAAGGCTTAGCCCGAGCACAAACCTCACAAGACTGCACAAAAGAACGCACATCCCTCGTCAAGGAAGGCCACCAAAAAGACCTGGCCACCAAGTCTCTAGTACCAAATATTCCAGGATGACCTGCCAACGCAGAAGAATGGACCTCGGAGATGACTCTACTGGTCCAACTATCCGGAACAAACAGTCTCTCAGGCGGACAACGATCAGGTTTACCCGCCTGAAACTCCTGCAAAGCACGTCGCAAGTCTGGGAAGACGGCCGACAAAATCACCCCATCCCTAAGGATACCAGTGGGCTCAGAATTTCCAGGGGAGTCAGGCACAAAACTCCTAGAAAGAGCATCCGCCTTCACATTCTTTGAACCTGGCAGGTACGAAACCACAAAATTGAAACGAGAGAAAAACAGTGACCAACGAGCCTGTCTAGGATTCAGACGCCTGGCAGACTCAAGGTAAATCAGATTTTTGTGATCAGTCAAGACCACCACACGATGTCTAGCACCCTCTAGCCAATGACGCCACTCCTCAAATGCCCACTTCATGGCCAAAAGTTCCCGATTACCCACATCATAATTCCGCTCAGCGTGCGAAAACTTCTTAGAAAAGAACGCACATGGCTTCATCACCGAGCAATCGGAGCTTCTCTGTGACAAAACCGCCCCCGCTCCAATCTCGGAAGCATCAACCTCAACCTGAAAAGGAAGCGACGTATCTGGCTGACGCAACACAGGAGCAGAAGAAAACCGGCGCTTAAGTTCCTGAAAGGCCTCCACAGCCGCAGGAGACCAATCAGCAACATCAGCACCCTTCTTAGTCAAATCCGTCAAAGGCTTAACAACACTAGAAAAATTAGTTATAAAACGACGATAGAAATTAGCAAAGCCCAAGAACTTCTGCAGACTCTTAAGAGATGTAGGCTGCGTCCAGTCACAAATAGCCTGAACCTTGACGGGATCCATCTCAATAGTAGAAGGGGAAAAAATATACCCCAAGAAAGAAATCTTCTGGACTCCAAAGAAAAATATTTAGAATTGAGAGTCCTCAGTGGTTGATACCTTTTAATGGCTAACTGAAAAGATGGTAACAAATTGCAAGCTTTCGAGACTACACAGGTCTCTTCATCAGGCAAAGACTAAAACAAATTCTGAAGAATCACATATTTATGCACAACATAGTATAGGAAAAAAAAAAAAAAAAAAAAACCATGGATAAGCCAGGTGACATGAAGCAGAATTACCATGAGTGATAAACAGTTACGTCCATAAATATTGGGCCAATTCTTAGATAAGGATTGTTTTATTGTCCTGTGATTAGGGTCTCTGTTGTAATGACCCTTCATGGTCTGAGGGGCAAGTTCCTTAGTTGATGTAAAAAGACATAAATCCATGTGACACATTCATTCCTGCATTAAGAGTGTCAAAGGTCATCATCAGTTTATATTCCCAGACTCTCCTGTCTTTCTGCGATTTGAAGTTTCCTTTCAATACAAGTAATTTCATGTCCATAATGTTATGATTTGGGAGACAGAAATGTATTGCCACCGGTAGATCCATTCTTTTTTCTCTTATTGTATGGCGATGGGACGTTCCATGAACAGTTTAATCAATTTCATCCTACCATCAACTTGACACTCAACTACTCCTGCACTGAAATTAACTTTTTGGACACCATCATTAGGCTGCAGAAAAATGAAATAGAGACATCCCTGTATCAGAAGCCAATCGACCGCCCAACATACCTTAAATGGGACAGTTTCCATCCAAAACACATAAAAAACTCTATTGTCTACAGCCAAGCCATCAGATACAATCGTATATGTTCCAACTCCATGGATAGGGATGAGCACCTTGGTCGCCTCAGAAAGATCTTTTTGAATCAGGGCTACCATCCAAGAACAATTGAAAATCAGATCACAAGAGCCACCAGAATATCAAGGAATCACCTGCTACATTACAAAACTAAAGAAGAAAATAACCGGGTACCTCTAGTGGTCACCTACAATCCAAATCTGGAGGTGCTAAGGGGAGCTGCACGGAAATTACAACCTTTACTGCAAAAAGATGCCCGATTACAATCCATTTTTCCAGACCCCCCACCACTACTGTGTTTTAGGCAGCCCCCAAATCTAAGAAGCATCATTGTCAAGAGCTCCCTGTCCTCTCCAACAGCTGCAGGAACCTTTCCTTGCAACCAGAAAAAATGTAAAACCTGTCCATTTATAATGACCACGGACAAGATAAAGATCCCAAGTCACATCAGGACTACAAGATCCCAGGTACTTTCAGCTGCGTCACTTCTAATGTGGTGAACCTAATTATATGTACTAAATGTCCAACTGGGGGTTTGTATGTGGGGGAGACAGGGCAGAAGCTTAGAACAAGAATGAACTCCCATCGCCATACAAAAGAGAAAAAAGAATGGATCTACCGGTGGCAATACATTTCTGTCTCCCAAATCATAACATTATGGACATGAAATTACTTGTATTGAAAGGAAACTTCAAATCGCAGAAAGACAGGAGAGTCTGGGAATATAAACTGATGATGACCTTTGACACTCTTAATGCAGGAATGAATGTGTCGCATGGATTTATGTCTTTTTACATCAACTAAGGAACTTGCCCCTCAGACCATGAAGGGTCATTACAACAGAGACCCTAATCACAGGACAATAAAACAATCCTTATCTAAGAATTGGCCCAATATTTATGGACGTAACTGTTTATCACCCATGGTAATTCTGCTTCATGTCACCTGGCTTATCCATGGTTTTTTTTTTCCCCTTTTTTTTTTTTTTCCTATACTATGTTGTGCATAAATATGTGATTCTTCAGAATTTGTTTTAGTCTTTGCCTGATGAAGAGACCTGTGTAGTCTCGAAAGCTTGCAATTTGTTACCATCTTTTCAGTTAGCCATTAAAAGGTATCAACCACTGAGGACTCTCAATTCTAAATATTTTTCTATCCACTGGCTAACACGGTACCAAGATATATTTCTTTCCGGACTCCAAAGAGACACTTTGAGCCCTTTACAAACAAGGAATTGGCCCGCAGGACCTGAAACACCTTCCTGACCTGCTGAACATGAGACTCCCAGTCATCAGAAAAAAACAAAATATCATCCAAATACACAATCATAAATTTATCCAGATATTCACGGAAAATATCGTGCACAAAGGACTGGAAGACTGAAGGAGCATTAGAAAGTCCAAAAGGCATCACCAAATACTCAAAATGGCCCTCAGGCGTATTAAATGCGGTTTTCCACTCATCACCTTGCTTTATTCGTATAAGATTATACGCACCCCGAAGATCAATCTTAGTGAACCATTTAGCCCCCTTAATGCGAGCAAACAAATCAGTCAACAAAGGCAAAGGATACTGATATTTTACGGTAATCTTATTCAAAAGACGATAATCTATACAAGGCCTCAAGGACCCATCTTTTTTGGCCACGAAAAAAGAACCTGCTCCCAAAGGGGACGAAGATGGACGGATATGTCCCTTTTCCAAGGACTCCCTAACATAATCCCGCATAGCAGTATGCTCTGGCACTGACAGATTGAACAAACGACCTTTAGGAAATTTACTACCAGGAATTAAATCTATAGCACAATCGCAATTCCTGTGAGGAGGAAGCGAACTGAGCTTAGGCTCCTCAAAAACATCCCGATAATCAAACAAAAATACAGGAACCTCAGAAGGAGTAGATGAAGCGATAGAAATCGGAGGTGCATCATCATGAACCCCCTGACATCCCCAGCTTAACACAGACATTGTTTTCCAGTCAAGGACTGGATTATGAGTTTGTAACCATGGCAGACCAAGTACTAGAACATCATGCAAATTATACAGTACCAGGAAGCGAATCACCTCCTGATGAACGGGAGTCATACGCATGGTCACTTGTGTCCAGTACTGAGGTTTATTCATAGCTAAAGGTGTAGAGTCAATTCCCTTCAAAGGAATAGGGACTTCCAGAGGCTCAAGACTAAACCCACATCGCTTGGCAAATGACCAATCCATAAGACTCAGGGCAGCGCCTGAATCCACATAGGCATCGACGGAAATGGATGATAATGAGCAAATCAGAGTCACAGACAGAATGAACTTAGACTGTAACGTACTAATGGCAACAGACTTATCAACCTTTTTTGTGCGTTTAGAGCATGCTGATATAACATGAGCTGAATCACCACAATAAAAGCACAACCCATTTTTCCGCCTATAGTTTTGCCGTTCACTTCTAGACTGAACTCTATCACATTGCATTGTCTCAAGTGCCTGTTCAGAAGACACCGCCAAATGGTGCACAGGTTTGCGCTCCCGTAAACGCCGATCAATCTGAATAGCCATAGTCATAGACTCATTCAGACCCGTAGGCGCAGGGAACCCCACCATAACATCTTTAATGGCCTCAGAAAGGCCATCTCTGAACTTTGCAGCCAGGGCGCACTCATTCCACTGAGTAAGCACTGACCATTTCCGAAATTTTTGACAATATATTTCTGCTTCATCTTGCCCCTGAGAGAGAGCCAATAAAGCTTTTTCAGCCTGAATCTCCTGGTTAGGTTCCTCATAGAGCAAACCCAATGCCAGAAAAAACGCATCCACATTAAGCAACGCAGGATCCCCTGGTGCCAATGCAAATGCCCAATTTTGAGGGTCACCCCGCAGGAAAGATATAATAATCTTAACCTGCTGAGCAGGGTCTCCAGAAGAGCGAGATTTCAAAGAAAGGAACAGCTTGCAATTGTTCCTAAAATTCAGAAAACTAGATCTATCTCCAGCAAAGAACTCTGGAATAGGAATTCTAGGTTCAGACATAGGAGCATGTACAACAAAATCTTGTATATTTTGAACCTTAGCAGCAAGATTATTCAAGCTGGAAGCTAAACTCTGGACGTCCATGATAAACAGCTAAGGTCAGAGCCATTCAAGGATTAAGAGGAGGAAAAAAAAAAAAAAAAAAATCAGCCAGGCTGCAATTAAGGCTAGGCAGCAACCTCAGAGGAGAGAAAAAAAAAAAAAAACTTCCTCAGACTACTTTTCCTCCTACTTCAGCCCAAACATTTTGGCCGGCTATACTGTCATGATTCCAATGGCAGGGAATCACAAAAGGACAAGCACCAACGAGCTCTAGGGTGATGGAACCTGAGCTGACCGCGACCCTAAACCTGAACACACAAATAACAATAGCCGGGGAACGTGCCTACATTGGTCCTAGACGTCTTGCACCAGCCGAAGATCTAACTTCCCCTATTAGAAGAAACACAGACCTCTCTTGCCTCCAGAGAAATACCCCACAGAAATAGCAGCCCCCCACATATAATGACGGTGAAATGAGAGGAAGGCACATACACAGTATGAAAACAGATTCAGCAAAATGAGGCCCGCTAAAGCTAGATAGCAGAGGATACAAAAGTAAACTGCGCGGTCAGCAAAAAACCCTTCAAAAAAACCATCCTGTAATTACTTGAACTCATGTTCCAACTCATGGAACATGAGGAGCAATTACAGCCCACTAGAGCAACCAGCAGCAAAGAAACAATTATATGCAAGCTGGACAAGACAAAAATAAAGCAAAACGTGGAACAAGAAAATCAAAAACTTAGCTTGTCCTGAAGATTACTGAAGCCAGAAGCTGAGGAAACAAAACACTCTGATAACCTTGATAGCCGGCGGGGAAATGACAAGAAAGCCCGGTTAAATAGGAAACTCCCAAATCCTAATAGAACAGGTGGACACCAGAGACAGCAGAACACAAATCACCCAGTACCATCAGTAACCACCAGAGGGAGCCCAAAAACAGAACTCACAACAGTCAGCCTAGGAAGCACACATGGCAGGAGATGTTCCTGCCCCCTGCCGGACATGCTGGAGTCAGCCTAGGAGGCATACATGGCAGCAGATGTTCCTGCCCCCTGTTGGACATGCTGGAGTCAGCCTAGGAGGCATACATGGCAGTAGATGTTCCTGCCCCCTGCCGGACATGCTGGAGTCAGCCTAGGAGGCATACATGGCAGCAGAGGTTCCTGCCCCCTGCCGGACATGCTGGAGTCAGCCTAGGAGGCATACATGGCAGCAGATGTTCCTGCCCCCTGTTGGACATGCTGGAGTCAGCCTAGGAGGCATAAATGGCAGCAGATGTTCCTGCCCCCTGCCGGACATGCTGGAGTCAGCCTAGGAGGCATACATGGCAGCAGATGTTCCTGCCCCCTGCCGGACATGCTGGAGTCAGCCTAGGAGGCATGCATGGCAGCAGAGTTTCCTGTCCCCTGCCGGACATGCTGGAGTCAGCCTAGGAGGCATACATGGCAGCAGAGGTTCCTGCCCCCCGCTGGGAGCTGTTGTCACCTGCTCACATAAGGTTAATGAAGAGATTGAAGACATCACAAAGATTAAGCAGCTGCTAGTGAAATACAGAAGTGATCACAAAGGAGCACGAGGCAGCACCAGACATGGAGACCTGGAATACAGGGGCAGACAAAGCTATTCACCTACTCCCATTGTAAATTCAGATTATTAGCAAAATGTACAAAACTTTCTGCTCTTTACAGTAAAGTAACAAAAACACTGAACAGCTGAACACAACTAATACAGCAAAGGATTTCTCCAAATTCATCACAACATGCCACTTCATGGCAGCTCCGCGTGAATATCGAGGACGTCTTTAAGTTCCCATTGACCAAGCTTAAAGATCCGAGCTTCTAAGGGACACGTCCATGAAATTACACAAGCTTATCTGCAGGCACAAACTCCCAACAACCACTCTCCAACCATTACCCTGTGCTGCACTGAACATGGCACGACGTCCATTATGAGGAAAGATTAGCATGTGACAACCTTTAGATTAGATACGCAGGACCCCGGACTAACATAGGGATCCGCAGATGGATAAAGTAGGGAGCACGCACGTACATATGACCACGTAGACCAAACACACATCACATTGACATTTGGGGAGAGCTGGTGTGGTGGGTCACATCATGGACCATTTACACTGAGTGTTGCTTCCTTCTCTTTCTTCTGAGTCTCCATTGTACCTTGTTCATAGCAACTAAACAGAAGTAAAGAGAGATTTTCTGTTCCCGAAATGTCCCAGCATCCCAAAATGTCATCACAGATGGTGAAACAGTTCACTTCCTTCTCCCACCATCTTCCATTTAATTGTCTTGCAGGTAACGACAGGTTAGGAGATCTGAGGCGTCTCTTCTGGAGGTTTCCTGTCCCGACATCTGTACAATCTCTTAATCTCCTGCCACACAACCACTGTCCAATCACTGCAGAATATAGACCTTATCTGGTGCTATACAACCAATACCTGGTGCTAAACCCAATAGGGTGCGGCAGATTTAAACTGTTGACTTATGTGTTGGTAAAAAGAGTCCATCTCCTACAAGAAGATGAAGAGAAGAGAGACTCCCAGTAATGGGACAACGTTTATTCTTCTTGGGTTCTCAGATTTGTCTCCTATGTCCCAGGTGTCTTTATTTATTTTCTTTCTTCTTTCTTATCTTCTCTCGTTGGTTGGCAATGGTCTCATTATTGTGGCAGTCACTCTCAGTCCTCGACTCCATTCTCCAATGTATTATTTCCTGAAGGTTTTGTCATTCACTGAGCTTGTGTCCATCAATTCCACGGTTCCTAAGGCTCTTCACAGCTACATCCCGTTAGGAAGGACCATCTCCACGTTTAGCTGCCTCCTGCAGTTCTTTATATTTATAGCTACTGCTGGTTATGAATGTGCCATACTCACAGTGATGGCGTTTGACCGCTACACGGCCATATGTCACCCCCTCAGATACAGGTCTGTGTTGTCTGTCAGCTTTTGTTATCGGGTGACACTTTGTATATCTGTGTTTGCAATTGGGAATGCAACCATTGAATGTGTTATGATGTACAATTTGCCGTATTGCAGATCTCATGTTATTGCTCATTTCTTCTGTGACGTTCCTCCAATGATGACAATAGCTTGTGCCAACACATATATGGTCAAGATGTATCAATTAGTTGTGTCTATAGTTGCGACCGTGTTCCCAACTATATTAATAATCTGCTCTTATATCAAGATCCTGAACTCAATATTCCGCCTCCGTTCTGCAGAGTCTCGTCATAAAGCTTTTGTTACCTGTGGTTCTCATCTGGTCTCTGTTATTATTTTCTTTGGAGCCGCCATGTTTGTTCACCTTCGATTGGACAATCCATTTTCTCCTTATGAGGACAGGATGTTGGCTCTGTCCTACTGTGTGATAATCCCGACCATCAACCCCCTGATCTACAGTCTGAAGAATAAAGAAATGAAGAACGCCATCAGGAAACTCAATCTGAGAATGACCTTACATTAATGTGCGAGAGAGAACCCGAATGAAAAAACAAGAACTTTCTGAAGGCAAAATCCTGGTTTCTTCTTCATCTTAGGACTCATTCATGTTTTATGTGTGAAAAACATGGAAAGAACACGTTCCCATTAAGTTCCTAATGCTGTATGATGGATATATCAATGATGAGCACTGGTGGCTTTGTGCTCCAAAACGGGTATGTGTGTCATGTGAATTGCATGGTGCAGCTCTGTCCCGATGTGGTCAGCTGCCAGTATCCCTCTGCCACACACAGCCAGGCTCCAATGGGACTGCGAGGACCTGTGTTCTCACCGGTACAAGCACTATCAATGGTACCAATAAATCGACAACTTACTATGTAGAAACCACGCCCTCATACATCTCTGTAACTGAAAAAAATAACAAAAGTTCTGGCTCTCAGCAATTATCCCAATAAAAATGGTGGCAAAAAGTGATTTTGTTGTGCAAAAGTATTAAAATGTACAAAAATGATAGAAGCTGGATATCTATGTAACTATTGACCTGAACTAAAAAACGACATCACTGCTTATTCTACATGGTGCACGATGTAAGAATAAAAATATAAAAAACTATTACAGAATTGATGGATTTTGCTTATACAGCCTCACAAAAATGAATTTAAAAGTGATCGAAAAATGTTATGCACCTAAGATGGCAAACTAAGATGTTAGCACATAATAAAGTAAGACCCCACAAAACTGCATACAGGAAAAGTAAAAAAGTACGGGAGTTAAGGTACCGTCACACTAGACGATATCGCTAGCAATCCGTGACGTTGCAGCGTCCTCGCTAGCGATATCGTCCAGTGTGACAGGCAGCAACGATCAGGCCCCTGCTGTGCTGTGCTTTCACTTTCACTTTACGGCCAGCAGTCAGTGCAGGAACCAGACGGCAAGGGACAGACAGCTGAATGTAAGTATGTACTGTTTGTTTTTTTACGCTGGTAACCAGGGTAAACATCGGGTTACTAAGCGCGGCCCTGCACTTAGTTACCCGATGTTTACCCTGGTTACCGGGGACCTCGGGATCGTTGGTCGCTGGAGAGCTGTCTGTGTGACAGCTCTCCAGCGACCAAACAGCGACGCTGCAGCGATCCGGATCGTTGTCGGTATCGCTGCAGCGTCGCTAAGTGTGACGGTACCTTTAGAAGTTAGTGAAAGTCTGGGAGTTAGAAGTTAGTGAGAGTCTGGGAGTTAGAAGTTAGAGAGAGTCTGGGAGTTAGAAGTTAGTGACAGTCTGGGAGTTAGAAGTTAGTGAGATTCTGGGAGTTAGAAGTTAGTGACAGTCTGGGAGTTAGAAGTTAGTGAGATTCTGGGAGTTAGAAGTTAGTGACAGTCTGGGAGTTAGAAGTTAGTGACAGTCTGGGAGTTAGAAGTTAGTGAGATTCTGGGAGTTAGAAGTTAGTGAGAGTCTGGGAGTTAGAAGTTAGTGAGAGTCTGGGAGTTAGAAGTTAGTGAAAGTTTGGAAGTTAGAAGTTAGTGAAAGTTTCGAAGTTACAAGTTAGTGAGAGTCTGGGAGTTAGAAGTTAGTGAGAGTCTGGGAGATAGAAGTTAGTGAAAGTCTGAGAGTTAGAAGTTAGTGAAAGTCTGAGAGTTAGAAGTTAGTGAAAGTCTGGGAGTTAGAAGTTAGTGAAATTCTGGGAGTTAGAAGTTAGTGAAATTCTGGGAGTTAGAAGTTAGTGAGATTCTGGGAGTTAGAAGTTAGTGAAAGTCTGGGAGTTAGAAGTTAGTGAGATTCTGGGAGTTAGAAGTTAGTGAAAGTCTGGGAGTTAGAAGTTAGTGAGAGTCTGGGAGATAGAAGTTAGTGAGATTCTGGGAGTTAGAAGTTAGTGAAAGTCTGGGAGTTAGAAGTTAGTGAGATTCTGGGAGTTAGAAGTTAGTGAAAGTCTGAGAGTTAGAAGTTAGTGAAAGTCTGAGAGTTAGAAGTTAGTGAGATTCTGGGAGTTAGAAGTTAGTGAAAGTCTGGGAGTTAAGCTTTAGTCACACTAAACTTTTCAAAAACATTTCAAAAACCTGACCGGTACATCCAAACATAGACTCAGTGTGAACAGGTGCTGAACCTAGAGTCGCCAACTCGTATATAGTTCAGTAAATAAGGCAGCACACTGCAGCGCTAGAACATACAAACTTGAAAAACGAAATTTGAACTGCATTACTGCACTAGAAATATGAAAAATTAGAGCTTTTAGCGCATAAAAATGGCCAATTTTATGTGTACCTGGTAGCCCCTTTACGGAATCTCTCTTATACCAGGTCCTACGCTTGCCTTACCTCGCTGAGAATAATCACAGCAGGTCCGATACCCCTCCACAGAGAGAGAGAATTTTGGTCTAGGAAGAGGTTTCACATGTACCCATTCAGATGGAGACGTTTATTCTCAGCGAGGTTAGGCAAGCGTAGGACCTGGTATAAGAGAGATGCCGTAAAGGGGCTACCAGGTACACATAAAATTGGCCATTTTTATGCGCTAAAAGCTCTCATTTTTCATATTTCTAGTGCAGTAATGCAGTTCAAATTTCGTTTTTCAAGTTTGTATGTTCTAGCGCTGCAGTGTGCTGCCTTATTTACTTAAATATATACAAGTTGGCGACTCTAGGTTCAGCACCTGTTCACACTGAGTATATGTTTGGATGTGCCGGTCAGGTTTTTGAAATGTATTCTCTAGCCTTCTGATCGTGCACTCCGCCTCCTAGCTTCAGGTGTTTTAATTACAGCAGGTCCGATACCCCCCACAGAGAGAGAGAATTTTGGTCTAGGAAGAGGTTTCACATGTACCCTGTTATGGACCTGGTGGTTAGGAGCACCCGGAAAGACCTGATGGGTAAAGTAACACAGGACAAGCTCTGGGATGTGGGAACTCTTCTTACCGCAATCCCTAATCCTATCACACACACTAGAAATAGCCGTGGAGCGTACCTAACAGGCCTAGACGCCTCGACACAGCCTAAGGGCTAGCTACCCCTAGAGATAGAAAGTAATGCCTACCTTGCCTCAGAGAAATTCCCCAAAGGAAAAGGCAGTCCCCCACAAATATTGACTGTGAGTTAAGATGAAATACACAAACACAGGAATGAAAGAGGTTTCAGCAAAGGGAGGCCAGACTACCTAAACAGACAGAGGATAGAAAAGGTAACTTTGCGGTCAGCACAAAAAACTGCAAAAGACCACGCAGAGTGTGCAAAAAGACCCCCGCACCGACTCACAGTGCGGAGGTGCCACTCTGCATCCCAGAGCTTCCAGCTAGCCAGACAGAATCATATTAGCAAGCTGGACAAGAAAACAAGAACAACAAAATAAACTAGCAGGGACTTAGCTTCTGCTGGAGTAGACAGGTCACCAGAAAGATCCAAGAGTGAACCGAACCAGTACTGGAACATTGACAGGTGGCATGGAGTAACGATCTGGGTGGAGTTAAATAGAGGAGCCAGCCAAGACTAAACCAGGTCACCTGTGGAAGGAACCTTAGAACCAGCAGCTCCACTCACAGCCACCAGAGGGAGTCCATGGACAGAACTCGCCGAAGTACCACTCATGACCACAGGAGGGAGTTCCAAAACAGAATTCACAACAGTACCCCCCCTTGAGGAGGGGTCACTGAACCCTCACCAGAACCCCTAGGCCGATCAGGACGAGCCAAATGAAAGGCACGAACCAGATCAGCAGCATGAACATCAGAGGCAACAACCCAGGAATTATCTTCCTGACCATAACCCTTCCACTTGACCAGGTACTGGAGTTTCCGTCTCGAAATACGAGAATCTAAAATCTTCTCCACCACATACTCCAACTCCCCCTCGACCAACACCGGGGCAGGAGGGTCAACAGAGGGAACCATAGGCGCCACGTATCTCCGCAACCATGACCTATGGAACACATTATGGATGGCAAAAGAAGCTGGAAGGTCCAAACGAAATGACACAGGATTAAGAACTTCAGAAATCTTATGAGGACCAATGAAACGAGGCTTAAACTTAGGAGAGGAAACCTTCATAGGAACATAACGAGACGACAACCAAACCAAATCCCCAACACAAAGTCGGGGACCAACACAGCGACGGCGGTTAGCGAAACGTTGAGCCTTCTCCTGGGACAATGTCAAATTGTCCACTACGTGAGTCCAAATTTGCTGCAACCTTTCCACCACAGAATCCACACCAGGACAGTCCGAAGGCTCAACCTGCCCTGAAGAAAAACGAGGATGGAAACCAGAATTACAGAAAAAAGGCAAAACCAAAGTAGCCGAGCTGGCCCGATTATTAAGGGCGAACTCAGCCAAAGGCAAGAAAGACACCCAATCATCCTGATCAGCAGAAACAAAGCATCTCAGATATGTTTCCAAAGTCTGATTGGTTCGTTCGGTTTGGCCATTTGTCTGAGGATGGAAAGCCGAAGAAAAAGACAAATCAATGCCCATCTTAGCACAAAAGGACCGCCAAAACCTCGAAACAAACTGGGAACCTCTGTCCGAGACGATGTTCTCCGGAATGCCATGCAAACGAACCACATGCTGGAAAAATAATGGCACAAAATCAGAGGAGGAAGGCAATTTAGACAAGGGTACCAAATGGACCATCTTAGAGAAGCGATCACAAACCACCCAGATGACCGACATCCTTTGAGAGATAGGGAGGTCTGAAATAAAATCCATGGAAATATGCGTCCAGGGCCTCTTCGGGACCGGCAAGGGCAAAAGCAACCCACTGGCACGAGAACAGCAGGGCTTAGCCCGAGCACAAGTCCCACAGGACTGCACAAAAGAACGCACATCCCGTGACAAGGAAGGCCACCAAAAGGATCTAGCCACCAAATCTCTGGTACCAAAGATTCCGGGATGACCAGCTAACACCGAACAATGAACCTCAGAGATAACTCTACTAGTCCATCTATCAGGGACAAACAGCTTCTCCGCTGGACAACGGTCAGGTCTATCAGCCTGAAACTTCTGCAGCACCCGCCGCAAATCAGGGGAGATGGCAGACAAAATTACCCCGAATACCAGCCGGCTCAGGAGCATCCGGAGAGTCAGGCACAAAACTCCTTGAAAGGGCATCAGCCTTCACATTCTTAGAGCCCGGAAGGTAAGAAACCACAAAATCAAAACGGGAGAAAAACAGCGACCATCGAGCCTGTCTAGAATTCAACCGTTTGGCAGACTCGAGATAAGTCAAATTCTTGTGATCCGTCAAGACCACCACGCGATGCTTGGCTCCTTCAAGCCAATGTCGCCACTCCTCGAATGCCCACTTCATAGCCAACAACTCTCGGTTGCCAACATCATAATTACACTCGGCAGGCGAAAACTTTCTAGAAAAGAAAGCACATGGTTTCATCACCGAGCCATCAGAACTTCTCTGAGACAAAACAGCCCCCGCTCCAATCTCAGAAGCATCAACCTCGACCTGAAACGGGAGCAAAACATCTGGCTGGCACAACACAGGGGCAGAAGAAAAATGCCGCTTCAACTCCTGAAAAGCCTCAACGGACGCAGAAGACCAATTGACTACATCAGCACCTTTCTTGGTCAAATCAGTCAACGGTTTAACAACACTAGAAAAATTAGCGATGAAGCGATGGTAAAAATTAGCAAAGCCCAGGAACTTCTGCAGACTCTTCACAGATGTAGGTTGAGTCCAGTCATAAATGGCCTGAACTTTAACAGGGTCCATCTCGATAGTAGAAGGGGAAAAAATGAAACCCAAAAATGAAACCTTCTGAACTCCAAAGAGACATTTAGACCCCTTCACAAACAAGGAATTAGCACGAAGGACCTGGAACACCATTCTGACCTGCCTCACATGAGACTCCCAATCATCTGAAAAGACCAAAATATCATCCAAATATACAATCATGAATCTATCCAGATACTCTCGGAAGATGTCATGCATAAAGGACTGAAACACAGATGGAGCATTAGAAAGCCCGAATGGCATCACCAGGTACTCAAAATGGCCCTCGAGCGTATTACATGCTGTTTTCCATTCATCGCCCTGTTTAATACGCACAAGATTATACGCCCCTCGAAGATCTATCTTGGTGAACCAACTAGCCCCCTTAATCCGAGCAAACAAATCAGAGAGTAGCGGCAAGGGGTACTGAAATTTGACCGTGATCTTATTAAGAAGGCGGTAATCAATACAAGGTCTCAAAGACCCATCCTTCTTGGCCACAAAAAAGAAGCCTGCTCCCAACGGTGACGACGACGGGCGAATATGCCCTTTCTCCAAGGACTCCTTTATATAACTCCGCATAGCGGCGTGTTCTGGCACAGATAAATTAAACAGTCGGCCCTTAGGAAACTTACTACCAGGAATCAAATTAATAGCACAATCACAATCCCTATGAGGAGGTAGGGCACCGGACTTGGGCTCATCAAATACATCCCGGTAATCCGACAAAAACTCAGGAACTTCAGAAGGAGAGGAAGACGAAATTGACAGCAATGGAACATCACCATGTACCCCCTGGCAACCCCAGCTGGACACAGACATAGATTTCCAGTCCAATACTGGGTTATGGACCTGTAGCCATGGCAACCCCAAAACGACCACATCATGCAGATTATGCAACACCAAAAAGCGAATATCCTCCTGATGTGCAGGAGCCATGCACATGGTCAATTGAGTCCAGTACTGAGGCTTATTCTTGGCCAAAGGCGTAGCATCAATTCCTCTCAATGGAATAGGACACTGCAAGGGCTCCAAGAAAAACCCACAGCGCCTGGCAAACTCCAAGTCCATCAAATTCAGGGCAGCGCCTGAATCCACAAATGCCATAACAGAATAGGACGACAAAGAGCAAATCAGAGTAATGGACAAAAGAAATTTAGGCTGTACCGTACCAATGGTGGCAGACCTAGCGAACCGCTTAGTGCGCTTAGGACAATCAGAGATAGCTTGAGCGGAGTCACCACAGTAAAAACACAGCCCATTCTGACGTCTGTGTTCTTGCCGTTCAGCTCTGGTCAAAGTCCTATCACATTGCATAGGCTCAGACCTATGCTCAGAGAATACCGCCAAATGGTGCACAGCTTTGCGACCACGCAAGCGCCGATCGATCTGAATGGCCAAGGACATAGACTCATTCAGACCAGCAGGCGTGGGAAATCCCACCATAGCATCCTTAAGGGCTTCAGAAAGACCTTTTCTGAAAATTTCCGCCAGGGCACACTCATTCCACTGAGTAAGCACAGACCACTTTCTAAACTTCTGACAATATACCTCAGCTTCATCCTGACCCTGACACAAAGCCAGCAAGTTTTTCTCTGCCTGATCCACTAAATTTGGTTCATCATAAAGCAATCCAAGCGCCAGAAAAAACGCATCTACATCACGCAATGCAGGATCTCCTGGCGCAAGGGAAAATGCCCAGTCTTGAGGATCACCACCTAACAAAGAAATAATGATTTTTACTTGTTGAACTGGGTCACCAGAGGAGCGGGGTTTCAAAGCAAGAAACAGTTTACAATTATTTTTGAAATTCAGGAACTTAGATCTATCCCCAGAAAACAAATCAGGAATTGGAATTCTAGGCTCTAACATTGGATTCCGAACTACAAAATCTTGAATGCTTTGTACCCTTCTAGTGAGATGATCCACACAAGAGGACAGACCTTGAATGTCCATATCTACACCTGTGTCCTGAACCACCCAGAGGTAAAGGGGAAAAGAAAAACAAAACACACTGCAGAGAAAAAAAAATGGTCTCAGAACTTCTCTTATCCCTCTATTGAGATGCATTAACACTTTGGGCCACCTGTACTGTTATGGGCCTGGTGGTTAGGAGCACCCGGAAAGACCTGATGGGTAAAGTAACACACGACAAGCTCTGGGATGTGGGAACTCTGCTGACCGCAATCCCTAATCCTATCACACACACTAGAAATAGCCGTGGAGCATACCTAACAGGCCTAGACGCCTCGACACAGCCTAAGGGCTAGCTACCCCTAGAGATAGAAAGTAATGCCTACCTTGCCTCAGAGAAATTCCCCAAAGGAAAAGGCAGCCCCCCACAAATATTGCCTGTGAGTTAAGATGAAATACACAAACACAGGAATGAAAGAGGTTTCAGCAAAGGGAGGCCAGACTACCTAAACAGACAGAGGATAGAAAAGGTAACTTTGCGGTCAGCACAAAAAACTACAAAAGACCACGCAGAGTGTGCAAAAAGACCCCCGCACCGACTCACGGTGTGGAGGTGCCACTCTGCATCCCAGAGCTTCCAGCTAGCCAGACAGAATCATATTAGCAAGCTGGACAAGAAAACAAGAACAACAAAATAAACTAGCAGGGACTTAGCTTCTGCTGGAGTAGACAGGTCACCAGAAAGATCCAAGAGCGAACTGAACCAGTACTGGAACATTGACAGGTGGCATGGAGTAACGATCTGGGTGGAGTTAAATAGAGGAGCCAGCCGAGACTAAACCAGGTCACCTGTGGAAGGAACCTTAGAACCAGCAGCCACCAGAGGGAGTCCATGGACAGAACTCGCCGAAGTACCACTCATGACCACAGGAGGGAGTTCCAAAACAGAATTCACAACAGTACCCATTCAGATGGAGACGTTTATTCTCAGCGAGGTAAGGCAAGCGTAGGACCTGGTATAAGAGAGATGCCGTAAAGGGGATACCAGGTACACATAAAATTGGCCATTTTTATGCGCTAAAAGCTCTCATTTTTCATATTTCTAGTGCAGTAATGCAGTTCAAATTTCATTTTTCAAGTTTGTATGTTCTAGCGCTGCAGTGTGCTGCCTTATTTACTTAACTATATTAGTCACACTAAACGACTTACCAATGATCAGGACCAGCGATACGACCTGGCCGTGATCGTTGGTAAGTCATTGTGTGGTCGCTGGGGAGCTGTCACACAGACCGCTCTCTCCAGCGAACAACGATCCGGGGAAAGACTTCGGCATCGTTGAAACTGTCTTCAACTATGCCGAAGTCCCCCTGCAGCACCCGGGTAACCAGGGTAAACATCGGGTTACTAAGTGCAGGGCCGCGCTTAGTAACCTGATATTTGCCCTGGTTACCATTGTAAAAGTAAAAAAAAAAACACTACATACTCACATTCTGATGTCTGTCACGTCCCCCGCCGGCGTCCACAGGGTTAAAACTGCTTTCGGCAAGAGCGCTGCTAATGCACGCGCTGCTGCCGATAGCTTCCCTGCACTGACTGTGTCAGCGCCGGCAGTAACAGCGGTGACGTCACCGCTGTGCTCTGCTTTACGGCCGGCGCTGACACAGTCAGTGCAGGGAAGTTATCGGCCGGAGCGTGGGCATTAGCAGCGCTCTTGCCGAAAGCAGTTTTAACCCTGTGGACGTCGGGGGACGTGACAGACATCAGAATGTAAGTATGTACTGTTTTTTTTTTAACTTTTACAATGGTAACCAGGGTAAATATCGGGTTACTAAGTGCGGCCCTGCGCTTAGTAACCCGATATTTACCCTGGTTACAAGTGAACACATCGCTAGATCGGCGTCACACACGCCGATCCAGCGATGACTGCGGGTGATCAGCAACCAAAAAATGGTCCTGATCATTCCTCAGCGACCAACGATCTCCCACCAGGGGCCTGATCGTTGGTCGCTGTCACACATAACGAGATCGTTAGCGGGATCGTTGCTACATCACCAAAAGCGTGATGTTGTAATGATATCGTTAACGATATCATTATGTGTGACTCCAGCTTTAGAAGTGAGTGAAATTCTGGGAGATAGAAGTGAGTGAAAATCTGGGAGTTAGAAGTTAGTGAAATTCTGGGAGTTAGAAGTTAGTGAAAGTCTGGGAGTTAGAAGTTAGTGAGAGTCTGGGAGTTAGAAGTTAGTGAGAGTCTGGGAGTTAGAAGTTAGTGAAATTCTGGGAGTTAGAGGTTAGTGAGAGTCTGAGAGTTAGAAGTTAGTGAAAGTCTGGGAGTTAGAAGTTAGTGAGAGTCTGAGAGTTAGAAGTTAGTGAGAGTCTGGGAGTTAGAAGTTAGTGAAAGTCTGGGAGTTAGAAGTTAGTGAAAGTCTGGGAGTAAGAGGTTAGTGAAATTCTGGGAGTTAGAAGTTAGTGAAATTCTGGGAGTTAGAAGTTAGTGAAAGTCTGGGAGTTAGAGGTTAGTGAAATTCTGGGAGTTAGAAGTGAGTGAGAGTCTGGGAGTTAGAAGTTAGTGAGAGTCTGGGAGTTAGAAGTTAGTGAGAGTCTGGGAGTTAGAGGTTAGTGAGAGTCTGAGAGTTAGAAGTTAGTGAGAGTTTGGGAGTTAGAAGTTAGTGAGAGTCTGGGAGTTAGAAGTTATTGAAAGTCTGGGAGTTAGAGGTTAGTGAGAGTCTGAGAGTTAGAAGTTAGTGAAAGTCTGGGAGTTAGAAGTTAGTGAAAGTCTGGGAGTAAGAGGTTAGTGAAATTCTGGGAGTTAGAAGTTAGTGAAATTCTGGGAGTTAGAAGTTAGTGAAAGTCTGGGAGTTAGAGGTTAGTGAAATTCTGGGAGTTAGAAGTTAGTGAAATTCTGGGAGTTAGAAGTGAGTGAGAGTCTGGGAGTTAGAAGTTAGTGAGAGTCTGGGAGTTAGAAGTTAGTGAGAGTCTGGGAGTTAGAAGTTAGTGAGAGTCTGGGAGTTAGAAGTTAGTGAGAGTCTGGGAGTTAGAGGTTAGTGAAAGTCTGGGAGTTAGAGGTTAGTGAGAGTCTGAGAGTTAGAAGTTAGTGAGAGTCTGAGAGTTAGAAGTTAGTGAGAGTCTGAGAGTTAGAAGTTAGTGAGAGTCTGGGAGCTAGAAGTTAGTGAGAGTCTGGGAGTTAGAAGTTAGTGAGAGTCTGGGAGTTAGAAGTTAGTGAAATTCTGGGAGTTAGAAGTTAGTGAAATTCTGGGAGTTAGAAGTTAGTGAAAGTCTGGGAGTTAGAGGTTAGTGAAATTCTGGGAGTTAGAAGTGAGTAAGAGTCTGGGAGTTAGAAGTTAGTGAGAGTCTGGGAGTTAGAAGTGAGTGAGAGTCTGGGAGTTAGAAGTTAGTGAAAGTCTGGGAGTTAGAAGTTAGTGAAATTCTGGGAGTTAGAAGTTAGTGAAATTCTGGGAGTTAGAAGTTAGTGAAAGTCTGGGAGTTAGAGGTTAGTGAAATTCTGGGAGTTAGAAGTTAGTGAGAGTCTGGGAGTTAGAAGTTAGTGAAATTCTGGGAGTTAGAAGTGAGTGAGAGTCTGGGAGTTAGAAGTTAGTGAGAGTCTGGGAGTTAGAAGTTAGTGAGAGTCTGGGAGTTAGAAGTTAGTGAGAGTCTGGGAGTTAGAAGTTAGTGAGAGTCTGGGAGTTAGAAGTTAGTGAGAGTCTGGGAGTTAGAAGTTAGTGAGAGTCTGGGAGTTAGAAGTTAGTGAGAGTCTGAGAGTTAGAAGTTAGTGAGAGTCTGAGAGTTAGAAGTGAGTGAGAGTCTGGGAGTTAGAAGTTAGTGAGAGTCTGGGAGTTAGAAGTTAGTGAAATTCTGGGAGTTAGAAGTTAGTGAAATTCTGGGAGTTAGAAGTTAGTGAAATTCTGGGAGTTAGAAGTGAGTGAGAGTCTGGGAGTTAGAAGTTAGTGAGAGTCTGGGAGTTAGAAGTTAGTGAAAGTCTGGGAGTTAGAAGTTAGTGAGAGTCTGGGAGTTAGAAGTTAGTGAGAGTCTGGGAGTTAGAAGTTAGTGAGAGTCTGGGAGTTAGAAGTTAGTGAAAGTCTGGGAGTTAGAAGTTAGTGAGAGTCTGGGAGTTAGAGGTTAGTGAGAGTCTGGGAGTTAGAAGTTAGTGAAAGTCTGGGAGTTAGAAGTTAGTGAGAGTCTGGGAGTTAGAAGTTAGTGAAAGTCTGGGAGTTAGAAGTTAGTGAGAGTCTGGGAGTTAGATTTGTTCTAGAAAGTACCATGTCAGACACACACTGCAGCTTCATATATTTGAGAAAACAGCCGCACTCAGATTTTGGATTTTTTAATGCATAACAAGAGCAAAGTTTATTAATGTCACCACAATATTAAGGCAATTTAGAGAAGGTCTCTGTAGTACGTTTAAAGTAGGTGGGATATAGATAAATCCCCTTCAGAAGGAACCAGGGACAACCAAACAACCCCAGTTAATGACAAATTGGTGTGAGAAGTGGGGCCGATACAGGTATCCTCCCCGGGATCCCTGGCATATTGTTGGGATTTGTGACATATTGTTGGCATCATGGTGTGAACCGTGACACACCACCATCCACCAGCCACACGGTGGACAAGGGTTTGTATTATGCTCAGACCCAACTTCGTCCAGCCATGGATCAAACTGAGAAAAAAATTGTCCATCGGTGCAGATGATTTCCTCCTCTAGACTCTGTGAGTCTTTAGAGCAGATCTGTGTTACCAATGGAATCGAATGTGTGACCAGATCTGCGGACACCGCCTTCTGTGGTTCCCATCAGTCAGTTGGGCACTTGGAGAGTTGTGATGTAGGGGAAAAAAAAGTGATTGGAGTGCTATCGCTGAGGACTGTACTGTGTGTGATGTTAAGGTGGAGGAAGAGGAGCAGAGACCACTTGATGCAGCACTTGCCATCTACTGAAGCACATGTTGTTTCTGGCCCTCATCTACAAAGCGTACCATTGTATGGCTGCCAAAGAAAAGAAGCAAAGTTTCCTGTCAAGTAACAGAAGTTGTAAAAATGCTGCGCAAATTTTGACTGCAGCAAAACAAACCGACTTCTCATCCCTCATATCATACCTGTCTCACAACCCTAAACAGCTCTTCAGTGCTTTCAATTATTTCCTGCGTCCACCAGTTCCCCCTCCCATCTCAGTTGAATACTTTACCTCACCACCTGTGAACGTGACACAAAAACGTCCCACCTCATTCCAAACTTTACCACAGTCTTCATCACAAGTCTAATCCACCTCTTCAACCTGTCAATAACAACTCGTGTCTTCCATCCTGGTCAGCTCCTTATTCACTATAGTGAGGGCTCTTCTCTGATACACCGCATATTCATTTGTTTATAAGTAATTTTACCAGGAACAAAGTTATTGATTTCATTTTACAGATTGATATAATTTTTTTGTGCTTGATCCCAGTACAATATTTGTGTTTTTCCTCTTGGCTTCCCCCAAGGTTTTTGAATTACAGCATTTCTACCTTTGACGATAGCACAGAGCCCCAGGCACATCACTGACTTATGATCTCAGATCTCTAAGGACTAGTGAGACTTCATATTACCGCAGCACATTATGTCTCTGGAGCTCTAGTGAACATATACTGAGGTGAGTCGCCATACACCTGGAGTATGTTACATCCTCTAGACCAAGCATCTTCAACAGCCCCTCACTGCAGGGTCAGACAGCTCGAGCTCTCTGGGCTTTGGGTCCAGGTTGGGTCACGCTCTAATGTTACCTGCAGAAATGTTATAATGATTTTATCAATAGGTTTATCCTGGAAACTCCATTCATACCAGCAAAGGTCTCATTTACTGAGATGATGATAACGCGTCCTGTGAAGCATTGAAGCTAGATATGAAATGTCTACAGTAGAAGACCAATACCAGGGACCTCGGGCAAACTTCTGGAGATCTTTGAGAAATCTGGCATCTCGGCAGTGGACAGAACCCCTGAAATGCTCCATGCTGGAGTCAGACCAATAGCCATGTGTTATAGCACACATCCATCCCTACTCCATGATTTACTCTCTCATGAATGATTTCAGAAGCTTAATGAAGCTTAATGAAGAGACAGCAGCCGGTGCAGGCAACATGAAATTATGCTGGAGTACCGGCTGCAGTTAGTGAAATGAAAAGCAAACACAATAGATACAACCGCGCCCAGACATGTGGAGACCGAGAATATCTGAATTATTGTGAATTGCATTGTCTTCTTATTTACTAGGTTCTTAATGCTCACTTTCATCAAACTGTGGAAGCCTATCTGTCCACGTAGACTCCCATCCAAACCCTGCAGCCAACCATTACACTGCTCTGCTCTGATGAGGCACGACCTTAGTATCCCCACTCATAATGCAAGGTTCGTCAATGAGTCATACCCAAAGAGTAGGCATCAAAGAGACGCTGTCTTCCCCTGGATAGGAGCTAGTCTGCATACATTATCCCGGTAGAGCTCTACATCATCTGGAGGTCCATGATGAGTGTGTGAGATAGAGAAAAAAAAATTCAATCTTTATGCTATAGTGATCATCTGGTGGGCCGAGGATAGACTCACTAGAACGCAGCAATATTGGACATGGTAGATGTAATAGGGATCAGGTACCATGCGGGAATGATAACAGATAGATGGTACCACCCCAGCCCTCATAGATGCAGGGCCATTGTTGTGTCCCATGACTGGAACAACTTTTTGTGTATTTTCTGTGTTGTGCATTTCATTCTGCTGTTGCTAGGGAGAAGCTCTGCCTTTTGAAGTTTGTCCCTTCTTCCTTCCTGTAGTTGATGATGTTAGCCCTTGCCCCTCTCTTCTTCTTCATTATCAGTTGCTATAGCCATCTTTGGATGCACAGGCATACTTCTCTGCTTGGATTACTTTTTCCACCTGTTGTATTGTACTTAATATAAGATTTCATAGAATATCAACTCTGTTTCTCCTGGACTCTTATTACAAGTAATTGCTAGCTGGGTTGGCACTGTCTGAGGAAGCCTGGCATGTGAGTACAACAATCATACAGTTATCTAAGAGATTGATGGCTAAGGATTTAGAGACTCATACTGCCTTGAAGAGTCAGAATAGCCATCATAGATCATGCAGAGCCCTCATAGATGCAGAGCCCTTGTGGATCATGCAGAGCCCTCATAGATGCAGAGCCCTCATAGACGCAGGGCCCTCATGGATGCAGAGCCCTCATAGATGCAGAGCCCTCGTGGATCATGCAGAGCCCTCATAGATGGAGAGCCGTCATAGATGCAGGGCCCTCATAGATGCAGAGCCCTCATAGATGCAGAGCCCTCATGGATCATGCAGAGCCCTCATAGATGGAGAGCCCTCATAGATGCAGGGCCCTCATAGATGCAGGGCCCTCAGTACAACATCCAGACTAACATAGTGACCAGCCATCGGATAAAGTGGGGTACAAGTTCATTACATGAATGTGTATAATGGGCGTTATATGGATATGTGGGAAGATTTTTTGTCACCCCATTACTAGTGCAATCACAAACATTACATTTATTTTCCATCCATTAATTTCTATGTATACTCTGTACGATATGTGTGATATAACATGGGCTTCAGAGATGCGCATGTGATATTCGAAACTCTGATAAATTAATGTCTGGCAGCCATTGTTGCTGTGGCTTTGCGCTGGTGGGGTGGGGTGGTGTGGTCTGGAGTCATGGGGACTCACTCTTCCAGCACGGGTGGTGTGAAGCATCAGGCCATCCACCCTGCCGGTGCATTGCCGCTGCGACGGTGGTTAGCGCACATGCTGCTCCTTTAAGGCTATAGGGACCTACTGAGAGGTTCGCCGAGATGTGGCAGTGGGCTTCAAACAGTCTGATCAGAGTGCTCTCCTAAGAACCTCATGGTCAGTTATATATATTTTTGCCTAGCGGCATTAGATCAATGTATGATTTTTGGAGGCGCTGTCCATTCTCTTTTTTAACAAATTAATGTATGAACTTTCTACCCAAGTGCTGCTCCATATCACTCTAATGTGAGTCTCCATTGTATCTTGTCCATGGTGGTTCTTAATTCTGCCCCGTGTATTGGAGATGTGGGATCACCCAGTCACCTCAATAAGTCCTCACAGATGGTGAAAGCTTTACTTCCTTCCCACCATCTTCCATTTAATTGTCTTTCAGATAACGAGAGGAGATCCGAGGCGTCTTATGTGGAGGTTTCCTGTCAGGACATCTGTACCATCTCTGTGTCTCCTGCCACACAACCACTGTCCAATCACTGCAGTGTATAACGTGTCCCTAAGGAAACTGAGAGGATTTTATTTATAAATCACTTGTCCAGAGCCAAAGCCAATAGCGTCATCTATATGAAAACTGTTGTGTCATGCTATGTAGGAAAGAGTCTCCTAAAAGAAGATGAAGAGAAGAGAGACCCTAAGTAATGGGACAACATTTATTCTTCTCGGGTTTTCGGATTTGTCTCTTATAACCCAGATCTCACTCTTCACGTTCTTCTTACTTTCTTATCTTCTCTCCTTGGTCGGTAATGGTCTCATTATCATAGTCGTTAATCTCAGTCCTCGGCTTCACTCTCCTATGTACTTTTTCCTGAAGGTTTTGTCCTTCGTTGAGCTCGTGTCTATCAGCTCTACAGTTCCTAAGGCTCTTCAGAGCTTTTTCTGGGTGGGAAGGACCATTTCCTTAGTTGGTTGCGCCTCTCAGTTTTTTGTCTTTATAGCAGCGGCAGCTTGTGAATGTGCCATACTCACAGTGATGGCGTTTGACCGGTACACGGCCATATGTCACCCTCTCAGATACATGTCTGTGATGACTGTCAGCTTTTGTTATCGGGTGACACTTTATATTTCTGTTTTGGCACTTGGGAATGCCCTCATCGAATGTTTCCTCATATACAGTTTGCCATATTGTAGTTCTCGTGTTATTGCTCATTTCTTCTGTGATATTCCGCCAATGATGAGTATCGCTTGTGCCAACACATTCATAGTCGAGATCTATCAACTAGTCATTAGTGCAACTTCATCCTTGCTCCCAATTTTATTAATCTGCTCTTATATCAGGATCCTGACCTCCATACTCCTCCTCCATTCTGCAGAGTCTCGTCATAAAGCTTTTGTTACCTGTGGTTCTCATCTGGTCTCTGTTATTATTTTCTTTGGAGCCGCCATGTTTGTTCACCTTCGATTGGACAATCCATTTTCTCCTTATGAGGACAGGATGTTGGCTCTGTCCTACTGTGTGATAATCCCGACCATCAACCCCCTGATCTACAGTCTGAAGAATAAAGAAATGAAGGATGCCATTAGTAAACTCGGCCTGAGAATGACCTTCCATTAATGTGCGAGAGAGAACCCGAATGAAGAAACAAGAACCTTCTGAAGGCTAAGTCCATGATTTTGCTTCTTCGTCTTCACTTCTTCGTCTCACAGATTAAATTTTGATGGATCGTTTATAATCAGGATATCAAGGGTAAAAGGAAATAAATTTTACTCTGGTTTTAGTGAACAATAAAAAGTATTTACTTTGGGGGGTATAAAGGATCTATAACAAAGAGAAATATTCTGGAGAGCAGTAGAAATAAAATAAAGGAGGCGGAGGGGCCGAGGAATCACAGACTGGAGACAGGCAGAGGCGTCAGGGATCACAGATGGGAGGCAGGCAGAGGGGCTCGGGCATCTCAGATTGAAGGCAGGCGGAGAGAACAGGGGCAGACAGAGGGGCAGGGATGACAGATTGAGGTGAGCAGAGGGGCCGGGAATCACTGACCAGAGGCAGATAGAGTGGCCGGGAATCACAGACAAGAGGCAGCTGGGGTCAGGGAATCATGGACTGGAGACAGGCTGAGGGGTCAGGGATCACAGACGGGAAGCAGGCAGAGGGGCCAGAGAATCATAAACTGGAGGCAGGCAGAAGGGCTTGAGCATCACAGATTGGAGGAAGGCGGAGAGGACAAGGATCACAGACCATAGGCAGGCAGAGGGGCAGGGATAACAGATGGAGGTGGGCAGAAGGGCCAGGAATCACTGACCAGAGGCAGATAGAGTGGCTGGGAATCACTGACCAGAGGCAAAGCAGAGGGGCCGGAGAATCATAAACTGGAGGCAGGCAGAAGGGCTTGAGCATCACAGATTGGAGGAAGGCGGAGAGGACAAGGATCACAGACCATAGGCAGGCAGAGGGGCAGGGATAACAGATGGAGGTGGGCAGAAGGGCCAGGAATCACTGACCAGAGGCAGGTGGAAGGGTCCGGGGGAATCACAAACTTGAGGCAAAGCAGAGGAGCCGGGGAGTCATAAACAAGAGGCAGCTGGAGGAGCCAGGGAATCATGGTCGGGAGACAGAGGGGCTGGGGAATCACAGACTGGAGGCAGGTGGAGGTGAATCGCAGGCAGGGAGGAGAAGACCCGTGTGCAGTTCTGCCCTTGTGTACTAAAATCTGAGAAGAACCACAAAGCAAATTTCTTCACTAAAGGTATCAATTTATTGTGTATTATGGCTCCATTATAGACAAAATCCTGCTGACACGTTCTCTTTATGTCACCATTCAGAAGGTGAACAAATGGATAAAATGGTGTTTGTCCATGAGGAAAGGAAGTGGAAGTGTAGATCTGACCAAGGCCTATCTGCTTCCTTTGTAAATTTATTAGCATCTTGCCGGAGTCTCTCTGGGGAAATAGACTGAACCTGGTGAAGAGGGAGGTTCCTTACCGTACGAGGAGACTAGGAGGGTTGGGTATGCTCAACCCCGTGGTATTCCTTGTGAATACCTTCACTAGGATAATAATAATAATCTTTATTTATATAGCGCCAACATATTCCACAGCGCTTTACAGTTTAACAGTTTCAAACACAACAGTCATAGGTAACAACGTTAACAATACAATAAAGCAAAATAAGCCGCCCCTGCTCGTGAGAGCTTACAATCTACAATGAGGTGGGGAGATACAGAGTACAGGTGTGTATTTACAATGATGTATTTACAATGAGGGTCCGGCCATCTTCAGGGGGTGGAGGGTAGATGGAGATAGTGAATGGGCTGCACACAAACATAAAATGACTTTGATTAGTGAACGTGGTAGGCCGCTCTGAACAAATGTGTTTTGAGCGAGCGCCTAAAACTATGCAAGTTGTGGATGGTCCTAATATCTTGGGGTAGAGCATTCCAGAGGATTGGCGCAGCACGGGAGAAGTCTTGGAGTCGAGAGTGGGAGGTACGGATTAGTGCAGAGGTTAGCCGAAAGTCATTTGCAGAGCGCAGCGGTCGGTTAGGCTGATAGACAGAAATGAGGGAGGAGATGTAAGGGGGTGCCGCACTGTGGAGAGCTTTGTGGGGGAGAACAAATACTTTGAATTGTATCCTGTAATGAATGGGTAGCCAGTGTAATGACTGGCGAAGAGCGGACGCGTCCAAGTAACGATTAGCTAGATGGACAACCCTGGCTGCTGCATTAAGGATGGACTGGAGAGGGGAAAGTCGAGTGAGGGGGAGGCCAATTAATAGAGCGTTACAGTAGTCCAGGCGGGAGTGGATCAGGGCGACAGTGAGGGGTTTTGTTATCTCCATGGTGAGAAAAGGGTGGATTCTAGAGATGTTCTTTAGGTGTAAGCGGCACGAGCGGGCAAGAGATTGTATATAGGAGGTGAAGGAGAGATCGGAGTTAAACATAACACCCAGACAGCGCGCCTGCTGCCGGGGTGTTATTATGGTGCCATCCACGGAGAGGGAAATGTCAGATTTAGGGAGGTTAGTAGATGGTGGGAGCAGAAGAAGTTCAATTTTGGAGAGGTTGAGTTTCAGATAGAGAGCGTACATGATGTTGGAGACTGCGGACAGACAGTCACTGGTGTTCTGTAGTACAGCGGGGGTAAGGTCAGGGGATGACGTGTATAGTTGTGTGTCGTCGGCATAAAGATGGTACTGAAAGCCAAATCTGCTGATGGTCTGTCCAATTGGGGCTGTGTAGAGGGAGAAGAGAAGGGGCCAAGGACTGAGCCCTGAGGTACCCCAACAGTGAGAGGAAGAGGAGATGAAGTGGAGCCAACGAACAGAACACTGAAGGAGCGGTCAGAAAGATAGGAGGAGAACCAGGAGAGAGCAGTGTCCTTAATGCCAAGTGACTGGAGCCTAGAGAGTAGGAGAGGGTGGTCAACAGTGTCGAAAGCTGCAGAAAGATCGAGAAGAATGAGCAGAGTGTGGTCACCGTTACATTTTGCTGTCAGAAGGTCATTGGTCAACCGGACTGTGAAGGGTCTAGGAGGGAATGAGTGGAGAGGTAACGGGTAAGGCGGGAGTAGATCAGGCGCTCCAAGAATTTTAGAGATGAAGGGGAGATTTGAGACTGGTCTGTACTTGTTTGTGCAGGATGGGTCGAGGGTGGGTTTTTTGAGTAATGGAGTAATGATAGAGTGTTAGAAGGAGGAGGGGAAAATGCCAGAGGAGAGGGAGAGATTAAAGATTGTAGTTAGGTGAGTTGTGACTACTGGAGAGAGAGACTGGAGGAGGTGTGAGGGAATGGGGTCGGTGGTGCATGTAGTTGGAAGAGAAGAGGAGAGGAGCCTGGAGACTTCTTCTGTGATGGAATCGAATGTGGAGAGTGAGCCAGGAGAAATGAGGGGAGGGATGGGAGTCACTGAACTTGGTGATTGGGAGTGGATTTCCTGATGGATATTGTCTATTTTCTCTATAAAGTGGGAGGCCAGGTCATCAGCACAAATGTCTGTGATAGGCGCTTGTGCTTTTGGCCTGAGGAGGGAGTGAAAGGTGTTCAAAAGTTTCTTGGGGTTGTTGAATAGTGAGGAGATCAGGGTGGTGTAGTAGGACTGTTTGGCGAGGTGAAGGGCAGAGTTATAGGTCCTTACCATAAATTTGAAGTGTATGAAGTCTTCTGGCGTGTGAGTTTTCCTCCATAAGTGTTCAGCACTCCTGAAGCATCGCTGGAGAAATCAGGTTTGCGATGTGAGCCAGGGCTGTTTTACTCTGTGTTTGGAGCTTCTGAGGGTGAGGGGAGCTACTTGGTCCAGGGGGCTTCTAAGGGTGTCATTGAAGTGATGTACAGCGAGATCAGGACAGGAAAAAGAAGATATTGGGGACAATGATGAGTGTAGGGAGAATGAAAGTGTATGAGGGTTGATGGCTTTTAGATTTCTGACTGAATGGTAGCTAGGAGGGTGCTGGGGTGGGCGAGGATATGTGAGTGTGAAGGAGAGAATGTTGTGGTCAGAGAGGGGAAGCGGTGAGTTATCAAGGTAGGAGATTGAACAGAGCCGGATGAACACCAGGTCAAGGGTGTTACCGTCTTTGTGTGTTTCAGAGGTTGAGAGCTGTGAGAGGCCGAGAGAAGTGGTTAGTGATAGCAGCTGGGATGCAGATGTAGAAGTGGGGCTGTTAATGGGAATGTTGAAGTCTCCCAGGATAAGGGTTGGGAGTTCTGAGGACATGAAGTGCGGCAGCCAGGCAGAGAAATGGTCCAGGAAGTGGGTGGGTGAGCCTGGGGGCTGGTATATGACCACTACTCTGAGGGAGAGGTGACAGAAAAGCCTGATGGTTTGGACCTCAAAAGAAGGGAATGGGAGTGATGGAGCTGGGGGGATGACCAGGAAAGTGCATTGTGGGGACTAGAGTATGCCGACTCCACCACCATGTCTGTTTGTGGGTCTCGAGGAATGTGAGAATTGTAAGCCACCGTGGGAAATGGCAGCAGGAGAGACAGTGTCGGAATCCCGAATCCAAGTTTCCGTGAGGGCCAGCAGATTCAGAGAGTTTTTCAGAAAGTAATTGTGTACGAAAGGAAGCTTGTTACATACAGACCATGGATTCCAAAGGGCACAATTAAAAGGAGATGAAGGAGTGCAGATAATATTAGTAAGATTATTAAGGTTTTGATGTGAGGTAGGGTAGGGGTTGAGGTTGGGGGATGGTGGACCAGGGTTGGTGGAGATGTCTCCCGAAATCAGTAGGAGCAGGAAGATAAAGAGCAAGTAGTTTTTAGAATTGTCTGAAGGTTTTTTGTGCAGTGTGTTTGGGCAAGATGGGCTGAAGTTTTTCAGGAAGGTGAGAAGTGCATGGGAGCTCTACATGGGAGAGGGAAGGAGAGAGGAGCTGATGTATAGGAGTCATGATGGAGGGGGGATGGACAGTGAATGTGGATTGCAAGGGAACATAGGAGGATAGGAATGAAGCACATGGATAGAAGGGAGAGCAGAGTGTGGGTTACCTGCCATGGAATAACTGCTGTATCACAACGCTTATCTTCGTGGTGTTTTGCTTCGGGATGCTTGCGTGCACCCCCACATGCGTGCACCCCTACGGATGTTTCTAAATTTATTGTCCACAATGCTGGGTCAGAAGAGATGGATTGTGGGCACTGGTTGGGGATAATTTGGCTCTAGTTCCCCTGCCATCACTACAACCCAGCAGCTCAATGCTACAGTAAGTGAAAGTCCTATTATGAACCTGCGGTTGCTCGTCCTCTCCCCGCTTAGGAGAATTAGTTTGCTAATATGGCCAATACTTAGCTTCACAGCTTGGTGACGCCTTGGACCTCCCGCCTGGGACACTCTCTTGGTCTCACATTCTCTGTTCCATCTTAGTCCATTATCTCTCTGAGTTATAAACTTGAGGCTGTAGTGTTAGGCAGCCTGTCCCAGGAGCTGTCTCCAGTTCATCACGTCTCTCACTTTCTCTGGTAAGGTTCCCGCTATCCACTGCCTTGGTGTTCACTCACGTCGGGGACACCCACGTCTTGCAACTCTGCTTAGTAATCAAAGAAAAGTACTGTTCTAGCTGTGAGCTAGGTCTTAATTGACTTTACTACAAAAAGCTGTCTCTGCACTTTACCACCTCCCACTCTGGGCTAGTCTCAACTATTAACACTGTCTCCCCCTGCTAACTATTGTTGGGCAGAGCACAACTCTATCACTAGCAATGCAAGTCAAAATGCACATCATAGACCATAACAATCTTCAATGGGGAACGTGAGAAATGTTTCCATCTTCTTACATTACAGGCTTTCTGATAGAGAGTGTCTGAAAAGTGCCTTCTTATTGTGACTGTGACCTGTGTGGATCTGTTGGGCCACCCAGATGTTGTAGATCTGCACATGATCAAGTTGTCGAATGTGAGTCTGTACAGCAGAGTCCATCTACATATTCTCTTTTCATTCTGGAAGTAAAGGGATCACAATGGGATTAAAAAGCTCAATGGGCAGGAGTCATAAAAATACTGAAAACCATTCGTGACTCCGTGTTGGGATGGTTTGGGCAATTAATCAAGGTCTAAACTTGTGCCACTGATCTACGCTGGATCCATTAGCCAAGAAGCACAAGCCAATGAGCCTCGGTCACCAAGACTCAAAGATGTAACAAGTCTAACGATGGGCTCATTAGCTACTGAGGGACGTGAACACTTTTGGGAAATCTTCACCATAGTAACATACATAGTAACATAGTTAGTAAGGCCGAAAAAAGACATTTGTCCATCCAGTTCAGCCTATATTCCATCATAATAAATCCCCAGATCTACGTCCTTCTACAGAACCTAATAATTGTATGATACAATATTGTTCTGCTCCAGGAAGACATCCAGGCCTCTCTTGAACCCCTCGACTGAGTTCGCCATCACCACCTCCTCAGGCAAGCAATTCCAGATTCTCACTGCCCTAACAGTAAAGAATCCTCTTCTATGTTGGTGGAAAAACCTTCTCTCCTCCAGATGCAAAGAATGCCCCCTTGTGCCCGTCACCTTCCTTGGTATAAACAGATCCTCAGCGAGATATTTGTATTGTCCCCTTATATACTTATACATGGTTATTAGATCGCCCCTCAGTCGTCTTTTTTCAAGACTAAATAATCCTAATTTTGCTAATCTATCTGGGTATTGTAGTTCTCCCATCCCCTTTATTAATTTTGTTGCCCTCCTTTGTACTCTCTCTAGTTCCATTATATCCTTCCTGAGCACCGGTGCCCAAAACTGGACACAGTACTCCATGTGCGGTCTGTTGTGAATTCTGTGGCTGAATTCACTCCTGTGGTCACAAGTGGTACTGCAGCTTCTGAGCTTCCTCCCTCAGGTGTTCTGGTGAGCTCGTTAACTGCTTCATTACTTAACTCCGCCTGATGCTGCTATCCTTGCTCCTTGTCATTGTTTCAGTGTTGGATCTGAGCTTCTCCTGATTGTTCCTGTGACCTGCTGCTCTGTATAGCTAAGTGCTTTTTGCTTTTTTGTTGCTTTTTTTCTGTCCAGCTTGTCTTTTGTTTTGCTGGAAGCTCTGAGACGCAAAGGGTGTACCGCCGTGCCGTTAGTTCGGCACGGTGGGTTTTTTTTGCCCCCTTTGCGTGGTTTTGCTTTAGGGTTTTTTGTAGACTGCAAAGTTCGCTTTACTGTCCTCGCTCTGTCCTAGAATATCGGGCCCCACTTTGCTGAATCTATTTCATCCCTACGTTTTGTCTTTTCATCTTACTCACAGTCATTATATGTGGGGGGCTGCCTTTTCCTTTGGGGAATTTCTCTGGGGCAAGTCAGGCCTATTTTTCTATCTTCAGGCTAGCTAGTTTCTTAGGCTGTGCCGAGTTGCCTAGGTAGTTGTTAGGCGCAATCCACAGCCGCTTTTAGTTGTGTTTAGGATAGGATCAGGTGTGCAGTCTACAGAGTTTCCACGTCTCAGAGCTCGTTCTTGTATTTTTGGGTATTTGTCAGATCACTGTGTGCGCTCTGATCGCTAAGCACACTGTGTTTCTGGATTGCCTTCATAACACCTGTCATTAGCAAACATAACAGTACAAGGAGCCAAACTAATGATTCTCAATAGAGGGAAAGAAAAAGTTCTGACATCATTTTTTTTTTTTTCTGCTCTGTGTTCACTTTTTTTTTTCCCCTAGACATTTGGGTGATTCTGGACACAGGTGTGGACATGGATATTCAGGGTCTGTGCTCTTCAATGGATAATCTCGTTATAAATGTACAAAAAATTCAAGATACTATTGATCAGAAATCTATGTTAGAACCAAGAATTCCTATTCCTGATTTGTTTTTTGGAGATAGAGCTAAGTTTCTAAGTTTCAAAAATAATTGTAAGCTATTTCTGGCCTTGAAACCTCATTCTTCTGGTAATCCTATTCAACAGGTTTTGATTATTATTTCTTTTTTGCGCGGCGACCCTCAAGACTGGGCATTTTCTCTTGCGCCAGGAGACCCTGCATTGAGTAGTGTCGATGCGTTTTTCCTGGCGCTCGGATTGCTGTACGATGAGCCTAATTCAGTGGATCAGGCTGAGAAAAATTTGCTGGCTTTGTGCCAGGGTCAGGATGATATAGAAGTATATTGTCAGAAATTTAGGAAATGGTCAGTACTCACTCTGTGGAATGAATCTGCGCTGGCAGCTTTGTTCAGAAAGGGTCTCTCTGAGGCTCTTAAGGATGTCATGGTGGGATTTCCTATGCCTGCTGGTTTGAATGAGTCTTTGTCTTTGGCCATTCAGATCGGTCGACGCTTGCGCGAGCGTAAATCTGTGCACCATTTGGCGGTACTGCCTGAGGTTAAACCTGAGCCTATGCAGTGCGATAGGACTATGACTAGAGTTGAACGGCAGGAATACAGACGTCTGAATGGTCTGTGTTTCTACTGTGGTGATTCCACTCATGCTATTTCTGATTGTCCTAAGCGCACTAAGCGGTCCGCTAGGTCTGCCGTCATTGGTACTGTACAGTCCAAATTCCTTCTGTCCATTACCTTGATATGCTCTTTGTCGTCGTTTTCTGTCATGGCGTTTGTGGATTCGGGCGCTGCCCTGAATCTGATGGATTTGGATTATGCTAAACGTTGTGGGTTTTTCTTGGAGCCTTTGCGGTGTCCTATTCCATTGAGAGGAATTGATGCTACACCTTTGGCCAAGAATAAACCTCAATACTGGGCCCAGCTGACCATGTGCATGGCTCCTGCACATCAGGAAGTTATTCGCTTTCTGGTGTTGCATAATCTGCATGATGTGGTCGTGTTGGGGTTGCCATGGCTACAAACCCATAATCCAGTATTGGATTGGAATTCCATGTCGGTATCCAGCTGGGGTTGTCAGGGGGTACATGGTGATGTTCCATTTTTGTCGATTTCGTCATCCACCCCTTCTGAGGTCCCAGAGTTCTTGTCTGATTATCAGGATGTATTTGAAGAGCCCAAGTCCGATGCCCTACCTCCGCATAGGGATTGTGATTGTGCTATCAATTTGATTCCTGGTAGTAAATTCCCTAAAGGTCGATTATTTAATTTATCCGTGCCCGAACACGCCGCTATGCGCAGTTATGTGAAGGAATCCCTGGAGAAGGGACATATTCGCCCATCGTCATCACCACTGGGAGCAGGGTTCTTCTTTGTAGCCAAGAAGGATGGTTCGCTGAGACCGTGTATTGATTACCGCCTTCTTAATAAGATCACTGTTAAATTTCAGTATCCCTTGCCATTGTTATCTGACTTGTTTGCTCGGATTAAGGGGGCTAGTTGGTTCACTAAGATAGATCTTCGTGGTGCGTATAATCTGGTGAGAATCAGGCAAGGAGATGAATGGAAAACTGCATTCAATACGCCCGAGGGTCATTTTGAGTATCTAGTGATGCCGTTCGGACTTGCCAATGCTCCATCTGTGTTTCAGTCTTTTATGCATGACATCTTCCGTGAGTATCTGGATAAATTCCTGATTGTTTACTTGGATGACATTTTGATCTTCTCAGATGATTGGGAGTCTCATGTGAAGCAGGTCAGAATGGTTTTTCAGGTCCTGCGTGCTAACTCTTTGTTTGTGAAGGGATCAAAGTGTCTCTTCGGTGTGCAGAAAGTTTCATTTTTGGGGTTCATGTTTACCCCTTCTACTATCGAGATGGATCCAGTTAAGGTCCAAGCCATCCAGGATTGGATTCAGCCGACATCTCTGAAAAGTCTGCAAAAGTTCCTGGGCTTTGCTAATTTTTATCGTCGCTTCATCTGTAATTTTTCTAGCATTGCCAAACCATTGACCGATTTGACCAAGAAGGGTGCTGATTTGGTTAATTGGTCTTCTGCTGCTGTGGAAGCTTTTCAGGAGTTGAAGCGTCGTTTTTGTTCTGCCCCTGTGTTGTGTCAGCCAGATGTTTCTCTTCCGTTCCAGGTCGAGGTTGATGCTTCTGAGATTGGAGCAGGGGCGGTTTTGTCACAGAGAGGTTCTGATTGCTCAGTGATGAAACCATGTGCTTTCTTTTCCAGGAAGTTTTCGCCCGCTGAGCGTAATTATGATGTGGGCAATCGAGAGTTGCTGGCCATGAAGTGGGCATTCGAGGAGTGGCGTCATTGGCTTGAAGGAGCTAAGCATCGCGTGGTGGTATTGACTGATCATAAGAACTTGACTTATCTCGAGTCTGCCAAGCGCTTGAATCCTAGACAGGCCCGTTGGTCGTTATTTTTTGCCCGCTTCGACTTTGTGATTTCGTACCTTCCGGGCTCTAAAAATGTGAAGGCGGATGCTCTGTCTAGGAGTTTTGTGCCCGACTCTCCGGGTTTATCTGAGCCAGCGGGTATCCTCAAGGAAGGAGTCATTGTGTCTGCCATCTCCCCTGATTTGCGGCGGGTGCTGCAAAAATTTCAGGCGAATAAACCTGATCGTTGTCCAGCAGAGAAACTGTTCGTCCCTGATAGGTGGACTAATAAACTTATCTCTGAACTTCATTGTTCGGTGTTGGCTGGTCATCCTGGAATCTTTGGTACCAGAGAGTTAGTGGCTAGATCCTTCTGGTGGCCATCTCTGTCACGGAATGTACGTTCTTTTGTGCAGTCCTGTGGGATTTGTGCTAGGGCTAAGCCCTGCTGTTCTCGTGCCAGTGGGTTGCTTTTGCCCTTGCCGGTCCCAAAGAGGCCTTGGACACATATTTCGATGGATTTCATTTCTGACCTTCCCGTTTCTCAAAAGATGTCAGTCATTTGGGTGGTCTGTGATCGCTTTTCTAAAATGGTCCATCTGGTGCCCTTGGCTAAATTGCCTTCCTCCTCTGATTTGGTACCTTTGTTCTTTCAGCATGTGGTTCGGTTGCATGGCATTCCTGAGAATATTGTTTCTGACAGAGGTTCCCAGTTTGTTTCAAGGTTTTGGCGAGCCTTTTGTGGTAGGATGGGCATTGACCTATCCTTTTCCTCGGCTTTCCATCCTCAGACTAATGGCCAGACCGAACGAACCAATCAGACCTTGGAAACATATCTGAGATGTTTTGTTTCTGCAGACCAGGATGATTGGGTGTCCTTTTTGCCATTGGCTGAGTTCGCCCTTAATAATTGGGCCAGCTCGGCTACCTTGGTTTCTCCATTTTTTTGCAATTCTGGGTTCCATCCTCGTTTCTCTTCAGGACAGGTTGAGTCTTCGGACTGTCCTGGTGTGGATTCTGTGGTGGATAGGTTGCAGCAGATCTGGACTCATGTAGTGGACAATTTGATCTTGTCCCAGGAGAAAGCTCAACTTTTCGCTAATCGCAGACGCAGTTTGGGTCCCCGACTTCGTGTTGGGGATCTGGTTTGGTTATCTTCTCGTCATATTCCTATGAAGGTTTCCTCTCCTAAATTTAAACCTCGTTTTATTGGTCCGTATAGGATTTCTGAGATTCTCAATCCTGTGTCTTTTCGTTTGACCCTCCCAGACTCCTTTTCCATACATAATGTATTCCATAGGTCGTTGTTGCGGAGATACGTGGCACCTATGGTTCCATCTGTTGAGCCTCCTGCCCCGGTTTTGGTGGAGGGGGAATTGGAGTATATTGTGGAGAAGATTTTGGATTCTCGTGTTTCTAGACGGAAACTCCAGTATCTGGTTAAATGGAAGGGTTATGCTCAGGAAGATAATTCCTGGGTTTTTGCCTCTGATGTTCATGCTTCCGATCTTGTTCGTGCCTTTCATGCGGCTCATCCTGGTCGGCCTGGGGGCTCTGGTGAGGGTTCGGTGACCCCTCCTCAAGGGGGGGGTACTGTTGTGAATTCTGTGGCTGAATTCACTCCTGTGGTCACAAGTGGTACTGCAGCTTCTGAGCTTCCTCCCTCAGGTGTTCTGGTGAGCTCGTTAACTGCTTCATTACTTAACTCCGCCTGATGCTGCTATCCTTGCTCCTTGTCAATGTTTCAGTGTTGGATCTGAGCTTCTCCTGATTGTTCCTGTGACCTGCTGCTCTGTATAGCTAAGTGCTTTTTGGTTTTTTGTTGCTTTTTTTTCTGTCCAGCTTGTCTTTTGTTTTGCTGGAAGCTCTGAGACGCAAAGGGTGTACCGCCGTGCCGTTAGTTCGGCACGGTGGGTTTTTTTTGCCCCCTTTGCGTGGTTTTGCTTTAGGGTTTTTTGTAGACTGCAAAGTTCGCTTTACTGTCCTCGCTCTGTCCTAGAATATCGGGCCCCACTTTGCTGAATCTATTTCATCCCTACGTTTTGTCTTTTCATCTTACTCACAGTCATTATATGTGGGGGGCTGCCTTTTCCTTTGGGGAATTTCTCTGGGGCAAGTCAGGCCTATTTTTCTATCTTCAGGCTAGCTAGTTTCTTAGGCTGTGCCGAGTTGCCTAGGTAGTTGTTAGGCGCAATCCACAGCCGCTTTTAGTTGTGTTTAGGATAGGATCAGGTGTGCAGTCTACAGAGTTTCCACGTCTCAGAGCTCGTTCTTGTATTTTTGGGTATTTGTCAGATCACTGTGTGCGCTCTGATCGCTAAGCACACTGTGTTTCTGGATTGCCTTCATAACACCTGTCATTAGCAAACATAACAGTACAAGGAGCCAAACTAATGATTCTCAATAGAGGGAAAGAAAAAGTTCTGACATCATTTTTTTTTTTTTTCTGCTCTGTGTTCACTTTTTTTTTTCCCCTAGACATTTGGGTGATTCTGGACACAGGTGTGGACATGGATATTCAGGGTCTGTGCTCTTCAATGGATAATCTCGTTATAAATGTACAAAAAATTCAAGATACTATTGATCAGAAATCTATGTTAGAACCAAGAATTCCTATTCCTGATTTGTTTTTTGGAGATAGAGCTAAGTTTCTAAGTTTCAAAAATAATTGTAAGCTATTTCTGGCCTTGAAACCTCATTCTTCTGGTAATCCTATTCAACAGGTTTTGATTATTATTTCTTTTTTGCGCGGCGACCCTCAAGACTGGGCATTTTCTCTTGCGCCAGGAGACCCTGCATTGAGTAGTGTCGATGCGTTTTTCCTGGCGCTCGGATTGCTGTACGATGAGCCTAATTCAGTGGATCAGGCTGAGAAAAATTTGCTGGCTTTGTGCCAGGGTCAGGATGATATAGAAGTATATTGTCAGAAATTTAGGAAATGGTCAGTACTCACTCTGTGGAATGAATCTGCGCTGGCAGCTTTGTTCAGAAAGGGTCTCTCTGAGGCTCTTAAGGATGTCATGGTGGGATTTCCTATGCCTGCTGGTTTGAATGAGTCTTTGTCTTTGGCCATTCAGATCGGTCGACGCTTGCGCGAGCGTAAATCTGTGCACCATTTGGCGGTACTGCCTGAGGTTAAACCTGAGCCTATGCAGTGCGATAGGACTATGACTAGAGTTGAACGGCAGGAATACAGACGTCTGAATGGTCTGTGTTTCTACTGTGGTGATTCCACTCATGCTATTTCTGATTGTCCTAAGCGCACTAAGCGGTCCGCTAGGTCTGCCGTCATTGGTACTGTACAGTCCAAATTCCTTCTGTCCATTACCTTGATATGCTCTTTGTCGTCGTTTTCTGTCATGGCGTTTGTGGATTCGGGCGCTGCCCTGAATCTGATGGATTTGGATTATGCTAAACGTTGTGGGTTTTTCTTGGAGCCTTTGCGGTGTCCTATTCCATTGAGAGGAATTGATGCTACACCTTTGGCCAAGAATAAACCTCAATACTGGGCCCAGCTGACCATGTGCATGGCTCCTGCACATCAGGAAGTTATTCGCTTTCTGGTGTTGCATAATCTGCATGATGTGGTCGTGTTGGGGTTGCCATGGCTACAAACCCATAATCCAGTATTGGATTGGAATTCCATGTCGGTATCCAGCTGGGGTTGTCAGGGGGTACATGGTGATGTTCCATTTTTGTCGATTTCGTCATCCACCCCTTCTGAGGTCCCAGAGTTCTTGTCTGATTATCAGGATGTATTTGAAGAGCCCAAGTCCGATGCCCTACCTCCGCATAGGGATTGTGATTGTGCTATCAATTTGATTCCTGGTAGTAAATTCCCTAAAGGTCGATTATTTAATTTATCCGTGCCCGAACACGCCGCTATGCGCAGTTATGTGAAGGAATCCCTGGAGAAGGGACATATTCGCCCATCGTCATCACCACTGGGAGCAGGGTTCTTCTTTGTAGCCAAGAAGGATGGTTCGCTGAGACCGTGTATTGATTACCGCCTTCTTAATAAGATCACTGTTAAATTTCAGTATCCCTTGCCATTGTTATCTGACTTGTTTGCTCGGATTAAGGGGGCTAGTTGGTTCACTAAGATAGATCTTCGTGGTGCGTATAATCTGGTGAGAATCAGGCAAGGAGATGAATGGAAAACTGCATTCAATACGCCCGAGGGTCATTTTGAGTATCTAGTGATGCCGTTCGGACTTGCCAATGCTCCATCTGTGTTTCAGTCTTTTATGCATGACATCTTCCGTGAGTATCTGGATAAATTCCTGATTGTTTACTTGGATGACATTTTGATCTTCTCAGATGATTGGGAGTCTCATGTGAAGCAGGTCAGAATGGTTTTTCAGGTCCTGCGTGCTAACTCTTTGTTTGTGAAGGGATCAAAGTGTCTCTTCGGTGTGCAGAAAGTTTCATTTTTGGGGTTCATGTTTACCCCTTCTACTATCGAGATGGATCCAGTTAAGGTCCAAGCCATCCAGGATTGGATTCAGCCGACATCTCTGAAAAGTCTGCAAAAGTTCCTGGGCTTTGCTAATTTTTATCGTCGCTTCATCTGTAATTTTTCTAGCATTGCCAAACCATTGACCGATTTGACCAAGAAGGGTGCTGATTTGGTTAATTGGTCTTCTGCTGCTGTGGAAGCTTTTCAGGAGTTGAAGCGTCGTTTTTGTTCTGCCCCTGTGTTGTGTCAGCCAGATGTTTCTCTTCCGTTCCAGGTCGAGGTTGATGCTTCTGAGATTGGAGCAGGGGCGGTTTTGTCACAGAGAGGTTCTGATTGCTCAGTGATGAAACCATGTGCTTTCTTTTCCAGGAAGTTTTCGCCCGCTGAGCGTAATTATGATGTGGGCAATCGAGAGTTGCTGGCCATGAAGTGGGCATTCGAGGAGTGGCGTCATTGGCTTGAAGGAGCTAAGCATCGCGTGGTGGTATTGACTGATCATAAGAACTTGACTTATCTCGAGTCTGCCAAGCGCTTGAATCCTAGACAGGCCCGTTGGTCGTTATTTTTTGCCCGCTTCGACTTTGTGATTTCGTACCTTCCGGGCTCTAAAAATGTGAAGGCGGATGCTCTGTCTAGGAGTTTTGTGCCCGACTCTCCGGGTTTATCTGAGCCAGCGGGTATCCTCAAGGAAGGAGTCATTGTGTCTGCCATCTCCCCTGATTTGCGGCGGGTGCTGCAAAAATTTCAGGCGAATAAACCTGATCGTTGTCCAGCAGAGAAACTGTTCGTCCCTGATAGGTGGACTAATAAACTTATCTCTGAACTTCATTGTTCGGTGTTGGCTGGTCATCCTGGAATCTTTGGTACCAGAGAGTTAGTGGCTAGATCCTTCTGGTGGCCATCTCTGTCACGGAATGTACGTTCTTTTGTGCAGTCCTGTGGGATTTGTGCTAGGGCTAAGCCCTGCTGTTCTCGTGCCAGTGGGTTGCTTTTGCCCTTGCCGGTCCCAAAGAGGCCTTGGACACATATTTCGATGGATTTCATTTCTGACCTTCCCGTTTCTCAAAAGATGTCAGTCATTTGGGTGGTCTGTGATCGCTTTTCTAAAATGGTCCATCTGGTGCCCTTGGCTAAATTGCCTTCCTCCTCTGATTTGGTACCTTTGTTCTTTCAGCATGTGGTTCGGTTGCATGGCATTCCTGAGAATATTGTTTCTGACAGAGGTTCCCAGTTTGTTTCAAGGTTTTGGCGAGCCTTTTGTGGTAGGATGGGCATTGACCTATCCTTTTCCTCGGCTTTCCATCCTCAGACTAATGGCCAGACCGAACGAACCAATCAGACCTTGGAAACATATCTGAGATGTTTTGTTTCTGCAGACCAGGATGATTGGGTGTCCTTTTTGCCATTGGCTGAGTTCGCCCTTAATAATTGGGCCAGCTCGGCTACCTTGGTTTCTCCATTTTTTTGCAATTCTGGGTTCCATCCTCGTTTCTCTTCAGGACAGGTTGAGTCTTCGGACTGTCCTGGTGTGGATTCTGTGGTGGATAGGTTGCAGCAGATCTGGACTCATGTAGTGGACAATTTGATCTTGTCCCAGGAGAAAGCTCAACTTTTCGCTAATCGCAGACGCAGTTTGGGTCCCCGACTTCGTGTTGGGGATCTGGTTTGGTTATCTTCTCGTCATATTCCTATGAAGGTTTCCTCTCCTAAATTTAAACCTCGTTTTATTGGTCCGTATAGGATTTCTGAGATTCTCAATCCTGTGTCTTTTCGTTTGACCCTCCCAGACTCCTTTTCCATACATAATGTATTCCATAGGTCGTTGTTGCGGAGATACGTGGCACCTATGGTTCCATCTGTTGAGCCTCCTGCCCCGGTTTTGGTGGAGGGGGAATTGGAGTATATTGTGGAGAAGATTTTGGATTCTCGTGTTTCTAGACGGAAACTCCAGTATCTGGTTAAATGGAAGGGTTATGCTCAGGAAGATAATTCCTGGGTTTTTGCCTCTGATGTTCATGCTTCCGATCTTGTTCGTGCCTTTCATGCGGCTCATCCTGGTCGGCCTGGGGGCTCTGGTGAGGGTTCGGTGACCCCTCCTCAAGGGGGGGGTACTGTTGTGAATTCTGTGGCTGAATTCACTCCTGTGGTCACAAGTGGTACTGCAGCTTCTGAGCTTCCTCCCTCAGGTGTTCTGGTGAGCTCGTTAACTGCTTCATTACTTAACTCCGCCTGATGCTGCTATCCTTGCTCCTTGTCAATGTTTCAGTGTTGGATCTGAGCTTCTCCTGATTGTTCCTGTGACCTGCTGCTCTGTATAGCTAAGTGCTTTTTGGTTTTTTGTTGCTTTTTTTTCTGTCCAGCTTGTCTTTTGTTTTGCTGGAAGCTCTGAGACGCAAAGGGTGTACCGCCGTGCCGTTAGTTCGGCACGGTGGGTTTTTTTTGCCCCCTTTGCGTGGTTTTGCTTTAGGGTTTTTTGTAGACTGCAAAGTTCGCTTTACTGTCCTCGCTCTGTCCTAGAATATCGGGCCCCACTTTGCTGAATCTATTTCATCCCTACGTTTTGTCTTTTCATCTTACTCACAGTCATTATATGTGGGGGGCTGCCTTTTCCTTTGGGGAATTTCTCTGGGGCAAGTCAGGCCTGTTTTTCTGTCTTCAGGCTAGCTAGTTTCTTAGGCTGTGCCGAGTTGCCTAGGTAGTTGTTAGGCGCAATCCACAGCCGCTTTTAGTTGTGTTTAGGATAGGATCAGGTGTGCAGTCTACAGAGTTTCCACGTCTCAGAGCTCGTTCTTGTATTTTTGGGTATTTGTCAGATCACTGTGTGCGCTCTGATCGCTAAGCACACTGTGTCTCTGGATTGCCTTCATAACACCTGTCATTAGCAAACATAACAGCGGTCTAACTAGGGATTTGTACAGAGGCAGTATAATGCTCTCATCATGTGTATCCAGACCTCTTTTAATGCACCCCATGATCCTGTTTGCCTTGGCAGCTGCTGCCTGGCACTGGCTGCTCCAGGTAAGTTTATCATTAACTAGGATCCCCAAGTCCTTCTCCCTGTCAGATTTACCCAGTGGTTTCCCGTTCAGTGTGTAATGGTGATATTGATTCCTTCTTCCCATGTGTATAACCTTACATTTATCATTGTTAAACCTCATCTGCCACCTTTCAGCCCAAGTTTCCAACTTATCCAGATCCATCTGTAGCAGAATACTATCTTCTCTTGTATTAACTGCTTTACATAGTTTTGTATCATCTGCAAATATCGATATTTTACTGTGTAAACCTTCTACCAGATCATTAATGAATATGTTGAAGAGAACAGGTCCCAATACCGACCCCTGCGGTACCCCATGTTATCTCTAGATTATGAAAGTAATTAATCAGATAATGCCGCCTTCTATAATGCAGCACTGGAAATTTTTATTTCTCTTACGTCCATTAGGAAATCTCCATCTTCTGACTTTTCAGTCTCATTACAGGAGACAGGGAATAGTCAATCTCTGAGGGACAACACCTCAAGGGAGGAACCAGATGATAAAAACAAGTTCTCCATCTGTGCTGCCTCTGAGAGATAGCAGGGATTGTGCCGATTATTGCCCTGATTGTGTCTGATTCCTTGAGGAGACCATTGCCGTTATTTCCAGGTGACAGTCGTAACTCTGCTGCACTCGGCACACAGCGGGGTTGGCAGCTCATGTTGCATCTTTTCAGTCATTAGCTTTTTATGGAGCGCCTCAGATGACTGTGTGTTCATACAATCGATTTTACAGGAGAATCTGTAGCAGGAACACAAGGCGGTCCTCAGATTTGCAGCTTTTTATGCAGTATTGAAGTATAAGTCCCATTCAGCAGGGAGAATCTGCATGTAGGGAACCTGCTAGTGTGAAGTGTGAGTGGTCCTTGTAGCATTTGTGTGCCTGTGGTCCTTGTAGCATTTGTGCCTGTGGTCCTTGTAGCATTTGTGTGCCTGTAGTCCTTGTAGCATTTGTGTGTGGTCCTTGTAGCATTTGTGCCTGTGGTCCTTGTAGCATTTGTGCGTGTGGTCCTTGTAGCATTTGTGTGCCTGTGGTCCTTGTAGCATTTGTGTGCCTGTGGTCCTTGTAGCATTTGTGTGTGTGGTCCTTGTAGAATTTGTGCGTGTGGTCCTTGTAGCATTTGTGCGTGTGGTCCTTGTAGCATTTGTGTGCCTGTGGTCCTTGTAGCATTTGTGTGTGTGGTCCTTGTAGCATTTGTGTGTGTGGTCCTTGTAGAATTTGTGCGTGTGGTCCTTGTAGCATTTGTGCGTGTGGTCCTTGTAGCATTTGTGTGCCTGTGGTCCTTGTAGCATTTGTGCCTGTGGTCCTTGTAGCATTTGTGCATGTGGTCCTTGTAGCATTTGTGTGCCTGTGGTCCTTGTAGCATTTGTGTGCCTGTGGTCCTTGTAGCATTTGTGCTTGTGGTCTTTGTAGCATTTGTGCCTGTGGTCCTTGTAGAATTTGTGCGTGTGGTCCTTGTAGCATTTGTGTGTGTGGTTCTTGTAGCATTTGTGTGTGTGGTCCTTGTAGCATTTGTGTGTGTGGTCCTTGTAGCATTTGTGTGTGTGGTCCTTGTAGCATTTGTGTGTGTGGTCCTTGTAGCATTTGTGTGTGTGGTTCTTGTAGCATTTGTGTGTGTGGTCCTTGTAGCATTTGTGTGCCTGTAGTCCTTGTAGCATTTGTGTGTGTGGTCCTTGTAGAATTTGTGCGTGTGGTCCTTGCAGCATTTGTGTGTGTGGTCCTTGTAGTGTCTGGCTTAGTGTTTCTGCGGCTGCATCTTGGCAACTAAGATTGGGCAGCTCACGAGTTGGTAAGACCAGGAGGAGGTGGCGGTGGGACCAGGAGGAGGTGGCGGTGAGACCAGGAGGAGGTGGCGGTGGGACCAGGAGGAGGTGGCGGTGTGACCAGGAGGAGGTGGCGGTGAGACCAGGAGGAGGTGGCGGTGGGACCAGGAGGAGGTGGCGGTGGGACCAGGAGGAGGTGACGGTGTGACCAGGAGGAGGTGGCGGTGAGACCAGGAGGAGGTGGCGGTGGGACCAGGAGGAGGTGGCGGTGAGACCAGGAGGAGGTGACGGTGTGACCAGGAGGAGGTGGCGGTGGGACCAGGAGGAGGTGGCGGTGGGACCAGGAGGAGGTGACGGTGTGACCAGGAGGAGGTGGCGGTGGGACCAGGAGAAGGTGGCGGTGGGACCAGGAGGAGGTGGCGGTGCGCTTGCTCACTCCTGCTGTTGGTCCAGGTCTTTCTAGTCCACCGTCTGCAGGAGCCGCATTGTGTTCTCACTGGCAGCAGATTGCATTCCTGCAGAAACGCCCCCCTGCATCCTGTCCGAGGCCGGGGTCACCCTCTCCACGCCCTTTATTTCCACTTTCACTTTAGTAGAGCTTCATGCTATAATAACGCTGGCATCGATTCATCACCATTTTCTCCACTTCTTTGTTCCGGAATAAAATTGTCCTAATAACGACTTTTGTGTCTCTTCAATATTTAGCTTGCACTTTCTTTAAAGTTAACGTTACTTAGTTTCATCTGTTTTTTGGCAGCGCACATTCGCACCAGCGTTCATACCACATCCTGGACATTATTGACCTCAGTCATCATTTGCGTTATTCTTTTAGGAGCGACATTCATTTGTATGAGCCCAATTTTTCAGAGTGGCCCTCGGGGGTTCTTGAATTATGTGCAAAAGCTGAAATGTTTTTGCTTTTTTGTCTTTTACCTTCTTCTGCCCCTGCTTAGACCAAAGCGCTGCATCTCCCCATAAAACGTCAAACACAAATCTGAACATTTCTAGTGACCAAAAAAAGACATTTACTCCAGGGAGGAGGAGCGGGGTTTACATTTGATTTTTTTTTTAAATTTGTTTATTAATCATTAAACTAAAGTTATAAAATATACACATTTGTACTCGTGATTATTGCATATAATACAAAGCATACATTGTTATATGTAAAGTACGGTGCTCGCCCCTATTCATATCCAGAATGACATCTATAGTCTATGAAATTTTCAAAAAGAAAAGCGTTAACGACTGTGTCTATCAGATCATTTACATCACGTGAACCATATAAATAGAAACATGGAACTAGAAATATATAAAGTTCCTAAACCACAACTAAAGCTATATCTATAGGAACTACTACTATTCCGCCATTTAACACTAGGCTTCATATTTTGTATTTTCACTCCCTCAGAAACAGGAAACCAAACCTCTCGCCCTAATACCAGATCATTATGAGTTTTATAGAGTAAAGTGAGAGGCGCTCCACCTATCCCAGATTTTACCAAATTGACCCGGACATCCTCTATTTTGATACAATGTGCGTTCATATGGGATGACCAAGTTCACCAACTCAATCCAGGTTCTAAGGGAGGGACACGAGCCCCCCATCCACCGTAATGCCAATACCTTCCGTGCCGTAAAGAGCGTCTCCCGTAAAAAATATCCCAACATAATGATCCCAAGACTCCTCATCCCACACCCCAAACAAACAGACAAATTAATGGCTCAAGAGGAATAGGGGCAGGCGGGAAGGATGATAATAATGACGTCACCTCTTTCCAATATTGAAGGATGACGGGGCACCTCCACATCATGTGAGTAAAATCTGCGTCTGGTGGTGGCATCGTAAACATTCTGATGATTGAAATCGGCCCATCCTGAAAAGTCGTATCGGAGTCAAATATGATTGATAGATTATGGGTCATCCTGTTATTAATCGATGGGCACACCCTGAGAGGGGATTCTACAATTTCTTCCCAGTCCTCTTCTTGGACATCAGGGATGAGTCCCTGCCATTTTCCCCTAACAGACCTTAAAGCGGACCCAGTTCCCACTGATAACATATAGGTATACAAAGAGGAGATAAGGCCCTGAGGACCTTGCGAATTAAGGATTCCTATCGGGGTAAAGACGAGATGGTTCGATCTGCGCCCATGTTTCTCATATACGACTGAAAGACCGATCTCAGTTGTAAAAAACGAAAAAATGGAGGTCTCGGAACGCCGTGTTTAGCCTGCAATTGTTCAAAAGACATGACGGTCCCCCAGTCATACCGATCACCTACCGAGGAGACATCATGGAAGATCCAAAAATCATTGGACGGGTGATGTAACAACACTGGATAATAATTGCTTTTCCATAGAGGCATTTCAGCTATAATATCTTTAAAGGGAACCTGTCACCTCGTTTTTTCAAGATGAGCTACAAATACCGTTAAATAGGGGCAGAGCTGGGCTTTACATTAGTGTATTTTGGAGCCTGTATTCCCCACCTATGCAGCCAACATACCTTTGTAAAGTCGCCATTTTGGGCTGTCACTCACGCTGGTCAGGTCATATGGGCGTGGTGACAGCGCTGTTTCTCCCCCAGATCTCCGTTGGTGGCGTAGTGGTGTGCGCATGTCCAACTGGCGAATCCAGTGCGCAGCTTGAAGGAAAATAGCACAATCTGCGCTATTCAGCCGTTTATCAGTGGGCGTGGCCATCTTTGTGAGGCCGCGCGTGCGCAGATGGTTCATCCCACGGCCATTTTCCTGAAGCGCCGGCAAGCTGAGAAGAACCATCTGCGCACGCGCGGCCTCACAAAGATGGCCACGCCCACCGATAAACGGCTGAATAGCGCAGATCACGCTATTTTCCTTGAAGCTGCGCAGTGGATTCACCACTTGGACATGCGCACACCACTACGCCACCAACGGAGATGTGGGGGAGAAACAGCGCTGTCACCACGCCCATATGACCTGACCAGCGTGAGTGACAGCACAAAACGGCGACTTTACAAAGGTATTTCGGCAGCATAGGTGGGGAATAAAGGCTCCAAAATACACTAATTTAAAGCACAGCTCTGCCCCTATTTAACGCTATTTGTAGCTCATCTTGAAAAAAACGGGGTGACAGGTTCCCTTTAAATCCAACAACTTTTTTAATTTGTCTCCAGATTGACCGCGCCAGTCGAAGCAAAGGTGGTAAGCGAGGGACATTAATATATTCTGATTCCAGGAGGCTCAATGGGCAGAATGAAGTAAATGATGTTCAGAATTGGGGAGATAACTATTAGCCATCCATTTACTCATTGCTTTAGCCAGATAATACAGACAGAAATCTGGTAGTGCCGCTCCACCCCTCGTTTAGGTCTCCGCAGAGCAGATAGCTTAAGCTTAGGCCTAGTTTTCCCCCATAGAAAAGAGGTGATTTGGGAATGTAAGTTTGTAAAGAAGGATTGAGGTATTATTACTGCGCTATGTTGGAGACAACAGCTGAGCTTAGGGAGGAATATCATTAAATTAATGCGGCCTGCGATGGATAGCGGGAGTTTGCTCCAAGATGAGAATTTAGTTTGACTTATTCCAATAGACATTAAGTTGTAAATCTGAATCACTATATTGAGACGTGTAGATACCAAAATACTTAAAATTAGAAACAATAGGTAACAAGGAAAGAGTATCAAGATTGGACATTGGGGCATAAGAAAGAGGTAATAAAGCAGATTTGTCCCAATTTATGTATAGACCTGAAAATTGACTAAATTTATCTATAGTGGCAATCACCCGTGCAGTGCTTCCTCCGCCCTATCCATGAATATTACCATGTCATCAGCATATAAACCAATGATATCCACACAACCCGCTGTATCTATACCTTCAATGTCAGGGGACGATCTTATACGTATTGCCAGTGCAGAGAGCTGGAGAGAGGGGGCGTCCATGAAAACAAAGAACAAAAACCGAACCCCAAAAATAGATACAAATGCAATAATAAATCAGGCCTCCATCACCCCTTTATTCACCTGACAGAAGTCAATCTGGCCCCCGCTAGGTGGTGTGTGCTGAGGTTCACATCTTCTCTTGTGCTATGGGAAGAGGCAGCAGGCTGGATGGCTGCATGGATGGATGGTTGGACGGATGGATGGATGGATGGATCAATGGACTGATGTATGGATGGCTGGATGAACAGCTGGATGGACGGCTGGATGGATGGCTGGCTGAACAGATGGCTGGATGGATGGATGGTTGGAATGATGGTTGAATGGATGGACCGATGGACTGATGGATGGCTCGATGGATGGATAGCTGGATGGATGGCTGGATGGACGAATGGATGGATGGCTGAATGGATGGATGGCTGGATAGCTAGATAGACAGATGGCTGGATAGATGGATAGATGGATGGACGGATGGCTGGATGGATGGATAGATGGATGGACGGATGGCTGGATGGATGGTTAGATGGATGGTTGGATGGATGGACTGATGGACTGATGTATGGATGGCTGGATGAACGGCTGGATGGATGGCTGAACAGATGGCTGGATGCATGGATGGTTGGACTGATGGTTGGATGGATGGACCGATGGACTGATGGATGGATGGATGGATGGATGCCTGTATGTATGGATGGATAGCTGGATGGATGATGGCTGGCTGGATAGCTAGATAGACAGATGGCTGGATAGATGGATAGATGGATGGACGGATGGCTGGACAGCTGGATGGATGGCTAGACGGATGCTGCATGGCCGGATGGCTGGTTGCCTGGATGGCGTCCTCAGGGGCTTCTGCTAAATGTACACATTGGTGTTTTCCCAGCATTTGCTTTTGAAGGTAGAACTTTTTTTAGTTTGTGATGTGGGTCGCCTCCAAAATCCTCCTCAGATACTGCTACAAAAACTCTAGGAAAACTCTTTGAATTCAATTCGTTGGGAACTCCACTTGAAAATATGTGCACTTCGAGGTTTTTTAGGAGGTTTTGGAGCAGAAACTGAGCAGAACTCTCCAAATCCTCCTCCAAAAGGCCTCAAAAACATGAGGCTTCTGCTTAGTTTCTGCTCTTGAAACTCAGCAATAAACCTCCGTGTGTGCATTCACTAAGGGTGTGTTCACACTGACTTTTTTGCTGAATTTTTGTAGTGGAAACTCTACAACTCTCAAATCAAAAACCGTGGATTTTGAAATTTTGGCTTCTGTAGAATTTCTGCTGTTCACACTGCTCAGCAAAAACATGTGTAAACAAACCGTTACTGTTTAGATGAGAAGATTTGGAGCTTTTCCTCCCACTAGCTGAGAGTTAACTGAGGATTAGAAAGGCTGCAGAGGTGAAAACTGGTGAAGACGTCACATAATGGCCAGATATGGTGTCATTTCTCATGTGCGCACACAGGACAGTTTATTCTGAAAGTACACGTACCCCTCAAGTGTCTAATACACATACTCAATCTGCTGCACAGTGTGAACGCTTGGGTCTTTGGGTTTATTTTCACAAATTGAGCAGGAGTTTTGGAACATTGCTTTTCCTTCCCTAGGTTCCTGCACAACATGGAGTAGATGTCAGAGGTGTGAGGAGCCATTCACGATGCTTTGCCTGCTTCACTTTACTAATAATGTTACTCCTAGAGAAAATGAACACTCCAAGTTCATGGCAAGAAGCGTCCGCAGTAACGTCACCGAGTTTCTCTTCCTTGGATTCTCAGACTTTGCGTTTTCATACCAAGTGTCTTTCTTGTCTTTCTTTGTCTGTTCCTTCATTCTTTCCTTGATTGGCAATGGTCTTATCATCGTGACGGTGACACTGGACCCTGTGCTCCACACACCGATGTATTTCTTCTTACGTAACCTCTCAGTCATCGAGTTATGCTCCATCAGTGTCGTGGTCCCCAAGGCTCTGGAGAACTTCATGTCGGAGAAGAGGTCCATCTCTAGAGTAGGTTGCAGCATTCAGATGTATATTTATTTTACCTTTGCAGTTTCGGAGTGCGTCTTCCTCGGAGTGATGGCTTTTGATAGATACATGGCCATTTGCCACCCTTTACAATATATGTCCGTGATGAGTCCCAAACTGTGCTACCGAATGACGATTGGGTCATGGGCGGTTGGATCTTTCGTATCTTTAGGTCAAACCAGCTTTATTTTTAGCTTGCCTTTCTGTGGATCAAACCTCATTGCCCATTTCTTCTGTGACATTCCCCCACTTTTGACTCTGGCATGTGCAAATACCTTTATGAACAAGGTTTCGGTCTTCATGGCCTGTCTGTGTGGAGCGACCTTACCTCTGCTGCTCATTCTCTGCTCCTACATAAACATCCTGAGCTCCGTCCTCATCATCCGATCCACAGAGGGACGACGCAAGGCCCTCTCCACGTGTGGTTCCCACCTGGCGTCCGTCCTTCTCTTCTATGGCACTGCCATGTTTATGTACCTACGTCTAGACTCTGATGCTTCCAGCAAAAGTGACCGGATGATCGCTCTCTTCTATTGCGTTATCATTCCAACGATTAACCCCTTGATTTACAGTCTGCGGAACAAGGAGATGAAGAACGCAATATGGACACTTCTCTGGAAAATGCCAAGGTATTTCTAGGCAGTTTCTAAAGTTAAAACAAGTCTATCTGGTTATTGTGTAAGAAAGAGCCGGCCAGATGTGAAGCCTCCAGCATGGCCCTCGTGTCCTCATTACTTGTGACTGGGGTAAACCTTGAGTTTCCCCTCCTGATGTAAAGCTGTATGTTTGCAGGTTTACAAGTCCCTTCTTGTTGTACGTCTATCTCATATCAAGGGGGAGATGATCCGGATTGCCCATTGGTGGAGCTGGATTATCTCCTCCTTGTTTGGGCTACATTGTGCCCAGGCAACGTCTACGTTATGGACTGTGATGGAATTATATGAAGATTAACTGGATCTTTTCCCTCCGTTATGTTTATGTCATGCCAAGCTTCTGCGGCGCCCCAGGGTCCTGGTTGTCGCAGTGGTATTGCTTTTGCAGTGCCTCAAGGTCCTGGTCGTGGCAGTAATGTCATTTCCCTCTAGGGGGGAGTGATATTACGTTTGGAGGTGAAGAAAGACAACTGAATCCAGGTATCACAAACATACAACACATGTCATACTCCAGGCCACCAGGGGGAGCTCTGCTCCTATTTATTAGGGCACTCTTCACACTTAGGTAGAACTGGTGACCTGGGGAGGAAGTGAGGCAGTTGCTTCGTCTGGCATTTCGGTGCGAAACGCGCGTCGGGTGTTGGTGGGTTCCCCAGGTGTGTTCTATTTGGTAACTATGCATTTTGTACTACTTACATATTGTTAAGATTTGTTATTACCTTACCGTTTTTTCTGCATTTCTTGTACATGGTCACTTGCACAAGTACTAATTGCGCTAATATGGTTTGGTTGTTACTTATATGATACTATCACTTTGGGGCACATGCCTGGGTTGCCCGCCTATTCCTGTGCTTTTTGGTGTATTCCCACTGTATTTTATATATACATTATGTATGTTGTGTTATTTGATTAATAAAATTATTTTGTTTTTATTGACCTTATGTGAAGGTAGTTGTTTTTGGTGTTATTCATTTGTTTCCTTCATGGTCTTTCCTTGGTGGATATATTTTGGTGTTGCTATCCATCTGGGGGACAGAGAGAGATAGAGACATAACATCTACAACATCTGTGAGGACCTTATGAGAGGCTCAGCAGTAAGGAACTACAACATCAAGGCGCTAGAGGAAGGCTACTGATTTCCACCTGGATAAGGGGATAAGGGGACTCTGGACTTGCCTTCAGACCGGCCGGACTCTGCCTGCCCTGTGATCTGGTACCCTGGACTGTGGATGCTGAAGCCTTCAGTAAAAGGTAAAGAGACTGCAATCCTGTGTCCTCGTTCTTCACTGTGCCTCACACCATCCACCATCTACATTCTGGGAAGCCTTGGGGACACACTTCACCTGTGGGAAGGTACACCATCCATCTGCCATAACATCACCCCAGGGGACCCCTAAAGCAGTGTCGGTCACCCTGACCAAATACCACAGGTTGCGTCACGAACATAACCTTAACCTTTAAAACCTTTCCCTTTAACATGGACGTCCCACGGGCCACGGACCGGGTCAGCCACCGTGACATCCTCCTGAGAACCGAAGGACCCGGTGCCGAGTACCCCACTGCCCGCGGGGGCGGCTCCACTTCCATCTCGTTGTGCACTAGTTAGCTTTGTGGAGTTGAGGGGTGTAGGGCAGCACAGGAGGAGGTGCCAGTGTCATTGGTGGCCCAGGCAGAACCTGAAGAGGATGTGGTTCTGAAAACTGAGTCACAATACTGGTAGGAGAAGGCAGGGCCAGGAAAAGGGGTAGGAAGGGTAGGCACCTACCTAGGGCGGTACCTCCTGCCTACCCAAGGGGGAACATATCGGACAAAACAAACACTCCCATTGCTGAATTCCTGTGGTCCGTCTTCACCTTCCTTCAGATGCAGGTTTCCCTTTTTGAGGAAGCCATAGGACGAAAACTTGCATCAGAGGATCTGGTGGTAACTATTGTGTGATTAGTTCCTAATCTCATGGGTTACTTTCTGCTATGGTTGTAACGTTGACTTCACATCCGGCGCTGGCACGCTAGTAACTTACTATTGAAAGCATTCTGTGCTCCGATGAGATATAAGAACTGGGTGATTGCTATGTAATCTCTGTGTAGTATCATTATTTTGGCATACTGATGTTACTTCTTACTACCCCACTAGGTATTCAAATTGCCTCTTCTGAGAAAAAGAGGACTTAAACTCTATAGCGCCACCTGTTGGAAGCAGCGATCCTACAAGTCACAATCAACCCTTTAACGAGTCGTGCAATATGACTTAGGATAAAAGCCAAATCAGTATCTCAATTCGCAGACACGGTGTTTCGGGCTGTTGGCCCTCGTCAGTGCGAAGCATGAGAACTGATTTGGCGAGGTGAGAGGCTCTGGACTGGGGTCTAAGGGGTAACGCTTCTCCTTGTGGAGAGTGACATATCAGCTGGTATGTCACTCTCCATAAGGAGAAACGTTACCCCTTAGACCCTACCCCACTAGGGGGAGATATTACTGTGAGACATATAGGCATAGATTTAGTATTTTGTTGATTATTATCACATTGATTAACGCGTCAGGCTTTATTTTTTGGCCCATCCAACACATTTCTCAGTGTGGGCTGTGTCACTTCTATGATGTGTCTGTTCTGGGATATTTGTAGCCATAGAGTGAATATTTTATTATATCTTTATATTTGTCTATAGTTTCATTCATGAACTTCCGTCTCCTCCCCCGAGGAGCTCCCAATCTCAATGTCAGACACATAGGGATCATGATTCTGTCACCTTTACAGTCGGTTCCAGATGTGATAATGTCAGTTTAGTGAATGTCCTCCATTCAGGATAGTACCTCCTTATAAGACGGGACACTTCATTGCGAGCTACATCGTGTTATATTAAATCTGTTCATCCAAATCCATCTCTCCAAATCGTCTTTTGTGATAACATTCCTCTCCCTTATCCATCTCTCCAAATCGTCCCACTTGGCGCACTCTGTGTCCAATCTTTTCTGTACTTTTTCCACATCTCTATCATGGGCAAATTCTAATAAGATTTTCTTCCTCTCCATCTTCTCGGCATTGGGATCTCGAGTCTCCTCCATCCGGAACTCCACATCTCTCATGATCTCATACAGACACTTTAGGATCCCCTCATGTTTCCCCCGAGTTTTCCCGTGATCCTCCACTGTGTAATTCTCCACGGGGAATATGTTGTCCACTCCCATCCTCCTGAACGTCTCCTGAATGTCGGGGAGATGCTCACTCAGCTTACGGGTGACAACCACGGTGGGGAAGAGTCCTAGGACATAATGGTGCAGAGGATATTATACATGGAATGCAGGTTATTACTTATTCCGTAGATATCTAGAACTCCGTCCCTCAGCTCTGTCCGGGTTCCTCGTCTCAACGCAGATCCAGGCAATAGCTCAATATATTCAGCCTGTTCCAGCCATGGAGCTAAGGTCACAAAATCTGCAGAGAATATCCCAGCTTCCTCTCCTCTCTCTCTTATATTAACATGGCCGACTAGGAGATGAACTACAGTATGGAAATTATTCAATAAACCAAATATGGAGGAGAATATAAAAGTCAGTTTATAAGGAACACACAGCAGGTAGAGATTGTAAGAGGGATAGATGGGAGGTCACAGAAAAGGACGTTGCAATAGTCCAGGTGGGAAAGGTTGAGGATGTGTATTAGAATTGCTGTTGACACATTGACTTGATGTTGGAGAAACAACAGAATATTGTAGAAGGCAGAGGACGGTCTAGGAGGAGGAGGAGCACAGAGTAATGTAGAAGGCAGAGGACAGGTCTAGGAGGAGGAGGAGCACAGAGTAATGTAGAAGGCAGAGGACAGGTCTAGGAGGAGGAGGAGCACAGAGTAATGTAGAAGGCAGAGGACAGGTCTAGGAGGAGGAGAACAGAGTAATGTAGAAGGCAGAGGACAGGTCTAGGAGGAGGAGAACAGAGTAATGTAGAAGGCAGAGGACAGGTCTAGGAGGAGGAGGAGCACAGAGTAATGTAGAAGGCAGAGGACAGGTCTAGGAGGAGGAGGAGCACAGAGTAATGTAGAAGGCAGAGGACAGGTCTAGGAGGAGGAGAACAGAGTAATGTAGAAGGCAGAGGACAGGTCTAGGAGGAGGAGAACAGAGTAATGTAGAAGGCAGAGGACAGGTCTAGGAGAAGGAACACAGAGTAATGTAGAAGGTAGAGGACAGGACTAGAAGGAGCACAGAGTAATGTAGAAGGTAGAGGACAGGTCTAGGAGGAGGAGCACAAAGAAATGTAGAAGGTAGAGGACAGGTCTAGGACGAGGAGCACAGAGTAATGTAGAAGGCAGAGGACAGGTCTAGGAGGAGGAGGAGCACAAAGTAATGTAGAAGGCAGAGGACAGGTCTAGGAGGAGGAGGAGCACAGTATAATGTAGAAGGCAGAGGACAGGTCTATGAGGAGCACAGAGTAATGTAGAAGGTAGAGGACAGGCCTAGAAGGAGCACAGAGTAATGTAGAAGGTAGAGGACAGGTCTAGGAGGAGGAGCACAGAGTAATGTAGAAGGTAGAGGACAGGCCTAGAAGGAGCACAGAGTAATGTAGAAGGTAGAGGACAGGTCTAGGACGAGGAGCACAGAGTAATGTAGAAGGCAGAGGACAGGTCTAGGAGGAGGAGGAGCACAGAGTAATGTAGAAGGCAGAGGACAGGCCTAGGAGGAGCACAGAGTAATGTAGAAGGTAGAGGACAGGTCTAGGACGAGGAGCACAGAGTAATGTAGAAGGCAGAGGACAGGTCTAGGAGGAGGAGGAGCACAGAGTAATGTAGAAGGCAGAGGACAGGTCTAGGAGGAGGAGGACAGAGTAATGTAGAAGGCAGAGGACGGTCTAGGAGGAGGAGGAGCACAGAGTAATGTAGAAGGCAGAGGACAGGTCTAGGAGGAGGAGCACAGAGTAATGTAGAAGGCAGAGGATGGTCTAGGAGGAGGAGGAGCACAGAGTAATGTAGAAGGCAGAGGACAGGTCTAGGAGAAGGAGCACAGAGTAATGTAGAAGGTAGAGGACAGGCCTAGAAGGAGCACAGAGTAATGTAGAAGGTAGAGGACAGGTCTAGGAGGAGGAGCACATAGTAATGTAGAAGGTAGAGGATAGGCCTAGAAGGAGCACAGAGTAATGTAGAAGGTAGAGGACAGGTCTAGGACGAGGAGCACAGAGTAATGTAGAAAGCAGAGGAGAGGTCTAGGAGGAGGAGGAGCACAGAGTAATGTAGAAGGCAGAGGACAGGCCTAGGAGGAGCACAGAGTAATGTAGAAGGTAGAGGACAGGTCTAGGACGAGGAGCACAGAGTAATGTAGAAGGTAGAGGATAGGCCTAGAAGGAGCACAGAGTAATGTAGAAGGTAGAGGACAGGTCTAGGACGAGGAGCACAGAGTAATGTAGAAAGCAGAGGAGAGGTCTAGGAGGAGGAGGAGCACACAGTAATGTAGAAGGCAGAGGACAGGCCTAGGAGGAGCACAGAGTAATGTAGAAGGTAGAGGACAGGTCTAGGACGAGGAGCACAGAGTAATGTAGAAGGCAGAGGACAGGTCTAGGAGGAGGAGGAGCACAGAGTAATGTAGAAGGCAGAGGACAGGTCTATGAGGAGCACAGAGTAATGTAGAAGGTAGAGGACAGGCCTAGAAGGAGCACAGAGTAATGTAGAAGGTAGAGGACAGGTCTAGGAGGAGGAGCACAGAGTAATGTAGAAGGTAGAGGACAGGCCTAGAAGGAGCACAGAGTAATGTAGAAGGCAGAGGACAGGTCTAGGAGGAGGAGGAGCACAGAGTAATGTAGAAGGCAGAAGACAGGCCTAGGAGGAGCACAGAGTAATGTAGAAGGTAGAGGACAGGTCTAGGACGAGGAGCACAGAGTAATGTAGAAGGCAGAGGACAGGTCTAGGAGGAGGAGGAGCACAGAGTAATGTAGAAGGCAGAGGACAGGTCTAGGAGGAGGAGGACAGAGTAATGTAGAAGGCAGAGGACGGTCTAGGAGGAGGAGGAGCACAGAGTAATGTAGAAGGCAGAGGACAGGTCTAGGAGGAGGAGAACAGAGTAATGTAGAAGGCAGAGGACAGGTCTAGGAGGAGGAGAACAGAGTAATGTAGAAGGCAGAGGACAGGTCTAGGAGAAGGAACACAGAGTAATGTAGAAGGTAGAGGACAGGACTAGAAGGAGCACAGAGTAATGTAGAAGGTAGAGGACAGGTCTAGGAGGAGGAGCACAAAGAAATGTAGAAGGTAGAGGACAGGTCTAGGACGAGGAGCACAGAGTAATGTAGAAGGCAGAGGACAGGTCTAGGAGGAGGAGGAGCACAAAGTAATGTAGAAGGCAGAGGACAGGTCTAGGAGGAGGAGGAGCACAGTATAATGTAGAAGGCAGAGGACAGGTCTATGAGGAGCACAGAGTAATGTAGAAGGTAGAGGACAGGCCTAGAAGGAGCACAGAGTAATGTAGAAGGTAGAGGACAGGTCTAGGAGGAGGAGCACAGAGTAATGTAGAAGGTAGAGGACAGGCCTAGAAGGAGCACAGAGTAATGTAGAAGGTAGAGGACAGGTCTAGGACGAGGAGCACAGAGTAATGTAGAAGGCAGAGGACAGGTCTAGGAGGAGGAGGAGCACAGAGTAATGTAGAAGGCAGAGGACAGGCCTAGGAGGAGCACAGAGTAATGTAGAAGGTAGAGGACAGGTCTAGGACGAGGAGCACAGAGTAATGTAGAAGGCAGAGGACAGGTCTAGGAGGAGGAGGAGCACAGAGTAATGTAGAAGGCAGAGGACAGGTCTAGGAGGAGGAGGACAGAGTAATGTAGAAGGCAGAGGACGGTCTAGGAGGAGGAGGAGCACAGAGTAATGTAGAAGGCAGAGGACAGGTCTAGGAGGAGGAGCACAGAGTAATGTAGAAGGCAGAGGATGGTCTAGGAGGAGGAGGAGCACAGAGTAATGTAGAAGGCAGAGGACAGGTCTAGGAGAAGGAGCACAGAGTAATGTAGAAGGTAGAGGACAGGCCTAGAAGGAGCACAGAGTAATGTAGAAGGTAGAGGACAGGTCTAGGAGGAGGAGCACATAGTAATGTAGAAGGTAGAGGATAGGCCTAGAAGGAGCACAGAGTAATGTAGAAGGTAGAGGACAGGTCTAGGACGAGGAGCACAGAGTAATGTAGAAAGCAGAGGAGAGGTCTAGGAGGAGGAGGAGCACAGAGTAATGTAGAAGGCAGAGGACAGGCCTAGGAGGAGCACAGAGTAATGTAGAAGGTAGAGGACAGGTCTAGGACGAGGAGCACAGAGTAATGTAGAAGGTAGAGGATAGGCCTAGAAGGAGCACAGAGTAATGTAGAAGGTAGAGGACAGGTCTAGGACGAGGAGCACAGAGTAATGTAGAAAGCAGAGGAGAGGTCTAGGAGGAGGAGGAGCACACAGTAATGTAGAAGGCAGAGGACAGGCCTAGGAGGAGCACAGAGTAATGTAGAAGGTAGAGGACAGGTCTAGGACGAGGAGCACAGAGTAATGTAGAAGGCAGAGGACAGGTCTAGGAGGAGGAGGAGCACAGAGTAATGTAGAAGGCAGAGGACAGGTCTATGAGGAGCACAGAGTAATGTAGAAGGTAGAGGACAGGCCTAGAAGGAGCACAGAGTAATGTAGAAGGTAGAGGACAGGTCTAGGAGGAGGAGCACAGAGTAATGTAGAAGGTAGAGGACAGGCCTAGAAGGAGCACAGAGTAATGTAGAAGGCAGAGGACAGGTCTAGGAGGAGGAGGAGCACAGAGTAATGTAGAAGGCAGAAGACAGGCCTAGGAGGAGCACAGAGTAATGTAGAAGGTAGAGGACAGGTCTAGGACGAGGAGCACAGAGTAATGTAGAAGGCAGAGGACAGGTCTAGGAGGAGGAGGAGCACAGAGTAATGTAGAAGGCAGAGGACAGGTCTAGGAGGAGGAGGACAGAGTAATGTAGAAGGCAGAGGACGGTCTAGGAGGAGGAGGAGCACAGAGTAATGTAGAAGGCAGAGGACAGATCTAGGAGGAGGAGCACAGAGTAATGTAGAAGGCAGAGGACGGTCTAGGAGGAGGAGGAGCACAGAGTAATGTAGAAGGCAGAGGACGGTCTAGGAGGAGGAGGAGCACAGAGTAATGTAGAAGGAAGAGGACAGGTCTAGGAGAAGGAGCACAGAGTAATGTAGAAGGTAGAGGACAGGCCTAGAAGGAGCACAGAGTAATGTAGAAGGTAGAGGACAGGTCTAGGAGGAGGAGCACAGAGTAATGTAGAAGGTAGAGGATAGGCCTAGAAGGAGCACAGAGTAATGTAGAAGGTAGAGGACAGGTCTAGGACGAGGAGCACAGAGTAATGTAGAAAGCAGAGGAGAGGTCTAGGAGGAGGAGGAGCACAGAGTAATGTAGAAGGCAGAGGACAGGCCTAGGAGGAGCACAGAGTAATGTAGAAGGTAGAGGACAGGTCTAGGACGAGGAGCACAGAGTAATGTAGAAGGTAGAGGATAGGCCTAGAAGGAGCACAGAGTAATGTAGAAGGTAGAGGACAGGTCTAGGACGAGGAGCACAGAGTAATGTAGAAAGCAGAGGAGAGGTCTAGGAGGAGGAGGAGCACACAGTAATGTAGAAGGCAGAGGACAGGCCTAGGAGGAGCACAGAGTAATGTAGAAGGTAGAGGACAGGTCTAGGACGAGGAGCACAGAGTAATGTAGAAGGCAGAGGACAGGTCTAGGAGGAGGAGGAGCACAGAGTAATGTAGAAGGCAGAGGACAGGTCTATGAGGAGCACAGAGTAATGTAGAAGGTAGAGGACAGGCCTAGAAGGAGCACAGAGTAATGTAGAAGGTAGAGGACAGGTCTAGGAGGAGGAGCACAGAGTAATGTAGAATGTAGAGGACAGGCCTAGAAGGAGCACAGAGTAATGTAGAAGGCAGAGGACAGGTCTAGGAGGAGGAGGAGCACAGAGTAATGTAGAAGGCAGAAGACAGGCCTAGGAGGAGCACAGAGTAATGTAGAAGGTAGAGGACAGGTCTAGGACGAGGAGCACAGAGTAATGTAGAAGGCAGAGGACAGGTCTAGGAGGAGGAGGAGCACAGAGTAATGTAGAAGGCAGAGGACAGGTCTAGGAGGAGGAGGACAGAGTAATGTAGAAGGCAGAGGACGGTCTAGGAGGAGGAGGAGCACAGAGTAATGTAGAAGGCAGAGGACAGATCTAGGAGGAGGAGCACAGAGTAATGTAGAAGGCAGAGGACGGTCTAGGAGGAGGAGGAGCACAGAGTAATGTAGAAGGCAGAGGACGGTCTAGGAGGAGGAGGAGCACAGAGTAATGTAGAAGGAAGAGGACAGGTCTAGGAGAAGGAGCACAGAGTAATGTAGAAGGTAGAGGACAGGCCTAGAAGGAGCACAGAGTAATGTAGAAGGTAGAGGACAGGTCTAGGAGGAGGAGCACAGAGTAATGTAGAAGGTAGAGGATAGGCCTAGAAGGAGCACAGAGTAATGTAGAAGGTAGAGGACAGGTCTAGGACGAGGAGCACAGAGTAATGTAGAAAGCAGAGGAGAGGTCTAGGAGGAGGAGGAGCACAGAGTAATGTAGAAGGCAGAGGACAGGCCTAGGAGGAGCACAGAGTAATGTAGAAGGTAGAGGACAGGTCTAGGACGAGGAGCACAGAGTAATGTAGAAGGCAGAGGACAGGTCTAGGAGGAGGAGGAGCACAGAGTAATGTAGAAGGCAGAGGACAGGTCTAGGAGGAGGAGGACAGAGTAATGTAGAAGGCAGAGGACGGTCTAGGAGGAGGAGGAGCACAGAGTAATGTAGAAGGCAGAGGACAGGTCTAGGAGGAGGAGCACAGAGTAATGTAGAAGGCAGAGGACGGTCTAGGAGGAGGAGGAGCACAGAGTAATGTAGAAGGCAGAGGACAGGTCTAGGAGAAGGAGCACAGAGTAATGTAGAAGTTAGAGGACAGGCCTAGAAGGAGCACAGAGTAATGTAGAAGGTAGAGGACAGGTCTAGGAGGAGGAGCACATAGTAATGTAGAAGGTAGAGGATAGGCCTAGAAGGAGCACAGAGTAATGTAGAAGGTAGAGGACAGGTCTAGGACGAGGAACACAGAGTAATGTAGAAAGCAGAGGAGAGGTCTAGGAGGAGAAGGAGCACAGAGTAATGTAGAAGGCAGAGGACAGGCCTAGGAGGAGCACAGAGTAATGTAGAAGGTAAAGGACAGGTCTAGGACGAGGAGCACAGAGTAATGTAGAAGGTAGAGGATAGGCCTAGAAGGAGCACAGAGTAATGTAGAAGGTAGAGGACAGGTCTAGGACGAGGAGCACAGAGTAATGTAGAAAGCAGAGGAGAGGTCTAGGAGGAGGAGGAGCACACAGTAATGTAGAAGGCAGAGGACAGGCCTAGGAGGAGCACAGAGTAATGTAGAAGGTAGAGGACAGGTCTAGGACGAGGAGCACAGAGTAATGTAGAAGGCAGAGGACAGGTCTAGGAGGAGGAGGAGCACAGAGTAATGTAGAAGGCAGAGGACAGGTCTATGAGGAGCACAGAGTAATGTAGAAGGTAGAGGACAGGCCTAGAAGGAGCACAGAGTAATGTAGAAGGTAGAGGACAGGTCTAGGAGGAGGAGCACAGAGTAATGTAGAAGGAAGAGGACAGGCCTAGAAGGAGCACAGAGTAATGTAGAAGGCAGAGGACAGGTCTAGGAGGAGGAGGAGCACAGAGTAATGTAGAAGGCAGAAGACAGGCCTAGGAGGAGCACAGAGTAATGTAGAAGGTAGAGGACAGGTCTAGGACGAGGAGCACAGAGTAATGTAGATGGCAGAGGACAGGTCTAGGAGGAGGAGGAGCACAGAGTAATGTAGAAGGCAGAGGACAGGTCTAGGAGGAGGAGGACAGAGTAATGTAGAAGGCAGAGGACGGTCTAGGAGGAGGAGGAGCACAGAGTAATGTAGAAGGCAGAGGACAGATCTAGGAGGAGGAGCACAGAGTAATGTAGAAGGCAGAGGACGGTCTAGGAGGAGGAGGAGCACAGAGTAATGTAGAAGGCAGAGGACGGTCTAGGAGGAGGAGGAGCACAGAGTAATGTAGAAGGAAGAGGACAGGTCTAGGAGAAGGAGCACAGAGTAATGTAGAAGGTAGAGGACAGGCCTAGAAGGAGCACAGAGTAATGTAGAAGGTAGAGGACAGGTCTAGGAGGAGGAGCACAGAGTAATGTAGAAGGTAGAGGATAGGCCTAGAAGGAGCACAGAGTAATGTAGAAGGTAGAGGACAGGTCTAGGACGAGGAGCACAGAGTAATGTAGAAAGCAGAGGAGAGGTCTAGGAGGAGGAGGAGCACAGAGTAATGTAGAAGGCAGAGGACAGGCCTAGGAGGAGCACAGAGTAATGTAGAAGGTAGAGGACAGGTCTAGGACGAGGAGCACAGAGTAATGTAGAAGGCAGAGGACAGGTCTAGGAGGAGAAGGAGCACAGAGTAATGTAGAAGGCAGAGGACAGGTCTAGGAGGAAAAGGACAGAGTAATGTAGAAGGCAGAGGACGGTCTAGGAGGAGGAGGAGCACAGAGTAATGTAGAAGGCAGAGGACGGTCTAGGAGGAGGAGGAGCACAGAGTAATGTAGAAGGCAGATGCCAGGTCTAGGAGGAGGAGCACAGAGTAATGTAGAAGGCAGAGGACAGGCCTAGGAGGAGGAGCACAGAGTAATGTAGAAGGCAGAAGGCAGGTCTAGGAGGAGGAGCACAGAGTAATGTAGAAGGCAGAGGACGGTCTAGGAGGAGGAGGAGCACACAGTAATGTAAAAGGCAGAGGACAGGTCTAGGAGGAGGAGCACAGACTAATGTAGAAGGCAGAGGACAGGTCTAGGAGGAGGAGCACAGAGTAATGTAGAAGCCAGAGGACAGGTCTAGGAGGAGGAGCACAGACTAATGTAGAAGGCAGATAACACGTCAAGGAGGAGGAGGAGCACAGAGTAATGTAGAAGGCAGAGGACGTTCTAGGAGGAGGAGGAGCACAGAGTAATGTAGAAGGCAGAGGATAGGTCTACGAGGAGGAGCACAGAGTAATGTAGAAGGCAGAGGACAGGTCTAGGAGGAGGAGCACAGACTAATGTAGAAGGCAGAGAACAGGTCTAGGAGGAGGAGGAGCACAGAGTAATGTAGAAGGCAGAGGACGGTCTAGGAGGAGGAGGAGCCCAGAGTAATGTAGAAGGCAGACGACAGATCTAGGAGGAGGAGCACAGAGTAATGTAGAAGGCAGAGGATAGGCCTAGGAGGAGGAGCACAGACTAATGTAGAAGGCAGAGGACAGGTCTAGGAGGAGGAGCACAGACTAATGTAGAAGGCAAAGAACAGGTCTAGGAGGAGGAGGAGCACAGAGTAATGTAGAAGGCAGAGGACGGTCTAGGAGGAGGAGGAGCACAGAGTAATGTAGAAGGCAGAGGACAGGTCTAGGAGGAGGAGCACAGAGTAATGTAGAAGGCAGAGGATAGGTCTAGGAGGAGGAGCACAGAGTAATGTAGAAGGCAGAGGACAGGTCTAGGAGGAGGAGCACAGACTAATGTAGAAGGCAGAGAACAGGTCTAGGAGGAGGAGGAGCACAGAGTAATGTAGAAGGCAGAGGACGGTCTAGGAGGAGGAGGAGCCCAGAGTAATGTAGAAGGCAGAGGACAGATCTAGGAGGAGGAGCACAGAGTAATGTAGAAGGCAGAGGATAGGCCTAGGAGGAGGAGCACAGACTAATGTAGAAGGCAGAGGACAGGTCTAGGAGGAGGAGCACAGACTAATGTAGAAGGCAAAGAACAGGTCTAGGAGGAGGAGGAGCACAGAGTAATGTAGAAGGCAGAGGACGGTCTAGGAGGAGGAGGAGCACAGAGTAATGTAGAAGGCAGAGGACAGGTCTAGGAGGAGGAGCACAGAGTAATGTAGAAGGTAGAGGACAAGCCTAGGAGGAGGAGCACAGACTAATGTAGAAGGCAGAGGACAGGTCTAGGAGGAGGAGCACAGAGTAATGTAGAAGGTAGAGGACAAGCCTAGGAGGAGGAGCACAGAGTAATGTAGAAGGCAGAGGACAGGCCTAGGAGGAGGAGCACAGAGTAATGTAGAAGGCAGAAGGCAGGTCTAGGAGGAGGAGCACAGAGTAATGTAGAAGGCAGAGGACGGTCTAGGAGGAGGAGGAGCACACAGTAATGTAAAAGGCAGAGGACAGGTCTAGGAGGAGGAGCACAGACTAATGTAGAAGGCAGAGGACAGGTCTAGGAGGAGGAGCACAGAGTAATGTAGAAGCCAGAGGACAGGTCTAGGAGGAGGAGCACAGACTAATGTAGAAGGCAGATAACACGTCAAGGAGGAGGAGGAGCACAGAGTAATGTAGAAGGCAGAGGACGTTCTAGGAGGAGGAGGAGCACAGAGTAATGTAGAAGGCAGAGGATAGGTCTAGGAGGAGGAGCACAGAGTAATGTAGAAGGCAGAGGACAGGTCTAGGAGGAGGAGCACAGACTAATGTAGAAGGCAGAGAACAGGTCTAGGAGGAGGAGGAGCACAGAGTAATGTAGAAGGCAGAGGACGGTCTAGGAGGAGGAGGAGCCCAGAGTAATGTAGAAGGCAGAGGACAGATCTAGGAGGAGGAGCACAGAGTAATGTAGAAGGCAGAGGATAGGCCTAGGAGGAGGAGCACAGACTAATGTAGAAGGCAGAGGACAGGTCTAGGAGGAGGAGCACAGACTAATGTAGAAGGCAAAGAACAGGTCTAGGAGGAGGAGGAGCACAGAGTAATGTAGAAGGCAGAGGACGGTCTAGGAGGAGGAGGAGCACAGAGTAATGTAGAAGGCAGAGGACAGGTCTAGGAGGAGGAGCACAGAGTAATGTAGAAGGTAGAGGACAAGCCTAGGAGGAGGAGCACAGACTAATGTAGAAGGCAGAGGACAGGTCTAGGAGGAGGAGCACAGAGTAATGTAGAAGGTAGAGGACAAGCCTAGGAGGAGGAGCACAGACTAATGTAGAAGGCAGAGGACAGGTCTAGGAGGAGGAGCACAGAGTAATGTAGAAGGCAGAGGACAGGTCTAGGAGGAGGAGCACAGACTAATGTAGAAGGCAGAGGACAGGTCTAGGAGGAGGAGCACAGAGTAATGTAGAAGGCAGAGGACGGTCTAGGAGGAGGAGGAGCACAGAGTAATGTAGAAGGCAAAGGCCAGGTCTAAGAGGAGGAGCACAGAGTAATGTAGAAGGCAGAGGACAGGCCTAGGAGGAGGAGCACAGAGTAATGTAGAAGGCAGAAGGCAGGTCTAGGAGGAGGAGCACAGAGTAATGTAGAAGGCAGAGGACGGTCTAGGAGGAGGAGGAGCAGAGAGTAATGTAAAAGGCAGAGGACAGGTCTAGGAGGAGGAGCACAGACTAATGTAGAAGGCAGAGGACAGGTCCAGGAGGAGGAGCACAGAGTAATGTAGAAGCCAGAGGACAGGTCTAGGAGGAGGAGAACAGACTAATGTAGAAGGCAGATAACACGTCTAGGAGGAGGAGGAGCACAGAGTAATGTAGAAGGCAGAGGACGTTCTAGGAGGAGGAGGAGCACAGAGTAATGTAGAAGGCAGAGGATAGGTCTAGGAGGAGGAGCACAGAGTAATGTAGAAGGCAGAGGACAGGTCTAGGAGGAGGAGCACAGACTAATGTAGAAGGCAGAGAACAGGTCTAGAAGGAGGAGGAGCACAGAGTAATGTAGAAGGCAGAGGACGGTCTAGGAGGAGGAGGAGCCCATAGTAATGTAGAAGGCAGAGGACAGATCTAGGAGGAGGAGCACAGAGTAATGTAGAAGGCAGAGGATAGGCCTAGGAGGAGGAGCACAGACTAATGTAGAAGGCAGAGGACAGGTCTAGGAGGAGGAGCACAGACTAATGTAGAAGGCAAAGAACAGGTCTAGGAGGAGGAGGAGCACAGAGTAATGTAGAAGGCAGAGGACGGTCTAGGAGGAGGAGGAGCACAGAGTAATGTAGAAGGCAGAGGACAGGTCTAGGAGGAGGAGCACAGAGTAATGTAGAAGGTAGAGGACAAGCCTAGGAGGAGGAGCACAGACTAATGTAGAAGGCAGAGGACAGGTCTAGGAGGAGGAGCACAGAGTAATGTAGAAGGTAGAGGACAAGCCTAGGAGGAGGAGCACAGACTAATGTAGAAGGCAGAGGACAGGTCTAGGAGGAGGAGTACAGAGTAATGTAGAAGGCAGAGGACAGGTCTAGGAGGAGGAGCACAGACTAATGTAGAAGGCAGAGGACAGGTCTAGGAGGAGGAGCACAGAGTAATGTAGAAGGTAGAGGACAAGCCTAGGAGGAGGAGCACAGACTAATGTAGAAGGCAGAGGACAGGTCTAGGAGGAGGAGCACAGACTAATGTAGAAGGCAGAGAACAGGTCTAGGAGGAGGAGGAGCAGAGAGTAATGTAGAAGGCAGAGGACAGGTCTAGGAGGAGGAGCACAGAGTAATGTAGAAGGCAGAGGACAGGTCTAGAAGGAGGAGCACAGACTAATGTAGAAGGCAGAGAACAGGTCTAGGAGGAGGAGGAGCACAGAGTAATGTAGAAGGCAGAGAACAGGTCTAGGAGGAGGAGGAGCCCAGAGTAATGTAGAAGGCAGAGGTCAGATCTAGGAGGAGGAGCACAGAGTAATGTAGAAGGCAGAGGACAGGCCTAGGAGGAGGAGCACAGACTAATGTAGAAGGCAGAGGACAGGTCTAGGAGGAGGAGCACAGAGTAATGTAGAAGGCAGAGAACAGGTCTAGGAGGAGGAGGAGCACAGAGTAATGTAGAAGGCAGAGGACGGTCTAGGAGGAGGAGGAGCCCAGAGTAATGTAGAAGGCAGAGGGCAGATCTAGGAGGAGGAGCACAGAGTAATGTAGAAGGCAGAGGACAGGCCTAGGAGGAGGAGCACAGACTAATGTAGAAGGCAAAAAACAGGTCTAGGAGGCGCACAGAGTAATGTAGAAGGCAGAGGACGGTCTAGGAGGAGGAGGAGCACAGAGTAATGTAGAAGACAGAGGACAGGTCTAAGAGGAGGAGCACAGAGTTATGTAGAAGGCAGAGGACAGGCCTAGGAGGAGGAGCGCAGACTAATGTAGAAGGTAGAGGACAGGTCCAGGAAGAGGAGCACAGACTAACGTAGAAGGCAGAGCACAGGTCTAGGAGGAGGAGCACAGAGTAATGTAGAAGGGAGAGGACAGGTCTAGGAGGAGCACAGAGTAATGTAGACGGCAGAGGACAGGTCTAGGAGGAGGAGGACAGAGTAATGTAGAAGGCAGAAGACGGTCTAGGAGGAGGAGGAGCACAGAGTAATGTAGAAGGTAGAGGATGGTCTAGGAGGAGGAGCACAGAGAAATGTAGAGGGCAGAGGACGGTCTAGGAGGAGGAGGAGCACAGAGTAATGTAGAAGGCAGAGGCCAGGCCTAGGAGGAAGAGCACAGAGTAATGTAGAAGGCAGAGGACAGGCCTAGGAGGAGGAGCACAGAGTAATGTAGAAGGCAGAGGACAGGTCTAGGAGGAGGAGCACAGAGTAATGTAGAAGGTAGAGGACAGGTCCAGGAGGAGGAGCACAGAGTAATGTAGAAGGCAGAGGACAGTTCTAGGAGGAGGAGCACAGAGTAATGTAGAAGGCAGAGGACAGGCCTAGGAGGAGGAGCACAGACTAATGTAGAAGGCAGAGGACAGGTCGAGGAGGAGGAGGAGCACAGAGTAATGTAGAAGGCAGACGACGGTCTAGGAGGAGAAGGAGCAGAGAGTAATGTAGAAGGCAGAGGACAGGTCTAGGAGGAGAAGCACAGACTAATGTAGAAGGCAGAGGACAGGTCTAGGAGGAGGAGCACAGAGTAATGTAGAAGGCAGAGGACAGGCCTAGGAGGAGGAGCACAGACTAACGTAGAAGGCAGAGAACAGGTCTAGGAGGAGGAGGAGCACAGAGTAATGTAGAAGGCAGAGGACGGTCTAGGAGGAGGAGGAGCACAAAGTAATGTAGAAGGCAGAGGACAGGTCTAGGAGGAGGAGCACAGAGTAATGTAGAAGGTAGAGAACAGGTCTAGGAGGAGGAGGAGCACAGAGTAATGTAGAAGGCAGAGGACGGTCTAGGAGGAGGAGGAGCCCAGAGTAATGTAGAAGGCAGAGGACAGATCTAGGAGGAGGAGCACAGAGTAATGTAGAAAGCAGAGGACAGGCCTAGGAGGAGGAGCACAGACTAATGTAGAAGGCAAAGAACAGGTCTAGGAGGAGGAGGAGCACAGAGTAATGTAGAAGGCAAAGAACAGGTCTAGGAGGAGGAGGAGCACAGAGTAATGTAGAAGGCAGAGGACGGTCTAGGAGGAGGAGGAGCACAGAGTAATGTAGAAGGCAGAGGACAGGTCTAGGAGGAGGAGCACAGAGTAATGTAGAAGGTAGAGGACAGGTCTAGGAGGAGGAGCACAGAGTAATGTAGAAGGCAGATGACAGGTCTAGGAGGAGGAGCACAGAGAAATGTAGAAGGCAGAGGACAGGTCTAGGAGGAGGAGCACAGACTAATGTAGAAGGCAGAGGACAGGTCTAGGAGGAGGAGCACAGAGTAATGTAGAAGGCAGAGGACAGGCCTAGGAGGAGGAGCACAGACTAACGTAGAAGGCAGAGAACAGGTCTAGGAGGAGGAGGAGCACAGAGTAATGTAGAAGGCAGAGGACGGTCTAGAAGAAGGAGGAGCACAGAGTAACGTAGAATGCAGAGGACAGGTCTAGGAGGAGGAGCACAGAGTAATGTAGAAGGCAGAGGACAGGTCTAGGAGGAGGAGCACAGACTAATGTAGAAGGCAGAGAACAGGTCTAGGAGGAGGAGGAGCACAGAGTAATGTAGAAGGCAGAGGACGGTCTAGGAGGAGGAGGAGCCCAGAGTAATGTAGAAGGCAGAGGACAGATCTAGGAGGAGGAGCACAGAGTAATGTAGAAGGCAGAGGACAGGCCTAGGAGGAGGAGCACAGACTAATGTAGAAGGCAGAGGACAGGTCTAGGAGGAGGAGTACAGACTAATGTAGAAGGCAAAGAACAGGTCTAGGAGGAGGAGGAGCACAGAGTAATGTAGAAGACAGAGGACAGGTCTAGGAGGAGGAGCACAGTGTAATGTAGAAGGCAGAGGACAGGCCTAGGAGGAGGAGCACAGACTAATGTAGAAGGTAGAGGACAGGTCTAGGAGGAGGAGCACAGAGTAATGTAGAAGGCAGAGGACAGGTCTAGGAGGAAAAGCACAGAGTAATGTAGAAGGGAGAGGACAGGTCTAGGAGTAGCACAGAGTAATGTAGACGGCAGAGGACAGGTCTAGGAGGAGGAGCACAGAGTAATGTAGAAGGCAGATGACAGGTCTAGGAGGAGGAGCACAGAGTAATGTAGAAGGCAGATGACAGGTCCCGGAGGAGGAGCACAGAGTAATGTAGACGTCAGAGCAGAGGACAGGTCTAGAAGGAGGAGCACAGAGTAATGTAGAAGGCAGAGGACAAGTCTAGGAGGAGGGGCACAGAGTAATGTAGAAGGCAGATGACAGGTCTATGATGAGCACTGAGTAATGTAGACGGCAGAGGACAGGTCTAAGAGGAGGAGCATAGAGTAATGTAGAAGGCAGAGGACAGGTCTAGGAGGAGGAGCACAGAGTAATGTAGAAGGCAGAGGACAGGTCTAGGAGGAGGGGCACAGAGTAATGTAGAAGGCAGATGACAGGTCTATGAAGAGCACTGAGTAACGTAGACGGCAGAGGACAGGTCCAGGAGGAGGAGCACAGAGTAATGTAGAAGGCAGAGGACAGGCCTAGGAGGAGGAGCACAGACTAACGTAGAAGGCAGAGAACAGGTCTAGGAGGAGGAGGAGCACAGAGTAATGTAGAAGGGAGAGGACAGGTCTAGGAGGAGCACAGAGTAATGTAGACGGCAGAGGACAGGTCTAGGAGGAGGAGGACAGAGTAATGTAGAAGGCAGAAGACGGTCTAGGAGGAGGAGGAGCACAGAGTAATGTAGAAGGTAGAGGATGGTCTAGGAGGAGGAGCACAGAGAAATGTAGAGGGCAGAGGACGGTCTAGGAGGAGGAGGAGCACAGAGTAATGTAGAAGGCAGAGGCCAGGCCTAGGAGGAAGAGCACAGAGTAATGTAGAAGGCAGAGGACAGGCCTAGGAGGAGGAGCACAGAGTAATGTAGAAGGCAGAGGACAGGTCTAGGAGGAGGAGCACAGAGTAATGTAGAAGGTAGAGGACAGGTCCAGGAGGAGGAGCACAGAGTAATGTAGAAGGCAGAGGACAGTTCTAGGAGGAGGAGCACAGAGTAATGTAGAAGGCAGAGGACAGGCCTAGGAGGAGGAGCACAGACTAATGTAGAAGGCAGAGGACAGGTCGAGGAGGAGGAGGAGCACAGAGTAATGTAGAAGGCAGACGACGGTCTAGGAGGAGAAGGAGCAGAGAGTAATGTAGAAGGCAGAGGACAGGTCTAGGAGGAGAAGCACAGACTAATGTAGAAGGCAGAGGACAGGTCTAGGAGGAGGAGCACAGAGTAATGTAGAAGGCAGAGGACAGGCCTAGGAGGAGGAGCACAGACTAACGTAGAAGGCAGAGAACAGGTCTAGGAGGAGGAGGAGCACAGAGTAATGTAGAAGGCAGAGGACGGTCTAGGAGGAGGAGGAGCACAAAGTAATGTAGAAGGCAGAGGACAGGTCTAGGAGGAGGAGCACAGAGTAATGTAGAAGGCAGAGAACAGGTCTAGGAGGAGGAGGAGCACAGAGTAATGTAGAAGGCAGAGGACGGTCTAGGAGGAGGAGGAGCCCAGAGTAATGTAGAAGGCAGAGGACAGATCTAGGAGGAGGAGCACAGAGTAATGTAGAAAGCAGAGGACAGGCCTAGGAGGAGGAGCACAGACTAATGTAGAAGGCAAAGAACAGGTCTAGGAGGAGGAGGAGCACAGAGTAATGTAGAAGGCAAAGAACAGGTCTAGGAGGAGGAGGAGCACAGAGTAATGTAGAAGGCAGAGGTCGGTCTAGGAGGAGGAGGAGCACAGAGTAATGTAGAAGGCAGAGGACAGGTCTAGGAGGAGGAGCACAGAGTAATGTAGAAGGTAGAGGACAGGTCTAGGAGGAGGAGCACAGAGTAATGTAGAAGGCAGATGACAGGTCTAGGAGGAGGAGCACAGAGAAATGTAGAAGGCAGAGGACAGGTCTAGGAGGAGGAGCACAGACTAATGTAGAAGGCAGAGGACAGGTCTAGGAGGAGGAGCACAGAGTAATGTAGAAGGCAGAGGACAGGCCTAGGAGGAGGAGCACAGACTAACGTAGAAGGCAGAGAACAGGTCTAGGAGGAGGAGGAGCACAGAGTAATGTAGAAGGCAGAGGACGGTCTAGAAGAAGGAGGAGCACAGAGTAACGTAGAATGCAGAGGACAGGTCTAGGAGGAGGAGCACAGAGTAATGTAGAAGGCAGAGGACAGGTCTAGGAGGAGGAGCACAGACTAATGTAGAAGGCAGAGAACAGGTCTAGGAGGAGGAGGAGCACAGAGTAATGTAGAAGGCAGAGGACGGTCTAGGAGGAGGAGGAGCCCAGAGTAATGTAGAAGGCAGAGGACAGATCTAGGAGGAGGAGCACAGAGTAATGTAGAAGGCAGAGGACAGGCCTAGGAGGAGGAGCACAGACTAATGTAGAAGGCAGAGGACAGGTCTAGGAGGAGGAGTACAGACTAATGTAGAAGGCAAAGAACAGGTCTAGGAGGAGGAGGAGCACAGAGTAATGTAGAAGACAGAGGACAGGTCTAGGAGGAGGAGCACAGTGTAATGTAGAAGGCAGAGGACAGGCCTAGGAGGAGGAGCACAGACTAATGTAGAAGGTAGAGGACAGGTCTAGGAGGAGGAGCACAGAGTAATGTAGAAGGCAGAGGACAGGTCTAGGAGGAGGAGCACAGACTAATGTAGAAGGCAGAGGACAGGTCTAGGAGGAAGAGCACAGAGTAATGTAGAAGGGAGAGGACAGGTCTAGGAGTAGCACAGAGTAATGTAGAAGGCAGAGGACAGGTCTAGGAGGAGGAGCACAGAGTAATGTAGACGGCAGAGGACAGGTCTAGGAGGAGCAGCACAGAGTAATGTAGAAGGCAGATGACAGGTCCCGGAGGAGGAGCACAGAGTAATGTAGACGTCAGAGCAGAGGACAGGTCTAGGAGGAGGAGCACAGAGTAATGTAGAAGGCAGAGGACAAGTCTAGGAGGAGGGGCACAGAGAAATGTAGAAGGCAGATGACAGGTCTATGATGAGCACTGAGTAATGTAGACGGCAGAGGACAGGTCTAAGAGGAGGAGCATAGAGTAATGTAGAAGGCAGAGGACAGGTCTAGGAGGAGGAGCACAGAGTAATGTAGAAGGCAGAGGACAGGTCTAGGAGGAGGGGCACAGAGTAATGTAGAAGGCAGATGACAGGTCTATGAAGAGCACTGAGTAACGTAGACGGCAGAGGACAGGTCCAGGAGGAGGAGCACAGAGTAATGTAGAAGGCAGAGGACAGGCCTAGGAGGAGGAGCACAGACTAACGTAGAAGGCAGAGAACAGGTCTAGGAGGAGGAGGAGCACAGAGTAATGTAGAAGGCAGAGGACGGTCTAGAAGAAGGAGGAGCACAGAGTAACGTAGAATGCAGAGGACAGGTCTAGTAGGAGGAGCACAGAGTAATGTAGAAGGTAGAGGACAGGTCTAGGAGGAGGAGCACAGACTAATGTAGAAGGCAGAGAACAGGTCTTGGAGGAGGAGGAGCACAGAGTAATGTAGAAGGCAGAGGACGGTCTAGGAGGAGGAGGAGCCCAGAGTAATGTAGAAGGCAGAGGACAGATCTAGGAGGAGGAGCACAGAGTAATGTAGAAGGCAGAGGACAGGCCTAGGAGGAGGAGCACAGACTAATGTAGAAGGCAGAGGACAGGTCTAGGAGGAGGAGCACAGACTAATGTAGAAGGCAAAGAACAGGTCTAGGAGGAGGAGGAGCACAGAGTAATGTAGAAGGCAGAGGACAGGTCTAGGAGGAGGAGCACAGTGTAATGTAGAAGGCAGAGGACAGGTCTAGGAGGAGGAGCACAGACTAATGTAGAAGGCAGAGGACAGGTCTAGGAGGAAGAGCACAGAGTAATGTAGAAGGGAAAGGACAGGTCTAGGAGTAGCACAGAGTAATGTAGACGGCAGAGGACAGGTCTAGGAGGAGGAGCACAGAGTAATGTAGAAGGCAGATGACAGGTCTAGGAGGAGGAGGACAGAGTAATGTAGAAGGCAGATGACAGGTCCCGGAGGAGGAGCACAGAGTAATGTAGACGTCAGAGCAGAGGACAGGTCTAGGAGGAGGAGCACAGAGTAATGTAGAAGGCAGAGGACAAGTCTAGGAGGAGGGGCACAGAGTAATGTAGAAGGCAGATGACAGGTCTATGATGAGCACTGAGTAATGTAGACGGCAGAGGACAGGTCTAAGAGGAGGAGCATAGAGTAATGTAGAAGGCAGAGGACACGTCTAGGAGGAGGAGCACAGAGTAATGTAGAAGGCAGAGGACAGGTCTAGGAGGAGGGGCACAGAGTAATGTAGAAGGCAGATGACAGGTCTATGAAGAGCACTGAGTAACGTAGACGGCAGAGGACAGGTCCAGGAGGAGGAGCATAGAGTAATGTAGACGGCAGAGGACATATCTATGAGGAGCACTGAGTAATGTAGAAGGCAGAGGACAGGTCCAGGAGGAGGAGCGCAGAGTAATGTAGAAGGCAGAGGACAGGTCTAGGAGGAGGGGCACAGAGTAATGAAGAAGGCAGAGGATGGGTCTATGAAGAGCACTGAGTAATGTAGACGGCAGAGGACAGGTCTAGGAGGAGGGGCACAGAGTAATGAAGAAGGCAGAGGATGGGTCTATGAAGAGCACTGAGTAATGTAGAAGATAGAGGACAGGTCTAGGAGGAGGAGCATAGAGTAATGTAGAAGGTAGAGGACAGGTCTAGGAGGAGGAGCACAGAGTAATGTAGAAGATAGAGGACAGGTCTAGGAGGAGGAGCGCAGAGTGATGTAGAAGGCAGAGGACAGGTCTAGGAGAAGGAGCACAGAGTAATGTAGAAGGCAGGATACAGGTCTAGGAGGAGGAGCACAGAGTAATGTAGAAGGCAGAGGACAGGTCTAGGAGGAGGCGCACAGAGTAATGTAGAAGGCAGAGGACGGTCTAGGAGGAGGAGGAGCACAGAGTAATGTAGAAGGCAGATAATTCTATTTATTAATTCTTTTCCAATTGTGTTGGTGATATGAGGCATTACCTGCACCAGGAGGTCACGCTCAGATATGTGTATAGCACGGTTATTCTAGGCACTGTATGTTATTATATGTATAGATATTATATGACACATATGGATATAATCTCGTTCTGTTGTTACCTGTTATTTTTTTGGCCTTAGTGAGGATTTCCTTCAGCTCGCTTTCTTCTGTGGTGGCGATCTGTGTGTTCGCACTGTGAGATAACAGTGAATGACACCATGATTACCTCTGGAGATGTCATGGAGCAGAGGCTCTCAGAGATATTTCATCTTCTCGTACTGTAGAACATCTGTAGATATAAATGTGGAGGTCTCACCTGTAGACGAACACAGGAACGATGAAATCTGCTGAGCGATCCACTAAGTCTGCGGTCAGCACTATGTTCACCATGTCTTCATAGTCAGGGCGCCATCTGACTTCACAGCCCAAAGGCAGAAAGTTCCCTGGATCGTGGAGAAGAGATATCTGGTAAATGTCATGGAGTCACTCACCAAACTTGTCTTCTTATCTCGCTCTGTGCTATTGTGTCTTCTGTCAAAGTGTTCCACTCCTGATGACATCTCATTGTTCTCTGGGATCTAGAAACCATCATCAGAAGGGCATAACCATTAATAACGGATCCAAGGACCTGGACCCACAGACTACACTGTAGCTAAGAAGTCGTGCTCAATGTCAGGAGGCTGCTACAAACTCAGATAAAATCACTCAATAACTTACTTTTAAGACCATATCTAGAATATCGGACTCAGTATTGGAAACGTGAAGCAGCAATTATGGACAAACACCATACATGTCTTTCATAGCCCTCTAGGTCAATGTGTTCAGCAGCAGCATTAGATTACTGCCACTGGGAGATGCGGTGGTGAAGACTCTATAGATGGTCCCACCTCCAAGCAAAGAAGACCCAATCAAGATGAAGGCAAAAGGGCCAACAAGTGCTAAGCATCTCTGGGAACTCCTTCAAGATTGTTGGAAGACCATTCCCGGTGACTACCTCTTGAAGCTCATCAAGAGAATGCCAAGAGTGTGCAAAGCACTCATCAAAGCAAAAGGTGGCTACTTTGAAGAACCTAGAATATAAGACATATTTTCAGTTGATTCACACTTTTTTGTTTAGTATATAATTCCACGTGTTAATTCATAGTTTTGATGCCTTCAGTGTGAATGTACAATTTTCATAGTCATGAAAATACAGAAAAAGCTTTAAATGAGAAGGTGTGTCCAAACTTTTGGTCTGTACTGTACGTGGAGAGAAAAATAGTAAAACATTCTCATTGGGGTCTGTTACAGAGGCTCCTCAGCATGGCATGTGGCTTTCTCACACCTAAGTGGACCAGGTAATTCTCTGTAAACGGGGAAACGAGCTGACATTTTCAGAATAAATCAGGCATGAATCAGTGATGAATTTCATCCGCCTATGGCTGCTGTTGATGCTTACATCGGCAGTTCCATCTGTCTGACCATCCGTGGTCTGTCTTCTACTCTGCTGCAGCCTATGCTGATCGCCCATACTCAGCCGGGCGTCTACACCCGTCCATCATGTCATCTCTACCCTAGTACAACTGCTGCCGGAGCCGCCCATTGCCGACCCGTTACAGTCACAAATCTCCTGTTCATCTAATCCTGTACTGTGCAGTTGCTGTCTCTATTATTTACACTTCTGGTTTTTAAAGCTTCTTGCTTTGCAGTATTTTTTCTACACTTGTTTTAAACTTTTGTACAGCTTTCAGTATATATATTTATATCTCTGCAATTCATATGCCATCCAGATTGTGGCACAACGTGAAGTCATCTCCGGCACTCACCCAGCTGGGCGTAGATCTCCCCGGTCTCATCCTTGTTCATTTTGGCACATCCTCGGTTGTCCACCAAGGTGATGGTCTCCGTTAGCTCATACGCATTCCTTATCATGGTCTCGGGCTTCTCCGCTGACCCGGCCACCTTAGCATGGGCCGTATAGGGTCCATCATCCACCACGTACTTACAGGAGTTGATGAAGGAGGATTTTCCATGACCGGTGTAACCGAAGAGCTGCAGGAGAACCCGGGAGTATCCCTGATGACCCCGGGGCCCATTATTCAGGGTGAAGTTCCTGATATAATCCTTCATGGACCGAGAATCCATGGTTGGTTCTGGAAAAGAGCTGTTTCTTTGAAGAGAAGTCGGTTCTGTGGAGAGGAGCTGGTTCTGTCAAGAATAGCTGGTTCTGTAGAGAGGAGCTGGATTTGTAGAGACGAGCCGATTGTCGCCAAACAAAATTGGGTTGTTCCTCTCTTTCTCAGGAGTGTAATTTTTTACTGTCTTTTGAAGGTGAAAGTGAAAGTAAAACTTTCCGGTTACTTCTATATAAAGGACACCGTATTAACCCTTTGTGAAGGGGAAGAAATAAGAAGTCGCCCACCCCCCTCTCCTTCTTCCCTCTATATGTTGCACAGTTTATAAATGTGAAAAGAATATGTGTCCTACTCTCATGTTCCATCTTCTACGGCCGAGGATAGAGTGGGGAGAGCTCAGGAGAACTTGCAGAAGGTCCTGCTCCCTAACAGGACCCCTCCCCAGACTTACAGGGTGAGTATTTATTAATAACTTGGTTCCGTCTGTGGTCGCCTGGCAGCTCTTAGTCTTGGCGTTGGCTGCGCTGAGGCCACATTCACACATTCAGTATTTGGTCAGTATTTTACATCAGTATTTGTAAGGCAATAGTAATGGAAAATGCTGAAGTTGTGACGAATTTCTATTAGACTTTTCCTCTCCCGGTTTTCCTCACCAAATACTGAAAGTGTGAGTGTGGCCGGACTATTAGGTCCAGGAGCCTCCACCCTTTTAGCCCTGTACAGTGATGTGGACTTACATATGGGTCCTCGGTTGAGTACTCGTAGCACTTATTATCCGATGGAGTAGGCGGGCAAGAATGGTCATGTCTCAGGGTTACAACCAGGCACCAAATCAAAGAGAGAAGAGTAGTCAGGAAGTAGGGTGAGATCAGAACGGTAATAACAGACTATATAGGAGCTGAAGGATCTAAACAGAGATTTGGAAGATTAGCTCAGATGGTTATTGTATGAGAACCAGTTCTTCCAATTTCCTCCCGCACTTTGTCGATGCTCACCACAGTGAGTGGGCCGAACTTCTGCCTAGGGACGAGTTCTCCTATAATAACCATCTGAGCTAATCTACTTCAAAATCTCTGTTTAGATCCTGACCAATTTTCTCCGGCACTTTGTCGATGCTCACCCCAGTGAGTGGGCCGAACTTCTATATAGGAGCTGGACTAGATATGTGAACCAGGGTGCGTAAAACTATAACTGGCAGCTCCTAGCAGTAAGCTGGGAATTTTAGCAGGGCTAATAGGTACACGCATCTTAGAGGTGCAGAGTCGTCAGTGCATTCCTATCTGCGTTATGTAACCGCCTATAAAGACAGCTTGTCCAGGACATGGCCAAAAAAGTGACGGAAACTGCAATAACATGCAGTGTTGGACTGTGGTACCTAGGGTTGACCAGCAGGATTGACTCCATGGGCCCACTATAAATTTCAGTGCTCCGGCTAGGTACACCTTTGTGTAGTTGAATTTGTTAGGAGGCTCAGTCGTAAGTTTCATCATATTAACTAGAAGAACAGGTACAACATGCTGCATATTTATTTTCCACCAAAAGTTGGATGCTCTATTGTAAACAATAAAGATTTGATTACTGTATTTTTTGGACCATTAGACACACATTTTTTAATATGAAAATGGGGGGGCATTTTATATTCCAAATATAGTTTACTGGGGGTGGAGCGGAGTCACAAGAGACAGCGTCCCTGCTGCAGTAAACCGATGGCGGCAGGATTAGGGAGATGCTGCAAGCCAAGGGCTGGGAAAAAAAGTGTCCCAGTGGTGGGAGGCAGAAGCCATTGATTTCGTGGCATGGGCTTCAGGAAAATGACGAGGGTGTGTAGAAGTAGCAGAGGCTCTGCTGCGCACATTGATCTACCGGTGGTGGGTTCAGGAAACTGGCGCCTCAGACAGCGCTTTCGCAGATTGAGATTTTGTCTTATTACTGAGCTGAGATCTCAAACTTCGCATGCACTGACACTGGTGCCATTTTTCTGAAGCCCACCGGCAAGTCTACCCAAAATACTTTACTTCAGACAGATTATTCTCTGGGACATTGATGTTTTTTTTTCTTTACTGAACTAGGTAAATGATGAGAAATTTGTGTGGCACAGCGGAAGACCTCAACTGAGTCATGCGCAGGTCTAAGGACACCAGGGGTGCAGGACTGCCTAATCTGAGGGCCCATCATGCAGCAACTATTGGAAATACTAGACTTGTTCCATAATAGAAAATGCAAACTCTGAGTAGAAATAGAACACAAGCTCGCCACAACGCACTATCCAGGAATTTTTTGGTTATCTCTAAATACTAATCAGGGGAAGGTCAATGTACCTCCTATGATGCACAAAATAGTTAGAACCTGAAGGAGGTTTGCCAGATGCCTTCACCTAGTAAATATACCAGGACCACTTACCCCTTTGGTTGGCAATCCCCAGGTCCCCAACCATATATTGCTTCCTCCACCACAGGAGGCTATACATCATGTCAGAGATGTCATTGATCAATCAGGACTTAAAATGTTAGAGACCATCTTGGGTGGTAGGAGGAGAGCACCTGGATGTTGGTTACAATACTTTCAACTACATAGCTATATGAAGTCCCGGACTCCCAGGTCTCCCACACTCTCTCACCTGCTTTGAATATTTATACTTCATGTCAAAAGCACCAGCTCACGCCATATCTTTGATATATAGTCGGGTCGGGATAGACGGGTAATAAACCTTTGAACTGTATGGGTCAATCCAGTTGAGAGGTGGGCTTAGTCCTTTATCATCACTCAGAAAATGACCGTGTCTTGTACCCAACAGGAGCTGAATTATATGATCTGGACCCGGTGGTACCGAACGCCTGTCAATGTACACAGAATTTACCCAGAGATCTCAGACATTTGCTGGAGGTATTCCTCAGCGCCTGGATCAATGCTTCATATCTGGTGGAGCTCCCAGGAATCAGATCTCACTGGAGGGAAAAATTCTCCCTCTACAATCGCCTACACAACTCAGGGATTAAGCCGGATCCTGAGATAGCTCTACCATCTATTTTCTCATGGTCTATTTCTAAAATTTAGAAGGATCTGCGACCATATTTTATGTTAGCCCCCCGACAAATTATCCTTAAACTACTGTATGGAGATCTCGTCTCTCACCAAAAAGAATAGACTGGGTAGAGGTGGTAAATGCGCTGCAGCGAGTGGAGGAGCTCAGGACGTTCGGTAACACATCGGACTCAGTATGGTTGGCGATATGGAATCTAAACAATTTCAGACATGGCTGACATGTAGATAAGAAGTGTGAATATTTTATTGTCCGGTGATTTGGGTCTTGTTCTGTGTTGTGTTGACCCCAGAAGGTCTGAAGAGCAAATTCCTTAATTGATGTAAAAAGACATAAATCCATGCTACACATTCATTCCTGCACTGAGTGTGTCACCAATGTCAGCAGCTTGTACTCCCAAATGTTTCTGTGTCTCTGAGAGTTGAACTTACCTTTTAATACCAGAGCCTCTCATCAAACCAAATCAGTTCTCATACTTTGCACTGATGAGGGCCAACAGCCCGGAACACCGTGTCTGCAAACTGAGATTCTGATTTGGCTCTTATCCTCAGTCATATTGTAAGACTCATTAAAGGGTGGATTGTGACTTGTAGGATCGCTTTCTCTCTGAAGAGGCAAGTTGCACTTTTAATACCAGCAATTTCATGTCCATGGTGCTGTGATCAGGGACACAAAAATGTTTGGCCACAGATAGATCTGTTGTTTTGTCTTTCATTGTGCAGGAATTAGAATTCATTCTTGTTCTAAGTGTTTGCCCTGTTTCCCCCTTCTGTTGTCTCTGCTCTTTTCTCTGACCACTCCATACATTGCCTATGTGACTCCCCTTCTCCTGTTTCTCTCCTGTTTGCTCATTTCCAGGAATCTCTCAGACTTTCACTTTCCTCCTGACTCAGACTAGCACTGTCCCCCTCCCCCGCACTATGTATGAGGAGGGTGCTGCAGCGCCTCTTCCCGGAACGTGGACTCACAAGAGACAGAAGTCACGAGTGGTGAAAGGGACAGATGCCCTGACTGTCCGCATTGTGCGCGGTAAAATGCAGCAGGGAATAAGAACGCCGTTCTCATCTCGTGTTTCTTTATTATTAACGACATTGATTATTTGGTGATAATGGCAGCAGCAGAGCCGAGGCCACATGGACGGGACACTTCTCACAATAACAAAAGACTGACTGTCACTTCCAGGCTAATGTGAACAGGTGCAGACTAGGAGCAGCCACCTCCACAATATACAAAAAAAAAAAAAAAGTTGCACTCCGTCGTTAAAAAGCATGTAGACATGGAATATATGAAATATGAATAGCAATACTGCTCTGGAAATTAGAAAAAATGGAGACACTTAGCACATAATGTGACCAATTCATGAATGCCAAGTCACCAACGACAAGGTGGTCTCACGCTGCTGGGACCCTACCTAAGCAAAACCACTAAGAAAATAGTGTACGAGTCCAAAATACATATAAAAGTATATATTTATTTGAACAAACACTAAAACACGGACAAAGACTGGAAGGTAGGAGACGTGAACAAGACCTCATGAAACCTGGGAAATGGACAATGATCCCCAGATGACAATAACATAAACACCCCACAAAAATTTGTGGGATGTTAGGGTAGGCACACATAAACAATGATAACACACTGTCAAAGGGCATACAAAAATGATAATGTGATATTACACAATAATAAAAGTAAATGCCCATAGGCAGGTGCAAGTACAGATGATAGCAATAAGAAAGGGGAATACGCCAGCTCCAGCTCACCCCAACGCGCGTTTCGGTAAAGTCCTTCCCCAGGGGGCGTGGGACCCTACCTGTCTACTGTGAATACCTCTCTTAGGCCGGGGTCACACTTGCGAGTGCAAAGCGCGAAACTCGCGCGAGTCTCTCGCATCAATACCCGGCACTGCCGCCGGCGGTTTGGACCGGAGTGTTCTCCTGCATAGAAATACATGCAGCCGCAGTGCCGGGTATTGATGAGAGAGACTTGTGCTTTGGACTCGCAGGTGTGACCCCGGCCTTAGGCTGAAGTCTGAATTGCTGAGTAAACGTGGACACCTCTCTCAATAACCTGTATTTAGGGGTAGGTAGGATCCTGAATTAAAACCACCACATGTTGAAGGGCGGAGTGCTCGGTCAGGGAACTAATATACAATGACAAAAAGACTGGCTCATCTAGGCTAATGTAAACAGGTGCACACTAGGAGCAGCCACCTCCATATACAAGATACAAAAAAGTTTGTACACCCCACAAACATTCCACACAAACACCCCACATACCGCCTGTACACCCTCCACCACACACCACCTGTATATGGATCGCCCCCATGGAGCCGTGGGGTACTCGGTACCGGGTCCTTCGGTTCTCAGGGGGATGTCACGGTGGCTGACCCGGTCCGTGGCCCTCGGGACTTCCAAGTTAAAGGGAAAGGTCTTTAAAGGGATAGTTCGTGATGCCACCTGTGGTATTCGGTCAGGGTGACCGAAGCTGCTTTAAGGGGTCCCGCTGGGGTGATGTTATGGCAGCTAGATGGTATACCTTCCCACAGGTGAAGTATGTCCCCAGGGCTTCCCAGTGTGTAGATGGTGGATGGTGTGAGGCGCAGTGAATAACGAGGACACAGGGTTGCAGTCCCTTTACCTTTACTGAAGGCTTCAGCATCCACAGTCCAGAGCACCAGATCACAGGGCAGGCAGAGTCCGGCCGGTCTGAAGGCAAATACAGAGTTCCCTTATCCAGGTGGAAATCAGTAGCCTTCCTCTAGCGCCTGGGTGTTGTAGTACCTTACTGCTAAGTGTCTTATAAGGTCCTCACAACTGTTGAAGATGTTTCAGATGTAATATCTCCTTCTCTGTCCCCCAGATGGATAGGACAAACCCGTATGACTGGTGGCTTGAGGCTTTTTACAGGGACTCTACCATGCCCCAGCCTCTCGTGGGTGCCACCTTGCCTCCTGGGTATAGGGCGGGCAGGTAACGTGAAATTAGCTGTCCTGCCAGTCTCTGGAGCAAGGCATAAAGGACTGTTGCTTCCTCGGTGTTCCGGCTACCGGGATCCTGCGCCTCAGAAGGAGGAAGCCTGTGTAGGGCAGAACTCCTTCTGGTTTCCTCTCCTTTTGTTATGACTTCGTTTCTCACCCTCTCTACAACACAGTTCTCCTTCAGTGTCTCTTTCTGGAGGCTGCCGCACTCAGGGCAGGCGCAGCTCCGTGTCCTTCTGTCTCGGGCTGTGACAGGATCCCACCCCTGTCAGGGACCAACTACCTGAGCCAAGCTCAGCCAGCAACTGCCTAACTTCCTATCCAGGCAACCAGTTTTACCTAAGTGTGAGGAGTGCCCTAATAAATAGGAGCATAGCTCCCCCTGGTGGCCTGGAGTGTGAAATGTGTTGTATGTTTGTGATACCTGAATTCGGTTGTCTTTCTTTGCCTCCAAACGTAGCATCACTCCCCCGTAAAGGTGAACGATATTACTGCAACGACCAGGACCCTGGGGCGCTGCATATACATCCAAACATTCCTCTCACACCACCTGTACATGCCCCAACATCCCCCACAAACACCCCACACACCTCCTGTACACCCCGGAACATTCCTCAAATACCCCACATACCGCCTGTACACCCTGTTGTGAATTCTGCTCTTGGGTTCCCTCCAGTGGTTGTAGGTGGGAATGCAGTTGTCTCTGAGTCACAGTCCTGGCCAGGTGTATCTGCTAATTGCTGTTCGGACTGGGATATTTAAGTGGGCAGGATTCATTAGCCCTTGCCAGTTGTCAATGTTCCTTGTGAAGTGATGGATCACTTTCTGGCTTCTCCTGCTTGCTGCCAAATTCTGCAAAGATAAGTGTTGGTTCTTTGTATCTGTGGCACACTGCTATGTGCTTGTTTCAGTTTTATTCCTGCTCTGATTGTAGGATTCACTGGAGTGGCAGATTTACGCTCTTACATCTATTAGTTAGATGTAGGAAGTTTTTGTATATTCTGCTGTGGAGGTTTTTGAAGGGTTTTTACACTGACCGCACAGAACTCTGTCCTATTCTGTCCTATTTAGCTAGAGTGGCCTCCTGTGCTAAATCCTGTTTTTCTGCCTGTGTATGTTTTTTCCTCTCCGACTCACCGCCAATATTTGTGGGGGGCTGTCTATCCTTTGGGGATCTGCTCTGAGGCAAGATAGTATTCCGATTTCCATCTTTAGGGGTATTTAGTCCTCCGGGTGTGACGAGGTGTCTAGGTGTGTTAGGTACACTCCACGGCTACTTCTAGTTGCGGTGTTAAGTTCAGGATTGCGGTCAGTACAGTGGCCACCATCTCCAGTGAAAGTTCTCATGCAGCTCCAAAGTCACCGGATCATAACAACACCCCCAACAAGTACACTGCCTGTATACCCCCCAAACATCCCCCACAAACACCCCAAACACTGCCTGTACACCCCCAACAAATACACCGCCTGTATAACCCCGAACATCCCCCACAAACACCCCACACATCTCCTGTACACCTCCCGAACATTCCTCAAACACCGCCCTCACTGCCTGTGCACACAATGAACATTCTCCTAACACCACACACCACCTAAGCATTGCCAGAAAGCCGTCAGACTGATAAGTTAACTATTGAGAACTGTAGTTATCTCTATTATATACTTTATCCCCTCCTGTATACCAAACTGTTACCCTATCTCCTCCCTGCGTGGAGTATACCCCTGTTCCAGTAAACCAAGTTAACTCTTGCTCTGTCTCCTGTTCGTTACTGCATCGTGCAACCTGCTCACATGTACACCCCCCGAATATTCCTCAAACACCAAGCACACCACCTGTACACCCCCAAATATTCCTTAAACACCACAACGATCATTTCTCAAACACCCCACACACACCACCTGAACACCCCATTCCTCAAACACCCCACGCACACCACCTGTACACCGCCGAACATTCCTTAGACACTGCACATACTGCCTGTACACCCCAGAACATTCCTCAAACACCCCACACACTACTTGTCCACCACCTAAACATTCCTCAAGCACTCTACACACCATTGGTACACCACCCGAACATCCCCCACAAACACCCCACACACCGCCTGTATATCCCCAAACATTCCTCAAACACCCCACCTCTCCCAAACATTCCTCATACACTCCACACACACCACCTGTACATCCTCGAACATTTCTCAAACACCCTACACAATGTGTGTACACCAACCAAACGCTCCTCAAACACTCCCCACACACACCGCTTGTACACCCCAGAACATTCCTCAAACACCATACACCACTTGTACATTTCCTGAACATTCATCAAACACTTCACACACTGCCTGTACACCCCACCAAACATTCCTCAAACATCACACATACACCACCTGTACATCCCCGACAATTCCTCAAACACCCCACACACTGTCTGTACACCCCATTAACATTCCTCCAACACCCTACACTCCACCTGCACATCCGCTCAAACATTCCCCAAAAATCTAACACACCACCTGTACACTGCCTGAACATTCCTCAAACACCCGACAAACTGCCCGTACATCCCCAAATATTTCTCAAACACCCCACTGAACATTCCTCAAACATCCCACAGACACCAACTGTACACCACCCCAAACATTTCTCAAATACTCCACACACGCCCTATACACCTAAGAACATTCCACAAACACCCAAACACCACCAGTACACCCTCCAAACATTCCTCAATCACCGCACACACCGCCGATACACCTCAGAACATTCCCGCTCACCGCTTGCACACACAATGAACATTCCTCAAACACCCCACTCACCGCCGGTACACCTCAGAACATTCGTCAAACACCCCACTCACCGCCGGTACACCTCAGAACATTCGTCAAACACCCCACTCACCGCCGGTACACCTCAGAACATTCGTCAAACACCCCACAGACCGCCTGTACACACTCCAAACAGTCCTCAAACACCCCACTCACCGCCGGTACACCTCAGAACATTCCTCAAACACCCCACTCACCGCCGGTACACCTCAGAACATTCGTCAAACACCCCACAGACCGCCTGTACACACTCCAAACATTCCTCAAACACCCCACTCACCGTCGGTACACCTCAGAACATTCCTCAAACACCCCACACACCGCCTGTACACACTCCAAACATTCCTCAAACACCCCACACACTGCCTGTACACACTCCAAACATTCCTCAAACACCCCACTCACCGCCGGTACACACTCCAAACATTCCTCAAACACCCCACTCACCGCCGGTACACCTCAGAACATTCGTCAAACACCCCACACACCGCCGGTACACCTCCGAACATTTCTCAAACACCCCACAGACCGCCTGTACACACTCCAAACATTCCTCAAACACCCCACACACCGCCTGTACACACTCCAAACATTCCTCAAACACCCCACACACCGCCTCTACACACTCCAAACATTCCTCAAACACCCCACACACCGCCTGTACACACTCCAAACATTCCTCAAACACCCCACTCACCGCCGGTACACACTCCAAACATTCCTCAAACACCCCACTCACCGCCGGTACACCTCAGAACATTCGTCAAACACCCCACACACCGCCGGTACACCTCCGAACATTTCTCAAACACCCCACAGACCGCCTGTACACACTCCAAACATTCCTCAAACACCCCACACACCGCCTGTACACACTCCAAACATTCCTCAAACACCCCACTCACCGCCGGTACACACTCCAAACATTCCTCAAACACCCCACTCACCGCCGGTACACCTCAGAACATTCGTCAAACACCCCACACACCGCCGGTACACCTCCGAACATTTCTCAAACACCCCACAGACCGCCTGTACACACTCCAAACATTCCTCAAACACCCCACACACTGCCTGTACACACTCCGAACATTTCTCAAACACCCCACAGACCGCCTGTACACACTCCAAACATTCCTCAAACACCCCACTCACCGTCGGTACACCTCAGAACATTTCTCAAACACCCCACTCACCGCCGGTACACCTCAGAACATTCGTCAAACACCCCACAGACCGCCTGTACACCTCAGAACATTCGTCAAACACCCCACAGACCGCCTGTACACACTCCAAACATTCCTCAAACACCCCACTCACCGTCGGTACACCTCAGAACATTCCTCAAACACCCCACACACCGCCTGTACACACTCCAAACATTCCTCAAACACCCCACACACTGCCTGTACACACTCCAAACATTCCTCAAACACCCCACTCACCGCCGGTACACACTCCAAACATTCCTCAAACACCCCACTCACCGCCGGTACACCTCAGAACATTCGTCAAACACCCCACACACCGCCGGTACACCTCCGAACATTTCTCAAACACCCCACAGACCGCCTGTACACACTCCAAACATTCCTCAAACACCCCACACACCGCCTGTACACACTCCAAACATTCCTCAAACACCCCACACACCGCCTCTACACACTCCAAACATTCCTCAAACACCCCACACACCGCCTGTACACACTCCAAACATTCCTCAAACACCCCACTCACCGCCGGTACACACTCCAAACATTCCTCAAACACCCCACTCACCGCCGGTACACCTCAGAACATTCGTCAAACACCCCACACACCGCCGGTACACCTCCGAACATTTCTCAAACACCCCACAGACCGCCTGTACACACTCCAAACATTCCTCAAACACCCCACTCACCGTCGGTACACCTCAGAACATTTCTCAAACACCCCACTCACCGCCGGTACACCTCAGAACATTCGTCAAACACCCCACAGACCGCCTGTACACCTCAGAACATTCGTCAAACACCCCACAGACCGCCTGTACACACTCCAAACATTCCTCAAACACCCCACTCACCGCCGGTACACCTCAGAACATTCGTCAAACACCCCACAGACCGCCTGTACACCTCAGAACATTCTTCAAACACCCCACACACCGCCTGTACACCTCAGAACATTCGTCAAACACCCCACTCACTGCCGGTACACCTCAGAACATTCCTCAAACACCCCACACACCGCCTGTACACCCTCCAAACATTCCTCAAACACCCCACTCACCGCCGGTACACCTCAGAACATTCGTCAAACACCCCACACACCGCCGGTACACCTCCGAACATTTCTCAAACACCCCACAGACCGCCTGTACACACTCCAAAAATTCCTCAAACACCCCACACACCGCCTGTACACACTCCAAACATTCCTCAAACACCCCACACACCGCCTGTACACACTCCAAACATTCCTCAAACACCCCACTCACCGCCGGTACACACTCCAAACATTCCTCAAACACCCCACTCACCGCCGGTACACCTCAGAACATTCGTCAAACACCCCACACACCGCCGGTACACCTCCGAACATTTCTCAAACACCCCACAGACCGCCTGTACACACTCCAAACATTTCTCAAACACCCCACACACCGCCTCTACACACTCCAAACATTCCTCAAACACCCCACTCACCGTCGGTACACCTCAGAACATTTCTCAAACACCCCACTCACCGCCGGTACACCTCAGAACATTCGTCAAACACCCCACAGACCGCCTGTACACCTCAGAACATTCGTCAAACACCCCACAGACCGCCTGTACACACTCCAAACATTCCTCAAACACCCCACTCACCGCCGGTACACCTCAGAACATTCGTCAAACACCCCACAGACCGCCTGTACACCTCAGAACATTCTTCAAACACCCCACACACCGCCTGTACACCTCAGAACATTCGTCAAACACCCCACTCACTGCCGGTACACCTCAGAACATTCCTCAAACACCCCACACACCGCCTGTACACCCTCCAAACATTCCTCAAACACCCCACTCACCGCCGGTACACCTCAGAACATTCGTCAAACACCCCACACACCGCCGGTACACCTCCGAACATTTCTCAAACACCCCACAGACCGCCTGTACACACTCCAAAAATTCCTCAAACACCCCACACACCGCCTGTACACACTCCAAACATTCCTCAAACACCCCACACACCGCCTGTACACACTCCAAACATTCCTCAAACACCCCACTCACCGCCGGTACACACTCCAAACATTCCTCAAACACCCCACTCACCGCCGGTACACCTCAGAACATTCGTCAAACACCCCACACACCGCCGGTACACCTCCGAACATTTCTCAAACACCCCACAGACCGCCTGTACACACTCCAAACATTTCTCAAACACCCCACTCACCGTCGGTACACCTCAGAACATTTCTCAAACACCCCACTCACCGCCGGTACACCTCAGAACATTCGTCAAACACCCCACAGACCGCCTGTACACCTCAGAACATTCGTCAAACACCCCACAGACCGCCTGTACACACTCCAAACATTCCTCAAACACCCCACTCACCGCCGGTACACCTCAGAAAATTCGTCAAACACCCCACAGACCGCCTGTACACCTCAGAACATTCTTCAAACACCCCACACACCGCCTGTACACCCTCCAAACATTCCTCAAACACCCCACTCACTGCCGGTACACCTCAGAACATTCCTCAAACACCCCACACACCGCCTGTACACCCTCCAAACATTCCTCAAACACCCCACTCACCGCCGGTACACCTCAGAACATTCCTCAAACACCCCACACACCACCTGTACACACTCCAAACATTCCTCAAACACCCCACTCACCGCCGGTACACCTCAGAACATTCCTCAAACACCCCACACACCACCTGTACACACTCCAAACATTCCTCAAACACCCCACTCACTGCCGGTACACCTCAGAACATTCGTCAAACACCCCACACTCAGCCTGCACACTCTCCGAACATTTCTCAAACACCCCACAGAGACCGCCTGTAAACCCTTCAAACATTCCGTAATCACCGCACACACACCTCCGGTACACCCCAGATCATTTATCAAACACCCCACACATCAATTTAGAGAAAAATCACCAGATCCGCTGAGTGCATGGATCCAGGCTCCACAATAATTGATCCACAGACGGGTTAGGATGAAGGAGTGTCACTAACAGTTTTTGTGGGACATTTTTCCTCTGTCTCTGATTTTTCCGTGTCAGATATGTTTTAACATTTAAAATAGAAGTCTGTTTTTATCGACTTGCTGGATCTCCTGCCATCTCTCCGATTGCAGTTGGATTACTCTTATAAACCACCTACAGAACCTGAGGGAACCCCCTGCATTAACCCCTTGAAACCCTGCACAACCCCCACACTGCCGTGACGTTCACTGCACACCCCCCCACACACAGCCTTCACACAATCCCCACACGTCTCCCACACCTACTACACATGACAACTGCAACCCACAACACCCTACAGACCCCCTGCACACCCCAGACACAAGTGCTCACACCCCGTGAACTTCCCCTGCACCCCTACTGCTTCTATCACTCGTCTTATTACGGCACTATTCCTGTGTCCTGTGTGTATAATATGTGACCCCTCAGATTCTGGGATCTATCTGACCCCTGATGAAGAGATGGACCAGTTTGGAAGCTGCGATCTGTCATCACCATCTCAGCCATTGAAAAAGACTGAGGACTCAATTCTGTGATCGGCGGCTGCGGTGATTTATACCGATCACATGATTGATTATATAAATAACTATATTGTAAATTCAATTATTATTTTCTTTATTTAATACGTGGTTTTAATATTTTCCATTCACGTCAGTCCCCGCCCCCGAGGAGCTCAGAATCCCACATGTCAGACCCATATGCATATAATATCATGTAGAACTCTGGTATTGAAATGTTGACATTTTATGAGTTGATAGAATGTCCTCTATATAGGATAGCACCTCTCTATAAGACACTTTATGGCAGTCTACTCAAAAACCCTTAAAAATTGTCTCCAATAATTAAATAGATTTACGTTCACCCCCATCCGTGTCAATAAATCAATCCTCCTGATGGGATCTCTGCTCTCTGTTATCCATTTTTTTAAATCTTCCCACTTGGCAATTTCTGTGTCCAATTTTTTCTGTACTTTCTCCAGGCCTCTATAATGGGCAAATTCTAATAAGATTTTCTTCCTCTCCATCTTCTCCTTTCCAGGATTTCGAGTCTCCTCCATCCGGAACTCCACATCTCTCATGATCTCGTACAGACACTTTAGGATCCCCTCATGTTTCCCCCGAGTTTTTCCATGATCCTCCACTGTGTAATTGTCTACGGGGAATATGTTGTCCACTCCCATCCTCCTGAACTTCTCCTGAATATCTGGGAGATTATCACTCAGCTTACGGTTGATGACCACGGTGGGGAAGAGTCCTAGGAGATAATGGTGCAGAGGATTCATATTGTACAAGTAATGCAGGTTATTGCTCTTACTTAATGGCTCTATGTCTTAGATCTATTCATCAGAGGTCTATGGATCTGTCCCTCAGCTCTTGCCTGGTTCCTCCTCTCAATGCAGATCCAGGCAGTAGCTCGATCTACCCACCATTCTCCAGCCATGGAGCTATGGTTGGAGACTGCTGAGATTGTCCCTGTCTCCTTTCCTCTCTCTGTGATATGAACATGGCCAACTAGGAGGTGAACCACAGGATGAAAATGATTCAATAAATCAAACATGGAGGAGAAAACACAAATCACTTTGTATGGAACACACAGCGGACAGATAATTTAAGATATTTAGATTCCCAGATGAGTCCAGTCATAGATGTTAGGCATCCAGAATCTGACCGCTAATCACAGGGCCGTTGTCTCTTTCTCAGAAATAATGACTGGTCAGGTCTCATGGTTGTCCTTCTCTCTGTCACTGTCAGCATCTAAGGTGGCCAGGATCATATTTGGGCTGCTATAACCGTGAGACTACAGCAGTATTATTCTACGTACCATAGGATGGGGCAGTAAGGCTGAAAGATGGAAGGTTGGAAAAAAAAGCTTAGGAAGGAAGCTGCAATGATCCAGGTGGGAGAGGATGAGGATGTGGACCAGCATTGATGCATTGCTGACAAATCGGCTTGATGTTGGAGAAACTAAAGATCTAAGACACGTTTTTAAGTTGGAGGCGACAGTGGGTGGTGTTGGTTGGATGAGTCGGTTGAAATACGGTGCGGAGTATAAGGTTATATATAGTCAGGGGACTTGTCAGACTGGGGAACGTGTGGAGTCATTCATTGTTCTTGGTAGGACTGGCAAAGAAGTGAGTGAAATGGAGGAAAGATCATGTATTTGGTTTAATGTATAACGCGTTTTATAAATCGAGAAGAGCAGAAGGCGAATATATAACTTGATAGTTTGGAAATCTGTAAAGCAGAAAGGTGACATCTGGGCCAGACAGTATGAGCATAAAAGTGGTACTGAAAGCTGTGCCAACGACTGGTTTCAGGAACAGCGTTTAAATGAAGAAGATTAAGGGTCTCAAAGCTTTGATGGACATCAACAGAGGGCAAGGAGAGGTGATGTGTAAGTAGTAGAAGCTAAACTCACAGCTAGGTGACACTTGAGAAGATGCAAAAATGAGGCCAAGTCTGTCATCACAAACAAAAGGTAAGAGATGACCATGACCAAGACAGAGAGCAAGTAGAGAATGAGGACCACAAAGCAATGAGGAAGGCAGAGGACAGATGTAGAAAAATAATGATTTAATGTAGAAGGATGTAGACAGGTCTAGACAGAGGACAGGTTTGAAATTAAAACGCTGGCACAAGGCCCCCAACCGGCATCGTAACGTCAACTGTATCAGCATCCTGATCCTGAATGCCAATACAGTTGAAAACATTGGTGGGAGAGGAAGCCTCAGCTGACCCGCCACCTCCCATCACTCTCATCATTCCCCTCTGCGTCTGAGGTTGGTCACGTCTCAGAACAGAGAGGGTGCGATGACATTACTACAGCGTGACCTCTGTGCCGAGCAGTGCACAGGGTCAGAAGACGAGCTGTAGAGTCTGGAGCAGAGGGAAACGGGAGATGTGAGTATTTATTTATTTATTTTTTATGTATATGTGGTGCCCATAATACTATATGGAGGACCATGTTTTGCCCATAATACTGTAAGGAGGACCATGTGGTGCTCATTATACTGTAAGGAGGATGTTGTGGTGCCCATAATACTGTAAAGAGGACCATGTGGTGCCCATAATGCTGTAAAGTAATATAGAGAATGTTCAGCACAGCCGAAGGAAGGAGGTGCACGGTCATAGGTTCCCAAGCCTCAATATATAGATAATAAGTGACTGGCACACTCCGGACGTGTTGTGATGCAAAATCGGGGTTTATTATACATACAGTAACACAAACGTTTCGGTCGTAACTGGACCTTCATCAGTGTGCTAGATAACTAGTATGTTGAAGGAGCCCCGAAGGTTAGAACTGATGCAATTTAGTTCTAACCTTCGGGGCTCCTTCAACATACTAGTTATCTAGCACACTGATGAAGGTCCAGTTACGACCGAAACTTTTGTGTTACTGTATGTATAATAAACCCCGATTTTGCATCACAACACGTCCGGAGTGTGCTAGTCACTTATTATTCATAATACTGTAAAGAGGACCATGTGGTGCTCATTATACTGTAAGGAGGACCATGTGGTGGCCATAATACTGTATAGAGTACTATGTGGTGCCCATTATACTTGTCACGGGGCTACCGCGACAGAGAGGTTCCAGAAAACCGCAGCGCTCTGGGCCTCGTTCACACACAGTGAACAGAAGCTCTTCTCCTGTATTTTGACCTGGCTGCTTTGTGCCAGCAGTGCAGGAGTTAACCTTATTTGCTGAGTTGCTGTGAGCTGGGTCTCTCAGCTGAAGTGGATTTTTGTAATCTCATCCTCTATATAGACCCAGCCTTGACTACAGCTAGTGTCAGTGATCAGTTCTGCTGCCTGGCTTGGAGGTTGAAGGAGAGTGATATTTAGAGCTTGGAGGTTTATTACAGAGATTGGTGTCTGCTGTTTTGGTTGCTTGTTAAACCTGTTTTCCTTCCTAGTTTTCTCCTTCTCTTCCCTTCTATGTGTACCCTCTGTGGTTGTGTGAGCATTTGGTGAGTTTGAGATTTTAGTTACCTTGTCTGTATACCCTGTTTATTGTTGTGTTTATACACTGGTGCAGTCCTCCTCCCTGGGGGGGGAGAGGGGGCCACTTATAGGGCCTGCACAGGAGACAGGGATACGCTGGCGGCTTAGGCCTCCTAACCATCATAGGTACCCTTGAGATAAGGGAAAGTCAGGGCCCCATTATAGTGGCAGGGACAGGTGCGGGTCCCAGTATGCCGTCCTGCCCCTTTATCGCCTTTTACGGCGTGACAATACTGTATAGAAAACTATATTATGCCCATTATAGTGTATGGAGGACTATGTGGTGTCCATAATACTGTATGGAGGACTACATGGTGCCCATAATACTGTTTGGAGGGCTATCTGGGGACCATTATACTGTTTGCAGGGATATGTGGGGCTATTATATTGTTTGGAGGGCTATGTGGGGCTATATTAGGTTTTTGAGGAGGGGGCAAATAGAACTTCTGCTGTGGAGAGTTATGATTTCTATGTATGAGAAGCAGAAGAAGCAGAGGAGACATCTAGAAGGAGGAGCACAGAGTGATGTAGAAGGCAGAGCACAGGTCTAGGAGGAGTAGCACAGAGTAATGTAGAAGGCAGAGGACAGGTCTAGGAGGAGGAGCACAGAGTAATGTAGAAGGCAGGGGACAGGTCTAGGAGGAGGAGCACAGAGTAATGTAGAAGGCAGAGCACAGGTCTAGAAGGAGCACAGAGTAATGTAGAAGGCAGAGGACAGGTCTAGGAGGAGGAGCACAGAGTAATGTACAAGGCAGGGGACAGGTCTAGGAGAAGGAGCACAGAGTAATGTAGAAGGCAGGGGACAGGTCTAGGAGGAGGAGCACAGAGTAATGTAGAAGGCAGGGGACAGGTCTAGAAGGAGCACAGAGTAATGTAGAAGGCAGAGAACAGGTCTAGGAAAAGAAGCACAGAGTGATGTAGAAGGCAGAGGACAGGTGTAGGAAGAGGCGCACAGAGTAATGTAGAAGGTAGAGGACAGGTCTAGAAGGAGGAGCATGGAGTAATGTAGAAGGCAGAGGACAGGTCTAGGAGTAGGAGCACAGAGTAATGTAAAAGGCAGAGGACTGATCTAGGAGGAGGAGCATACAGTAATGTAGAAGGCAGAGGACAGGTCTAGGAGCAGGAGCACAGAGTAATGTAGGAGGCAGAGGACTGGTCTAGGAGGACGAGCATACAGTAATGTAGAAGGCAGAGGACAGGTCTAGGAGGAGGAGCACAGAGTAATGAAGGAGGCAGAGGACAGGTCTAGAAGGAGCAGCACAGAGTAATGTAGAAGGCAGAGGACAGGTCTAGAAGGTGCAGCACAGAGTAATGTAGAAGGCAGAGGATAGGTCTAGGAGGAGGAGCACAGAGTAATGTAGGAGGCAGAGGACTGATCTAGGAGGAGCAGCACAGAGTAATATAGGAGGCAGAGGACGGGTCTAGGAGGAGGAGCACAGGGTAATTAATAAGGCAGAGGACAGGTCTAGGAGGAGGAGCACAGAGTAATGTAGAAGGTAGATGACAGGTCTAGGAGGAGGAGCACAGAGTAATATAGAAGGCAGAGGACAGGTCTAGGAGGAGAAGCACAGGGTAATGTAGAAGGCAGAGGACCGGTCTAGGACGAGGAGCACAGAGTAATGTAGAAGGTAGAGGACAAGTCTAGGAGGAGGAGCACAGAGTAATGTAGAGGGCAGAGGACAGGTCTAGGAGGAGGAGCACAGAGTAATGTAGAAGGCAGAGGACATATCTAGGAGGAGGAGCACAGAGTAATGTAGAAGGCAGAGGACAGGTCTAGGAGGAGCACAGAGTAATGTAGAAGGTAGAAGACAGGTCTAGGAGGAGGAGCACAGAGTAATGTAGAAGGCAGAGGACATATCTAGGAGGAGAAGCACAGAGTAATGTAGAAAGCAGAGGTCAGGTCTAGGAGGAGGAGTACAGAGTAATGTAGAAGGCAGAGGACAGGTCTAGGAGGAGGAGCACAGAGTAATGTAGAAGGTAGGGGACAGGTCTAGGAGGAGGAGCACAGAGTAATGTAGAAGGCAGACGACAGGTCTAGGAGGAGGAGCACAGAGTAATGTAGAAGGCAGAGGACAGGTCTAGGAGGAGGAGCACAGAGTAATGTAGAAGGCAGAGGACAGGTCTAGGAGGAGGAGCACAGAGTAATGTAGAAGGCAGAGGACAGGTCTAGGAGGAGGAGCACAGAGTAATGTAGAAGGTTGAGGACAAGTCTAGGAGGAGGAGCACAGAGTAATGTAGAAGGCAGAGGACAGGTCCAGGAGGAGGAGCACAGAGTAATATAGAAGACAGAGGACAGGACTAGGAGGAGGAGCACAGAGTAATGTAGAAGGTAGAGGACAGGTCTAGGAGGAGGAGCACAGAGTAATGTAGAAGGCAGAGGACAGGTCTAGGAGGAGGAGCACAGAGTAATGTAGAAGGCAGAGGACAGGTCTAGGAGGAGGAGCACAGAGTAATGTAGAAGGTAGAAGACAGGTCTAGGAGGAGGAGCACAGAGTAATGTAGAAGGCAGAGGACATATCTAGGAGGAGAAGCACAGAGTAATGTAGAAGGCAGAGGACAGGTCTAGGAGGAGGAGCACAGAGTAATGTAGAAGGCAGAGGACAGGTCTAGGAGGAGGAGCACAGAGTAATGTAGAAGGCAGAGGACATGTCTAGGAGGAGGAGCACAGAGTAATGTAGAAGGCAGAGGACAGGTCTAGGAGGAGGAGCACAGAGTAATGTAGAAGGTAGAAGACAGGTCTAGGAGGAGGAGCACAGAGTAATGTAGAAGACAGAGGACATATCTAGGAGGAGAAGCACAGAGTAATGTAGAAGGCAGAGGTCAGGTCTAGGAGGAGGAGTACAGAGTAATGTAGAAGGCAGAGGACAGGTCTAGGAGAAGGAGCACAGAGTAATGTAGAAGGTAGAGGACAGGTCTAGGAGGAGGAGCACAGAGTAATGTAGAAGGCAGACGACAGGTCTAGGAGGAGGAGCACAGAGTAATGTAGAAGGCAGAGGACAGGTCTAGGAGGAGGAGCACAGAGTAATGTAGAAGGCAGAGGACAGGTCTAGGAGGAGGAGCACAGAGTAATGCAGAAGGCAGAGGACAGGTCTAGGAGGAGGAGCACAGAGTAATGTAGAAGGTAGAGGACAGGTCTAGGAGGAGGAGCACAGAGTAATGTAGAAGGCAGAGGACAGGTCTAGGAGGAGGAGCACAGAGTAATGTAGAAGGCAGAGGACAGGTCTAGGAGGAGGACCACAGAATAATGTAGAAGGCAGAGGACAGGTCTAGGAGGAGGAGCACAGAGTAATGTAGAAGGTAGAGGACAGGTCTAGGAGTAGGAGCACAGAATAATGTAGAAAGCAGAGGACAGGTCTAGGAGGAGGAGCACAGAGTAATGTAGAAGGCAGAGGACAGGTCTAGGAGGAGGAGCACAGAGTAATGTAGAAGGCAGAGGACAGGTCTAGGAGGAGGAGCACAGAGTAATGTAGAAGGTAGAAGACAGGTCTAGGAGGAGGAACACAGAGTAATGTAGAAGGCAGAGGACAGGTCTTGGAGGAGGCGCACAGAGTAATGTAGAAGGCAGAGGACAGGTCTAGGAAGAGGAGCACAGAGTAATGTAGAAGGCAAAGGATTATATTTATTCTATTTACATTACAATAAAATGAATTGTGTTGGTGATATGAGGCATTACCTGCACCAGGAGGTCACGCTCAGCTATGTGTATTGCACGGTTATTCTAGACACTGTATGTTATTATATATATAGATACTATATGACACATATGGATACAATCTTGTTCTGTTGTTACCTGTTATTTTTTTGGCCTTAGTGAGGATTTCCTTCAGCTCGCTTTCTTCTGCGGAGGCGATCTGTGTGTTCGCACTGTGAGATAACGGCGAATGACACCATGATTACCTCTGGAGATGTCATGGAGCAGAGGCTCTCAGAGATATTTCATCTTCTCGTACTGTAGAACATCTGTAGATATAAATGTGGAGGTCTCACCTGTAGACGAACACAGGAACGATGAAATCTGCTGAGCGATCCACTAAGTCTGCGGTCAGCACTATGTTCACCATGTCTTCATAGTCAGGGCGCCATCTGACTTCACAGCCCAAAGGCAGAAAGTTCCCTGGATCGTGGAGAAGAGACATCTGATAAATGTCATGGAGTCACTCACCAAACTTCTTTTCTTCTTCTATGGCTGTGGTGTCTTCTGTCATACTGTTCTGTATCTGCATATTATACTGTATGGGGTCCAGAGAGTTGCATATTAGGGGCATTTTTAAGCTGAACTCAGCCATGGACCTGGGCATACAGGTTACAATGTAGCTAAAACAACATTTCTCAATGTCAGGCAGCTGCTGCAAAAGCAAATAGGATTTTATGGTTTATGGAAAAAGAGATAAATACCTGTGAGCAAAGATAAAATCTCTCTATAAATTACGGCATCTCACACAATGGGTGGGTGTATGGAATTGGCTTCAGAGGATGACACACAGCCGGCATCGGCCTGTAATAGCAGCAATCGGTGCTAGCTCAGATCGCGGCTGGTATCCTCTGAAATGCTGCTGACAATCTCTGACATCATCATGTGAGGTGCTTGCTGTTTTGGGGGCCTCCTTCGATGAGATTATTGGGTGCTGATTGGTTGACTTGACAGCTGGGAGCCCGGTAGAGGGCCACATGACTGCCATGTCCGTCATCCTGTCAGTCTCATCCACAGACTGAGCTTCTCGGGAGACTGTGATTTTACCAGATACAGAAATAATAGTGCGACACATAGTGATCAGTGACCACAGGCTCAAGTTCCTCTAGAGTCATGTAAAAAATATATATTTTTACACAAATTAAAACAATTTAAAAAAACCATAAAAACACGGATCCCTCCCCTTTGACCACATTAAAAGTGAAGGAGTATCAAAAATTAAAAATATATAATATATTGGCTATCACCCCATTTGTAAGTCTGACCTAGCAAAACAAAAAATTATTAGACCCTTACAAATCATAAATTATGAATGTTAAAAATGCCAGAATTTCCAATACCTTCAGAACAGCAAAAACAAACAAAATGGTGGATTCACGTTGTTTTTTTGCGTTTCATGAATTTGGATTTTTTTTCTTATTTTCCAGTCCGTTATTTGACTTTGGTAAAGTTAAGGGTGTCACTCAAAACTTCTCACAAAACACAACCCTCATACGGCTACATAGAAAGAAACTAACAAGTTGTGAGACTGGGAACAAGGGAAGGAAAAAACAAAGGCACAAAAGCAAAAAACTGGGCAGTCATGTAGGCCCACATCTAGGACGGTGAATGACCTGATCGGTGCCTGCTCCGCGCCTTCGAGACATCGGGGCTCCCAAAATTGGAACCATTTCTGTTTGCATTTTACATTATTGGGGCATTTCAGGAATTTGTCGGTATAATAATGGAATCAATTTATCATCGGCATTGTATCATGATAGAAAATCATCTCCAGCACTCACCCAGCTGGGCGTAGATCTCCCCGGTCTCATCCTTGTTCATTTTGGCACATCCTCGGTTGTCCACCAAGCTGATGGTCTCCGTCAGCTCATACGCATTCCTTATCATGGTCTCGGGCTTCTCCGCTGACCCGGCCACCTTAGCATGGGCCTTATAGGGTCCATCATCAACCACGTACTTACAGGAGTTGATGAAGGAGGATTTTCCATGACCGGGGTAACCGAAGAGCTGCAGGAGAACCCGGGAGTATCCCTGATTACCCAGAGCCCCGTTATCTAGGCTGAACTTCTTGATATAATCCTTCATGGATCGAGAATCCATAGCTGGTTCTGGAGCAGCCGGTTCTGTATAGAGGAACCGGTCTTGTGGAGAGGAGTCAGTTCTGTAGAGAGGAACCGGTTCTGGTGAGAGGAGCTGGATCTGTGTAGAAGAACCGGTTCTGAGTAGCGATGCTGGATCTGTGTAGAAGAGCCGGTTCTGATGAGAGGAGCTGGATCTGTGTAGAGGAGCAGGTTCTGTGTAGAGGAGCCGGTTCTGTGTGGAATGGAGCAGTTATTCTACCTTTCTCAGATATGGAGCAAGTGGAAATATTCACCGTATTTAGAAGAAGAAAGTGAAAGTAAAAGTTTGCGCTTCCTGATACTTCTATATAAAGTACGCCATGTTAACCCTTTGTGGAGAAGAAAAAGCTGCCCTTCCCCCTCTCCTTAGCAGGACCCACAGGACCACCCCCAGGACCCCATAACCTTAACGGGGGAAGGGATTTCTAATATTAAATGGCTCCTTCTTCTGAGGTTTCCTCACTAGTGGTGAGTGATCGTCACTGATTGATACTGGGGTACGCTCTTTACTCGATCGAGTATCACAGCGCTCGATTGCCATGCTCAAGTCCCCACCCGCTTTTTTGGCGGCTGATAGTCAGCCAATAATTATGCGAGGTTGCCTGCGGTACACAGTAATGGCGGAGTCATGTTAGCTACTGGCATTACTGTGATTGCCGGTGTCATGGGGTGTTATATAAATGCAGTGATGTGATGCTCCACACACACACCACACACCACCTCCACACGCCACAGCTAAACAAACCTACTTCTCATCTCTCATATCCAACCCTAAACAGCTATTCAACACCTTAAATTCTCTCCTCCGTCCCCCAGCACCTCCTCCCTCCCCACTCAACTCAGCTGAAGACTTTGCCTCATTTTTCAAGCAGAAGATTGAAAGCATCAGAGACAGTTTTAGTCAACAACCCCAAGAGCCCTTCCTCCCAACTTCCCAGCCCTCCGCCTCCCAAACCAACTTCTCCACCACTACAGAAGATCAACTCTCCACTCTACTCTCAAGATCACATCTCACCACCTGTGCACTTGACCCTCTCCCATCCCACTTCATCCCAAACCTCACCACTAGGGTTGAGCGACCTTGACCTTTTTAGAGTCGAGTCGGGTTTCGCGAAACCCGACTATCTCAAAAGTCGAGTTGAGTGGAATCGGCCGATTATTGCGAAAAGTCGGGGATCGACCGAAACACGAAACCCAATGCAAGTCAATAGGGGAGCATAGTCGGCAGTGAGTAGAGGCCAGGAAAACATGTACAGTGCCCATTTTAATGGCAAAAACATCCATTCTTGTTACTGAAGCTTGTCAATCTTAATTTAGCTTATAATAGTAAGGCATTTGAAATTGGGGGTCATTTGGCTAAAGTTGTGGGGGGTAGGGCTGGTTCAAGCAATTAGTGGGCCAAGGACATCTGGACCATGTCACGGCAGTGGAGCAGGGAGAGGTAAGTATTTCAACTTTGCAAGTGCTGTGATCCTGAGCAAGCAGGGGGGGCCCACTAGTTGGCATTGGCACTGGCACAGGGCCCCTCAAAGTACAGCGGTGTGTTTGCACGGCGGGGGCGCCTCCCACCGGCAGCAACACTTTTGCGTACTATGAGGGGCCCTGTGCCAGTGACGTCGCCAACGAGTATTCCTCCCCCCACCTGATGAAGGAACCTGCACCTTCATCTGCACCTTCCTCTTTGTCCCCGTGTAAGGTGGTATGGTATGCGGGAAGGGGGACCTGACTTTCAGCAGGGTCACAATATTGCAGTGTAGCGTGCACGGGGAATGTTGCATTATGGGTCAATGTACCAGCAGACTCATCTATCACTGGCTGGGCAATGGGCAGGATGAGGGGGAAACAGATATGGGCCCAAAGAATAAAGTGGGCTAAATGCAGTTCAAAATTGGTAACACAGGACTAACCAGGGGGCATTGTTTTGTTCAGTGGAGGACAACTGGAATGAGAGGCTGACACAGAGAGTAGGCCCAAATCAGTAAGTATTCTAAATGCAGTTCAAAATTGGCAACAGTAGTAAACCGGCGGCACAGCTTTGTTCACTGTAGGAGAACAGCAAGGAGCGGCAGACACAGATAGAAGGCCCCAACCCAACTAGTAGGCCTAATGGAGAGGAAACCTGGGGAACACCTTGGAGTGGAACACACCGTCTCTACACCTCAGACCCAACTTGTAGGCCTAATGCAGGTGTTGTTTTCAACAACTACTAAACGAGAGCCAGAAGATTGAAGCAATGGAGAGGCAACCTGGAGAACACCTTGGAGCGGAAGACACCGTCTATACACCCCAGACCCAACTTGTAGGCCGAATGCAGTGTTGTTTTCAACAACTACTAAACAAGAGCTTTAAGATTGAAGCAATGGAGAGGCAACCTGGGGAACACCTTGGAGCGGAAGACACCGTCTCTACACCCCAGACCCAACTTGTAGGCCGAATGCAGTGTTGTTTTCAACAACTACTAAACGAGAGCTAGAAGCTCTAAGCTATGGAGAGGAAACCTGGGGAACACCTTGGAGCGGCAGACACTGTTAGTAGGCCCTACCAAAGTAGTAGTAGTAGCCTGTTATGACCTGGTGGTTAGGAGCACCCGGCACGACCTGATAGTTAAACTCACACAGGACAAGCTCTGGGATGTGGGAGCTCTGCTGACCGCAAGCCTTAATCCTATCACACACACTAGAAATAGCTGTGGAGCGTTCCTGACTCTCCCTAGACGCCTCTTTCACAGCCTAAGAGCTAACTAGCCCTAGAGATAGAAAATAAAGCCTACCTTGCCTCAGAGAAATTCCCCAAAGGAAAAGGCAGCCCCCCACATATATTGACTGTGAGTAAAGATGAAGTCACAAACGCAGAAATGAAACAGGTTTCAGCAAAGGGAGGCCAGACTTACTAAACAGACAGAGGATAGGAAAGGTATCTTTGCGGTCAGCACAAAAACTACAAAAGACCACGCAGAGTGTGCAAAAAGACCTCCGCACCGACTCACGGTGCGGAGGTGCCACTCTGCATCCCAGAGCTTCCAGCTAGCAAGGCAAAATCATGATAGCCAACTGGACAAGGAAACAATGAACAAATAATTAACTAGCAGGGACTTAGCTTCTGCTGGAGTAGACAGGTCACCAGGAAGATCCAAGAGCGAACTGAACCAATGCAGAAACATTGACAGCTGGCATGGAGTAACGATCTGAGTGGAGTTAAATAGAGCAGCCAGCCAACGAATAAACTCCGTCACCTGTGTAAGGAACCTCAGAAGCAGCAGCTTCACTCACAGCCACCAGAGGGAGTCCATGGACAGAACTCGCCGAAGTACCATCACGACCGCAGGAGGGAGTTCGACAACAGAATTCACAACAGTAGCCCCAATGCAGTTTTCAAATTCCTATAGGCTGAAAACCAGACTATTGACACTCAGCTTTTTTAAAAGGAGGACAGCTGTATTGAGTGGCGCAGACAGACACAGGTAGTAGGCCTTAAACACAACATTTGGCTCAATGCAGTTTAAAAAAAGGTTACAGGGGTACACAGGCAGCATTGGTCTGTTCAGTGGAGGACAATTTCAATTATGGACCACAGACAGAGTTTGTATGCCTACTATTAAAAAAAGGATGCTCTATGCAATTTAAAATAAGTTCCAGGGCTACACGGGCAGCAGTGGACAGGTCACTGGAGGACTAGTGGAAGGAGGGACCGCAGACAGGCGTAGTAGGCCTAACATAACAAAATTTGGCTGTAGGCACTTTTAAATTGGTTCCAGGGGTACACAGGCAGCAGTGGTCTGGTCAGTGGAGGACTAGTGGAAGGAGGGACCGCAGACAGGCGTAGTAGGCCTAACATAACAAAATTTGGCTGTAGGCACTTGCAATTCTCTTGCAGGGGTACACAGGCAGCATTGGTGTTGTCAGCGGAGGCCGATTGTAATGAGTGTCTGCCAGTTAGTACTCCAAAAAAATAAATAGATGTTAATGTCTCGCATTACAACAAAACCAAAACACAAAAGGGTGCAATCATTAGGTACAGGGGTGGGCTCCTCTGCTGAGTTTCAGACCTAGTAATTTGGTGCTAATTATTTACTGGTGAAAATATAGGACACTGCCCCTGACTATGTTAAGTACCATCATACATGTCAACACAATGGTATTGTCAGTGCCAGGCATTGATGATGTCAGCGCATAGACTAAACATTGGTGGAACTGTGAGAGATAATTGTGCAAGTGGTAGAGCACTGTTTGAGCTGGGGGTGGGGGAACTCTCTTGTGGCCAGCGGTACAGGCCCAGGGCCCCTCATGTTACAACAGTGTGTCTGACGTTGGGTGCGCACCACCACCGCCAGAGACACGTTATTGTACTATGAGGGACCCAGTGGCAGTGCCGTCGACCAAAAGCGGGCACACCCACCTCTTCAGAAAAAAAACAGCACTCTCATGGGTGCTTGCGCAAAGTGGCGAGACCACGGCCCCGTGGGGGGAGTTTGGCCATTTAGAGAGGTGTAAACATGTCGTATGCTGGATAATCAGCTGCTGCAAATTACGCGATTGGAAAAGTCAGTCAGAGTAGTCCACAAGCAAGACCTTTTCATAGGAAAGCTAGGTGTCAGCCGAGCAAGGTGGGGCATAAGAATTCGAAATCCAGTTGTGGTTCATTTTAATGAAGGTTAGATCATCTACATTTTGGGTAGCCAGACGAGTCCTTTTTCGGTTAATATTGAACCTGCAGCACTGAATACTCTTTCTGATAGCACACTAGCTGCTGGGCAAGCAAGCTCCTGCAATGCATATTCTGCCAATTCTGGCCAGGTGTCTAATTTGGATGCCCAGTAATCAAATGGGAATGACGGTTGAGGGAGAACATCGATTAGGTATGAAAAATACTTAGTAACCATACTGGACAAATGTTGTCTCCTGTCACTTTGAATTGATGCTGCAGTACCTGTCCTGTCTGCGGTCATAGCAAAATCACTCCACAACCTGGTCAGAAAACCCCTCTGTCCAACGCCAGTTCTGATTTCTGCCCCTCTAACTCCTCTGGTCTGCTGGCCCCTGCAGCTCGTGTGAGAACGATCACCGTCGCTGTGTGCTGGGAATGCCTGAAGCAAACGGTCAACAAGAGTTGATTGTTTGGTTGCTAATATTAGTTCCAAGTTCTCATGTGGCATAATATTTTGCAATTTGCCTTTATAGTGAGGATCAAGGAGGCAGGCCAACCAGTAATCGTCATCGTTCATCATTTTAGTAATTTTCTGCCACCGATATACGTGGATGAGATGTGTCTGAGGGATGTGATCACAAATCGCTATATAAACAATGGCAGGTAGCGTTACTCGCCAACCTGTGCCACCAGTCTCTATCAGCCGCGCGTGGTGATCCGGAAGGATGATGCAGTGATACATTCAACAGGTTGATTTACAGTACCTTGGTGAGATGAGGACTGTAGGTTAGAGCTGTTACAGAATCACCAGATAGAGATAATAGAAGCTTCAGGTTAGAGGTAACAAGAGAATCCTTCTCCAGCTCTGCAGCACATGTGTATTCCAAGATGGCACGGAGTACAAAACAGGAAGAGAAGGAAAAAGATAGGAGGAGCTAAAGACAGAAAGGTGTTGTGGGAAAATTCCATAACAAATATTAAAGTGACATAGCAAACGGCCAGTAGATGGCAGCAAAGTATAACAAATGATAGAACCAGGCTTATTAGCACTACATAATGTCCATGTATGGGTGAAAGTCTATCATAATAAACTGAGCAGCACACTCCCCGTCTGAAATCCTTGGATTTCACTATACCATAAGTCTCGAATTGGGAGTGTTCACCAGAAGTGCATGGAGGGATACCTCAACCTGTAAGATAAAAACAACGCATGCAATGCAACAATAACATATTGAATAACAAGTCTAGAACGATTTCTTGAAGTAATCCAAAGGATAACCCATCTTCGGATTGGAGAAGCCGCGCTAGGCCAAACTGTCTCCAACCCATTTGTAATCCAAAGGTTGAAGTTCCTTGAAAGAGTTCCTACTGACTGGATGGATAATCAATCCTCAACCGGTAAGAGTAAGATAATCTCTGATATAGGCCTAATGAAAGATTTGGGGTCACCTTGTTTAGTAACTGTCACTTCTACCTTGCGTACCTTGCCATCGTCACTTGGAAAGGTTTTAGCTATAAGTCCCATAGGCCATTTGTTTCTTTCCTCCTTCTGGTCTTTCATGAGGATAATATCTCCTACTTGTAAATTTGGCTTTACTTGTTGCCATTTTCTTCGTTTTTGGAGAAGTGTCAGGTACTCCCTCTTCCATCTATTCCAGAAACAATTAGCCAGATGTTGCACATATTTCCACCGTCTCTGATATTTGTTACCGGACACAGAGTCTTCAGGCGGGTTAGGAACAGTTCCAAGTTTCTGGGTGAGGAGAGTTGCTGGAGTGAGAATTGTAGGAGATTCTGGATCCGTAGATATGGGTACAAGTGGTCTTGAGTTTACTATAGCAGAGACTTCTGCTAAGAAAGTGGTCAAGGTCTCGTGAGTGAGTCTTGAAAGATTTGAGTCCATCAGCATAGATTCCAGTTCCTTGTGAAAAACATTCTGCTGCACATTGCGTATCACAATGAGTTCACTCAGAGCAATGTCTTCTGCAGAGAGAGGCTTATGGCAGATATGCCAACCGTGACAATCAGTGTTACTGTCCTTATTGCGATAGCATAGTACAATGTGTACTAACCTTGCAATGGCACGAACCAGCCTCGTCCATCTTGAGAAGCGATCAAAACGCTGACAGTCCAAGCCAACCTTCTCCTTGAATTTGGTGATGAAGGTGCTGACATCAGGACGGATCTCTGGGTCGACATCTGGATCCTCAAGGCTGAAGCTGTCTTCAACGGCAGTCTCTTTGCATTGTTCGTGAAGGAACTCCGTTCCAGTCAACCAAGAAGAGCTTGCGAAGGCACCAATAGACAATGGTCTAGTAGCAAGGTCTGCAGGGTTAAGATGGGATGGGACGTGCTGCCATTGCTGGGGTTTGGAGGATTTCCTGATCCTTTCCACTCGGTTACTGACATAGACGTAGAAGCGTTTCGTCTGGTTGTATATGTAGCCCAGAACTACCTTACTGTCTGTGTAGAATCTTGTGTCATCCACGTGAATAGCTAGTTCACTCTGTATGAAGTCTGCAATCTCTATGGCTAGTACAGCCCCACAGAGCTCAAGTCTGGGTATGGTGTGCTCGGGTTTAGGAGCCAGTTTAGCCTTTCCAAACAGAAATCCAACATGGGCTTCATTATTAGAGTCTACAACCTTCAAGTAAGCGACAGCGGCAATAGCTTCAGTGGAGGCATCAGCGAATACATGAATCTCCTTCCTTTGACTTGTAGTTAGGGATGCTGGAGTGTAACAACGTGGTATGTGGATCTTATCCAAGGCGCAAAGAGATTCTCTCCATGACTTCCACTTTAGTTGTTTGTCTGCAGGGAGTGGTATATCCCAGTCCTTAATGTACTCTGAGAGTTGTCTCAGCAGGAGCTTGCCTTGTATAGTCAGGGGTGCGACAAACCCAAGTGGATCATATAGACTGTTCACCACTGACACAACCCCACGCTTAGTAAATGGTTTTTCTGCACCACTAACCTGAAAGCTGAAGGAGTCATTTAGCAAGTTCCACCTCAGGCCTAGACTTCTCTGTACTGGTGGATTGTCTGAGCCTAGGTTCAAGTCCCTAAATTCTGCGGCATGATCATTAGGGTGAAAGGCCTTCATGACAACAGCACTATTGGAGGCAATTTTATGCAATCTTAAATGAGCTTTAGAAAGCATACCTTGTGTCCGTTGGAGCAGATCTATGGCTTCCTCCACTGTAGGAAGGGATTTAAGACCGTCGTCCACGTAGAAGTCCTTTTCAACGAACTGTTGGGCATCCTTCCCGAACTCTGCTGCACCATCGGAAGCGGTCCTACGTAGGCCGTAGGTGGCGACTGCAGGAGAAGGACTGTTTCCGAAAACGTGCACCTTCATGCGGTATTCGATCATTTCCTTCTTGGTGTCATTGTCTCGGTGCCATAGAAAACGGAGATAATTTCTGTGATCTTGTTGCACGATGAAACAATGGAACATTTGTTCGATGTCGGCGGTAATGGCGACCGGTTCCTTTCTGAATCTCATGAGCACTCCAACCAGGTTGTTAGTCAGGTTCGGACCAGTGAGGAGAACATCATTCAGAGATACGCCGTCATGTTTGGCGCTTGAATCGAACACCACTCTGATTTGTTTCGGCTTTCTTGGATGATACACTCCAAAGGAAGGTAGATACCAGCATTCTTCATCAGCTTGCAATGGTGGAGCTGGCTCTGCGTGATCATTGCGAAATATCTTGTCCATAAAAGCTATGAAATGTTCCTTCATTTCAGGCTTGTTCCTTAATGTTCTCTGCAGTGAGATGAATCTAGATAAGGCCTGTTCTCTGTTGTTAGGAAGCCTGGTCCTTGAAGCCTTGAAGGGTAAGGGAGCAACCCAGCGGTCCGATTCATTTTTGAAGAATCCACTGTCCATAATTTTAAGAAACTCCTTGTCTTCTATGGATAAGGCGACTTTGTTGTCATCTTTTGTTGTGTGAAACACTGTTCTCCCTAAGTCATCACCGTAGGCAGTGGGAATTATGTCAGGCTCCTGGATGCAATCAGAGAACCTCTCTTTCACTTCGTAGTGATGAAGGCATGGCTTAAAGTGAGTTGCGCGACCATTTTGGAGCACATACATTTTACAGGCGTTGACTTCGGATGCCTTGTGACTCCTATCCAGCCTAGGTCGAGTCTTTGGGCGTATGGAGCATCATCTGGGCCATTGCATTGTTGGCGTACCTTGTGGACCTTCAGAATGTCCCTTCCGAGTAGGATTAGAATATCAGCATTCATGTCCAGAGGAGGAATTTCATTAGTCAGGTGCCTCAAGTGGTGATGATGAAGTGCGGCTTCCGGAGTGGGAATCTCCTCCCTGTTATCAGGTATCTGGTCACATTCAATTAGGGTTGGCAAAGGTATATGCACGTTTCCCTTGATTGAAGAGACTATGTACCCAGAGGCTCTCCTGCCAGAAGTCTCAATATGACCAGAGCAGGTGTTGAGGGTGTATGGAGTCGTTTGTCCCTTTATGTTGAAGATCTCAAAGAATTTGGGCCTTGCTAGAGATCGGTTACTTTGCTCATCTATTATGGCATACATTTTTTAGACCTTGTCGGGTTGTCCTTCTGGATAGACCTTAATCAGACATACCTTGGCACAGCATTTAGGATCAGTCCCTTCTCCACATACCTCAGTAACATATACATAGTAACATAGTAACATAGTTAGTAAGGCCGAAAAAAGACATTTGTCCATCCAGTTCAGCCTATATTCCATCATAATAAATACCCAGATCTACGTCCTTCTACAGAACCTAATGATTGTATGATACAATATTGTTCTGCTCCAGGAAGACATCCAGGCCTCTCTTGAACCCCTCGACTGAGTTCGCCATCACCACCTCCTCAGGCAAGCAATTCCAGATTCTCACTGCCCTAACAGTAAAGAATCCTCTTCTATGTTGGTGGAAAAACCTTCTCTCCTCCAGACGCAAAGAATGCCCCCTTGTGCCCGTCACCTTCCTTGGTATAAACAGATCCTCAGCGAGATATTTGTATTGTCCCCTTATATACTTATACATGGTTATTAGATCGCCCCTCAGTCGTCTTTTTTCTAGACTAAATAATCCTAATTTCGCTAATCTATCTGGGTATTGTAGTTCTCCCATCCCCTTTATTAATTTTGTTGCCCTCCTTTGTACTCTCTCTAGTTCCATTATATCCTTCCTGAGCACCGGTGCCCAAAACTGGACACAGTACTCCATGTGCGGTCTAACTAGGGATTTGTACAGAGGCAGTATAATGCTCTCATCATGTGTATCCAGACCTCTTTTAATGCACCCCATGATCCTGTTTGCCTTGGCAGCTGCTGCCTGGCACTGGCTGCTCCAGGTAAGCTTATCATTAACTAGGATCCCCAAGTCCTTCTCCCTGTCAGATTTACCCAGTGGTTTCCCGTTCAGTGTGTAATGGTGATATTGATTCCCTCTTCCCATGTGTATAACCTTACATTTATCATTGTTAAACCTCATCTGCCACCTTTCAGCCCAAGTTTCCAACTTATCCAGATCCATCTGTAGCAGAATACTATCTTCTCTTGTATTAACTGCTTTACATAGTTTTGTATCATCTGCAAATATCGATATTTTACTGTGTAAACCTTCTACCAGATCATTAATGAATATGTTGAAGAGAACAGGTCCCAATACTGACCCCTGCGGTACCCCACTGGTCACAGCGACCCAGTTAGAGACTATACCATTTATAACCACCCTCTGCTTTCTATCACTAAGCCAGTTACTAACCCATTTACACACATTTTCCCCCAGACCAAGCATTCTCATTTTGTGTACCAACCTCTTGTGCGGCACGGTATCAAACGCTTTGGAAAAATCGAGATATACCACGTCCAATGACTCACCGTGGTCCAGTCTATAGCTTACCTCTTCATAAAAACTGATTAGATTGGTTTGACAGGAGCGATTTCTCATAAACCCATGCTGATATGGAGTTAGACAGTTATTCTCATTGAGATAATCCAGAATAACATCCCTCAGAAACCCTTCAAATATTTTACCAACAATAGAGGTTAGACTTACTGGCCTATAATTTCCAGGTTCACTTTTAGAGCCCTTTTTGAATATTGGCACCACATTTGCTATGCGCCAGTCCTGCGGAACAGACCCTGTCGCTATAGAGTCACTAAAAATAAGAAATAATGGTTTATCTATTACATTACTTAGTTCTCTTAGTACTCGTGGGTGTATGCCATCCAGACCCGGAGATTTATCTATTTTAATCTTATTTAGCCGGTTTCGCACCTCTTCTTGGGTTAGATTGGTGACCCTTAATATAGGGTTTTCATTGTTTCTTGGGATTTCACCTAGCATTTCATTTTCCACCGTGAATACCGTGGAGAAGAAGGTGTTTAATATGTTAGCTTTTTCCTCGTCATCTACAACCATTCTTTCCTCACTATTTTTTAAGGGGCCTACATTTTCAGTTTTTATTCTTTTACTATTGATATAGTTGAAGAACAGTTTGGGATTAGTTTTACTCTCCTTAGCAATGTGCTTCTCTGTTTCCTTTTTGGCAGCTTTAATTAGTTTTTTAGATAAAGTATTTTTCTCCCTCAGTACATGAGGAGGAAACAGCAGTTGCAGATGGGTCAGGAACTTTTGGCTCCCCGCCATGCTTTTGAGCAGGGTTGGATGCTGCAGAAGGTTGTGAGTTGTGTGGAGCTGGCGTGGGATGCATGGCTGTGACGTGTTTATCACTGCTGCATTCAGTGCACTTAATGGCAGCCTTACACTCCTTAGCGAGGTGGTCTGAGGAGGTGCAACACTTATAACATATCCCAAGCTCCTTGAGGGTATCTTTACGCTCCTGCAAATTCCTTGCTCTGAATCCACGGCATTCTTTAAGTGGGTGAGGCCTTTTGTGAATAGGGCACATGCGGTTACTGTCCATGACTTTAGGAGCAACATTATTTGTCTTAGTGAAGGCAGGTGTAGTAAGTGGAACGTCAGTCTTTCTCACGGATACTGCGTTCCTTGAATCTCTACGTTTGGCAATGTTATCATACCTTGTAGATGATGATGCTGATGGAGTAGGCTCAGTGAAGTTGAAGCTGGGATCATTCTTCTTCCGAGCTTGGTCACTGATGAACCTGGAAAAATATGAAAAGGGGGGAAAGGACACATCATGCTGCCTTTTATACCGTGAGCCGTGGTCTGCCCATTTATCCTGCATGCCGTGTGGCAACTTGGACACTATTGGATTAACGCCATGAGCAGTATCTAGGTAGCTCAGTCCTGAGAGACGTGGGTCTAATTTTGCCAATTCTATTTCCTTTAGCAGGTCGCTCAGATCTTGAAGTTTTCTATTGTCCTTGTTAGTTATCTTTGGGAAGGTTTGCAGTCTTTTAAATAAGGCACATTCTATAGCTTCTGAGCTGCCATAGGTTTGTTCCAGTCTCTCCCAGGCTGCAATAAGACCTGCATCTGAATAGTCCACATGAACTGCCCTTATTGTCTTTATGCGCTCTGCTGATTCAGGGCCTAACCAGTTAACAAGCAAATCCAGTTGTTCCTTGCCGGTGAGATTAAGGTCTTGGATCACTGCTTGAAAGGTGGATTTCCAGGCTCTATAATTCTCAGCACGATCATCAAACTTTGAGAGACTAATGTTTATTAACTCCCGGCGAATCATGTATCTGGCGAAGTCAGACATGTCCGATCTCCCGGTCATTGTTGCAGGATGAACTTGTGGTATCCGTAGGGAATGTAAGTTCTCTGGCTTATATGACTGCGACAAATCAGGACGAAATGATGCGGCATAAGGGTTAAACTGCGGTTTAGTCTCTATAGGGTCCGCTGGCTGTGGCCTAAATTGTGAGTTAGTGCTGGAAGTTACCTTGTCGGCAGTAGGTGGCGACATTTCTTGACTTGCGGGCGCATCCGTGTTAGAAACTGGAGGTGGTGCTGGTGCAGATGTTAGATGTCTTAGAACGTAGTCAGAGGTGCGATCAGCTGAGTCCTCCATTTCTTCTGGAATAAGACAGTCCGAGTTGTCTTCTTGTCCCAATGCTTGTTCAAGGACCTTCAGTTTAGCAAGGGCTGTTGCTTCTTCCCTTTCTGCTTGGAGTATTTTTAATTTCCTTTGAGCTTCCACTTCCACTTCAGCCTCCCTTTTAGCAAAGGAGCTTCTTACTCTAGCTTCCTCTGCAGCTGCACGGATCTCCAGTAGCTTGTCGGACAATGTTGACTTCCTGGAGTGAGATGATCTGGAAGACCGAGCTGTGATTTTGGTCGATGTTGTGCGATGTGACCTAACCTCTTGGAGGTGAGCGATGCGGCGTTCTGCTTTATCCTGGGCATCTCGCACTAATGAGGTCTTTTCTTGGAGAAGAGTTTCCCATTCAGCTAGTTCTGCATGGGCATCTTCCATGTCACAGTTACTCAGAAATGTGATGTACTTTGCAGACAGTCTCTGGTAGCGATCATAGGCGGCAGATAAACTCTTCAATGTGGCGGTTAAACCTGCAGCGTCACTGTGATAACGTGGAAGAGCTGCTAAATAGTGATCAACTCTGCCCCATAAATGTTCTAGGTTATCATGGAACTCGTCTCTAGTAGTCTCAAAGTTCTCTCTGGCCTTTTGTGTCGGCTTGGTTACACGTCTGGGTCGTACGTCCTGCTCTGCAGTAAGTGTGGACTCTGCTCCTGCAGCATCTATGGTGTCGGGAACCTGATGTGCTTCACTTGCAGATGGGTCCACGGTGCTTTTTGTGGACATGTTTTAGCTAAGATGGCGGACGGTTAAGACTTGCTAGCAGACAATGCATATGCACACAGACACTGTAGACTTAGGTCTCTTGTTACTATTCTGCCACCGATATACGTGGATGAGATGTGTCTGAGGGATGTGATCACAAATCGCTATATAAACAATGCCGGGTAGCGTTACTCGCCAACCTGTGCCACCAGTCTCTATCAGCCGCGCGTGGTGATCCGGAAGGATGATGCAGTGATACATTCAACAGGTTTATTTACAGTACCCTGGTGAGAGTGAGGACTGTAGGTTAGAGCTGTTACAGAATCACCAGATAGAGAGAATAGAAGCTTCAGGTTAGAGGTAACAAGAGAATCCTTTCTCCAGCTCTGCAGCACACGTGGGATCCAAGATGGCACGGAGTACAAAACAGGAAGAGAAGGAAAAAGATAGGAGGAGCTAAAGACAGAAAGGTGTTGTGGGAAAATTCCATAACAAATATTACAGTGATATAGCAAACGGCCAGTAGATGGCAGCAAAGTATAACAAATGATAGAACCAGGCTTATTAGCACTACATAAAGGTCCATGTATGGCTGAAAGTCTATCAGAATAAACTGAGCAGCACAAGTAATGCGTGTGTCCCTTTTGAGGATACGTAAGCCATAATCCGCCATGTGGGCCAAAGTTCCAGTTGTCAAATCTGCGGTTGTGCTTGGTTGAGGGGCTGTTTCAGGCAAATCTACGTCACTTGTGTCCCTCAAAAAAACAGAACCCGACCTTGCCACGCCACCAATTTCCAGTGGCCCCGGAAAAGCTTCCTCATTAAAAATATACTCATCCCCATCATCCTCCTCGTCCTCCTTCTCCTCTTCGCCCGCTACCTCGTCCTGTACACTGCCCTGACCAGACAAAGGCTGACTGTCATCAAGGCTTTCCTCTTCCTCTGGTGCAGACGTCTGCTCCTTTATGTGCGTCAAACTTTGCATCAGCAGACGCATTAGGGGATGCTCATGCTTATTATGGCGTTGTCTGCACTAACCAGCCGTGTGCATTCCTCAAAACACTGAGGGACTTGACACAGGTCTTGTACCTTCGACCACTGCACACCTGACAACTCCATGTCTGCCATCCTACTGCCTGCCCGTGTATGTGTATCCTCCCACAAAAACATAACAGCCCGCCTCTGTTCACACAGTCTCTGAAGCATGTGCAGTGTTGAGTTCCACCTTGTTGCAACGTCTATGATTAGGCGATGCTGGGAAAGGTTCAAAGACCGCTGATGGTTCTGCATACGGCTGGAGTGTACGGGCGAACGGCGGATATGCGAGGAAAGTCCGCGCAGTTTGAGGAGCAGGTCGGATAACCCCGGATAACTTTTCAGGAAGCACTGCAGCACCAGGTTTAAGGTGTGAGCCAGGCAAGGAATGTGTTTCAGTTGGGAAAGGGAGATGGCAGCCATGAAATTCCTTCCATTATCACGCACTACCTTGCCTGCCTCAAGATCTACTGTGCCCAGCCACGACTGCGTTTCTTTCTGCAAGAACTCGGACAGAACTTCCGCGGTGTGTCTGTTGTCGCCCAAACACTTCATAGCCAATACAGCCTGCTGACGCTTGCCAGTAGCTGCCCCATAATGGGAGACCTGGTGTGCAACAGTGTCAGCTGCGGATGGAGTGGTTGGGCGACTGCGGTTTGTGGACGAGCTCTCGCTTCTGCAGGAGGACGAGGAGGAGGAGGAGGGGGTGCGAACGCCTACAGTCAACTGTTTCCTAGACTGTGGGCTAGGCAGAACTGTCCCAATATTGCTGTCCCCTGTGGACCCTGCATCCACCACATTCACCCAGTGTGCCGTGATGGACACGTAACGTCCCTGGCCATGCCTACTGGTCCATGCATCTGTTGTCAGGTGCACCTTTGTACTCACAGATTGCCTGAGTGCATGGACGATGCACTCTTTAACATACTGGTGGAGGGCTGGGATGGCTTTTCTCGAAAAGAAGTGTCGACTGGGTAGCTCGTAGCGTGGTTCAGCATAGTCCATCAGGGCTTTGAAAGCTTCGCTTTCAACTAACCTGTAGGGCATCATCTCTAACGAGATTAGTCTAGCTATGTGGGCGTTCAAACCCTGTGTACGCGGATGGGAGGCTAAGTACTTCCTTTTTCTGACCATAGTCTCATGTAGGGTGAGCTGGACTGGAGAGCTGGAGATCGTGGAACTAGCGGGGGTGCCGGTGGACATGGCAGACTGAGAGACGGTTGGAGATGGCATTGTTGCCGCCGGTGCCCTAGATGCAGTGTTTCGTACTACGAAACTGGTGATTCCCTGACCCTGACTGCTTTGGCCTGGCAAAGAAACCTACACAGATACTGCAGGTGGTGCGGAAAATGGTGGCCCTACACTGCCGGAAGGGATGTTGCGTTGCTGACTAGCTTCATTGGCCGAGGGTGCTACAACCTTAAGGGACTTTTGGTAGTTAGTCCAGGCTTGCAAATGCATGATGGTTAAATGTCTATGCATGCAACTTGTATTTAGACTTTTCAGATTCTGCCCTCTGCTTAAGGTAGTTGAACATTTTTGACATATGACTTTGCGCTGATCAATTGGATGTTGTTTAAAAAAATGCCAGACTGCACTCTTTCTAGCATCGGATCCCTTTTCAGGCATTGCAGACTGAGCTTTAACCGGATGGCCACGTGTTATGTTTGCTAATGACAGGAGTTATGAAGGCAATCCAGAGACACAGTGTGCTAGAGATCAGAGCGCACACAGTGATCTGACAAATACCCAAAAACACAAGAACGAGCTCTGAGACGTGGAAACTCTGTAGACTGCACACCTGATCCTATCCTAAACACAACTAAAAGCGGCTGTGGATTGCGCCTAACAACTACCTAGGCAACTCGGCACAGCCTAAGAAACTAGCTAGCCTGAAGATAGAAAAATAGGCCTGACTTGCCCCAGAGAAATTCCCCAAAGGAAAAGGCAGCCCCCCACATATAATGACTGTGAGTAAGATGAAAAGACAAAACGTAGGGATGAAATAGATTCAGCAAAGTGGGGCCCGATATTCTAGGACAGAGCGAGGACAGTAAAGCGAACTTTGCAGTCTACAAAAAACCCTAAAGCAAAAACCACGCAAAGGGGGCAAAAAAGACCCACCGTGCCGAACTAACGGCACGGCGGTACATCCTTTGCGTCTCAGAGCTTCCAGCAAAACAAAAGACAAGCTGGACAGAAAAAAAGCAACAAAATAGCAAAAGGCACTTAGCTATACAGAGCAGCAGGTCACAGGAACAATCAGGAGAAGCTCAGTACCAACACTGGAACATTGACAAGGAGCAAGGATAGCAGCATCAGGCGGAGTTAAGTAACGAAGCAGTTAACGAGCTCACCAGAACACCTGAGGGAGGAAGCTATGAAGCTGCAGTACCACTTGTGACCACAGGAGTGAATTCAGCCACAGAATTCACAACAGTACCCCCCCCTTGAGGAGGGGTCACCGAACCCTCACCAGAGCCCCCAGGCCGACCAGGATGAGCCACATGAAAGGCACGAACAAGATCGGGAGCATGAACATCAGAGGCAAAAACCCAGGAATTATCTTCCTGAGCATAACCCTTCCATTTAACCAGATACTGGAGTTTCCGTCTAGAAACACGAGAATCCAAAATCTTCTCCACAATATACTCCAATTCCCCCTCCACCAAAACCGGGGCAGGAGGCTCAACAGATGGAACCATAGGTGCCACGTATCTCCGCAACAACGACCTATGGAATACATTATGTATGGAAAAGGAGTCTGGGAGGGTCAAACGAAAAGACACAGGATTGAGAACCTCAGAAATCCTATACGGACCAATAAAACGAGGTTTAAATTTAGGAGAGGAAACCTTCATAGGAATATGACGAGAAGATAACCAAACCAGATCCCCAACACGAAGTCGGGGACCCACACGGCGTCTGCGATTAGCGAAAAGTTGAGCCTTTTCCTGGGACAAGGTCAAATTGTCCACTACCTGAGTCCAGATCTGCTGCAACCTGTCCACTACAGAATCCACACCAGGACAGTCCGAAGACTCAACCTGTCCTGAAGAGAAACGAGGATGGAACCCAGAATTGCAAAAAAATGGAGAAACCAAGGTAGCCGAGCTGGCCCGATTATTAAGGGCGAACTCAGCCAACGGCAAAAAGGACACCCAATCATCCTGGTCAGCAGAAACAAAACATCTCAGATATGTTTCCAAGGTCTGATTGGTTCGTTCGGTCTGGCCATTAGTCTGAGGATGGAAAGCCGAGGAAAAGGATAGGTCAATGCCCATCCTACCACAAAAGGCTCGCCAAAACCTTGAAACAAACTGGGAACCTCTGTCAGAAACAATATTCTCAGGAATGCCATGTAAACGAACCACATGCTGAAAGAACAAAGGTACCAAATCAGAGGAGGAAGGCAATTTAGCCAAGGGCACCAGATGGACCATTTTAGAAAAGCGATCACAGACCACCCAAATGACTGACATTTTTTGAGAAACGGGAAGGTCAGAAATGAAATCCATCGAAATATGTGTCCAAGGCCTCTTTGGGACCGGCAAGGGCAAAAGCAACCCACTGGCACGAGAACAGCAGGGCTTAGCCCTAGCACAAATCCCACAGGACTGCACAAAAGTACGTACATCCCGTGACAGAGATGGCCACCAGAAGGATCTAGCCACTAACTCTCTGGTGCCAAAGATTCCAGGATGACCAGCCAACACCGAACAATGAAGTTCAGAGATAAGTTTATTAGTCCACCTATCAGGGACGAACAGTTTCTCCGCTGGACAACGATCAGGTTTATTCGCCTGAAATTTTTGCAGCACCCGCCGCAAATCAGGGGAGATAGCAGACACAATGACACCTTCCTTGAGAATACCCGCCGGCTCAGATAACCCCGGGGAGTCGGGCACAAAACTCCTAGACAGAGCATCCGCCTTCACATTTTTAGAGCCCGGAAGGTACGAAATCACAAAGTCGAAGCGGGCAAAAAATAACGACCAACGGGCCTGTCTAGGATTCAAGCGCTTGGCAGACTCGAGATAAGTCAAGTTCTTATGATCAGTCAATACCACCACGCGATGCTTAGCTCCTTCAAGCCAATGACGCCACTCCTCGAATGCCCACTTCATGGCCAGCAACTCTCGGTTGCCCACATCATAATTACGCTCAGCGGGCAAAAACTTCCTGGAAAAGAAAGCACATGGTTTCATCACTGAGCAATCAGAACCTCTCTGTGACAAAACCGCCCCTGCTCCAATCTCAGAAGCATCAACCTCGACCTGGAACGGAAGAGAAACATCTGGTTGACACAACACAGGGGCAGAACAAAAACGACGCTTCAACTCTTGAAAAGCTTCCACAGCAGCAGAAGACCAATTAACCAAATCAGCACACTTCTTGGTCAAATCGGTCAATGGTTTGGCAATGCTAGAAAAATTACAGATGAAGCGACGATAAAAATTAGCAAAGCCCAGGAACTTTTGCAGACTTTTCAGAGATGACGGCTGAATCCAATCCTGGATGGCTTGGACCTTAACTGGATCCATCTCGATAGTAGAAGGGGTAAAGATGAACCCCAAAAATGAAACTTTCTGCACACCGAAGAGACACTTTGATCCCTTCACAAACAAAGAATTAGCACGCAGGACCTGAAAAACCATTCTGACCTGCTTCACATGAGACTCCCAATCATCTGAGAAGATCAAAATGTCATCCAAGTAAACAATCAGGAATTTATCCAGATACTCACGGAAGATGTCATGCATAAAAGACTGAAACACAGATGGAGCATTGGCAAGTCCGAACGGCATCACTAGATACTCAAAATGACCCTCGGGCGTATTGAATGCAGTTTTCCATTCATCTCCTTGCCTGATTCTCACCAGATTATACGCACCACGAAGATCTATCTTAGTGAACCAACTAGCCCCCTTAATCCGAGCAAACAAGTCAGATAACAATGGCAAGGGATACTGAAATTTAACAGTGATCTTATTAAGAAGGCGGTAATCAATACACGGTCTCAGCGAACCATCCTTCTTGGCTACAAAGAAGAACCCTGCTCCCAGTGGTGATGACGATGGGCGAATATGTCCCTTCTCCAGGGATTCCTTCACATAACTGCGCATAGCGGTGTGTTCGGGCACGGATAAATTAAATAATCGACCTTTAGGGAATTTACTACCAGGAATCAAATTGATAGCACAATCACAATCCCTATGCGGAGGTAGGGCATCGGACTTGGGCTCTTCAAATACATCCTGATAATCAGACAAGAACTCTGGGACCTCAGAAGGGGTGGATGACGAAATCGACAAAAATGGAACATCACCATGTACCCCCTGACAACCCCAGCTGGATACCGACATGGAATTCCAATCCAATACTGGATTATGGGTTTGTAGCCATGGCAACCCCAACACGACCACATCATGCAGATTATGCAACACCAGAAAGCGAATAACTTCCTGATGTGCAGGAGCCATGCACATGGTCAGCTGGGCCCAGTACTGAGGTTTATTCTTGGCCAAAGGTGTAGCATCAATTCCTCTCAATGGAATAGGACACCGCAAAGGCTCCAAGAAAAACCCACAACGTTTAGCATAATCCAAATCCATCAGATTCAGGGCAGCGCCTGAATCCACAAACGCCATGACAGAAAACGACGACAAAGAGCATATCAAGGTAATGGACAGAAGGAATTTGGACTGTACAGTACCAATGACGGCAGACCTAGCGGACCGCTTAGTGCGCTTAGGACAATCAGAAATAGCATGAGTGGAATCACCACAGTAGAAACACAGACCATTCAGACATCTGTATTCCTGCCGTTCAACTCTAGTCATAGTCCTATCGCACTGCATAGGCTCAGGTTTAACCTCAGGCAATACCGCCAAATGGTGCACAGATTTACGCTCGCGCAAGCGTCGACCGATCTGAATGGCCAAAGACAAAGACTCATTCAAACCAGCAGGCATAGGAAATCCCACCATTACATCCTTAAGAGCCTCAGAGAGACCCTTTCTGAACAAAGCTGCCAGCGCAGATTCATTCCACTGAGTGAGTACTGACCATTTCCTAAATTTCTGACAATATACTTCTATATCATCCTGACCCTGGCACAAAGCCAGCAAATTTTTCTCAGCCTGATCCACTGAATTAGGCTCATCGTACAGCAATCCGAGCGCCAGGAAAAACGCATCGACACTACTCAATGCAGGGTCTCCTGGCGCAAGAGAAAATGCCCAGTCTTGCGGATCGCCGCGCAAAAAAGAAATAATAATCAAAACCTGTTGAATAGGATTACCAGAAGAATGAGGTTTCAAGGCCAGAAATAGCTTACAATTATTTTTGAAACTTAGAAACTTAGTTCTATCTCCAAAAAACAAATCAGGAATAGGAATTCTTGGTTCTAACATAGATTTCTGATCAATAGTATCTTGAATTTTTTGTACATTTATAACGAGATTATCCATTGAAGAGCACAGACCCTGAATATCCATGTCCACACCTGTGTCCAGAATCACCCAAATGTCTAGGGGAAAAAAAAAAAAAGTGAACACAGAGCAGAAAAAAAAAATGATGTCAGAACTTTTTCTTTCCCTCTATTGAGAATCATTAGTTTGGCTCCTTGTACTGTTATGTTTGCTAATGACAGGAGTTATGAAGGCAATCCAGAGACACAGTGTGCCTAGCGATCAGAGCGCACACAGTGATCTGACAAATACCCAAAAACAAAAGAACGAGCTCTGAGACGTGGAAACTCTGTAGACTGCACACCTGATCCTATCCTAAACACAACTAAAAGCGGCTGTGGATTGCGCCTAGCAACTACCTATGCAACTCGGCACAGCCTAAGAAACTAGCTAGCCTGAAGATAGAAAAATAGGCCTGACTTGCCCCAGAGAAATTCCCCAAAGGAAAAGGCAGCCCCCACATATAATGACTGTGAGTAAGATGAAAAGACAAAACGTAGGGATGAAATAGATTCAGCAAAGTGGGGCCCGATAATCTTAGACAGAGCGAGGACAGTAAAGCGAACTTTGCAGTCTACAAAAAACCCTAAAGCAAAAACCACGCAAAGGGGGCAAAAAAGACCCACCGTGCCGGACTAACGGCACGGCGGTACACCCTTTGCGTCTCAGAGCTTCCAGCAAAACAAAAGACAAGCTGGACAGAAAAAAAGCAACAAAATAGCAAAAAAGCACTTAGCTATACAGAGCAGCAGGTCACAGGAACAATCAGGAGAAGCTCAGATCCAACACTGAAACATTGACAAGGAGCAAGGATAGCAGCATCAGGCGGAGTTAAGTAATGAAGCAGTTAACGAGCTCACCAGAACACCTGAGGGAGGAAGCTCAGAAGCTGCAGTACCACTTGTGACCACAGGAGTGAATTCAGCCACAGAATTCACAACAGCCACGCTGTCCACCAACAGGTTTTGGCTTTGCCACGCGTTTTGGACCAGATACGGGCCCGGCAGATGGAACCTGTTGCGATGTTGATGCCTGCTGCGGCCCCTCCTCCTCCGCTTCAGAACTACTGCCGCCTGCACCCTGTTCCCCCAATGGCTGCCAATCGGGGTCAACAACTGGGTCATCTATAACCTCCTCTTCTATCTCGTGTGCAACTTCGTCTGTGTCACCGTGTCGTTCGGTGGTATAGCGTTCGGGACGGGGCAACATAGTCTCATCAGGGTCTGATTCTGGATCAGTATCCTGCGAGGGCAATGTTGTGGTCTGAGTCAAAGGAACAGCATAGTAATCTGGCTGTGGCTGTGCATCAGTGCACTCCATGTCAGAATCTACTTGTAATGGGCATGGACTGTTAACTGCTTCACTTTCTAAGCCAGGGATGGTATGTGTAAAGAGCTCCATAGAGTAACCTGTTGTGTCGCCTGCTGCATCCTTCTCTGTTGCTGTTTTTGCTGAAGAGGAAGCGACTTGTCCCTGACCGTGAACATCCACTAACGACGCGCTGCTTTTACATTTACCAGTTTCAGAACAGGAGGCAAAAGAGCTAGAGGCTGAGTCAGCAAGGTAAGCCAAAACTTGCTCTTGCTGCTCCGGCTTTAAAAGCAGTTTTCCTACTCCCAGAAAAGGGAGCGTTCGAGGCCTTGTGTAGCCAGACGACGAACCTGGCTCCACAGCTCCAGACTTAGGTGCTATATTGTTTTTCCCACGACCACCTGATGCTCCACTACCACTACCATCATTACCAGCTGGCAATGAACGCCCACGGCCACGACCTCTTCCACCAGACTTCCTCATTGTTTTAAAAACGTAACCAAAGTAACGGTATTTGTTGCTGTCACACAACTTACACGGTGAGCTATAACTTCAGTATGATTTAGATATCCCTTTACAGGTGGGTGAGACCACAAGGAAAATCATGCACAATGTTACACACTAGGTTTTCTGTGGCACCAAATGAGATGCCAAATGCCACACACTCAGGACTGGCACACAAGCACAAATGCCAATATTAATCTCCCACAGTTTTTTTTTATTTTCAGGGAGAATTTAGATACCAAATTTAAAAAAAAAACACTAGGCTTTCTATGGCCCACTATTTGAGAGAGATGGCACACACAGGGATGGCACTCTAGCAGAAAGGCCAATATTAATCTCCCACAACTTATTTTTTTAGGGAGAATTAAAAAAAAAAAGGGACTGTCCTACAATTACTATCTCCCTGCAGTAATCTCAGCCAGGTATGGCAGGCAGCAATAAGGAATGGACTGCTGCACAAATTAAATCAAAAGTGTGGAGAAATAAACAAGATAGCTGTGCAGAAAGGAACAACAGGATTTTTGCTTTGAAAAAAGCAGTTGGTTTGCACAGCGGTGTACACACAGCAATGCAGCTATCAGGGAGCCTTCTAGGGCAGCCCAATGAGCTACAGCGCTGAGGAAAAAAAATGTAGCTTCCACTGTCCCTGCAAACAAAAGTTGGTGTTGGACAGTGGAAATCGCTACAGCACAAGCGGTTTTGGGGTTAATGGACCCTGCCTAACGCTATCCCTGCTTCTGACAAAGCGGCAGCAACCTCTCCCTATGCTCAGATCAGCAGCAGTAAGATGGCGGTCGGCGGGAACGCCCCTTTATAGCCCCTGTGACGCCGCAGACAGCAAGCCAATCATTGCAATGCCCTTCTCTAAGATGGTGGGGACCAGGACTTATGTCATCACGCTGCCCACACTCTGCGTCCACCTTCATTGGCTGAGAAATGGCGCTTTTAGCATCATTGAAACGCGACTTTGGCGCGAAAGTCACGTACCGCATGGCCGACCCCACACAGGGGTCGGGTCGGGTTTCGTGAAACCCGACTGTGCCAAAAGTCGGCGACTTTTGAAAATGAACGATCCGTTTCGCTCAACCCTACTCACCACAGTCTTCATCCCAACCCTAACCCATCTCTTCAACCTATCACTAACAACTGGTGTCTTCCCCTCAAGCTTTAAACATGCCTCAATCACACCTATCCTCAAAACGCCCTCTCTCGACCCATCCTCTGTATCTAGCTATCGCCCTTTATCACTTCTCCCCTCTGCCTCCAAACTACTGGAACAACACATCTACCTTGAACTGTCCTCCCATCTATCTTCTTGCTCCCTCTTTGACCGCCTACAATTTGGCTTCCGGTCACACCACTCCACTGAAACTGCCCTAACTAAAGTCACCAATGACCTATTAACCGCCAAGAGCAAGCGACACTACTCTGTCCTCCTCCTCCTCGACCTGTCGGCTGCCTTTGACACAGTGGACCATTCCCTATTATTACAGACCCTCTCATCCCTTGGCATCACAGACTTGGCCCTATCCTGGATCTCATCATACCTAACTGACCGGACATTCAGCGTCTCCCACTCACACACCACCTCCTCACCTCGCCCCCTATCTATCGGAGTCCCACAAGGTTCAGTTCTAGGGCCCCTGCTCTTCTCCATTTACACCCTTGGCCTGGGACAGCTCATAGAATCTCATGGCTTTCAGTATCACCTCTATGCTGACGACACACAGATCTACATCTCTGGACCAGATATCACCTCCCTTCTAACCAGAATCCCTCAATGTCTGTCCACTATTTCATCCTTCTTCTCCACTAGATTTCTAAAACTTAACATGGACAAAACAGAATTCATCAACTTTCCCCCATCTCACGCGACCCCCCCAACGAACCTATCCATTACAGTAAACGGCTGCCCACTCTCCCCAGTCACACAAGCTCGCTGCCTCGAGGTAATCCTTGACGCTGATCTCTCCTTCAAACCACATATCCAAGCCCTTTCCACTTCTTGCCACCTCTAACTCAAAAATATTTCACGAATCCGTTCATTCCTCAACCAAGAATCTGAAAAAAACCCTAGTCCATGCCCTCATCATCTCTCGCCTTGACTACTGTAACCTCTTGCTCTGTGGCCTCCCCTCTGACACTCTCACACCCCTCCAATCTATTCTAAACTCTGCTGCCCGACTAATCCACCTGTCCCCCTGCTATTCCCCGGCTTCTCCCCTCTGTTAATCCCTTCACTGGCTCCCTATTACCCAGAGACTCCAGTACAAAACCCTAACCATGACATACAAAGCCATCCACAACCTGTCTTCTCCATACATCTGTGACCTCATCTCCCGGTACTTACCTACACGCAACCTCCGATCCTCATAAGATCTCCTTCTCTACTCCCCTCTTATCTCCTCTTCCCACAATCGTGTACAAGATTTCTCTCGCGTATCACCCCTACTCTGGAACCCTCTACCACAACACATCAGACTCTCGCCTACCATCGAAACCTTCAAAAAGAACCTGAAGACCTACCTCTTCCGACAAGCCTACAACCTGCAGTAACCACCGACCGACCAAACCGCTGCATGACCAGCTCTATCCTCACCTACTGTGTCCTCACCCATCCCTTGTAGATTGTGAGCCCTCGCGGGCAGGGTCCTCTCCTCCTGTATCCTCACCCATCCCTTGTAGATTGTGAGCCCTCGCGGGCAGGGTCCTCTCTCCTCCTGTATCCTCACCCATCCCTTGTAGATTGTGAGCCCTCGCGGGCAGGGTCCTCTCCTCCTGTATCCTCACCCATCCCTTGTAGATTGTGAGCCCTCACGGGCAGGGTCCTCTCCTCCTGTATCCTCACCCATCCCTTGTAGATTGTGAGCCCTCGCGGGCAGGGTCCTCTCTCCTCCTGTATCCTCACCCATCCCTTGTATATTGTGAGCCCTCGCGGGCAGGGTCCTCTCTCCTCCTGTATCCTCACCCATCCCTTGTAGATTGTGAGCCCTCACGGGCAGGGTCCTCTCTCCTCCTGTCTCCTCACCCATCCCTTGTAGATTGTGAGCCCTCGCGGGCAGGGTCCTCTCTCCTCCTGTATCCTCACCCATCCCTTATAGATTGTGAGCCCTCGCGGGCAGGGTCCTCTCCTCCTGTATCCTCACCCATCCCTTGTAGATTGTGAGCCCTCGCGGGCAGGGTCCTCTCTCCTCCTGTATCCTCACCCATCCCTTGTAGATTGTGAGCCCTCGCGGGCAGGGTCCTCTCTCCTCCTGTACCAGTTATGACTTGTATTGTTTAAGATTATTGTACTTGTTTTTATTATGTATACCCCTCCAGTCCTCACATGTAAAGCGCCATGGAATAAATGGCACTATAACAATAATTAATAATAATAATAATAATAATAATAATAATAATAATACCTTGCTCTGGAAGCAGCTCATGGATAGTTAGGTGAGGCATATAGACAGGGTTTAATTGTTATTTGCAGTACTTGTATACCACTGCTGCACCATTAAATCAAAAGTCCTTTTCAGGATGGCATACTGTCCTTTTCTAGTTAAACCGCTGTTACCTGCATTCAGTGTAGAGATGGCTGCTGGAGGAGGGATAGGTTTGGATTAGATTTCAAAAGACTGACCGTCACATCCAAACATAGACTAAGTGTGAACAGGTGCTGAACCTAGAGTCGCCAACTCATATATAGTCAAGTAAATAAGGCAGCACACTGCGGCGCTAAAACATGCAAACATGAAACATGAAAATTGAACTGCATTACTGCACTAGAAATATGAAAAATGAGAGCGTTTAGCGCATATATGAGTTGGCGACTCTAGGTTCAGCACCTGTTCACACTTAGTCTATGTTTGGATGTGACGGTCAGTCTTTTGAAATGTATTCTTTATCCTTCTGACTGAGCACTCCGCCTCCTAGTCACAGGTGTTTTAATTACAGCAGGTCCATTACCCCTCCGTAGAGAGAGAGAATTTTGGTCTAAGAAGAGGATTCACAGGTACCCATTCAGATGGAGACGTTTATTCTCAGCGAGGAAAGGCAAGTGTAGGACCTGGTATAAGAGAGATGCCGTAAAGTGGCTACCAGGTACACATAAAATTGGCCATTTTTATGCGCTAAACGCTCTTATTTTTTATATTTCTAGTGCAGTAATGCAGTTCAGTTTTCATGTTTCATGTTTGCATGTTTTAGCGCTGCAGTGTGCTGCCTTATTTACTTGAGTTTTGGATTAGAGGCATCTAGGCAGGGTTATTGCCTTACAATCCTTCTATAGGTAAACAGCTGCTGCAACCTAAAAACTGAGGTCCTTTTCAGGGCTACATATTTTCTTTTGCCCATTATTAATAATGAATAGTTTGCAGGACTATATTATATACCTAATTTATAATGTGCAGGTGTGAGGTAAGGGATGGGGAAGCGGACGTGCTGCTGATGGTGCACGCAGAGACATAATGCAAATGTTCCTTTTTTCTGGTGTATTCCCATGCACCCCTTTTCCACCCAAAAAAGGTATATGTTTCATGGTTTCGTCTTTTTCTTGTGCTCCTCCTCCACCATTTCAAGAGGGTCATCATGCTGCACGCCTTCTGAATTTTTTGAGGGTCAACATGCTGCCGTCGCTGATAATTTTCATATGGTCATCAGGTGATCCTTGCGCATAATTTTTAGAGGGTCATCATGCGACCACCGCTCTTAATTTTTCCTGGGTGTGTGTGTATGATACCCTCCTTCATCATTTTTATGGGACATGTATGAGGCCTTCCTCTACAATTCTCTGACTCATAGAAATATATATATATATATATATATATATATATATATATATATATACAGTATATATGTATACACCCAGGGATAAATGTTTTCCAGTCTTTGCACTTACTGCATAGGCTTTACCAGTCTAGGAGTCACACTTCTTAAAAATAGGAAAAAAATGTTTTCTGAGGCCTCCACCCCGTTTTCCAGTATGTATTGCAGTCCCTCCTTCTAATTTTTGGCAGCCCTTACATTTAGTGCTTAGGCTTCATGAGCTGAGACAAATACCTAAATAATTGTACCAGAGTGTGTATGAGGCCTCCATTATGTCTAATACCGGGTGTATCCGAGTCCCTCTTCCTACAGGCCAACTACAGGAAACTGAGTGTCATTGGTGGGTGTGCGCGACAATGTGCCTCGATCTGCTGCTTCCATCGCTGGTTCCTTTGTAGAAATTGCCGTCCCTCTTCCATTAACCCTTTGTAGTGCAGCGGTGTCCACGCTGTGCAGTGATGAGACACTGACTCTGAAAAGTTCAAAAGCAAACGTAGGTTTAATGTCCAAAAACTTACAAAAGAACCGTTACAAACAAACAAAACAGTCCATAAATGCATCCGGTTGCTGAGGGTGACCGCAGCACCTTATTACGATCCGGGGAGCCAGGAGTTTGCTCCGCTGGGCTCTGTGTTCCCTCACACAGGCAGAGCTTTTACAGAGCTGTCTGCTCTACACCATGCAAACTCCACATTGACACCCCCAACCCTCTTCTGCAAGGGTTTTTTCTCTCAAAACTGGAATCTGGGGCCATAGGCCACTTGCAAGACCCGGCCTGGAGGAAACGGACCAGCCCCACTTCCTTCCTGCAGTCCATTTAAAAAATAAAAGCGCATACCGGCTTTTCCTGAACAATGCCCAGGCCAAATAGCTTGACCAGGTCCACACTTACTTTTAATTTGCCCTGTGACTCACAGGTGTCCTGCTGTGACCACAAGGCACTCCAGCGGATCTAAAGGTACCTTCACACTAAGCGAGGTCGCTAGCGAGATCGCTGCTGAGTCACAAGTTTTGTGAAGCAACAGCGACCTCAGTAGCGATCTCGCTATGTTTGACACGTAGCAGCGACCAGGCCCCTGCTGTGAGATCGCTGGTCGTGTCGGAATGGCCTGGACCTTTTTTTGATCGTTGAGGTCCCGCTGGGTAGCACACATCGCTGTGTTTGACACCTTACCAACGACCTCGTTGACGACTCAGACACCGACACATAGGCGTGTATTTGCGTTGCCGTTTCCGCACCCCTGCGCTCCGATTGGTGGTCACTACTGCGTTCTGATTGGCGGTCATGCCTTCAACAGAAGGCGACATAGTAGCGCTTCCATCCTTTGTTCCTGACCGCGTGGTGGTTTGCAGATCGTTGTAGAGTTCTCCGGCCTGCGACTCCTCTTCGATTTATCTATTCTTCAACGGTTCTTCTGACACCTTTTGTGCACGGTAGGTATCGTTTGGGGTCTCAAATGCGTTCCCACTGAAGGGCTATTGTGTCGCCTCATAAGGCAAGGCCGCCACCAATCAGAACGCAGTAGCGACCACCAATCGGAACTGAATGGGCGCGGAAAAGGCAACGCAAATGCACGCCTGTGTGACTACAACGTCACACAGGACGTCCCTCATCGAGGTCTGAATCGTCATAATAGCTGCCATGTGACAGGGTCACAACGACCAACGACATCGTTGTACAGGTCGCTACAGGTCGCCGCATCGCTGCTGCGTCGTTGGGAAGATCGCACTGTTTGACATCTCACCAGTGACCACATAGCGACGCAGCAACGATCCCTGACAGGTCGTATCGTTGTCGGGATCGCTTTAGCGTCGCTAAGTGTGACGGGGCCTTAATAGGACTCCGTCCACATCCTGGAGGATACATATCGACCCTCGCATATGACACCGGTCACTGCCTCACACCTGTCATTCAGTAAGTCAGACCAGTCCTTATAAACAATGTGTCCATCTTGTATCAGGACAAACTGGTGAACAGGCGATTCCAGGTTGTACGTTGTCCTTCTCCATCTTCCACACAATCCACGACTCCATTCTCAGAGTTACAGTCTGCACTTTGTTTCTGGCAACAAGTATCGCAGTGTGATGGGGAGATGTTGCTTTCGCCTGCGTTTCCTTAGTGATAGGGTCCTACGGGTCCACATGTATCGCTATGATCCCAGTACCCAAAGTCTTTAGCTATGTCAGTTCCAGGGGCTGCTTGTAATGACTAAGCTCCCTGTTCTAGTTCTCACAGCAGGCCCCGGGTCTGCCGGAAAAATGCTCGACTTTCCAATTGACTTACATTATACTCACTTCTCAAATCGAGCCCGTCCAAACCTCCCACCTGCTGGATTCGAGTACCGAGCTCTCCAGCATTTTAGTGCTCGATCATCACTAATCCTCACATAACATTAGAGAAAGATCCCCGATGACACTTCTCATTGTCTTTCTCTTTAGACCGTCATTATGTGTATATGTCACATGTCAATAAAATAAGAATGGTCACAACATCACAAGTGACTTCAGATCTGGACAAAGCTTCATTTCACTGATGGTCGGCAGCATGGACATCACCAAACCACAGGAGCAGAACATGGGGGTGAGAAAGGACCTGTCCTCCAAACACCATGTCCACGAGAAGAGACCCCACTGCACAAACTATGTCACAACCAACACGTCATACTCTCATACACTATAAAGAGCAAAGTATGTGCCCCCACATTAACCTCTGGGGCTTCTGTGTCCTCCTGTAAGGGTGTGTCAGATCATGCCCTGCATCCCTGTCTAGTAAAATGGGTAAGTTTTAGGATAACATTGTCTATTATGTGATAACATATGTGTAGAGTATAGTTGTGCAGTTTTATAAGATTAGGGATAGAGTCAAGAAACTATAGCTAAATGTAGGATTTAGTTAGAGTAGTGAGAATGGTAAGAATTGTGTTTAGTATAGTGGGGGGCACTAGTGTCAGTGATCAGTTCTACTGCCTGGCTTGGAGGTTGAAGTAGCTTAGTGTTGGTGTTGGAGGTTTATTTACAGAGATTGGTGTCTGCTGTTTTGGTTGCTTGTTAAACCTGTTTTCCTTCCTAAATTTATTCATTCTCTTCCCTTCTCTGTGTTCCTCTGTGGTTGTGTGAGCATTTGGTGAGTTTGAGTCTTTTAGTTACCTTGTCTGTATACCCTGTTATTTGTTGTATTATTACACTGGTGCAGTCCACCTCCTTTGGGGGGAGAGGGGCCACTGATAGGGCTTGCACAGGAGACAGGGATACGCTGGCGGCTCGGGCCTCCTAACCATCATAGGTACCCCCGAGATAAGGGAAAGCCAGGGCCCCATTAAAGTGGTAGGGACAGGTGTGGGTCCCAGTACGCCGTCCTGCCCCTTTATCGCCGCTTACGGCATGACAGTATCAAATAAATTTAGGAAGGAAAACAGGTTTAACAAGCAACCAAAACAGCAGACACCAATCTCTGTAAATAAACCTCCAACACCAACACTACGCTACTTCAACCTCCAAGCCAGGCAGTAGAACTGATCACTGACACTAGCTGTAGTCAGGACTGGGTCTATATAGAGCATCAGATTACAAAATCCACTTCAGCTGAGAGAGACCCAGCTCTCAGCAATAAGGTTAACTCCTGCACTGCTGGCACAAAGCAGCCAGGTCAGAATACAGGTGAAGAGCTTCTGTTCATTATGTGTGAACGAGGCCCAGAGCGCTGCGGTTCTCTGGAACCTCTCTGTTGCGGTAGTCCCGTGACACTAGTTTAGTTAGTTAGGGAGTTGGATGGAGATTTGTGAGATTTTTCAAGAAACGAGTTCAAGGAAGAACCAATAGTTCAGGGCCATAGAGCTGGAAGTCACGTGGGTACGAGGAAACAGTTGTAGCATGAGATCGGCAGCGACTAGCTTCAGTGGGATATCCTGGAACATCCGAGTCCTATGGTCTGGAAAAGGTATGGAAGAGCCACCCTTAATTTCGCTCTTGGAGGGGATCCAAGAAGTATCGTTTCTCCTTGCGGAGAGTGACATGATAAGCATGTCGAGGTGAGGAGACTTAAAGCCGCAATGCTCCTCTGGGAAATATGCAAATTGTTTCTTCAGAGAGGAAGAGGACTAGAACTCTAGTGCCACCTATTGGAAGTAGCAATCCTAACAGTCAATGTCGACTCTTTAACGAGCCTTGTCACATGACTTAGGATAATAGCCAAACCAGAATCTCAATTTGCAGACACTGTGTTTCGGGGTACTGCCCCTCATCAGTGCGAAGTGGAGATCTGGAAAACGGGAAGGGTCCTCCAAGCACGAACTAGTTCGGGAAGTGGGAAAGCTGTGGTACCAGATGGTACGTGTCGGAGACTAAGATTGCCAGGAGATCAGGCGACCGCACAGCTGGAGGGAACTGTGACCAGTGAGAATTACGGTGCAATGTCTGTGACGGAACTGAACTTGTTGAGTAAAGTTGGTATGTTAAAAATGGGCTCAGAGTCTGTCAGTCACTGTGTGGTGACATCTGGAACTGGGACTGTGGAACCTGAGATCTCCAATCCAAAAGTGACACGACAGACAGGACATTATATTTTCTCTGCGGGGTGCCAGGGTGTGATAGAACAGCAGACCCTCACCATGACTACCACCCTGGTCCCCTCACACTCCATCTACATCTATAGACAATAATATGGTGTTGCTTTCCTGTAGATATAATGGTTCCCGCTGTTCTGGGAAGTGTTTCTACAAATGGTGGAGGTGGGGTGGTAATATTTGTTTATTCGTCCAACAAGAGCACAATGCAGTCGGGGGTAGCGTCCTCCTCGAATCACCAGACTCCCCCATTAGACACAGATAGAGAAGTGTGATCCATCCTTGCCCAGGACACGTCTCCTCCATGGTCCAGTGATGGTGGGTTGTGAGGATTCATATGTCTGTATAGAGTGAGTGCAAACCTATAGCCGAGGCCGGGGGTCCGATGATCCTTCTCAGTCGTACTGCTCCATAGCTTTCTCCATGTTGTGTACAGAGGCTCAGCATCGCAGACATCATGTAATCCCCCCTATATCGGCCCCTCGTGTTCAGACTTAGCACGCAGCGCTTCTTTCCATCATCAGCACAGGACAGATCATAGGGACCTATTGGCTTTAGTGACATTACAGGATCTGCTGCTTTATGGGATCACATGAGTGTAAGAAAAACAAAATCAGCCCCATTCTCATCCAGAACAGTGGGACGTTTCCTCTAGGTGGAGGGAAGGAGAGAAGGGCTGATGTGGATGAGTGTTGATGGAGGGGGATGGGGCGGTGAATGTGGATGGCAAAAGCTCAAGGAAGATGGACTTAGAAATAAAGCACAAAGTAAAAAGGGAGCACGGATTGTGGGTTACCTGACTCCTGCCCTGACTTCTGCCCTGACTCCTGCCCTGACTCACTGCCCTGACTCCTGCCCTGACTCACTGCCCTGACTCACTGCCCTGACTCCTGCCCTGACTCCTGCCCTGACTCCTGCCCTGACTCGCTGCCCTGACTCACTGCCCTGACTCCTGCCCTGACTCCTGCCCTGACTCCTGCCCTTACAGTAACCCCCAGACACGTGGCAATGAGGACACTTCCACTGAAGTAACCACTCACCTCCATTTCTGTGAGGGCCACCCCTCTATAGGTCTGTGTGCAGACAGGAGAGGTCTGGCACTTCCTGCTGTTGATGGATCTGATATTAGGAGCCTATTAGTCCTCTATTCAGTGCCTCTCAGCTGCTGTTCACACATTTGTGTCTTTGTCGCTGATTTTCCTATCTCGTGAGTCTCCTGTGCACATTTGTGGAGGAAGCGCAGCAGGAACCTCCTGTACAGTGTGTGAGGGAAACAAATGGTGATTAGGGTTGAGCGAAACGGGTCGAAAATTTTCAAAAGTCGCCGACTTTTGGCAAGGTCGGGTTTCATGAAACCCGACCCGACCCCTGTGTGGGGTCGGCCATGAAGTCGGCGATCTTTTGAATCTAGAATCGGAATTCCGATACCGATTCCCGATATGTTTAAGATATCGGGAATTGGTATTGGAATTCAGATTTAAGTGTAAAATAAAGAATTAAAATAAAAAATATCGCAATACTTACCCTCTGACGCGCCCTGGTACTAACCGGGAACCTTCCTTCCTTAGAATCAGCCTTCCAGGACCCTGCGGTGACGTCGCGGTGACGTCGCGGCTTGTGATTGGCCGCGCGGCCGCCCATGTGACCGCTCGCGCGACCAATCACAAGCCGCGACGTCACCGCGACGTCACCGAAGGTCCTGGAAGGGCTGATTCTTAGGAAAGAAGGCTGCCGGAAAGAAGCAGGGCACGTCCGAGGGTGAGTATATTCCTATTAGGTATATACTCACCCTCGGACGCGCCCTGCTTCTTTCCGGCAGCCTTCCTTCCTAAGAATCAGCCCTTCCAGGACCTTCGGTGACGTCGCGGTGACGTCGCGGCTTGTGATTGGTCGCGCGAGCGGTCACATGGGCGGCCGCGCGGCCAATCACAAGCCGCGACGTCACCGCGACGTCACCGCAGGGTCCTGGAAGGCTGATTCTAAGGAAGGAAGGTTCCCGGTTAGTACCAGGGCGCGTCAGAGGGTAAGTATAGCGATATTTTTTATTTTAATTCTTTATTTTACACTAAAATATGGATCGCAGGGCCTGAAGGAGAGTTTCCGCTCCTTCAGACCCTGGGAACCATGGAAACCCAATGCACTGCATTGGGTTTCGAGTTTCGGCCGACCCCGACCCCGACTTTTTTATAGGATCGGCCGATTTCACTCGACCCGACTTTTGAAAAAGTCGGGTTTCGTGAAACCCGACCCGATCCTATAAAAGTAAAGGTCGCTCAACCCTAATGGTGATAAGTCTGTGTCAGGAGGAAAGTGAAAATCTGAGGATTCCTGGAAATGAGCAATATTTAGAATTTAGAGTCCTCAGTGGTTGATACCTTTTAATGGCTAACTGAAAAGATGTTAACAAATTGCAGCTTTCGAGACTACACAGGTCTCTTCATCAGGCAAAGACTAAAACAAATTCTGAAGAATCACATATTTATGCACAACATAGTATAGGGGAAAAAAACCATGGATAAGCCAGGTGACATGAAGCAGAATTACCATGGGTGATAAACAGTTATGTCCATAAATATTGGGCCAATTCTTAGATGAGGATTGTTTTATTGTCCTGTGATTAGGGTCTCTGTTGTAATGACCCTTCAATGAGCAAACAGAGGAGAAACAGGAGAAGGGGAGTCACATAGGCAATGTGTGGAGTGGTCAGAGAAAAGAGCAGAGACCGCAGCAGACACCACTGCAAAGACCAAAGCAGGGACCACAGCAGAGGCCAGAGCAGAGACCACAGCGCAGAGCAGAGCAGAAACTACAGCAGAGACCTGAGTAGAGACCACAGCAGAGGCCAGAGCAGAGACCACTGCAAAGACCAAAGCAGGGACCAGAGCAGAGACCAGAGCAGAAACTGCAGCAGAGACCTGAGTAGAGACCACAGCAGAGGCCAGAGCAGAGACCACAGTAGAGACCAGAGCAGAGACCACAGCAGAGGCCAGAGCAGAGACCACAGTAGAAACTGCAGCAGAGAAAAGAGTAGAGACCAGAGCAGAGACAAGAGCAGAGACGAGAGTAGAGACCAGAGCAGAGACCAGAGCAGAGACCGAATCAGAGGCCAGAGTAGAGACCGCAGCAGAGACCACAGCAGAGACCGAAGCAGAAACTGCAGCAGAGACCACAGTAGAAACTGCAGCAGAAAAAAGAGTAGAGACCACAGCAGAGGCCAAAGCAGAGACCAAAGCAGAGACCAGAGCAAAGACCACAGCAGCAGAAACCAGAGCAGAGACCGAATCAGAGGCCAGAGTAGAGACCGCAGCAGAGACCACAGCAGAGACCGGAGTAGAGACCACAGCAGCTGAAACCAGAGCAGCAGCAACTCTGGGGATTCTTTCTCAGGTTACGCTCACACAAATGTATAATTCAGATGAGTACAATCCAAAAGCAAAAGGGCAGCACTCGGATGTTATAATGAGGCCGTGCAGATCTGCATTTTTTCTCCGCTGTACTCAGCGTGCTGCAATTTCACTAAAAGTGCGAGAAAATAATCTCATGTGGTCCGGACCATAGGAGCGACATCTGATTACTACAGATACATTACAAGTATGGAACAGGAAACTGTAAATGTTCCTGTAAGTGATTAATCGCTGCTGAGTAAAAAATGCATCGTACACGGATGACGATTTCTGTTGTGACCTCTTGGTGATGATTTTGTGTGATGATCTTTTTGCCAAAAGCTTGCTTCACCAGGTGGCAATGGACTCTGTGGACCCAGACCAGGAGTCCCTGTGTAAGTCCAGATCCCTGTACCTGTGTTATATGACTAAAGCCAGAGCAGCCCCTGGCATCTTTTAAATGGAGTGGCTTGTCCTGAGCCTATCCTTGAAAGCTCTATTAACAGCTGCCAGGCTTCCCCCTACAGTGCTACTGTGACACCACCTAGCCCAAATGATAGCTTATCAGTGCTCCTCTCCCTGCAGATGAATCTCCACCCATCTAGTCTGATTGACAGCTGCTCAGTGACCCTACCCTGCTGATGAGTCTCCACCCACTTAGCCTGATTGACAGCTGCTCAGTGACCCTACCCTGCTGATGAGTCTCCACCCACTTAGCCTGATTGACAATTCATCAGTGCTCCTCCTTGCTGATAAATCTCCACTCACCTAGCCTGATTTACAGCACCTCAGTGCTCCTCCTAATGAATCTCCACCCATCTAGTCTGATTGGCAACTCCTCATTGTTCCTCCCCTGCTCGTGAATCTCCACCCACCTAAGTTGACTGGCAGTTGAACAGTGCTCCTCCCCATCAACCTAGCCTGACTGGCGGCCCCTCAATGCTCCTCCTCCTGCTGATGAATCTCCACCTGCAAGGAAAATACGAATTATTTTCCATTGTTTGGGGTATATAACCAGAGCTGGCCTATTACTCTTCCCATCATTGGTTTCTGAAGGACCAAATCTTTCCTGCAGCCCCTCTACCACTCTGTGAGTTTCTACCCCCCTCCCTTCAGGCAAATGGTCAGTGTGGAATGCGAGTTTTTATTGCCTGCCTGCATGAGCAGAGCTGAATGTTTTTCCCCTCCAAAGATCCCTTTGTCTTATAAGCAAAGCACTCAAAGTCAAATTCAATTAGACACATTAATCCCAGAAACATGAAAATTAGATTTCCAGGGTCTGGGCACTTGGGGTTATGCATGGCAGTGTTTTGCAGCATTTAGGGCTATCAGAAAGCTGGGAAATTAATTTCCGCTCACCAGCAAATCACTGACATACCGTGCTTGGACTCTAAAGAATGGTAAAATCACAGGGGAAAAAATAATGCCATTATCGTTAGCCTGTGAGCTTCCAAGACAAAGATATGAAAAAAAGGCATTATCCATAACTTTCCAAGCTAGGTGTACCTCCCAGAAAACAGCCCATATGTGAGGTCAGCAAAGTGTGAGTTCTTAACTTTATGGCCAAAGCATAAAACAAGAACGTCCAGCTTTGGCATTCATTCAGAGCGAGGAGAGACAGCTGAAACACTATTCTGTGGTTGCTGGATCATTTCTTTGAGATCTCTCCTCCCCTTTATCGACAAGTCATACCTGTGACTGAGATTTAGTAGGGTTCGCATTTTCATCCCTTTTATTTCATAACTGTTTGTACATGCTTGTATTTTGTTTCTTTTGTACTATCATTTGTATCTGTTGTAAACACTGCCAATTTTTTCTGGAGTAAACTCATAAATTTGTTAGCTTTGTTCTTCTTGTTCTATGAGCAATCCACCACGTACTCCACAAATTCACGTTACCAATGGGTGTCCGATCCCCCTATAAGAGGTCGGTGGTGGCAGCATAGTTGTCATATTTATGTGCTGTTTGGGGACTTGATGGTGACTGAATCATGGTATATATATGTTCCTATCAGGAACCAGTGGTATATATACTTCCCAAAAAAGAAAAAAAAGGAGCATGAACCGCACATCCCAAAATCATACGTTGATCTAAAGCCGCTAGGCAAAAATTTATATAACTGAACATGAGGTTTTCAGTTTAACATTCTGATCAGACTGTATGAAGCCCACTGCCACGTCATGGCGAACCTATTAGTGGGTCCTACCACCCTAACCGAGCGGAGCCATGCGGCACCCACTGCCACAGCGGCAATGCAACAGCAGGGCAGACGGCCTGTTGCCCCACAGCACCCATGCTGCAAGACTGAGTCCCCATGACTCCAGACCGCGCTGCCCCACCAGCACAAAGCCACAGCCACAATGGCCGCCACACAGCACCAACACCAAAATGAAAGCACTGAAACTCACCTTACTCCAGCTCTTCAGTGAGAGGCAAAATGGGCAAGACCCCTTACTTTGCAGTCTCCTGCTAATTAAAATCACCTGTGCCAAATGGGAGGAGTGCTTGTCCAAGAAGAAGACTAGAACATGCTTTGCAAAAAAGAAAAAAAAAAGCTTTGGATCAACTTATGATTTTTGGAGGTGCGGTTCATGCCTTTTTTTTTCCTTTTTGTGCAAAATATATATACTTCCCGTCACATCATGTGCCGCAATATTCAACATAAATTAGAGCAGCTCCGCTCACTTTCTTATCCTCTGTCAATACCCTTATTGGCCACCAGGGTAAGGGGGCACCAGATAGCTGCAAGTTCATGACAAAAAGTGAAGTTTTGCTGACACCACCAATTTAGGCTGATTGGCAGTTCCCGAGTGCTCCTTCACTACTGCTGAATCTCCAAGCACCTAGCCTGATTCATAGCTACTCAGTGTGCCTCCCCTGCTGATGAATCTCCACCCACCAAGCCTGATTCATAGCTACTCAGTGTGCCTCCTGTTGTGAATTCTGTGGCTGAATTCACTCCTGTGGTCACAAGTGGTACTGCAGCTTCTGAGCTTCCTCCCTCAGGTGTTCTGGTGAGCTCATTAGCTGCTTCGTTACTTAACTCCACCTGATGCTGCTATCCTTGCTCCTAGTCAATGTTCCAGTGTTGGATCTGAGCTTCTCCTGATTGTTCCTGTGGCCTGCTGCTCTGTATAGCTAAGTGCTTTTTTGCTATTTTGTTGTTTTTTTTCTGTCCAGCTTGTCTTTTGTTTTGCTGGAAGCTCTGAGACGCAAAGGGTGTACCGCCGTGCCGTTAGTCCGGCACGGTGGGTCTTTTTGCCCCCTTTGCGTGGTTTTTGCTTTAGGGTTTTTTGTAGACTGCAAAGTTCGCTTTACTGTCCTCGCTCTGTCCTAGAATATCGGGCCCCACTTTGCTGAATCTATTTCATCCCTACGTTTTGTCTTTTCATCTTACTCACAGTCATTATATGTGGGGGGCTGCCTTTTCCTTTGGGGTATTTCTCTGGGGGCAAGTCAGGCCTATTTTTCTGTCTTCAGGCTAGCTAGTTTCTTAGGTTGTGCCGAGTTGCCTAGGTAGTTGTTAGGCGCAATTCACAGCCACTTTTAGTTGTGTTTAGGATAGGATCAGGTGTGTGGTCTACAGAGTTTCCACGTCTCAGAGCTCGTTTCTTTGTTTTTGGGTATTTGTCAGATCACTGTGTGCGCTCTGATCGCTAGGCACACTGTGTCTCTGGATTGCCTTCATAACACCTTTCATTAGCAGACATAACAGCCTCCCCTGCTGATGAATCTCCACCCATCTAGTCTGATTGATAGGTGTGCAGTGTGCCTCCCCTGCTGATGAATCTCCACCCTCCTAGTCTGATTGATAGCTGTGCAGTGTGCCTCCCCTGCTGATGAATCTCCACCCTCCTAGTCTGATTGATAGCTGTGCAGTGTGCCTCCCCTGCTGATGAATCTCCACCTACCTAGCCTGATTGATAGCTGCTCAGTGTGGTGCTTTCCCTGCTGATGAATCTCCACTCACCTAGCCTGATTGATAGCTGCTCAGTGTGCCTCCCCTGCTGATGAATCTCAACCCTCCTAGTCTGATTGACAGCTACTCAGTGTGCCTCCCCTGCTGATGAATCTCCACCTACCTAGCCTGATTGATAGCTGCTCAGTGTGGTGCTTTCCCTGCTGATGAATCTCTACTCACCTAGCCTGATTGATAGCTGCACAGTGTGCCTCCCCTACTGATGAATGTCCACTCACCTAGTCTGATTGACAGCTGCTCAGTGTGCCTCCCCTGCTGATGAATCTTCACCCATCTAGCCTGCTTGACAGCTACTCAGTGTCCCTGCTGTTATGGACCTGGTGGTTAGGAGCACCCAGAATGACCTGATAGTTAAACTAACACAGGACAAGCTCTGGGAAGTGGGAACTCTGCTGACCGCAACCCCTAAACCTATCACACACACTAGAAATAACCGTGGAGCGTACCTAACTCTGCCTAGACGCCTCTTCACAGCCTAAGAGCTAACTAGCCCTAAAGATAGAAAATAAAGCCTACCTTGCCTCAGAGAAATTTCCCAAAGAAAAAGGCCGCCCCCCACATATATTGACTGTGAGTAAGATGAAAGTCACAAACACAGAAATGAAATAGATTTAAGCAAAGGGAGGCCAGACTTACTAAACAGACTGAGGATAGGAAAGGTATCTTTGCGGTCAGCACAAAAAACTACAAAAAAACACACAGAGTGTACAAAAAGACCTCCGCACCGACTTACGGTGCGGAAGTGCCACTCTGCATCTCAGAGCTACCAGCTAGCAAAGCAAAATCATAATAGCAAGCTGGACAAGAAAACAATGAACAAATAATTAACTAGCAGGGACTTAGCTTCTGCTGTAGTAGACAGGTCACCAGAAAGATCCAGGAGCGAATTGAACCAGTACAAGAACATTGACAGCTGGCATGGAGTAACGATTTGAGTGGAGTTAAATAGAGCAGCTAGCCAAAGAATAAACTAAGTCACCTGTGGAAGGAACCTCAGAAGCAGCAGCTCCACTCACAGCCACCAGAGGGAGTCCATGGACAGAACTCGCCGAAGTACCATTCATGACCACAGGAGGGAGTTCGATAACAGAATTCACAACAGCCTTCCCTGCTGATGAATCTCCACTCACCTAGTCTGATTGATAGCTGCTCAGTGTGCCTCCCCTGCTGATGAATCTCCACCCACCTAGCCTGATTGATAGCTGCTCAGTGTGACTCCCATTCTGATGAATCTCCACCCTCCTAGCCTGATTGATAGCTGCTCAGTGTGACTCCCCTGCTGATGAATCTCCACCCTTGTAGTCTGACTGACAGCTGCTCAGTGTGCCTCCTCTGCTGATGAATCTCCACCCACCTAGCCTGACTGACAGCTGCTCAGTGTGCCTCCCCTGCTTATAAATCTCCACCCTCCTAGCCTGATTGATAGCTGCTCAGTGTGACTCCCCTGCTGATGAATCTCCACCCTTGTAGCCTGACTGACAGCTGCTCAGTGTGCCTCCTCTGCTGATGAATCTCCACTCACCTAGCCTGATTGATAGCTGCTCAGTGTGCCTCCTCTGCTGATGAATCTCCACCCACCTAGCCTGATTGACAGCTGCTCAGTGTGACTCCCATTCTGATGAATCTCCACCCACCTAGCCTGACTGACAGCTGCTCAGTGTGCCTCCCCTGCTGATAAATCTCCAGCCACCTAGCCTGATTGATAGCTGCTCAGTGTGCCTCCCCTGCTGATGAATCTCCTCCCACCTAGCCTGATTGACAGCTGCTCAGTGTGCCACCCATTCTGATGAATCTCCACCCACCTAGCCTGATTGACAGCTGCTCAGTGTGGTGCTTTCCCTGCTGATGAATCTCCTGCTTCTTGTTGCTGTAGTTCCACCCACAAAGCCCAAGATGAACATAAGCCAAACTATTTGCCCAAGGACAGATCACTGTTGAAATGAACTTCATAAGTTTTACTTGTATTTTTTTCATGAAAGAGATATAACATGCAGGGGCGGACACAGACAGCTTGGGGCCCCTGTGCAGAAAATGTGTCTGGGCCCCCCTCCTTTTAAGGCAACAAAGATATACATATATATATATATATATATATATATATATATATATATATATATATATAAATATATATATATATGTGTATATATATATATATATATATATATATATACAGTGGGGCAAAAAAGTATTTAGTCAGTCAGCAATAGTGCAAGTTCCACCACTTAAAAAGATGAGAGGCGTCTGTAATTTACATCATAGGTAGACCTCAACTATGGGAGACAAACTGAGAAAAAAAAAATCCAGAAAATCACATTGTCTGTTTTTTTTAATCATTTTATTTGCATATTATGGTGGAAAATAAGTATTTGGTCAGAAACAAACAATCAAGATTTCTGGCTCTCACAGACCTGTAACTTCTTCTTTAAGAGGCTCCTCTGTCCTCCACTCATTACCTGTAGTAATGGCACCTGTTTAAACTTGTTATCAGTATAAAAAGACACCTGTGCACACCCTCAAACAGTCTGACTCCAAACTCCACTATGGTGAAGACCAAAGAGCTGTCAAAGGACACCAGAAACAAAATTGTAGCCCTGCACCAGGCTGGGAAGACTGAATCTGCAATAGCCAACCAGCTTGGAGTGAAGAAATCAACAGTGGGAGCAATAATTAGAAAATGGAAGACATACAAGACCACTGATAATCTCCCTCGATCTGGGGCTCCACGCAAAATCCCACCCCGTGGGGTCAGAATGATCACAAGAACGGTGAGCAAAAATCCCAGAACCACGCGGGGGGACCTAGTGAATGAACTGCAGAGAGCTGGGACCAATGTAACAAGGCCTACCATAAGTAACACACTACGCCACCATGGACTCAGATCCTGCAGTGCCAGACGTGTCCCACTGCTTAAGCCAGTACATGTCCGGGCCCGTCTGAAGTTTGCTAGAGAGCATTTGGATGATCCAGAGGAGTTTTGGGAGAATGTCCTATGGTCTGATGAAACCAAACTGGAACTGTTTGGTAGAAACACAACTTGTCGTGTTTGGAGGAAAAAGAATACTGAGTTGCATCCATCAAACACCATACCTACTGTAAAGCATGGTGGTGGAAACATCATGCTTTGGGGCTGTTTCTCTGCAAAGGGGCCAGGACGACTGATCCGGGTACATGAAAGAATGAATGGGGCCATGTATTGTGAGATTTTGAGTGCAAACCTCCTTCCATCAGCAAGGGCATTGAAGATGAAACGTGGCTGGGTCTTTCAACATTACAATGATCCAAAGCACACCACCAGGGCAACGAAGGAATGGCTTCGTAAGAAGCATTTCAAGGTCCTGGAGTGGCCTAGCCAGTCTCCAGATCTCAACCCTATAGAAAACCTTTGGAGGGAGTTGAAAGTCCGTGTTGCCAAGCGAAAAGCCAAAAACATCACTGCTCTAGAGGAGATCTGCATGGAGGAGTGGGCCAACATACCAACAACAGTGTGTGGCAACCTTGTGAAGACTTACAGAAAACGTTTGACCTCTGTCATTGCCAACAAAGGATATATTACAAAGTATTGAGATGAAATTTTGTTTCTGACCAAATACTTATTTTCCACCATAATATGCAAATAAAATGTTAAAAAAACAGACAATGTGATTTTCTGGATTTTTTTTTCTCAGTTTGTCTCCCATAGTTGAGGTCTACCTATGATGTAAATTACAGACGCCTCTCATCTTTTTAAGTGGTGGAACTTGCACTATTGCTGACTGACTAAATACTTTTTTGCCCCACTGTATATATATATATACAAACACACACACTAAGGGACTGTGCTATACATAAGTGAGTACACTTCATATACTAAGGGACTGGGTTAGGCATAATAATCAATAACGTCTTTCTCCACCTTCCCCTGTTCCTAAATCCATTATAAATCCCTTCCTCCCATCTCAATCCCCCATACCCCTCACTGTCCTCCTTACCCTCGCATCCCATTATTACCCTCTCCCCCACCCCCATTATTGCTTTCTCCTCACTACCCCATTATTGCTCATTCCACCACCTCCATCATTGCCTCCTCCCCATCACCCCATCATTGTCCTTTCCACTGCCACCATCATTGCCTTCTCCCCCACCACGCCATCATTACCCATTCCACCTCCATCATTTCCACCTCCCCCACCACCCCCATTATTGCCCATTCACAACCTCTATCAGTTCCTCCTCCCTCACCAACCCTATCATTTCCCTCTCTGTCAACCCAATCATTGCATCCTGCTCCATCACTGCCCTCTCCTCCACTAACACACACAGCACCAGTCACCTCTCTGCACACACAGCACCATTCACCTCTCTGCATACACACCACCATTCACCTCTGCACACACACCACCATTCACCTCTCTGCACACACAGCACCAGTCACCTCTCTGCACACACAGCACCATTCACCTCTCTGCATACACACCACCATTCACCTCTGCACACACACCACCATTCACCTTTCTGCACACACAGCACCATTCACCTCTCTGCATACACACACACAGCACCAGTCACCTCTCTGCACACACACCTCCATTCACCTCTCTGCACACAGAGCACCATTCACCTCTCTGCATACACACACACAGCATCAGTCACCTCTCTGCATACACACACACAGCATCAGTCACCTCTGCACACACACACCTCCATTCACCTCTCTGCACACACAGCACCATTCACCTCTCTGCACACACACACACACACACAGCACCAGTCACCTCTGCACACACACCACCATTCACCTCTGCACACACAGCACCATTCACCTCTCTGCATACACACACACAGCACCAGTCACTTCTCTGCACACACACACACACCACCATTCACCTTTGCATACACACACACAGCACCAGTCACCTCTCTGCACACACACACACACACACACACACATACCACCATTCACCTCTTTGCATACACACACACAGCACCAGTCACCTCTCTGCATACACACAGCACCAGTCACCTCTCTGCACACACACCTCCATTCACCTCTGCACATACACACACAGCCCCATTCACCTCTCTGCACACACAGCACCAGTCACCTCTCTGCACACACACCTCCATTCACCTCTGCACACACACACACACCACCATTCACCTCTCTGCATACACACACAGCACGTCACCTCTCTGCACACACACCTCCATTCACCTCTGCACACACACCACCGTTCACCTCTCTGCACACACAGCACCAGTCACCTCTCTGCACACACACCTCCATTCACCTCTGCACATACACACACAGCACCATTCACCTCTCTGCACACACAGCACCAGTCACCTCTCTGCACACACACCTCCATTCACCTCTGCACACACACACACCACCATTCACCTCTCTGCATACACACACAGCACGTCACCTCTCTGCACACACACCTCCATTCACCTCTGCACACACACCACCATTCACCTCTCTGCACACACAGCACCAGTCACCTCTCTGCACACACACACACCACCATTCACCTCTCTGCACACACACACACCAGTCACCTCTGCACACACACCACCATTCACCTCTGCACACACACACACCATTCACCTCTCTGCACACACACACAGCACCAGTCACCTCTGCACACACACACCTCCATTCACCTCTCTGCACACACACACACCAACATTCACCTCTCTGCACACACACACAGCATCAGTCACCTCTCTGCACACACACACACACATACCACCATTCACCTCTTTGCATACACACACACACCTCCATTCACCTCTCTGCACACACACCTCCATTCACCTCTCTGCACACACAGCACCATTCACCTCTCTGCATACACACACACAGCACCATTCACCTCTCTGCACACACACACACACCATTCACCTCTTTGCATACACACACAGCACCAGTCACCTCTCTGCACACACACCTCCATTCACCTCTCTGCACACACAGCACCATTCACCTCTCTGCATACACACACACAGCACCATTCACCTCTCTGCATACACACACACAGCACCAGTCACTTCTCTGCACACACACACCATTCACCTCTTTGCATACACACACACACAGCACCAGTCACCTCTGTGCACACACACACAGCACCAGTCACCTCTCTGCACACACACCTCCATTCACCTCTGCACACACACACACACACCACCATTCACCTCTCTGCATACACACACAGCACCATTCACCTCTGCACACACACACCATTCACCTCTGCACATACACATAGCACCAGTCACCTCTCTGCACACACACCTTCATTCACCTCTGCACACACACACACACACACACACACACACACCACCATTCACCTCTCTGCATACACTGCACCAGTCACCTCTTTGCACACACACCTCCATTCACCTCTACACACACACACACCACCATTCACCTCTCTGCATAGACACACAGCACCAGTCACCTCTCTGCACACACACCTCCATTCACCTCTACACACAAACACATACCACCATTCACCTCTCTGCATACACACCTCCATTCACCTCTGCACACACACACCACCATTCACCTCTCTGCACACACAGCACCAGTCACCTCTCTGCACACACACCTCCATTCACCTCTGCACACACACCACCATTCACCTCTCTGCACACACAGCACCAGTCACCTCTTTGCACACACACCTCCATTCACCTCTACACACACACACACACCATTCACCTCTCTGCACACACACACACAGCACCAGTCACCTCTCTGCACACACACCACCATTCACCTCTATGCACACACACCACCATTGACCTCTGCACACACACACACACACACACACCACCATTCACCTCTCTGCACACACACACAGCACCAGTCACCTCTCTGCACACACACACACAGCACCAGTCACCTCTCTGCACACACACCACCATTCACCTCTATGCACACACACCACCATTGACCTCTGCACACACACACACCACCATTCACCTCTCTGCACACACACAGCACCAATCACCTTTCTGCACACACACACACCAACATTCACCTCTCTGCACACACACACCAGTCACCTCTCTGCACACACACACACACACACACACACACACACACACACCAGTCACCTCTCTGCACACACAGCACCAGTCACCTCTCTGCACACACACACAGCACCAGTCACCTCTCTGCACACACAGCACCATTCACCTCGGCACACACACACCACCAGTCACCTCTCTGCACACACAGCACCAGTCACCTCTCTGCACACACACACCACCATTCACCTCTGCGCACACACACACACACGCCACCATTCACCTCTCTGCACACACACACACACACAGCACCAGTCACCTCTCTGCACACACAGCACCAGTCACCTCTCTGCACACACAGCACCAGTCACCTCTCTGCACACACACACACCACCATTCACCTCTCTGCACACACACACACACACCACCATTCACCTCTCTGCACACACACCTCCATTCACCTCTGCACACACACACACACACACCACCATTCACCTCTCTGCATACACACAGCACCAGTCACCTCTCTGCACACACACCTCCATTCTCCTCTGCACATACACACACACCACCATTCACCTCTCTGCACACACACCTCCATTCACCTCTGCACACACACACACACACACCACCATTCACCTCTCTGCATACACACACAGCACGTCACCTGTTGTGAATTCTGTGGCTGAATTCACTCCTGTGGTCACAAGTGGTACTGCAGCTTCTGGGCTTCCTTCCTCAGGTGTTCTGGTGAGCTCATTAGCTGCTTCGTTACTTAACTCCACCTGATGCTGCTATCCTTGCTCCTAGTCAATGTTCCAGTGTTGGATCTGAGCTTCTCCTGATTGTTCCTGTGTCCTGCTGCTCTGTATAGCTAAGTGCTTTTTTGCTATTTTGTTTCTTTTTTTTTCTGTCCAGCTTGTCTTTTGTTTTGCTGGAAGCTCTGAGACGCAAAGGGTGTACCGCCGTGCCGTTAGTCCGGCACGGTGGGTCTTTTTGCCCCCTTTGCGTGGTTTTTGCTTTATGGTTTTTTGTAGACTGCAAAGTTCGCTTTACTGTCCTCGCTCTGTCTAAGATTATCGGGCCCCACTTTGCTGAATCTATTTCATCCCTACGTTTTGTCTTTTCATCTTACTCACAGTCATTATATGTGGGGGGCTGCCTTTTCCTTTGGGGTATTTCTCTGGGGGCAAGTCAGGCCTATTTTTCTATCTTCAGGCTAGCTAGTTTCTTAGGTTGTGCCGAGTTGCCTAGGTAGTTGTTAGGCGCAATCCACAGCCACTTTTAGTTGTGTTTAGGATAGGATCAGGTGTGTGGTCTACAGAGTTTCCACGTCTCAGAGCTCGTTTCTTTGTTTTTGGGTATTTGTCAGATCACTGTGTGCGCTCTGATCGCTAGGCACACTGTGTCTCTGGATTGCCTTCATAACACCTTTCATTAGCAGACATAACAGTCACCTCTCTGCACACACACCTCCATTCACCTCTGCACACACACCACCATTCACCTCTCTGCACACACAGCACCAGTCACCTCTCTGCACACACACCTCCATTCACCTCTGCACACACACACCACCATTCACCTCTCTGCACACACACACACCAGTCACCTCTGCACACACACCACCATTCACCTCTGCACACACACACACCATTCACCTCTCTGCACACACACACAGCACCAGTCACCTCTCTGCACACACACACCTCCATTCACCTCTCTGCACACACACACACACCAACATTCACCTCTCTGCTCACACACACAGCACCAGTCACCTCTCTGCACACACACCAGCATTCACCTCTGCACACACACAGCACCAGTCACCTCTCTGCACACACACACAGCACCAGTCACCTCTCTGCACATACACACCACCATTCACCTCTGCACACACACACACACACACACACCACCAGTCACCTCTCTGCACACACAGCACCAGTCACCTCTCTGCACACACAGCGCCAGTCACCTCTCTGCACACACACCACCATTCACCTCTCTGCACACACACACACACACACAGCACCAGTCACCTCTGCACACACAGCACCAGTCACCTCTGCACACACAGCACCAGTCACCTCTCTGCACACACACACCACCATTCACCTCTGCACACACACACACCACCATTCACCTCTCTGCACACACACACAGCACCAGTCACCTCTCTGCACACACACACAGCACCAGTCACCTCGCTGCACACACACACCACCATTCACCTCTGCACACACAGCACCAGTCACCTCTCTGCACACACACACAGCACCAGTCACCTCTCTGCACACACACACCACCAGTCACCTCTCTGCACACACACATCACCATTCACCTCTGCACACACACACCACCATTCACCTCTGCACACACACACCACCATTCACCTCTGCACACACACCACCATTCACCTCTGCACACACACACACACACCACCATTCACCTCTGCACACACACACACACACCACCATTCACCTTTCTGCACACACACTCAGCACCAGTCACCTTTCTGCACACACAGCACCAGTCACCTCTATGCACACACACACCACCATTCACCTCTGCACACACACACCATTCACCTCTGCACACACACCACCATTCACCTCTGCACACACACCACCATTCACCTCTGCACACACACACCACCATTCACCTCTGTACACACACCACCATTCACCTCTGCACACACACCACCATTCACCTCTGCACACACACCACCATTCACCTCTCTGCACACACACACACACACCACCATTCACCTCTGCACACACACACACACACCATTCACCTTTCTGCACACAGCACCAGTCACCTCTCTGCACACACACCACCATTCACCTCTGCACACACACCACCATTCACCTCTGCACACACACACCATTCACCTCTGCACACACACACACACACACCACCATTCACCTCTGCACACACACACACCATTCACCTCTGTACACACACCACCATTCACCTCTGCACACACACACCACCATTCACCTCTGCACACACACCACCATTCACCTCTGCACACACACCACCATTCACCTCTCTGCACACACACCACCATTCACCTCTGCACACACACCACCATTCACCTCTGCACACACACACCATTCACCTCTGCACACACACACACACACACCACCATTCACCTCTGCACACACACACACCATTCACCTCTGTACACACACCACCATTCACCTCTGCACACACACCACCATTCACCTCTGCACACACACCACCATTCACCTCTGCACACACACACCATTCACCTCTGCACACACACCACCATTCACCTCTGCACACACACCACCATTCACCTCTGCACACACACACCACCATTCACCTCTGTACACACACCACCATTCACCTCTGCACACACACCACCATTCACCTCTGCACACACACCACCATTCACCTCTCTGCACACACACACACACACCACCATTCACCTCTGCACACACACACACACACCATTCACCTTTCTGCACACAGCACCAGTCACCTCTCTGCACACACACCACCATTCACCTCTGCACACACACCACCATTCACCTCTGCACACACACACCATTCACCTCTGCACACACACACACCTCCATTCACCTCTACACACACACCATTCACCTCTGCACACACACCACCATTCACCTCTGCACACACACCACCATTCACCTCTGCACACACACCACCATTCACCTCTGCACACACACACACACACCATTCACCTCTGCACACACACACACCTCCATTCACCTCTGCACACACACACCATTCACCTCTCTGCATACACACACACCATTCACCTCTGCACACACACCATTCACCTCTCTGCACACACCCCACCATTCACCTCTGCACACACACCACCATTCACCTCTGCACACACACCACCATCCACCTCTGCACACACACACACCATTCACCTCTTCACACACACACCATTCACCTCTGCACACACAGCACCAGTCACCTATCTGCACACACACACACCACCATTCACCTCTCTGCACACACAGCACCATTCACCTTTCTGCACACACAGCACCAGTCACCTCTCTGCACACACACACAGCACCAGTCACCTCTCTGCACACACACACCACCAGTCACCTCTCTGCACACACACATCACCATTCACCTCTGCACACACACACCACCATTCACCTCTGCACACACACACCACCATTCACCTCTGCACACACACCACCATTCACCTCTGCACACACACACACACACACCACCATTCACCTCTGCACACACACACACACACACACCACCATTCACCTTTCTGCACACACACTCAGCACCAGTCACCTTTCTGCACACACAGCACCAGTCACCTCTATGCACACACACACCATTCACCTCTGCACACACACACCATTCACCTCTGCACACACACCACCATTCACCTCTGCACACACACCACCATTCACCTCTGCACACACACACCACCATTCACCTCTGTACACACACCACCATTCACCTCTGCACACACACACCACCATTCACCTCTGCACACACACCACCATTCACCTCTGCACACACACCACCATTCACCTCTCTGCACACACACACACACACACACACCACCATTCACCTCTGCACACACACACACCATTCACCTTTCTGCACACAGCACCAGTCACCTCTCTGCACACACACCACCATTCACCTCTGCACACACACCACCATTCACCTCTGCACACACACACCATTCACCTCTGCACACACACACACCTCCATTCACCTCTACACACACACCATTCACCTCTGCACACACACACCATTCACCTCTCTGCACACACACCACCATTCACCTCTGCACACACACACCACCATTCACCTCTGCACACACACCACCATTCACCTCTGCACACACACCACCATTCACCTCTGCACACACACACACCATTCACCTCTGCACACACACACACCTCCATTCACCTCTGCACACACACACCATTCACCTCTCTGCATACACACACACCATTCACCTCTGCACACACACCATTCACCTCTCTGCACACACCCCACCATTCACCTCTGCACACACACCACCATTCACCTCTGCACACACACCACCATCCACCTCTGCACACACACACACCATTCACCTCTTCACACACACACCATTCACCTCTGCACACACAGCACCAGTCACCTCTCTGCACACACACACACCACCATTCACCTCTCTGCACACACAGCACCATTCACCTTTCTGCACACACAGCACCTATCACCTCTCTGCACACACACCACCATTCACCTCTGCACACACACCACCATTCACCTCTGCACACACAGCACCATTCACCTCTGCACACACACCATTCACCTCTGCACACACAGCACCAGTCACCTCTCTGCACACACACCACCATTCACCTTTCTGCACACACAGCACCATTCACCTCTCTGCACACACACCACCATTCACCTCTGCACACACACCTCCATTCACCTCTGCACGCACACACCATTCACCTCTGCACACACACCCCATTCACCTCTCTGCACACACACCACCATTCACCTCTGCACACACACACCACCATTCACCTCTCTGCACACACACACCACCATTCACCTCTGCACACACACCACCATTCACCTCTGTACACACACCACCATCCACCTCTGCACACACACACACCATTCACCTCTGCACACACACACCATTCACCTCTGCACACACAGCACCAGTCACCTCTCTGCACACACACACCACCATTCACCTCTCTGCACACAGACACACACACACCACCATTCACCTTTCTGCACACACAGCACCAGTCACCTCTCTGCACACACACACCACCATTCACCTCTGCACACAAACACCACCAGTCACCTTTCTGCACACATACCACCATCCACCTCTGCACACACACCATTCACCTCTGCACACACAGCACCAGTCACCTCTCCGCACACACACACACCACCATTCACCTCTGCACACACACACACCACCATTCACCTCTCTGCACACACACACACCACCATTCACCTCTCTGCACACACACACACACACCATTCACCTCTCTGCACACACATACCACCATTCACCTCTGCACACACACACACACCATTCACCTTTCTGCACACAGCACCAGTCACCTCTCTGCACAACACCACCATTCACCTCTGCACACACACCACCATTCACCTCTGCACACACACACACCATTCACCTCTGCACACACACACCTCCATTCACCTCTGCACACACACACCATTCACCTCTCTGCACACACACCACCATTCACCTCTGCACACACACACCATTCACCTCTGCACACACACCACCATTCACCTCTCTGCACACACACACACCACCATTCACCTCTCTGCACACAAACACCACCATTCACCTCTGCACACACACCATTCACCTTTCTGCACACAGCACCAGTCACCTCTCTGCACACACACCACCATTCACCTCTGCACACACACCACCATTCACCTCTGCACACACACACACCATTCACGTCTGCACACACAGCACCAGTCACCTCTCTGCACACACACACCACCATTCACCTCTCTGCACACAGACACACACACACCACCATTCACCTTTCTGCACACACAGCACCAGTCACCTCTCTGCACACACACACCACCATTCACCTCTGCACACAAACACCACCAGTCACCTTTCTGCACACACACCACCATCCACCTCTGCACACACACCATTCACCTCTGCACACACAGCACCAGTCACCTCTCTGCACACACACACACCACCATTCACCTCTGCACACACACACACCACCATTCACCTCTCTGCACACACACACCATTCACCTCTCTGCACACACACCACCATTCACCTCTGCACACACACCATTCACCTCTGCACACACACACCATTCACCTCTCTGCACACACACCACCATTCACCTCTGCACACACCACCATTCACCTCTGCACACACAGCACCAGTCACCTCTCTGCACACACACACACACACCACCATTCACCTCTGCACACACACACACCACCATTCACCTCTCTGCACACACACACACCACCATTCACCTCTCTGCACACACACACACACCATTCACCTCTCTGCACACACATACCACCATTCACCTCTGCACACACACACACACCATTCACCTTTCTGCACACAGCACCAGTCACCTCTCTGCACACACACCACCATTCACCTCTGCACACACACCACCATTCACCTCTGCACACACACACACCATTCACCTCTGCACACACACACCACCATTCACCTCTGCACACACACCACCATTCACCTCTGTACACACACCACCATCCACCTCTGCACACACACACACCATTCACCTCTGCACACACACACCATTCACCTCTGCACACACAGCACCAGTCACCTCTCTGCACACACACACCACCATTCACCTCTCTGCACACAGACACACACACACCACCATTCACCTTTCTGCACACACAGCACCAGTCACCTCTCTGCACACACACACCACCATTCACCTCTGCACACAAACACCACCAGTCACCTTTCTGCACACATACCACCATCCACCTCTGCACACACACCATTCACCTCTGCACACACAGCACCAGTCACCTCTCTGCACACACACACACCACCATTCACCTCTGCACACACACACACCACCATTCACCTCTCTGCACACACACACACCACCATTCACCTCTCTGCACACACACACACACACCATTCACCTCTCTGCACACACATACCACCATTCACCTCTGCACACACACACACACCATTCACCTTTCTGCACACAGCACCAGTCACCTCTCTGCACAACACCACCATTCACCTCTGCACACACACACACCATTCACCTCTGCACACACACACCTCCATTCACCTCTGCACACACACACCATTCACCTCTGCACACACACCACCATTCACCTCTGCACACACACACCATTCACCTCTGCACACACACCACCATTCACCTCTCTGCACACACACACACCACCATTCACCTCTCTGCACACAAACACCACCATTCACCTCTGCACACACACACCATTCACCTTTCTGCACACAGCACCAGTCACCTCTCTGCACACACACCACCATTCACCTCTGCACACACACCACCATTCACCTCTGCACACACACACACCATTCACGTCTGCACACACAGCACCAGTCACCTCTCTGCACACACACACCACCATTCACCTCTCTGCACACAGACACACACACACCACCATTCACCTTTCTGCACACACAGCACCAGTCACCTCTCTGCACACACACACCACCATTCACCTCTGCACACAAACACCACCAGTCACCTTTCTGCACACACACCACCATCCACCTCTGCACACACACCATTCACCTCTGCACACACAGCACCAGTCACCTCTCTGCACACACACACCACCATTCACCTCTGCACACACACACACCACCATTCACCTCTCTGCACACACACACCATTCACCTCTCTGCACACACACCACCATTCACCTCTGCACACACACCATTCACCTCTGCACACACACACCATTCACCTCTCTGCACACACACCACCATTCACCTCTGCACACACCACCATTCACCTCTGCACACACAGCACCAGTCACCTCTCTGCACACACACACACACACCACCATTCACCTCTGCACACACACACACCACCATTCACCTCTCTGCACACACACACACCACCATTCACCTCTCTGCACACACACACACACCATTCACCTCTCTGCACACACATACCACCATTCACCTCTGCACACACACACACACCATTCACCTTTCTGCACACAGCACCAGTCACCTCTCTGCACACACACCACCATTCACCTCTGCACACACACCACCATTCACCTCTGCACACACACACACCATTCACCTCTGCACACACACACCACCATTCACCTCTGCACACACACACCATTCACCTCTGCACACACACCACCATTCACCTCTCTGCACACACACACACCACCATTCACCTCTCTGCACACACACACCATTCACCTCTGCACACACACACCATTCACCTTTCTGCACACAGCACCAGTCACCTCTCTGCACACACACCACCATTCACCTCTGCACACACACCACCATTCACCTCTGCACACACACACACCATTCACGTCTGCACACACAGCACCAGTCCCCTCTCTGCACACACACACCACCATTCACCTCTCTGCACACAGACACACACACACCACCATTCACCTTTCTGCACACACAGCACCAGTCACCTCTCTGCACACACACACCACCATTCACCTCTGCACACAAACACCACCAGTCACCTTTCTGCACACACACCACCATCCACCTCTGCACACACACCATTCACCTCTGCACACACAGCACCAGTCACCTCTCTGCACACACACACACCACCATTCACCTCTGCACACACACACACCACCATTCACCTCTCTGCACACACACACCATTCACCTCTCTGCACACACACCACCATTCACCTCTGCACACACACCATTCACCTCTGCACACACACCATTCACCTCTCTGCACACACACCACCATTCACCTCTGCACACACACCACCATTCACCTCTGCACACACCACCATTCACCTCTGCACACACCACCATTCACCTCTGCACACACACACCATTCACCTCTGCACACACACACACCTCCATTCACCTCTGCACACACACACCATTCACCTCTCTGCACACACACCACCATTCACCTCTGCACACACACACCATTCACCTCTCTGCACACACACCACCATTCACCTCTGCACACACACACCACCATTCACCTCTGCACACACACCACCATTCACCTCTGCACACACACCACCATTCACCTCTGCACACACACACACCATTCACCTCTGCACACACACACCTCCATTCACCTCTGCACACACACACCATTCACCTCTCTGCACACACACACACCATTCACCTCTGCACACACACCATTCACCTCTCTGCACACACCCCACCATTCACCTCTGCACACACACCACCATTCACCTCTGCACACACACCACCATCCACCTCTGCACACACACACACCATTCACCTCTGCACACACACCATTCACCTCTGCACACACAGCACCAGTCACCTCTCTGCACACACACACCACCATTCACCTCTCTGCACACAGACACACACACACCACCATTCACCTTTCTGCACACACAGCACCAGTCACCTCTCTGCACACACACACCACCATTCACCTCTGCACACACACACCAGTCACCTTTCTGCACACACACCACCATTCACCTCTGCACACACCACCATCCACCTCTGCACACACAGCATTCACCTCTGCACACACAGCACCAGTCACCTCTCTGCACACACACACACCACCATTCACCTTTCTGCACACACAGCACCAGTCACCTCTCTGCACACACACCACCATTCACCTCTGCACACACACACCATTCACCTCTGCACACACACCTCCATTCACCTCTGCACACACACACCATTCACCTCTCTGCACACACACACACCATTCACCTCTCTGCACACACACCACCATTCACCTCTGCACACACACACCACCATTCACCTCTGCACACACACCACCATTCACCTCTGCACACACACACACCATTCACCTCTGCAGACACACACACCACCATTCACCTCTGCACACACACCACCATTCACCTCTGCACACACACCACCATTCACCTCTGCACACACACACCTTTCACCTCTGCACACACACACCATTCACCTCTCTGCACACACACCACCATTCACCTCTGCACACACACACACCTCCATTCACCTCTGCACACACACACCATTCACCTCTCTGCACACACACACCATTCACCTCTGCACACACACACCATTCACCTCTCTGCACACACCCCACCATTCACCTCTGCACACACACCACCATTCACCTCTGCACACACACACCATTCACCTCTCTGCACACACCCCACCATCCACCTCTGCACACACACACCATTCACCTCTGCACACACACACCATTCACCTCTGCACACACAGCACCAGTCACCTCTCTGCACACACACCACCATTCACCTTTCTGCACACACACCACCAGTCACCTTTCTGCACACACACCACCATTCACCTCTGCACACACACCACCATCCACCTCTGCACACACACCACCATTCACCTCTGCACACACACCACCATCCACCTCTGCACACACACCACCATCCACCTCTGCGCACACACCACCATCCACCTCTGTACACACACACACCATTCACCTCTGCACACACACCACCATCCACCTATGCACACACACCACCATCCACCTCTCTGCACACACACCACCATTCACCTCTGCACACACACCACCATCCACCTCTGCACACACACCACCATTCACCTCTGCACACACACCACCATCCACCTCTGCACACACACCACCATCCACCTCTGTACACACACACACCACCATTCACCTCTGCACACACACCACCATCCACCTCTGCACACACAGCACCAGTCACCTCTGCACACACACCACCATCCACCTCTGCACACACACCACCATCCACCTCTGCGCACACACCACCATCCACCTCTGTACACACACACACACCATTCACCTCTGCACACACACCACCATCCACCTATGCACACACACCACCATCCACCTCTCTGCACACACACCACCATTCACCTCTGCACACACACCACCATCCACCTCTGCACACACACCACCATTCACCTCTGCACACACACCACCATCCACCTCTGCACACACACCACCATTCACCTCTGCACACACACACACACACCACCATTCACCTCTGCACACACACCACCATTCACCTCTGCACACACACCACCATTCACCTCTGCACACACACCACCATCCACCTCTGTACACACACACACCACCATTCACCTCTGCACACACACCACCATTCACCTCTGCACACACAGCACCAGTCACCTCTCTGCACACACACACCACCATTCACCTTTCTGCACACACAGCACCAGTCACCTCTCTGCACACACAGCACCAGTCACCTCTCTGCACACACACACCACCATTCACCTTTCTGCACACACAGCACCAGTCACCTCTCTGCACACACAGCACCAGTCACCTCTCTGCACACACACACACCACCATTCACCTCTGCACACAAACACCACCAGTCACCTTTCTGCACACACACACCACCATCCACCTCTGTACACACACCATTCACCTCTCTGCACACACACAGCACCAGTCACCTCTCTGCACACACACACAGCACCAGTCACCTCTCTGCACACACACACAGCACCAGTCACCTCTCTGCACACACACCACCATTCACCTCTCTGCACACACACCACCAGTCACCTTTCTGCATACACACACACAGCACCAGTCACCTCTCTGCATACACACACACAGCACCAGTCACCTCTCTGCACACACACCACCATTCACCTCTCTGCACACACACCACCAGTCACCTTTCTGCATACACACACACAGCACCAGTCACCTCTCTGCATACACACACACAGCACCATTCACCTCTCTGCACACACACCACCAGTCACCTTTCTGCATACACACCACCAGTCACCTTTCTGCATACACACACACAGCACCAGTCACCTCTCTGCACACACACCACCATTCACCTCTCTGCACACACACCACCATTCACCTCTCTGCACACACACCACCAGTCACCTTTCTGCATACACACACACAGCACCAGTCACCTCTCTGCATACACACACACAGCACCATTCACCTCTCTGCACACACACCACCAGTCACCTTTCTGCATACACACACACAGCACCAGTCACCTCTCTGCACACACACCTCCATTCACCTCTCATCGCACCATCGCCGGCAGCTTCCTGTCTCGTACAGCCGCGGTGCTGAATGATGATGTCATTCAGCCGCTGCTGTGTGAGTCATGACAGCTCCAGATCCAGGCTGGCGGGCATGCTTTGACTTCTGCTCCCTCGGGTATATGGCGCCAGCTTGTGCTGTCCCCCAGTTATACAGCAGACGGCTTGTCCTCGTTGCTTCATATCCGTACACCCCCCATGTCGGGGAGGGATGCCGCTCCTCACCTGCACCAGCTGGCCCCTGGGGGCCCCAGTTGTGCTCGTGGTTGCCATGGTGTCGGGAGCAGGCATGCAAACGGGCCTCTGAATTTCCTGGGATCTTGTGGCCCCGCCCCCCACCATGAGCAGAGGATTGTGGGAGGATCGTTCAGTCAGCACTCGCACTGCAGCAGGAAGTGAGTGAAATGGATCAATTCCCTGCAGCTCAGCTCCCATTTTCTGTTTCAGGCAGCGGAGTGCAGGGATTGCTCCCTAGCCGCCGCACATTATTATTATTTATTGTTATAGCGCCATTTATTCCATGGCGCTTTACATGTGAGAGCAGTCTGGCCAGGGGCCCGGATAAACTGGCCAGATTGCCCTCATTATTAGCTGCCTTGCAGGGGCCCCCTGGAGCCTCTGGGCACCGGTGCAGCCGCACCTGCGATATGTCCGCCCATGATGTGCTAGTGCAGGGTTTGTATAAACAAGTAGGTAACACTTGGGGGTGCAATAACACCAATATAACCCCAGTGGCCTCCATAGCAGTCATACTTGTAGATTGTGAGCCCTCATCGGCAGGGTCCTCTCGTCTTCTGTACCGGTAGTGACTTGTATTGATTACTGTACTTGTTTTTATTATATATACCCCTCCTCACATGTAAAGCTCCATGGAATAAATGGCGCTATAATAAATAATACCAGGTGACACTCGAGTTTAGCAGACATACAGTTGTGTAGAAAAGTATTTGCCGCCTTCCTGATTTCCTTTCCTTTTGCATGTTTGTCACACTTAAATATTTTGGTCATAAAAAAAATGTCAATGTTAAAGATAACACAAGTAATCACAGAATGCAGTTTATAAATGAAGATCTTTATTGTTAAGGAAAAATAAATCCAAACCTACAGGGTCCTGTGTGAAATAGCGATTGCCTTCTAAAACTAATACCTGGTTGGGCCCTTAGCTCCAACAACTGCAATCAAACGTTTGCGATAACTGGCAATGAGTCTTTTATAACGCTCTGGACGAATTTTGGCCGTTCATCTCTGCAGAATTGTTGTATTTCAGCCACACTGGAGGTTTCTGAACATGAACCGCCTTTTTAAGGTCATTACAGCATCTCAGTTGGATTAAGGTCAGGACTTTGACTGGGCCACTCCAAAGTCTTAATTTTGGTTTTCTTAACCCATTCAGAGGTGGACTTGCTGGTGTGTTTTGGATCCTTGTCCTGCTGCATAACCCAAGTGCGCTTCAGCCTAAGGTCACGAACAGGTGGCCCGACATTGTTCTTCAGGATTTTTTGTTTGACTGCAGAATTCATGGCACCATTTAACACAGCAAGTATTTCAGGTCCTGAAGCAGCAAAACAGCCCCAGACCATCACACTACCACCACCATATTTTACTGTTGGTATGATGTTCCTTTTCTGAAATGCTGTGTTACTTCTATGCTGTATGTAATGGGACATACACCTTCCAAAAAGTTCAACTTTTCTCTCATAAGTCCTCAGAGTATTCTCCCTAAAGTCTTGGGGATCATCAAGATGCTTTCTGGCAAAATGGAGATGAGCCTTTATGTTCTTATTTCGCAGCAGTGGTTTTTGTCTTTGAACTCTGCCATGCAGGCCATTTTTGCCCAGTCTCATTCTTATGGTGGAGTCAGGACTACTGACCTTAACTGGGGCAAGTGAGACCTGCAGTTCTTTGGGTGTTGGGGTCTTTTGTGACTTCTTGGATAAGTGGTCACTGCGCTCTTATAACTTTGGTCGGCCGTCCACTCCTGGGAAAGTTCAGCACTGTTCCATGCTTTCGCCATTTGTGGATAATGGCTCTCACTGTGCTTCACTGGAGTCCCAAAGCTTTAGACATGGCTTTATAACCTTTTCCAGACTGATATATCTCAATTACTTTGTTTCTCATTTGTTCCATAATGTCTTTGGATCGCGGCATGATGTAGGTTTTGAGGACATTACAGGACTGGAGCCCTCAGTAGATAATACATGCCCCTGCTCACACGGAGCGATTACACCTGTATCTATAGATTATGGCAGGAATTACTGGATGAGATTGTGACGAGTCCGACTGCTCATTCTGGGGGAGATGTGGATGGAAACTTCTATGGGGCCGGATTACTGTCGTCTCAACCAATAAAGGGGCTTTCTGACATCAAAGATATGGAGGAGTGTGATAAAAAATTTTAAAAAAAAATTTCCCCCATTAACCCTCTGCGCTCCGGCTCCGCACCCGGGTGCCGCCCACTTGGCTGGAGTGACACCATAGAGGCCAGTGATTGGCTGCTGTAGTCACATGGTTAGGCGGCTCATGATAATGAAACTTTACATCATTCATTCCACATGATCACATTTTTTATGATTATTACAAACCCCATAATACACACAATAGGGACATCGCTCGGTAACTGAAGAGGGGCAAATCGAAGTCAGGCAATTAGAATTCACTATGAATTTCACTAAAAAATGGTATTTGTTATAACACAAAACATTTATCATTTGATTCACTCGAATGCAGGACTGAGAAGGGGAAAAATAATACAAAGCCCTTCATACTCACCTCTCCCCCGTCCAGCGTGCCGCTCCCTGCCCCCAGTCCTCCGCTGACTCACATCTTCACTCCGGCTCAGGTCTTCACATTATTGCACCGCCGGCACTGACTTGTCCTGAGCGGATATAACATCACACCGTTGCTTGAGGACTAGTCAGCACCAGTGGGACCGAACAGGGAAGACATAAGAGAAGACCGTGGGAGTGAGCGAGCCAGCGGAGGAGCAGGCAGGGAGCTGCGGCACCAGGAGAAGTGAAGGCCTAGGACAGGCGAGTACAATATTTGTGTATTTTAACCCTTCTGCTTATTATGCTCTGGGGTCTGGGGAAACTTCAGAACATGATAATCGGCTTTCACCAGAAATTCATTTTCATCTAGTAAAATTGTCCAGAATTGAATTTCCCAGACAAATCCGAGCAGATCTGGAAGTAGAATTTTAGCAGATTTGCTCATCAATAAAGGTAAAGTCTCGTTATGGACAGGGCCATATTTGCCATTAGGCACTTAAGGGCATGTGGCTAGGGCGCCAGGATACGGGGAGGGGGGGGGGTATGCGGCACCTGAGCAAGTAGTGTTTTTTTTTTTTATAATTAAAGTCCGGGGTCACCGCCTGCCCAAACCTGTGGATGAATATTCATGACCTTAATGAGCGGTACCACGTGACCGCTCACACAGTAAGAAGCTGCAGCGCCGGGACAGAAATGCAGGGACTTTCGACGCCAAGGAGAAAGGTGAGTATGACAGGGGAGGGAGGGAGGAGGACAGAGGAGAACGGGAGGACGGGGGATGGATGGGAGAGCAGAGCCATACATACAAGATGGGAGGGGGAGCAGAGCCATGCATACAAGATGGAAAGAGGGAGCAGAGTCATGCACACACGATGGGAGGGGGGGAGCCGAGCCATGCATACAAGATTGGGGGCATGTATGAAGAAACAATATGGGACAATGAGTGCATGTATGAGGAAACAGTACAGGGGAATGGGGGGCATATCCGAGGAAACAGTATGGGGAATGGGTGCAGACACTATGAGGAGTGAATGGGGGAATGTATGTGGACACAGTATGAGTAGCAATGTGAAAAATGTGTGTGGACACAGTACGGGGAGTGAGGATGATGGGATGTGTGCAGACACAGAATATGGAGTCGGGGGGTATGTGTGAGCAGGCAGTATAGAAAGTGAGGGGGTAAATACTTGAGGAGACAGTATGGTGAACAGGGGGATGGGAGAGGAGACAGTATGAGGAGGGAGGGGAATAGTGTGAGGAGACAGTATGGGGGAGAAAAGTGAGTGGGCACAGAATAGAAACTGGGTAGTGGGGGTGTAGCATGGGGGGACAGTGTGAGGGCACAGCCAGGAGGCGACAGTATACCTAGGAGGGGGGTGTGATGAGAGTACAGTATAAATGCTGGGCCCTATAGGGGGGGACACAGTATGAGAGGACAGTGTGAAGAGGAGGCCGGTAAGGAAAGGAGAAGTTCAGTGTGAAGAGCACGTACCATAAGAGGGACAGTGTGGGGGTCATATTTTGTGCAGAAAATATAGTGAGGGGCAATTTTTCATTCGGGAGCCTTATAATGACACTTGTATCTTTAAGGGGGTCATGTGGAGATTTTCTGCAAAAGAGCGGAGAAGATGGAAGTCTGCAGAGACGGCTGTGGATGAGAAAACTCATCATGGGATCTGGACAAGATGAAGAAAAGGAGAACGGCTCCAGAGACGAAGTCATCTACAAGGTACCTGGATGTAAATGTTATTTGTGATACTAACTCTCATGTTTTATTTATGTTAGGAGCATTAAAGGGGATGTCCGGGTTTGTGATGAGTCTGCAGTCATTCTTTGTGACTGCAGACTTCTGAGTTCTCACAGTGCGCCCTGCACGCTGTCAGGATTCTCTCGTGCTGGCGATTTACATACATGCGGTCACGTGCTGACTAGACATGTGCGGCATCAATGAAAATGAACTGAGCGAGGCCGGGCACGTCTAGTCGGGATGTGTTCAGAGGTAAACAAATCACATACTTGTGCTGACATGACCGTCCACCGGCCAGGGAGAATCCTAAAAATGTGCAGTGCACGAGTTAATATTTGAAGGGAAAAGGGAGACACAAAGCGCAAATATGGTCTTATCTCACAAAAAGAATGGAGGAATCGCCAAGAAAATCGCTCACCTGGTGAAGCTGAAAGCAGGCATGTGAAGATTTCGGCAGCCGCAGATCCACAAGCCGGTCACCGACCATATGAAGCAGTATACTATAGGAAGTGTGGATTAATTCTGCGCTGCCGCAATAATGATGAGGATCCAGTTGATAGTAGAGTTAAAACAGTGGTTTACTCAATGCGTTTCAGGGCTCTTATGGCCCCTTCTTCCGAAATACCACTTGATGTTGTATGCGGTAATTCCTGAAGAAGGGGCCATTAGAGCCCTGAAACGCGTTGAGTAAACCACTGTTTTAATTCTACTATCAACTGGATCCTCATCATTATTGTGACAGTGCGGATTTAGTCCACACTTCCTATAGTATACCAGTGCATGCGTTGTGAGAATTCAGAAGCTGCGATGTCAGGATTCAGCTCTCAGGTTCCAGTAGTCGTCACATGGACACGTCACTCATATGCGACTTTCATACTTCTGGTCGTGTGACATCGAGCTTCTCTTCTGCTTCTCTGTTTTTCACTGAACATTGAGAGCATTAGGGAGAGCGGCTCGCGGGTACATGACTAAGTATGAAAATCGCATATGTCCTTGGCGGAGGGGGGGCACCAAAATGAATTCTTGCCCCGGGTGCCAGAAACCCTAGATACACCTCTGCCCGTATGCTACTGCGAGCGGCGATTACCGGGTCCGGTGGAGGGATGTCTGTGCACAGGCAGTGAGGCCGGACTGAGGGTGTGAGAGGATGGAGACCCGGAGACTGCCCGTCCCTGTCTACGCCGTAGCCTGGAGCCTTCATTATCGTAGGAATATGACAGTTAATAAATTGTTTTTCTAAAGCTTTATAGTGTAGTTTTAGGTCAGAGGGATGGTTAGGGATGAGCTAGCAAGGTGCAGGGACAGGTAGTGATGGCTACTTACGGACAAGTGCGGCAATTGCGGTTTTGCACTTGCGGTGAGACACTGTTAGCAGCGTTTTTTTCCATTGCTCCAAGTTCCACTTTTGCCGGATTGCGGCAAAACCACGAGTGCCGCACATGTCCGCAAGTCCCATAGGGAATGAATGAGGCCGAACGCAGTGTTGCCGTAAATGATCCATTATGCGGTGGATGTGGAAAAACTGCCGGATCTGCTGCAAAAGGCGACTTTCACATCAGCGATTTATGGCAAAGTCACTGCCGATAGTGTCATACTCACCAATGGGGGAGGCAGCACTAAAAGTGCCCAGGGCAGCAGAAACTCTAAATACGGCCCTGATTATGGACCTACAGATAATCCAAGGGTCTGGGACACTGCACATTCAGGAATCAGGTGGAAATAAGCCTCAGTGTGGACGCGTCTGTCACTACAGTAGGGAACCTTACCGGCCTTATAAGAGTTGATTATCAGGACCAAATCCCAGTGCACATTCCGTAAAAAAAATATTGAATATGTGATTAAATCAAGGTGAGACGGGCGGTAGATAATCTGTTCTGGAGTCCCTGTAGGGTGGAGACTCTGATCAACTCTTTGGCTTCTTTTTCCCCCCCTCGGATGCCTCCAGTAAATCGTTTATTAATGTTGCACCAATCTGCACCTGAGTCTTCAGATTCTGGATTTCCTCGTCCTTTTGCTGTATTCTACGTCTCAGCTCCGGTATCTGCTCGTTCGCTTCTCTCGGACTTTGTGTCTCTTTCTGCCCCGGATTAGACATTGCAGTATTCCATTGAGTTCTGTCCCGTGAAGGACCTTCTTCCGTCCACTCATATTTCTTAACGTCCTGATTAGCACTTGTTTTATCAGCTTCTTGTCCAGGTATTGGGCTCCTCGCTTTGTATCGCTGGGATTCATGTCCAGCGTGTTCTTGCCTTGCATTAGTTTCCATTCCATGATATGCATTTTGTAGCTGTTGGATTTTCTCTTCCATCTTGCGGATTGTGTCTCGATTTTCCTCTGTGATTTTATCCTTGTTGCGCAGATCTTGGCGGAACTTCTCCATCTCGCGCTCTGCCTTATTTCTGCTTCGTATTTCCTCAATTAATAGTTTTTCTTTCTCACAGAGTTTCTCCTTTAACTCGTTCATTTTGTCTTCCATCTTCCAGCGGGTGTCTTGATTTTCTGCAATAATGCTGTTCTTGTCGCGCAGATCTTGGCGGAACTTCTCTATGGTGCGATCCTTCTCTTCCACGATCTTGATGTATGATTCTAGTTGCTGTTTGTGATTGTCCTCGCTTTCTCTCAGCTTCCTGACTAGGTCGCTATTCTTACATTTCAGTTCTACATTTTCTCTTTGGATTCTTTCTTTTTCCTCCCTCATGTCTCTGGACTCTTTTTCTTTGAGTTGCTGATACTCTTGCCATTTCATATTTGCTTCTTGGATTGCACGTCCCAAGTCAGCAGCGACCTGAGAACTATCAGGCCCGGTGGGGTCTAGATTTCTCTTTTTTGCTTCTGGTCCTGAATCTTCAGCTCCTTTCCTCGTTGTGTCATCAGTGACGTTCTCAGGTTTTCTTCTGACTTCTGTAGGTTGACTCCTTGAAGGTGTGGCCTCCTTGTGTACCCTGCTGTCCGGGGAATGAGCTGAATCTTGGAACCGTCCAGGCACGCTTGAGTCTTTATATTTCCTAACAGCAGTGTCCTGTCGATAATCTACATGTAAAGGAATAAAGAAGATGTGATCATCGTGTTACTTTCTGTCCATCGTGAGCAAAGATTAAGTCTACCTCCAATCATCTGCACATGAGCCTCTGCGAAAGTGACGTCACGAAGGGAAATAATTGGGCCTTGGAAAGGCTGACTTGGGACCTATGTTAATGGCTTCTGTGATGAAGTCCATTTCTAGTCATCTTACAGAAGTCATGGACTGAATATTGGGCAGAACCTCGTGGACACCAGCACCAGAGGAGATGGTTGATTGAAAGGTGACCATCGGTTCATTTCTTAAACCCTTAACATTATTTGCATTTGACAAAAATGCCTCCACGTTAGACCGATCCTTTACACCGAGCTGGATGTCTTGACTTTCAGAGAAAAGAAGTCAAGTCAATGTTGGTAACTTCTTAATATGTGAATATGTCTTTTATTAACCACGTTGGGGTGTGTGGAGTGGACCGTTACACAGCCGGCATCTGCCTCTAGCAGCAGCGATCAGATCCAGCTCCAGTCATTGCTGTTACAGGGGAACTCCAGGGAGATAAACCATTCTCCTGGACACTCCTTCATGTCTACAGAGCTGACATTCATCACCATAGTTTGTGCTGTACACTGTGTGAATGAGCATAGACCCCGAGTGGAAGGGGGACGGTGGGTTCAAACACACGAAGCAAAGCTGGGACACACAGGCCATGTAGCTTGGTGGGGACTGGCCGTGCCCCCAAATCTGCAGCGTAACCTCCCCGAAGGGTGAGGGGGCACCGAGGAGCAGCGTCACAGTGTATAGCAGATGTTGTGATGATTACCAGCATGGACATCCATTGCACTCACAATTCATCCCAAAGAAAAGCAGCCGTCATATGGAGAAGCCAATGGAAAAATGGAAAAGTTACGGTTCTTGGAAAAAGAGGAGGAAACAGGCAGAAGTGCAAAGGCACAAAAAAGGTCAATAACGTAACTATCGCTTTCTAAAACATTTATCGACTATAGCCTGTGTATTGCCGCTGGTCTGTGGAGTCCGGGTCCTGTGACCCCCTCAGATCAGACAAGGCGCCGCTCTGAAGCCCTCACACCTGTGGGAGTCTATGGATGTGTAGACTTACAGGTAACAGGAGTGATGACTCACCGCATACCGCAAACACCAGTGCGTTCTGTGATCGGCTGCAGCGGTCACATGATCTGAACATTGCGTCACAGGAAGCATGGCTCCTGTCACCTGACTACTGCAGCCAATCACAGCCCCCAGTGCTCCTGTGCATGTGACATCATCACTATGGTGGTAGCGGAGACCATGGAGAGGTCTGTGCTGGATTCAGGCGGTGACCAGAGGCGATTTTTAATCACTTTGTGCTTTTTTCTCTCATTTTTGGCACTTTCACATTTCCTACTCTAGGGGTGAGGGTCGATGCCTGGTGTGTAGGTATACTGTGTGACTGCTGACGAGGCGCAGCATCAAGCTCCCCTGTGCCCAGTCCTGAGCTGCTGGCTGTAGGGTGTAATTTCACCCGCTGCACTGTGCCCGGACTGTGCAATATAACGACTGTGTCACTTGCAGCACCGCATACGCTATGTCCTGGAGCTGAACAGCGGCTCTCAGGACTCAGTATAACCAGTCAGTATGTCCGCTGCATGTCTGTCCTCGGCCACCGCAATGGAGCTGCAGATGACAATGAGCACTGCAGGAGATGCGGACATGTCATCTCCTCTCCTGTTGAAGGGCTGCGCGGCCTGGTGTTGTCAGCAGCTCCATTACGGGGCAGCGGTCAGCATTGCATTGCGTACTTCTGCTCTGGCTCCTCTCCTGTTTGGGCGCCAGATGTTCTGCTCGCTGAGGACCACAGAGTCTGCAGATTAACCCTGTAGAATGAATACTCCTCCGTCCTCCTACTCCTTTTATAGACCGCAGAAGGCTCTCTTGTGAACAGAGCCCTGGACACTTGCCCAGTCTGCTCTCCCCAACGCCGGCCTCGTATAAACGCTGATAACAGTGGAAACCTTTCCTACGTGACATCAGTTATCACAGACATGTGGCAGTATGACCGACGAGAGACCCTGGCTCACCGATACTCACCACTGATCATGTTTTCATTGCTCGGTATCTTCTTCCTCAGGATTTGATTTATTTCTTCCAGGTTTTCACCGTTTTTCTTTTTGTCATTGAACAGAAACAGTCCTCGCGCCAGTCGGCCAATGCTGGGCTGGTTATTCAGTATCCGGATCTTCTCAAATGAATCGGTGTTCTGAAGGTCATCGATCACAACAATGACATTTTCTTTACCTGTAAAGAAAGGGAAAAAAAGTCACAGATATACAGAATTTCTTACAAACTTTCTGAGACGATGGAGCCATCACCATGTGACATGTCCTACACACCAAGAGTCCTGGAGAGGTCCTGGAGCTCCTCATCGTATAAGTTGTCGGTGACGTCCGTGATGTTGATTCGTCCGTGTTTTTTTGTGTGATACAAGATGGCGAAGGAGCAGTTTGAGAGCTCTGTGTAAAAGGGTGAGGAGGTATTACTGATGTAGACAGCATGGACTTCCACTGGTCTATACGTGGTCTTCAGCCATTCCGTCAGCCAGCTATAGTTATTTTCCGCAGACCTCGAGAAAATGCTGATTTTCAGTCTTGATTGTGGTTGTAATGATGAGAAACCAATGGAAGGTGTTTTCGGTCTATATTGTGTAATTGATTTGCTGTTATTCTGAAAGTAGAAGAACATTTGTGAGCGGCCGCCACGATCACATGGGGAAATGCACAATCCGTCTGTATGATGAGCATCACGTCCTCTACATGTCAGCACTTTACATTCCTGGAACTTGGTTTTTATACATCACCAGATCTCCGTAACGGTGCAGCCACCCCTTCCCCACAGGAGAAGTTTTACAGCACAGATTACCCTTATATAATGTAGAGGGGTGAGATGTGTCTGAAAATGCCCCATTAGCTTAACGATGGCTGAACGCCCAATAGCCACAGGTTCGGTCGGCAGGCTACTGTGTGCGGGGGGCTTCCTGACAGGTAGTGTTGGGGGAGTTATGGATCTGGCATGGCTGGTTTCAGAATACCAAGCTGCCATCAGACATGTCTAACAGGGAGCACTCAATCGAGCGAGCGCTTCTGACTATGGGAGAGTCGGCCGAGGAGGCATCAACGAGCCGTCAGCCATTTATAGTGTATGGTGGGGCTTATGTCTCCCTCCGCAAAGTTGGCCAGATAAGAGAAGAAACTCTGGAAATTGTACAAAGGCATCAATGTCTCCGCTGAGGCCCTAGTGAAGGAGCCATATTGGCCTATATCAGCTCAGCGTAGAGCCCCCTTTATGGACTGTAATTCACCAGTGACTGGCCGTAAGACGTGACAGGACCAGGTCTCATTGGGTCCCGGCACAGTCCACCCTGGACATTGGGCAAAACAGCAGAAGAGAAGCTCAGCGTTTATCAGACTTACATCATGTGAGAACCATGAAACGATCTGAGGAAAGAAGGAACTGGATGTATCTGTGGAGAAAGGGAGAGTTATCAACCGCCTGCAGTATGTCCTTTCTTACCTTCGCTCTTGGATCACTAAGTCTTGAGTTTAGTGCCGCGGACTGAGCAGCTTTGGAAAGAAAAGAATGTTCTTGTTAAACTCTGTCATGTTATGTCTATGGTCTATCGCTACACGTGGCCACCGGTCGTGGTGATCTGAGCCGCAGCCTGTTGGGTGTTTTACTAGAATACCTCACATCAGAGGAGTTTGGGGTCCTCACCCATCCGAAGACGGAGATTTGTCTTCCAACAAGACAATGATCCCAAACAAAGACGAGGTGAAGCTGGACCTGTGTGGGTCCTCACCCATCTGAAGACGAGGTGAAGCTGGACCTGTGTGGGTCCTCACCCATACGAAGACGAGGTGAAGCTGGACCGGTGTGCACGGTGTCCCGGACCGCAGCGATGGTGACTACTACCTGTAATACAGACACTGTGGCTTCACCTGGCCTTAAGATCTGATTTAAACAGCGTGGGCCCTGGGTAAAAGTTTGCCCTAATGCTCACGTACTGCACCATCACACTCACACATTTTGGTTGTATTTACAAGCGCTGAGTTCAGGCCGTTAAACGAGTGCGATCGACAATAATGAAGTCGTTTGGTGCTTGTTTCCCGGCCTCTTTACTCCGGCTGAGGAACAGTGATGGGGAAGAACGATCAATAGTACAGCAATCTGTTCCCATATAGTATCATGTTATCAGCAGCACATGTGCAGGTTACACAGGGCGATGTGCTGCCGAGAACAAGGATTTCTGTTCTGGTATAAACAATCCAATCACTTGATGAATAGATGACATTGTGCTTGTTCGCTGGGCGATTGCTGATGTTTACACCTATGAACTCATCTGCGCTGCTGGGATTTATAACAGTGAATGTTACACACACATATGTACATACACACAGCACACACACATGTATACAGAGCACATACACACATGTATACAGAGTACATACATACACATATATGTACATACACACATGTATACAGAGCACATACATACACATATATGTACATGCACACACACATGTATGCACAGAGCACATACACACATGTATACAGAGCACATACAAACATGTATACAGAGCACATACAAACATGTATACAGAGCACATACATACACATATATGTACATACACACATGTATACAGAGCACATACACACATATATGTACATACACACAGCACACACACATGTATGCACAGAGCACATACACACATGTATACAGAGCACATACATACACATATATGTACTGTACATACACATAGCACACACACATGTATGCACAGAGCACATACACACATGTATACAGAGCACATACATACACATATATGTACTGTACATACACATAGCACACACACACACATGTATGCACAGAGCACATACACACATGTATGCACAGAGCACATACACACATGTATACAGAGCACATACATACACATGTATGTACTGTACATACACATAGCACACACACATGTATGCACAGGGCACATACACACATGTATACAGAGCACATACATACACATATATGTACTGTACATACACATAGCACACACACACACATGTATGCACAGAGCACATACACACATGTATACAGAGCACATACATACACATATATGTACATGCACACACATGTATGCACAGAGCACATACACACATGTATACAGAGCACATACATACACATATATGTACTGTACATACACATAGCACACACACACATGTATGCACAGAGCACATACACACATGTATACAGAGCACATACATACACATATATGTACTGTACATACACATAGCACACACACATGTATGCACAGAGCACACACACACACATGTATGCACAGAGCACATACACACATGTATACAGAGCACATACATACACATATATGTACTGTACATACACATAGCACACACACACATGTATGCACAGGGCACATACACACATGTTATACAGAGCACATACACACATGTATACAGAGCACATACATACACATATATGTACATACACACAGCACACACATGTATGCACAGAGCACATACACACGTATACAGAGAACATACATACACATGTATGTACATACGCATAGCAAGCCATTTCTCAAGGATATCCATAAAAAGTGTTGTTTAAAGTTTGCAACAAGCCACCTGGGAGACACCAAACATGTGGAAGAAGGTGCTCTGGTCAGATGAATCCAACATCGAACTTTTTGGCAACAATGCCAAACGATATGTTTGGTGCAAAGGCAACACAGCTCATCACCCTGAACACACCATCCCCACTGTCAAACATGGTGGTGGCAGCATCATGGTTTGGGCCTGCTTTTCTTCAGCAGGGACAGGGAAGATGGTGAAAATTGATGGGAAGATGGATGGAGCCAAATACAGGACCATTCTTGAAGAAAACCTGTTGGAGTCTGCAAAAGACCTGAGACTGGGACGGAGATTTGTCTTCCAACAAGACAATGATCCCAAACATAAAGCAAAATCTACAATGGAATGGTTCACAAATAAACGTATCCAGGTGTTAGAATGGACAAGTCACAGTCCAGACCTCAATCCAATGGAGAATCTGTGGAAAGAGCTGAAAACTGCTGATCACAAACGATCTCCATCAAACCTCACTGTGCTCCAGCTCAGACATTTTTGAGTGAAAAATGTAAAGGGGTCTGAATACTTTCTGTACACACTGTAAGGCTGCCGTCACACTAGCAGTATTTGGTCAGTATTTTACATCAGTATTTGTGGCCAAAACCAGGAGTGGAACAATTAGAGGAAAAGTATAATAGAAACATCTGCACCACTTCTGTATTTATCGCCCACTCCTGGTTTTGGCTACAAATACTGATGAAAAATACTGACCAAATACTGATAATAGTGTGACGGCAGCCTAATACATATTGCACAGTGTAATGAAAACAAAAATTCCAAGTGCGGTGAAATACATAAAGAAGGGACATTCAACAATTGATTTTGGGGTTTTTTACTTACCATGTTTACTATATGGTAAAACTGACCATGTAACATGATTCCCCGGGTCAGTACGAGTGCGTAGATACCAAACATGTATATATATTTTTCTATTTACAGTAAGTGGTGGACATTTTTTTTTCACTTTTGACCTGTAATGTTTTTATTTTTCGGGATCTGGTGCTGGGTGAGGCCTTAGGTGATGTCTTTATTAATATCATTTTGGGGCAGACGTTTTGATCGCCTCATATTGCGATGTTGAGGCGGTCAAAAAAACGTAATTCTGGTGTTTAGATTTTTTTTCCTTGTTACGTCGTTTACCGATCGGAATAATTTACCTTATATTGTGATAGATCGAACATTTACAAAGGCAGCAATACCACATATGTGTATTTTTTTTATTTTAGCTCCAGCTGTAGATGCTGGGGGCCACGAGGGTGCGGGGGGGTCCTGCCCAGGCTACTAGATAAGCTCAGGGCAATGAGCTGGAGCTTCGTTGTCTTCTCCTTCTGATGGACATGTTCTTATGGGCTGCTCCTCCTGCTCCTGAAGATCTAATCTTCTCTATCTATCGATATGACATATGGCAAACTCCAACTAATGGAAATCTTGGCTCCTGCTCCTCCACAAGGACATGGACCTGTGGTAGGTGCAGCCTCGTTCTCCATCACCCGCAACTACTGACTGAAAACTTCCAATAATTTATTAATACCGGGGCAACGTTCTGTGAGGATATGCAGCCTTATGAGCACAAATCACATTACCTGGTCATTTATACAAATGTCTTTCCCCTTTCTACTACCTTTAGTCTTTGTGGTGTTGGGTTGTGGATCCCTGGCTGCTGCTTTTATGCCAAAGAACTTAATGAAATCTGCCTTCTTCTTCATGGCTTCCTCACATTTGCCTTCTTCAGGAAAAAGGAAGAACGCAGAAGAAAACTTCTGCAGGCTGGGTTGTGAAAGCAGGATCCTCTGCTTCTCTGAGTCCGAGCAATTATCCAAATCATCCAAAACAACCAGGACATTACTTCTGCCTGAAGAAAAGGGCATTTCAAACAAAAGATACGATTAGGGAAGGCACCATGAAGACAAATAATCTGTGGTAAGACGCAAGCAAACAACTAACATCTCTCGCATGGCTGGCAATCATTATAGTCTGTTCTTAGGGTATCTTGTTTGCTTTATTCACACCTGTAGAGTCTCAGGAGGAAGATCAGTGTTTCCTTACCCACTCACATAGACAACATAGACCAAAAATATACAGGAGAGCACAAAAGTGGAAAACAGATCTGTAATGAAAGAATGAACAGAGGAGACCAAGAGAAGACCATGATAGGACAGGTGACACCAATACTTCACTGGGAGACCAATGGTGGACAGGGATGACCAGGACTGAACAGAAAAGTTTAAGACATGCTGAAGAGACCAAGAGAAGACCATGATAGGACAGGTGACACCAATACTGGACTGGGAGACCAATGGTGGACAGGGATGACCAAGACCGAACAGAAAAGTTTAAGACATGCTGAGGAGACCAAGAGAAGATCATGACAGGTGACACTAATACTGGACTGGGAGACCAATGGTGGACAGGGATAACCAAGACCGAACAGAAAAGTTTAAGACATGCTGAGGAGACGAAGAGAAGACCATGGTAGGACAGGTGACACCAATACTGGACAGGGATGACCAAGACCGAACAGAAAAGTTTAAGACATGCTGAGGAGATGAAGAGAAGACTATGATAGGACAGGTGACACCAATACTGGACAGGGAGACCAATGGTGGACAGGGATAACCAAGACCGAACAGAAAAGTTTAAGACATGCTGAGGAGACCACTTCTACACAGTGAGACCAAGACAGGATGTGAAGATCAAGACTGGAAAGTCTGGAAGGTGAAAAACAAGAATTGACAGAGAAAACTAAGTCTGAGCAGGGAAAATAATAATTGACCGGCAAGACCAAAACTAAATCTAGCAAAACTAAAAAGGTAGGTCAAACTATACAGTGGAGACCCATACAGGTTAAAGAAAAGTGAAACTGGAGCGCATAGACTAATTATTATAGGGGTAATCTAAAATTGTGCAGACAAGACCAATTATGGACAGTTAAGACAAAGTATGAGCAGGGAAAAATCAAGATTTGAGAAAGGGTGCACAAACTAAACAGGAGAAACAAGAAATAGTCAATGTAGAGCACCAATATGGGTAAGGGAAAGCAAGGCTGGAAAGGGGTGACTAATAGTGGACAGTGAAGACCAATAATGACCAGGAAAAACACGACTGGACAAGAAAACCATTACTGCCTAGTGGAGACCAAGTCAGCACAGAGGTAACCAATACTGAAAATGTAGGACTGTGGTTGGCCATGAAAAACCAAGACTAGACACTAAGGCAGGGTCTCAGGTGTTAATAAAAGTTCAAGACAAATTATGATCTGGGTTCAATGTTGAGAGATACACATCGTGTATGCAAGAGTCCCATTCACTTAATGTCTCCAAGAGAAGCACTCTCCTTCAGATACGTTGATTCGTCTCTGTGAGTGGCTTAGTAAGTTTCCTTTCTTAATCCCTTTTATTTTCTGTAACTGTATATTCTGTATTGTTTTGTACTCTTTGTAAAATCTTTTTATACATTTTTCATAAACACTGCCTGCTTTTGGATTAAATATAAAATAGTTCTATTCTTTTTGTTCTGTAAACCGCACCTCAAAGTCATACACTACCAGAAATGAGGCCTCCAGTCAGCCTGTGTATACAAAATGATCGGTGGTGGTAGCGAGTAGTCTTGGGTGATCGTGGACTTTGCAGTGATCGTATGGAAGGTGTATGTACCATACGCTCAGTGTTAGTTTCCCGATAACTGGCCTATTAGTGGGAGCAGCCTGTGGCCTCCTCCATTGATCATCGGCCAATCATGTAACTGTCTGGACAATAGTGGACAGAAGAGATGTTCGACACAAAGATCACAGCGGCTGGTTCTGCGTGACCTTCCCAGGCTACGATACCTTGACAGTTTTATTAATATATCAGTCCAGGTCAGCGACCTACATGTGGCCCACATTTAATAAAGATGTGGATGTCATCATTACCTGGAGTTTCGGAGAGTATCTCAAGCTCCTCATCATACAACGCTCCATCCACATCCGTAATATTGATCCGCCCCTGGCGTTTTGTGTGATACAGGATCACGAACGAGCATGTGTTCACACTTCTCTCCCATTCTATTCTATTGCTGTTGGAGATTTGTAGATACTTCACATCGGACACGTGATCCCTGAATGTTCTTCTTATGAAATCCATTAACCATTGTAAGTCTTGCTCTGAAGATCTGGAACTGATCCCCACGACAATCCTGTTACTGCAAGAGAAAAACACAAGGTGTGACGCATCATGTGCACTGTGGTCTTCATATGACTAAGAGTGGTCACCTGCATGAAGTGCGAACGCGGTGGAGGTTGTAGTCTATAGTCTGTGTGCACTTAATATCATATCAATGGTGTCAGAAAAAAGAAAAAGGAGCATGCTATGGAACGGATCACCCGTATGTATAGAAAGTAGAGACTTTATTATTGAACAACATACAGAGGAAAACACAAGTTAAAACATTTAAAATGAGAAAGATTGGTACAAAATACCAACAGGTCATGCAACAATATGGCAGCGACAAACCTCCCGTAACCACTACTAAGGGAAGGACTGAGAGCCCCAAAAACTGACCAAAATGAAAACGAGCAACAAAATAATATTTAGTGTCATGGAAAATGTTAAAAATCCTTGAGGTCCCTCATATCTCCCCTTTGCTTTTTCTTACCTCTTCATTTGCCCTAGCAAAACAGAAGCTAGCACTTCAAGCTGCGTTTCTGTAACATAGCAGTGCAGAAAAAGATATGAAACATCTTAATTAACATGCCTCTTTATGCCCAGGTGACTGAAGAGGATGTGTATTGTGTGTAGACAGAGAGACAGGAAAAGGCTATTAGGTTTTGAGAGAATTAAAGGAAGATCTCGCACCCTTTACAAGTAGCCATGGTCACTGCAGTTACGATAAGCCAGCTCAGACAGTATTGTATAAGTTGGGATTTCCTAAAATCATGAAGGGTTGAGACCAGCCCAAAACCGGGTCCTTGTGAGGTCATCACCGGGGTGGGGGGAGCTTGAGTGGGACTCGGGGACTGATAAAAGATCAAGCTCAATTATGATCTGGGTTCATATATGGTATATAGTGCCATTCTTTAGAAAATAAGGCCTGTGACAACAAGCAAAGCCTCCCCCTCCTGGTTGCCTTTTTGGAAAGTTTTCCAATCGAATTATGAAATGGCAAAGTAACATCGCTACATACTGTTCATCTACAATATAGGGCACAAATAATAACCAAGCAAATTCCCTGCATAACACACCATGTATTCCTCAATAAGGCAAACAATTCCCAAATAATATCACATACAGCACTAAACAATACTGGGAGATCTTCGCGAGCTCCTGAAGTGGCCATCCTGCGAAACACGGGACAGTCGCCCAGATTGTCTCTTCCTAAAAGCAACCCTGATGAACAATGGATTGTATCAAGGGAAAACGGTTCAGAACCTTGGTGAACTCTGGTAACTCTGCCTATATCTGCAGATCAGCAGCTTCACGTTAGCTCCATAGTGGCCGCTGGTTGTCACCAAAAAGGTTTCATAGATCTGGGAATTGTTCAAAATTTAAAGTCCTAATGTTCAAAGAAGACAAAATCGGTGAAATCCAGGGTCAATGGGCAGCTCCAGCATGCAATGGTACGGGATGCTAGTGTCGGGGGGCACATGAGCTGCCGGTGTCGGGGGGCACATGAGCTGCTGGTGTCGGGGGGCACATGAGCTGCTGGTATCGGGGGCACATGAGCTGCCGGTGTCGGGGGCACATGAGCTGCTGGTGTCGGGGGCACATGAGCTGCTGGTGTCGGGGGCACATGAGCTGCTGGTATCGGGGGCACATGAGCTGCCGGTGTCGGGGGCACATGAGCTGCTGGTGTCGGGGGCACATGAGCTGCCGGTGTCGGGGGGCAGATGAGCTGCTAGTATCGGGGGGCACATGAGCTGCTAGTATCGGGGGGCACATGAGCTGCTGGTGTCGGGGGCACATGAGCTGCCGGTGTCGGGGGGCACATGAGCTGCTGGTGTCGGGGGCACATGAGCTGCCGGTGTCGGGGGGCACATGAGCTGCTGGTGTCGGGGGCACATGAGCTGCTGGTGTCGGGGGGGCACATGAGCTGCTGGTATCGGGGGGGCACATGAGCTGCTGGTGTCGGGGGCACATGAGCTGCTGGTGTCGGGGGCACATGAGCTGCTGGTGTCGGGGGCACATGAGCTGCTGGTGTTGGGGGCACATGAGTTGCTGGTGTCGGGGGGCACATGAGCTGCTGGTGTCGGTGGGCACATGAACTGCTGGTGTCGGGGGGCACATGAGCTGCCGGTGTCGGGGGCACATGAGCTGCCGGTGTCGGGGGCACATGAGCTGCTGGTGTCGGGGGGGCACATGAGCTGCTGGTATCGGGGGGGCACATGAGCTGCTGGTGTCGGGGGCACATGAGCTGCTGGTGTCGGGGGCACATGAGCTGCTGGTGTCGGGGGCACATGAGCTGCTAGTATCGGGGGGCACATGAGCTGCTAGTGTCGGGGGTACATGAGCTGCTAGTATCGGGGGGCACATGAGCTGCTGGTGTCGGGGGCACATGAGCTGCTGGTGTCGGGGGGCACATGAGCTGCTGGTGTCGGGGGCACATGAGCTGCTGGTGTTGGGGGTGCACATGAGCTGCTAGTATCGGGGGGCACATGAGCTGCTAGTGTCGGGGGTACATGAGCTGCTAGTATCGGGGGGCACATGAGCTGCTGGTGTCGGGGGCACATGAGCTGCTGGTGTCGGGGGGCACATGAGCTGCTGGTGTCGGGGGCACATGAGCTGCTGGTGTTGGGGGTGCACATGAGCTGCTAGTATCGGGGGGCACATGAGCTGCTAGTGTCGGGGGTACATGAGCTGCTAGTATCGGGGGGCACATGAGCTGCTGGTGTCGGGGGGCACATGAGCTGCTGGTGTCGGGGGGCACATGAGCTGCTGGTGTCGGGGGGCACATGAGCTGCTGGTGTCGGGGGCACATGAGCTGCCGGTGTCGGGGGCACATGAGCTGCCGGTGTCGGGGGGCACATGAGCTGCTGGTGTCGGGGGCACATGAGCTGCTGGTATCGGGGGGCACATGAGCTGCTGGTGTCGGGGGGCACATGAGCTGCTGGTGTCGGGGGGCACATGAGCTGCTGGTGTTGGGGGTGCACATGAGCTGCTAGTATCGGGGGGCACATGAGCTGCTGGTGTCGGGGGCACATGAGCTGCTGGTGTCGGGGGCACATGAGCTGCTGGTGTCGGGGGCACATGAGCTGCTGGTGTCGGGGGCACATGAGCTGCTGGTGTCGGGGGCACATGAGCTGCTGGTGTCGGGGGCACATGAGCTGCTGGTGTCGGGGGGCACATGAGCTGCTGGTGTTGGGGGTGCACATGAGCTGCTGGTGTCGGGGGGCACATGAGCTGCTGGTGTCGGGGGGCACATGAGCTGCTAGTATCGGGGGGCACATGAGCTGCTAGTGTCGGGGGCACATGAGCTGCTGGTGTCGGGGGGCACATGAGCTGCTGGTGTCGGGGGGCACATGAGCTGCTGGTATATATGTGACTGTATATATGTGACTGTATATATGTGACTGTCTATATGTGACTGTCTATATGTGGCTGTATATATACTGTATATATGTCTGTGGTATATATGTGACTGTATATATGTGGCTGTATATATGTCTGTGGTATATAGTGGCTGTATATAGTGACTGTGTATATGTGGCTGTATATATACTGTATATATGTGACTGTATATATGTGGCTGTATATAGGTGACTGTCTATATGTGACTGTGTATATACTGTATATAGGTGACTGTGTATATGTGACTGTATATATGTGGCTGTATATACTGTATATAGTGACTGTGTATATGTGGCTGTGTATATGTATGTGGTATATATGTGGCTGTGTATATGTGGCTGTGTATATGTGGCTGTATATATACTGTATATATGTCTGTGGTATATATGTGGCTGTGTATATGTGGCTGTATATATGTGGCTGTGTATATGTGGCTGTGTATATACTGTATATATGTGACTGTATATATGTGGCTGTGTATATGTGGCTGTGTATATGTGGCTGTGTATATGTGGCTGTGTATATGTGGCTGTGTATATACTGTGTATATGTGGCTGTATATAGTGGCTGTATATAGTGGCTGTATATATGTGGCTGTGTATATGTGGCTGTGTATATGTGGCTGTGTATATGTGGCTGTATATATACTGTATATATGTCTGTGGTATATATGTGGCTGTGTATAGGTGACTGTATATATGTGACTGTATATATGTGGCTGTGTATATACTGTATATATGTGACTGTATATATGTGGCTGTGTATATGTGGCTGTGTATATGTGGCTGTGTATATACTGTGTATATGTGGCTGTATATAGTGGCTGTATATAGTGGCTGTATATATGTGGCTGTGTATATGTGGCTGTGTATATATATGTGGCTGTGTATATATATATATATATGTGAATGTCTTCGCTGCTCTTTGCTCTTGTCAGCACTCACCTCCCGCCATGACTGGAGCTCCGGTAGCTCATGTCTCCTCTCGGGCTGTCGTCCCTCTGTTCTTGTCTCTGTCTCTGTGTGTTTTCCGGTAGTCAGCCTCCCTCCTCCTCCTCCTCCTCCTCCTCCTCCTCGGTTTTCTACTTTCACTTTCCCTTTCTCTGGCCGGTCCCCGGTATTATTCCGGGTGAGGAGACCCCGGCACAGACCTCAGGTAATGGCGGGAAGGCTCAGGCTGTTTCATCCATTCTCACATTTGCACTTTTTCTTTCTCTGCTGTTTTCGATTTTCACCAAATTCTTTCTCCTGCATTTTGTGCTTTTTCGTGTTTTCTGTCCCCACATGAATGGTCTCCTCTTGGTTTTTCTTTTTCTGATATTTGCAGTAAATTCATCAATTCTTATTTTTCTAGAAAGTCACAAATGTCTTTCACATCCCGCCATATGGGGTTCCTCACTGGACCGTACGATCTCCTTCGAATACCAGGCCCCTTCTCTTGCTGTGCATTTGTTTCATGGTTTTCCCACTAAGGCTATGGGTACAGGTTGCGGATTTTGCAGCATTGTATCTGCCCATAACGGCTACCTCATGTTTTACTACTGATTGCACTATGCACCTTACTATATCTACTCTGCCTATTAATCTTCATGTGACTGGATATATATTTTGTTGAGTTTCAGCCATATATATATATGCATATGTCTTTAGTACTGTGGAGGGGGTTATGTGCGTCTAATTTCTTTACTGCATCATTGATGGACATTTAATTACTTATTGCACATAACCTATACCATAAGGATGATTTTTCGTATAGATTCAATTACATGTTCCGTATTTTTGCTTTACGTAACAGTATTGCTAGATTGGCTGTTGGGCTCATTATCTCGATTTTGTCCTACCTCCTGCATGCACGTGGCACTTGTGTGTCTCATTATGTTTTTAATATTTCTAAATACGTAAAAGATATAACACTTTTATCCAGCTCTAGTGTCCATTTTCCTTTGGTTTCTCTACACATTTTATGGCAGAGCTTATATATTTAATGCCCCTTTCTTTGGTTTAATTATTCATTTCCTCTCCGCTGAATTATTCATTTCCCCTCATCTTGAGCAACTTCAACATCCCCATTGACACTTCCCTCTCAGCTGCCACTAAGCTTCTATCTCTCACTTCCTCCTTCGGCCTCACTCAATGGTCTTCTGCAGCCAATCACAAAGACGGCCACACACTGGACCTCATCTTCACCCTCCTCTGCTCCCTATCTAACCTCTCTAACTCACCTCTTTCTCTTTCTGACCACAACCTACTCACATTCTCTTCCCTCTCCACTCCAGGTCCATAGTCCCCACCCCATAAAATTGCACACCCTCGCAGAAATCACCTCGATCTACACTCACTGAATCCCTTCTCCCTCTTACAGACATAAGTTTCTTACACAATGTGGATGCCGCTGCCAATCTATATAACATCACAACAGCTGTAGCTCTGGAATCGGTTGCCCCTCTCACACATACCAAAGCTCACAAAACCAACAGACAGCCCTGGCACACCAGCCTGACCACGAGGTGAAGCAGGCTTCCAGGGTTGCTGACCGGAGAGGGAAAAGATCGCACTTCAATGAGGACTTCATCGCATTCAAACAGTCCCTCACTACTTTCAAGGCCACACTCGCCACAGCTATACAAGCCTACTTCTCATCTCTCATATTCTCACTGTCTCACAACCCTAAACAGCTATTCAATACCTTCAATTCTCTCCTCCGTCCCCCCAGCACCTCCTCCCCACTCATCTCAGCTGAAGACTTTGCCTCATTTTTCAAGCAGAAGATTGATAAAATCAGAGACAGTTTTGGTCGACAACCCCCAGAGCCCTTCCTCCTAATTTCCTTGCCCTCCACCTCCAAAACCAACTTCTCCACCATTACAGAAGATCGACTCTCCACTCTACTCTCAAAATCGCATCTCACCACATGTGCACTTGACCCAATCCCTTCCCACTTCATCCCAAACCTCACCACAGTCTTCATCCCAACCCTAAGCCATCTCTTCAACTTATCACTAACAACTGGTGTTTTCCCCTCAAGCTTTAAACATGCCTCCATCACCCCTATCCTCAAAAAGCCCTCTCTTGACCCATCCTCTGTATCTAGCTATCGCCCTATATCACTTCTCCCCTATGCCTCAAAACTACTGGAACAACACGTTCAACACAACAAGATGGACTTAAAGTCTTCCTTCAACCTTAATAACTTTGTTACTATCTTGAATTGTCCACCCACCTCTTTTCTTGCTCCCTCTTCGACCGCTTACAATCTGGCTTCCGGCCGCATCACTCCACTGAAACTGCCCTAACTAAGGTCACCAATGACCTATTGACCGCCAAGGCCAAGTGACACTACTCTGTCCTCCTCCTCCTGGACCCGTCCTCTGCCTTTGAAACAGTGGACCATTCCCTATTACTACAGACCCTCTCATCTCTTGGCAGTAGACACAGACTTGGCCGTCTCCCACTCACACACCACCTCCACACCGCACCCCCTATCTGTCGGAGTCCCGCAAGGTTCAGTCCTAGGGCTCCTGCTCTTCTCCATCTACACCAGTGTTTCTCAACTCCAGTCCTCAAGACCCACCAACAGGTCAAGTTTCCAGGATATCTTTAGTATTGCACAGGTGATAATTTCATCACCTGCTCAAGCATTAATTCTATCACCTATGCAATACTAAGGAAATCCTGAAATCATGACCTGTTGGTGGGTCTTGAGGACTGGAGTTGAGAAACACTGATCTACACCTTCTGCCTGGGACAGCTCATAGAGTCTCATGGCTTTCAGTATCACCTCTATGCTGATGACACACAGATCTACATCTCTGGACCAGATATCACCTCCCTTCTAACCAGAATCCCTCAATGTCTGTCCACTATTTCATCCTTCTTCTCCACTAGATTTCTAAAACTTAACATGGACAAAACAGAATTCATCATCTTTCCCCATCTCACTCAGTATCAGTAGCAGTTGTCATAGTTGTATGTTATGTGTGCTAATGAAAGGTGTTATGAAGGCAATCCAGAGACACAGTGTGCCTAGCGATCAGAGCGCACACAGTGATCTGACAAATACCCAAAAACAAAAGAACGAGCTCTGAGACGTGGAAACTCTGTAGACTGCACACCTGATCCTATCCTAAACACAACTAAAAGCGGCTGTGGATTGCGCCTAACAACTACCTATGCAACTCGGCACAGCCTAAGAAACTAGCTAGCCTGAAGATAGAAAAATAGGCCTGACTTGCCCCAGAGAAATACCCCAAAGGAAAAGGCAGCCCCCCACATATAATGACTGTGAGTAAGATGAAAAGACAAAACGTAGGGATGAAATAGATTCAGCAAAGTGGGGCCCGATATTCTAGACAGAGCGAGGACAGTAAAGCGAACTTTGCAGTCTACAAAAAACCCTAAAGCAAAAACCACGCAAAGGGGGCAAAAAAGACCCACCGTGCCGAACTAACGGCACGGCGGTACACCCTTTGCGTCTCAGAGCTTCCAGCAAAACAAAAGACAAGCTGGACAGAAAAAAAGCAACAAAATAGCAAAAAGCACTTAGCTATACAGAGCAGCAGGTCACAGGAACACTCAGGAGAAGCTCAGATCCAACACTGGAACATTGACAAGGAGCAAGGATAGCAGCATCAGGTGGAGTTAAGTAACGAAGCAGCTAACGAGCTCACCAGAACACCTGAGGGAGGAAGCTCAGAAGCTGCAGTACCACTTGTGACCACAGGAGTGAATTCAGCCACAGAATTCACAACAGTTGTAGTAGTGGTTTTAGTAGTAGTCATAGGTGTTGTTATTAGTTCACACACGCCAGTTTTTCAGTGTTTTTATTTGTTTTTTCCCGTTTTGTGCATTATTAGTACTACTAGGAAGAGTTGTATTGTGTGTAATGGCAGCTTGGCTTCTAGGAGTAGTAAATGACTGTGATGCTTCAATTATTAGTACTGGAGCATTTACGGTATTTGTGAATATTGTGTTCTTCGCAGTACCAGGAGGACTTGCAGCATTACTATTAGCAGTATTGGCAGCATTTTCTGTACTAGTTGTAGCTTTTGCAATGTAAGTAGTAACAGTCCTACTTGTAATATTAATACTATTATTAGGCTCAGTTCAGATTTACATTTGAGGCTCCTTGAAAACTGTCAGGTTTCACATGAAATATCGGTATGAAAGCAGACAATTGCCTCCTGGTAAAGTGTCAACCTCACAATGCCCAATATTGTGAGGAGCAGTAATCAAAGTAGTTGGAGTCATTATGGTAGAAGCAGAGCCTGCAATTCCCACTAGATTAGAAACTGGACTACTCATCTCATACTGTCATTTGCCAGAATGAAATCAGAAAAGCTGGATGTAGCGGTGACCTCCCGGGCAGCAGAAGGCAATGCCCTATGGATGCTCAACCATCTGCGGTCCCCAACCTACAAAGACCTCCTGGGCAGAGTCACCTACCTGCCTATAAGCAACAGCAACCAAGCAGAATGGAGGTCGGAGATGCAGAAACATTCCTTCTCCATCCTCTACCACACCAAGCGTCAGGGGAGACTAAACCTCACAGACGTCACTGACTCCCTGTACGACCGGGAGCTCCAGGAACTCTCAGAGAGACTAGGTAAAGTGTGGATGAAGACTCTGGGGTGAGGGATATGATTGTATCAGCGACACGCTTTACTTTGTTACATGATCATGAATTTTTCAAAGGTGGACACACAGGAGATTTTTGTCCCTCAGAATATGATGTGGTCCTCCAATACTCTTTTGACCATGAGGGTAACCTAGTATCCTCTAGACAATTCATGGCTTGGGAAGACTGAACTCTACCTCTCTGGTCCTTTTGTCTCTATTTTTGGCCCTAGAAATGTTTGGCACCATTTATAAGTCTCTATTACTCTAATACATAGAGATGCTACTGTCCTCATTATTCTGTTGTCACGTAAAGGTCTGAAGCTCCTCAGTGGCCAGAGGTGTAGCAGTTGTACCTGGGGCTTAAGGTGGCCCAATAGTTCCTTGTCCATATAATGAGACCCCAGTATTATACAAGGCTCACTCGTGTTAGGTGGTAACGTGACAAATTTGATGGATCCAATGCCAACTGGACACTTCTGAACAGATGGGCAAGAGATCCATCGGGTTCACATCAGGATTTTTGGAAAGTAGAGTTACAACTCTCAGTGAACAGGGATCATTGTTAAATTATGTTTAATGGTGTTTGTTTACAGCCGTTTTTCTTAAGGAATTATCAGTGATAAAATAAACCAATAAATCACGAAGTTACTAATTAAGCAGCGTGAAATATTGAAGTCTTTCCCGTGTCAGTCTAAGTTCTGATTCATAGGAGATTTCTTTACTCCGTTCTTAGATTGTAAAGCTAATGGTGGGCTGTCTTCTTTTCTAAGCTCGTGACAATGTAATGGTGGTGGTGGCTGACTTACTCAAGAGTGATGAGGAGGAGAAGCAGCGGATTCTTACCAACCAGCCCAGCATCTCCCGATGGGCCTCCGAACTGGTGCTCTTTGCCGAGAATGAGAAATACCCGATTCCTATACACAAGCAACAAGTCTTTCTCCAAACCTTCCAGAGAGGTAACGGAGATGCTCGTGTCCTCTGTCATCCAGTGGCGCTGTTTTTCTCACATCTAGAACTTTTTTTTTTAGGATGATTGATGATGATACCTACTGGAAGATGCAATTTATTGTAGGATGTTCCTGACTCTTCTCTGTTTTCTTTTCCAGCACATAAGAAAAAGCAACAGCAGCACAAAATATTGGTAGGTAGCAGGTATATGTTGAGGAACGTGAGCCCACAATGTCATCGATCAATGCTGAATCCAGTGGGAATGTCAGTTTAGGTTCTTTGTATTGGATCTGATGCATAGACTGCCGTGTAAGCTGTGTAGGCTAAGAGCGGAAAGTTCCTCTAAAATATCAAAAATGTCTACAAATGTTGTCACATCTGAGACATGGGCCCTGTAGATGAAGTCCGACTCTCCAACCATCCATAACCCCTGAATTTCCATATTTATCATTTTACCTAACTGTAACTTCCTTATGACCTCAGACAGGATAGTGCACATCTTATCCCTGGACTGTGACCAGCCCTAAAATGTGGTAAATGAGTAAGAGAAAACTGTGGAGATAAGTGGTGCTACACACAGGACTTTCTAAAATATGACCCCAGGAATACAAGGCTGATCAGTAGTAATTGGCTTTCTATCAAGTAAAGATACAGAACTGAGTGGAATCCAAAGGTGAAGTGATATCTGTGAAGAGAAGAAAAGGATGAGGTGGATGTCCCTTATGGTTATTCATCCTGAACGTTAACTCGATAAGTTCTCGATAAGTCTATCACATATGGAGCACTTGTCATTGGAGATCTTATAGGAGCCAGAGATCAGTGTTTCCTGGGTTTGCACGTTGTGTAGATCTCATAGTTTTATCTAATGTCATTACAACAATGAGTATATATTTCCCAATTCATTGCTTATATCTTCCTCCTAACAGAAGAACGTCATCTATGTGCTCTCCGGATGCATCGCATTCGTTCTACTTGCAAGATGGCGCTGGAGAAAAAAAAATCTTCTAGATTGATGCTGGAAATATCCAGGAGACCAAAACTCTTCTATACTAGATCCCTCCACATAAAGGTCATCTTCGGGACAACAATCTCCAGAGATCTAGACCTTCCCTGCTTTAATATCTTCTTCAATAAACAGAATGAACCAATTTTATAAGTCTCACCGTGTCATGTTGTCAGGGGGAAGGTGGAAAGTTTAAGAATACTCCAAATTACAAAATTGTTTGGATGAAGAGAGGACAAGGTGTGTGAGGATTAACGGGGCTAGGAGAAGAAGGGTGGTAGATGTGAAGAGCTGAAAGAGAAAATATCCTACGCTCAGAGGCAGAATAAAACTAAGTACCATAAAATCTGGAAGGTTCAAGGGTGACTTACTCCTCTGTAGGGGCAGTAGATACACGTGGACTTACGCAGTCAGATTGCCTCGGGATCCATACTGAAGATGTGGGTCCTCCTCTCGGCTCCACCAGTGATCATACGAGTATAATAATATATGTCCTATGAGTTTTTATTAAAGGGAACCTGTCACCCACAAAATCAATGGTGAGGTAAGCTCACCTTCATCAGGGGCTTATCTAGAGCATTCTGTAATGCATTCTGTAATGCTGTAGATAAGCCCCCGATGTATCCTGAAAGATGAGGAAAACAGGTTAGATTATACTCACCCAGGGGCGGTCCCGCTTCAATGGGCGTCTCAGGTCCGCTGCGGCGCCTCCCATCTTCATTCCATGACGTCCTCTTCTGGTCTTCATGCCGCGGCGCAGGCACAGGCGTACATTGTCTGCCCTGTTGAGGGCAGAGCTAAGTACTGCAGTGCGCAGGAGCCGGAAAGGTGAGAGAGGCCCAGTGCCTGCGCACTGCAGTACTTTGCTCTTAAAACAGCTAACATGGAAAAACTCAAAAAAACACAACATGAAGAGCAGACTCACCAAAACCTTGTCAGGCGACAAATGCACTCGCAGGATGCAGCAGGCCCCAATAATAAATGCTAAAGCTAAACTCGCCCTCTAATGTTTGGGCGAGTGGGTGGTTGCTCTCATCAGTAGCTTGCACTTGTGCTGCTTTAGCATTTATTATTGGGGCCTGCTGCACCCTGCGAGTGCATTTGTCATCTGACAAGGTTTTGGTGAGTCTGCTCTTCATGTTGTGTTTTTTACAAAAATATTTAAACACGGCTTGTAATGTAATGAAATAGGTAAAAAGCCAAGGAGGTGAATATTTCCGCAAACCACAGTATCCCAAGCTAGTCACCCCCAATCCACAATCTTTAGGATTGTATTTACTTATGCTGTCTTGATGTCTTATAGTTCATCAGACCTTCCATAGATTCTGACATAAGAACATCATGTCACCGGATGAAGAAAATGGTGATGAAGAGGGAAGTGGGTATGACAATGATGCTGATACTGATGGTGGCGTTCATTTTGACGATGGTGGTAATAATGAATGAGGAGAGGACGGGAAAAGCGTTGGTGTACTTAGTATATTTTTTGCCTGGCTCACTTTTATCATATTTTCTAAAACAATAACTGTTTAACATCCCCATTGAGAACCTGATCTGCCTCCCTGTCACTCAGCTTCGAGCTTTTGCTCTTGACGTTCTACCACTTATACACGTGCAATGATGTTGTCTACTTCTAGTCTTCTTTAGGCTCTGCTTGGTTTCTGCCTATACTAACCCTCCACTTCTACTATTTGATCACAATAAAACTCTGATTTTACCAAAGTCCTAAATCTAGTCATAATCTAAGCGCTAGTCCTAACCAAACTCTAGTCCTAACCATAGCATAGTTGTAACCATCCCGTAGTCCTAACCAATCCCTAGCCCTAACAAACCTTGGTCCTAACCAAACTCTAGTCCTAACCATAGGATAGCCCTAACTCTAGTGCTACTAACCAAATCCTAGGTTTAGCAATAGCCCTAACTCTATTTTTAGCCCAAACCCCAGTCCAAACCTGACCCTAACGAAATTGGGGTTGGAAAGAGAGTGTAAAAATGTATTAAAATGTTGCTCTCCCTACAATTTGGCGCCCAGGGCAGCCTCCTCTGGTCGCCTACATGCTACACCAATGCTCGGCTCTGCTCCAGGTTAGCCTTCACCTCTCTGATCTCCATATGAAGAGCCCAAATCCCATTCTTTGATACTTTTCACACTTTTCTTGGTGCTGATGGGCAGGTGCTGATCATGTTTTAAAGTTAAAATTGACCTAAAACAGGATTTTCCCCGCCTTCCTGCACTTCCTTTTGATCATTTTAAGCCAATATCAGAAGTCTCCAGACTCCTCTCTTTCTCCGCGGCTCTCTCTATAAAATAGTCCACATTCCTTTTATTGTACAGTGTTTTTCCTTCCCCTTTATGACATAACCCCATTCTCGCTGACAGATCCCGCTATGACCTGGTCTCTCTTGTCCCCTCATGTCTGCCCTCCGGGAATGTTTGCTCCACTCTCCTTTAACCCTAAATCGTTCTGATCACTCTACAGAGATCACTCTAAGGGACTGTTCACACGTAGTGTTTGTGGATGCATTATTTCAGTGCTTTATTTCAGGCAGAAAAAATGCAGAATTTTACCCGGAGAGCAATTGGATCTATTGTCATCAAAGGGTACCACAACAAACCTGCCAACAAAAGGCACCCCCCAAACTCACACCCCAGGCATCAATCAGAGAGGCAGCACAGAGACTAAAGGTAACCCTGAAGGAGCTGCAGAGTTCCCAAGCAGAGACTGGAGTATCTGTCCACACGACCGCTATAAGCCGTAAACTCCATAGATGTGACCTTTATGGAAGAGGGGGCAGGAAATAGCCTTTACTTAGACATAAAGTGTAAAGGTGCCATCACATTTAGCGACACTGCTTAGGTCGTTGTGTGGTCGCTGGAGAGCTGTCACACAGAGAGCTCTCCAGCGACCAACGATGCCGAAGTCCCCGGGTAACCAGGGTAAACATCGGGTTACTAAGTGCAGGGCCGCGCTTAGTAGCCCGATATTTACCCTGGTTACCATTGTAAAAGTTAAAAAAAACAAACACTACATACTTACATTCCGGTGTCTGTCACGTCACCCGGCGTCAGTTTCCCTGCACTGTGTCAGCGCCGGCCGCCCGTAAAGCAGAGCGGTGACGTCACTGGTGCTAACACAGTGCAGGGAAGCTGACGCCGGGGGACGTGACAGACCACCAGAATGTAAGTATGTAGTGTTTGGTTTTTTTAACTTTTACAGTGGTAACCAGGGTAAATATTGGGTTACTAAGTGCGGCCCTGCGCTTAGTAACCCGATGTTTACCCTGGTTACCAGTGAACACATCGCTGGATCGACGTCACACACGCCGATTCAGTGATGTCAGCGGGAGATCAGTGACCAAAAAAAAGGTCCTGATCATTCCCCAACGACCAACGATCTCCCAGCAGGGGCCTGATCGTTGGTTGCTGTCATACATAACGATTTCGTTGCTACGTCACAAAAAGCAACGATATCGTTAACGAAATCGTTATGTGTGAAGGTACCTTAAGGCTTGTTTTGAGTCTGTCAAAAGACGTGGGAGACTCCCCGAATGTATGGAGGCAGGTGCTGTGGTCAGATCAGACTAAAATGTAACGTTCTGGCCACCAATGTAAACTCTAATTACGTATACCCATCCCAGCAACATTCGATTGGATGATTTATACATATTATAAGTATGTATATATTTGCGCTGGAGATCCCAATAAATCTAAAAAAACAATGGGTGACAAGGCCGTCTACATAGGGTGATATTGCTTATATCATGTACAAAAAGATTACCTTATTGGTATATGGTTGTCCTTCATCTATGCAGTCCACACAATTTAGTAGGTGTTCACATATATATACACGTGCTGCAATCTCCCAAATATATGCACAGCAGTGACTTTTCCGAAAATGTGTGAGGAAAGGGTGTTAGACCTGTCCCGGCCGGTGACAGTCACCCCTTACCTCACAGGCGATGTTCCCGGATCTTCAGCGGTGAGACCGCGCTTCCTCAGACAAGTTCCCGGCGATGATCCCGGATCTACAGCGGTAAGACCGCGCTTCTACAAGCAAAGTGCCGGCGAGGTGCAGTGAGGCTACAGGACCTCGCGTGACGTCACATGCACGTGATGATACACGTGATCGGCTGACGGAATGCACCTAGGACCAAAAGGCTTAATCCAACGTGTTTCGGAGTCGGCAGACTCCTTCTTCAGGGATGGTCCGGTGCATAACAGAGGTGCTTTTATATCGTACAGTGGATGGAAGCGCTAGGTCTATTTATTAAAGGCAAAAACTTCAATCTCGCTGTTCAGTCCGTTTGGGATCAGTGTATTCATCTCAAAAATCCACCTGCTCTCCTCTCTTGACATTTGGTGGATAAAATTCCCTCCCCGCCAGTTCTTTTTCACTTTTTTAATCCCAGTCACTACAATGTCCTTCACTAAGCCCCCATGATATTCCTCAAAGTGTTGTGATAGGGGGTGTCCCGCAAACTTTTTACTAATGTTGCGCAGATGCTCCCCAATACGTACGCTCATAGGTCGTATGGTGCGGCCTATATACCATTTCCCACATGGGCATTGTATGCCATAAATTACTCCTCGGGTGGAGCACGTTATGAAGTCCTTCATTTCTGCTTCCATATACCAATAAGGTAATCTTTTTGTACATGATATAAGCAATATCACCCTATGTAGACGGCCTTGTCACCCATTGTTTTTTTTAGATTTATTGGGATCTCCAGCGCAAATATATACATACTTACCGTTACTTGTGTTTACACTTTATACCGGACATTTTTGGTAGTTATGTCCGTTTATTTGCAGCAGGGAGCAACATTAAGGAATAACCCTTTGTGCAGCGCCCTTAGTTCTTATATTTTGGATTTATACATATTAGTCCGAGAAAATCAAGAACACATTCCACTATACTTACAACACTAAGATAAGCCTATCGCGTATATTAACCAGGCCACAGAATGTTTCAGTTCAAAAGGTAGAAATGTATTAATGAAAAATAGAATAAAATGTTTTTTTTTCACTATAAAGTGCAAAAGATGCCTCCAATCCAATGAACCGGCTTTATGTGCGGTGCAGATATACAGCAATAGCAGGTTTAAATATATATATATATTAAACAACACAGTTTTATTACTATAACCTGTATCTATGGCTGAAATTGTATATGTATGTCGTAAAATGGTGGCTGGAGAGAAAAAAAGCCTATTGAACCAAGGTGCGTTATATGTCCATATACATGACTATAAAATAGCCTATAAGGCTTATATCAAGGTACAAAGAGTCGGCCAGAAATATGGCCACATTTCAATGTATAGTACGGCACCTAAATCATAAGGTGTATCCAATAGCCTATAAGGCTTATATCCAGTTTATAAAGAATCAACCAAGAAAAATGGCCACATACCCATATATTGAATGGCACCTGAATGGTAAGGATACCTAATTAAGAAGCAATTACTGCGCAAGATTTTCACTCCAGCGGTGACCTAATCCAGAATCATAATTACCTCTGCACGCACTGCACAAGGCCGGTAATATACCCCAACGCGCGTTTCGATACAGCTCTTCTTCTGGGGGCGTGTGCATCTTTTGCACTTTATAGTGAAAAAAAAAAACATTTTATTCTATTTTTCATTAATAAATTTCTACCTTTTGAACTGAAACATTCTGTGGCCTGGTTAATATACTCGATAGGCTTATCTTAGTGTTATTAGATTGGATGAGTAGATCCTCCATTATTTATTGTGTTTTCTCTTGACCACTGCCGTGAATCTCATGGGTTAATTATTCTCATTGCCTGTATTTGAACCTTTCTAACATGCTTTAATGGGTTTTTCTTTTTCGATACCATATCCACATATTATTAATTGTGTGCTGTATATTAAGCTTCCTCGCTGACTATCTCACGTGAAAAGCCCTTCTCACTTATTGGTGACCCTGAGATTCTGTGGGTCGGTTCCCTTATTTTGGATTATTATTGGTGCTGTCTACCTAAATCACCAGTCGTTTTACCTGGGATACTTCCTGCTATGAACTTCTTTTTTTCTGATTTCTGGCTCAGAAAGTATACTATACTAAAAGCCATCATCCACATGGTCTCTCTGATAGCATACAGCTCATTGTATTGCACCTTATTGTTTTCGATGTTGGTTTTCTGTTAGTGATGGCCAACGTTGAGCGGGGGCACCGTGTTGGACTTGGGGTGCCAACCTCCACGGTAAGGTAGGGTAAGGAAGGGAGAGTTCACTGTCCCCCTCCCCCTAGTCAATCTTTTCTATTCAGGATAAGACTGTGTTATTATTATATCTAGTTGGCCCTAATTTATGGGAAATTTTACCTTTAACTAATAAAAGCTACATTTTAGGGGTACTTTTTTCTCTTTTTTGGTAAAAAAAATACTCTTAAAGGTAAAGAGGCCCAAGTCTCCGACATTACTATGCTTCTGTAAAAACCCTAATCTGTCCCCTCCCCCTACCCATGAGCTAACAACCTTCTTACAAAATTTTTCTCTTGATATTAAAACCCTTTTTATTGCTTTGTCACCCGGAGCAACATTACCAGAATTCTTTCCTACGGGATGTTACTTTAGCCATATTACAATATGCTCCTATGATGAATACATAGTTTACCATGGTGTCACTCTCTTGTCCGTTGATAATTTTATAAAAAGGTTGTTTTGCAACTTTCTGTGTAACCTTGGCCCCTGCATTTCTGGTATCTAGCAGACTTTTTATTCTCTTAATGTGTTGTATACTTTAATAAAGATTGTATTTTTGGGATTATACTCTTGGTGATTTAATGATATAGTGATCAAGGACAGTCTGATAGCCATGGGGATAAGGTTGCTTTGGCAACAAGGGGCCCCAGGCTGAGTGGTGTGCAGGCAGTCACCAGCTTAAATGGTAACCATTCCTGAGAGGATCCGGGGCCTATGGCCGGGACTAATGCTGAGACGGTGAGCCTTTTATCTCTTCATTTGAAGCCAGACAATGGGAATGGGAGAAAGCTAGTGGGCCTAAAGGCACAGACGGGACAGAGATTGTCCAGCGAGGCAGGGATTGCCAGAAGCAAGGTATGGATTGCCAGAAGGGATGCATGGATTGTCAGGAAAAAGAGAGGTTGCCGGGAAGGCAGGGAAAACCTCAGAAATGTCACTGTTAAGTAAAGTTAACTTGTTAAGAATGGACATTGTCTCCAGAGATGTTTGTGATGCCCATGGAGCTGAAGATGGGATGATAGGAGCAGAAGGGATTCTGGTGATTAATGAGAGTGTTCTTGCTTCAGAGATGAGGTTGTTATGAAATGTCTTCTGTGGGACTTAACCTGGGATGTAAAAACAATAAACCTTATGATGACTCATAATTTGCATTATTACGTAGTAGTAAAACCAGATTCATCTAGAAAAAAAAACAATATGGCCACTATTACAACACCTCTAGGGATTGTCAGCCAAGTAGACAAATAATACTGTCATGATAATATAAATATGCCATATTCGGAGAATAGTTCTAGAAGGTTCCATGGCACACACACGCTGTGGTCTCTCTGACCCCCCCTTCAGCTGCATAGGAAACTGTCTTCTCACTACCCACTCTGTGCAACTTGATACCAATGTGCGGCAGCCCCCACTGAGTATTTTATGACTTTAAGCTGGCTAAAAGCAGCTGTGGTAACATGTGCTCTTGTGTTCATGTGAAAACTTAATAGTAAGGCAGAACTTGACCCCAATTAATGACAGAGATATACAAGTTATATATTTGGTATGTGCAACAATAGGGCTACACACCAGTGCGTTTTCTAGGCGCAGCGCCTAGCAGAAACGGAGAAACGGATTACTGCTTAACAGAGGCTCATATCCACTTCATGTTTGGACTCAAATTAATGCCAGGTCATGTCTGGAAGAATGGCAGTTCCATGGTCGCTATACAGGGTGCCATCCCCGAGCCACGGAGGTTAGGAACTTTCAATACACTTCAGTCCCTCTGAGAAAAGAGGAGTCCATTTCATAACTCAGCCCACTCAGTGATGTCACGACCAGAGGGTATATCTTAAACCTGCTGAGTTGAGTCAGTCTTTGCCCAGGAAGCTAGCTGCTCCTTCCCCCAGCTGCATGGTAACATAGTAACATAGTAACATAGTAACATAGTTAGTAAGGCCGAAAAAAGACATTTGTCCATCCAGTTCAGCCTATATTCCATCATAATAAATCCCCAGATCTACGTCCTTCTACAGAACCTAATAATTGTATGATACAATATTGTTCTGCTCCAGGAAGACATCCAGGCCTCTCTTGAACCCCTCGACTGAGTTCGCCATCACCACCTCCTCAGGCAAGCAATTCCAGATTCTCACTGCCCTAACAGTAAAGAATCCTCTTCTATGTTGGTGGAAAAACCTTCTCTCCTCCAGACGCAAAGAATGCCCCCTTGTGCCCGTCACCTTCCTTGGTATAAACAGATCCTCAGCGAGATATTTGTATTGTCCCCTTATATACTTATACATGGTTATTAAATCGCCCCTCAGTCGTCTTTTTTCTAGACTAAATAATCCTAATTTCGCTAATCTATCTGGGTATTGTAGTTCTCCCATCCCCTTTATTAATTTTGTTGCCCTCCTTTGTACTCTCTCTAGTTCCATTATATCCTTCCTGAGCACCGGTGCCCAAAACTGGACACAGTACTCCATGTGCGGTCTAACTAGGGATTTGTACAGAGGCAGTATAATGCTCTCATCATGTGTATCCAGACCTCTTTTAATGCACCCCATGATCCTGTTTGCCTTGGCAGCTGCTGCCTGGCACTGGCTGCTCCAGGTAAGTTTATCATTAACTAGGATCCCCAAGTCCTTCTCCCTGTCAGATTTACCCAGTGGTTTCCCGTTCAGTGTGTAATGGTGATATTGATTCCCTCTTCCCATGTGTATAACCTTACATTTATCATTGTTAAACCTCATCTGCCACCTTTCAGCCCAAGTTTCCAACTTATCCAGATCCATCTGTAGCAGAATACTATCTTCTCTTGTATTAACTGCTTTACATAGTTTTGTATCATCTGCAAATATCGATATTTTACTGTGTAAACCTTCTACCAGATCATTAATGAATATGTTGAAGAGAACAGGTCCCAATACTGACCCCTGCGGTACCCCACTGGTCACAGCGACCCAGTTAGAGACTATACCATTTATAACCACCCTCTGCTTTCTATCACTAAGCCAGTTACTAACCCATTTACACACATTTTCCCCCAGACCAAGCATTCTCATTTTGTGTACCAACCTCTTGTGCGGCACGGTATCAAACGCTTTGGAAAAATCGAGATATACCACGTCCAATGACTCACCATGGTCCAGCCTATAGCTTACCTCTTCATAAAAACTGATTAGATTGGTTTGACAGGAGCGATTTCTCATAAACCCATGCTGATATGGAGTTAAACAGTTATTCTCATTGAGATAATCCAGAATAACATCCCTCAGAAACCCTTCAAATATTTTACCAACAATAGAGGTTAGACTTACTGGCCTATAATTTCCAGGTTCACTTTTAGAGCCCTTTTTGAATATTGGCACCACATTTGCTATACGCCAGTCCTGCGGAACAGACCCCGTCGCTATAGAGTCACTAAAAATAAGAAATAATGGTTTATCTATTACATTACTTAGTTCTCTTAGTACTCGTGGGTGTATGCCATCCGGACCCGGAGATTTATCTATTTTAATCTTATTTAGCCGGTTTCGCACCTCTTCTTGGGTTAGATTGGTGACCCTTACTATAGGGTTTTCATTGTTTCTTGGGATTTCACCTAGCATTTCATTTTCCACCGTGAATACCGTGGAGAAGAAGGTGTTTAATATGTTAGCTTTTTCAACGTCATCTACAACCATTCTTTCCTCACTATTTTTTAAGGGGCCTACATTTTCAGTTTTTATTCTTTTACTATTGATATAGTTGAAGAACAGTTTGGGATTAGTTTTACTCTCCTTAGCAATGTGCTTCTCTGTTTCCTTTTTGGCAGCTTTAATTAGTTTTTTAGATAAAGTATTTTTCTCCCTATAGTTTTTTAGAGCTTCAATGGTGCCATCCTGCTTTAGTAGTGCAAATGCTTTCTTTTTACTGTTAATTGCCTGTCTTACTTCTTTGTTTAGCCACATTGGGTTTTTCCTATTTCTAGTCCTTTTATTCCCACAAGGTATAAACCGCTTACACTGCCTATTTAGGATGTTCTTAAACATTTCCCATTTATTATCTGTATTCTCATTTCTGAGGATATTGTCCCAGTCTACCAGATTAAGGGCATCTCTAAGCTGTTCAAACTTTGCCTTCCTAAAGTTCAATGTTTTTGTGACTCCCTGACAAGTCCCCCTAGTGAAAGACAGGTGAAACTGCACAATATTGTGGTCGCTATTTCCTAGATGCCCGACCACCTGCAGATTTGTTATTCTGTCAGGTCTATTAGATAGTATTAGGTCTAAAAGTGCTGCTCCTCTGGTTGGATTCTGCACCAATTGTGAAAGATAATTTTTCTTGGTTATTAGCAGAAACCTGTTGCCTTTATGGGTTTCACAGGTTTCTGTTTCCCAGTTAATATCCGGGTAGTTAAAGTCCCCCATAACCAGGACCTCATTATGGGTTGCAGCTTCATCTATCTGCTTTAGAAGTAGACTTTCCATGCTTTCTGTTATATTTGGGGATTTGTAACAGACCCCAATGAGAATTTTGTTACCATTTTTCCCTCCATGAATTTCGACCCATATGGACTCGACATCCTCATTCCCTTCGCTAATATCCTCCCTTAAAGTGGACTTTAGACAAGACTTTACATAGAGACAAACCCCTCCTCCTCTCCGATTTTTACGATCCTTTCTAAACAGACTGTAACCCTGTAAGTTAACTGCCCAGTCATAGCTTTCATCTAACCATGTCTCGGTTATTCCCACTATGTCAAAGTTACCTGTAGATATTTCTGCTTCTAGTTCTTCCATCTTGTTTGTCAGGCTTCTGGCGTTTGCGAGCATGCAGTTTAGAGGATTTTGTTTTGTTCCAATCTCCTCACTGTGGATTGTTTTAGAAATGTTCTTACCTCCCTTCTGAGTATGTTTTCCTGGGTCGTCTTTGTTCGAGTCTAATGTTTTTCTTCCCGTCCCCTCTTCTTCTAGTTTAACGCCCTCCTGATGAGTGTAGCGAGTCTTCTGGCGAATGTGTGTTTCCCAGGTTTGTTGAGGTGTAGTCCGTCTCTGGCGAGGAGTCCATCATACCAGTAATTCACACCGTGGTCCAGGAATCCAAATCCTTGTTGTCTGCACCATCGTCTTAGCCAGTTGTTTGCATCAAGGATCCTGTTCCATCTCCTGGTGCCATGCCCGTCTACTGGAAGGATAGAAGAAAAAACTACCTGTGCATCCAGTTCCTTTACTTTCTTCCCCAACTCTTCAAAGTCCTTGCAGATTGTCGGTAGGTCCTTCCTTGCCGTGTCATTGGTGCCAACATGTATCAGAAGAAATGGGTGGACGTCCTTGGAGCTGAAGAGCTTTGGTATCCTATCGGTCACATCCTTGATCATCGCACCTGGAAGGCAGCATACTTCTCTTGCAGTTATGTCCGGTCTGCAGATGGCTGCTTCGGTGCCTCTCATGGTCAGCCATTATATGAAAGAACTGTAAGTCTATTTTCTTCCTCTAATCCCTTTTTTAGTAAATGTCTGTAGATACATGGGAAGAGGGAATCAATATCACCATTACACACTGAACGGGAAACCACTGGGTAAATCTGACAGGGAGAAGGACTTGGGGATCTTAGTTAATGATAAACTTACCTGGAGCAGCCAGTGCCAGGCAGCAGCTGCCAAGGCAAACAGGATCATGGGGTGCATTAAAAGAGGTCTGGATACACATGATGAGAGCATTATACTGCCTCTGTACAAATCCCTAGTTAGACCGCACATGGAGTACTGTGTCCAGTTTTGGGCACCGGTGCTCAGGAAGGATATAATGGAACTAGAGAGAGTACAAAGGAGGGCAACAAAATTAATAAAGGGGATGGGAGAACTACAATACCCAGATAGATTAGCGAAATTAGGATTATTTAGTCTAGAAAAAAGACGACTGAGGGGCGATCTAATAACCATGTATAAGTATATAAGGGGACAATACAAATATCTCGCTGAGGATCTGTTTATACCAAGGAAGGTGACGGGCACAAGGGGGCATTCTTTGCGTCTGGAGGAGAGAAGGTTTTTCCACCAACATAGAAGAGGATTCTTTACTGTTAGGGCAGTGAGAATCTGGAATTGCTTGCCTGAGGAGGTGGTGATGGCGAACTCAGTCGAGGGGTTCAAGAGAGGCCTGGATGTCTTCCTGGAGCAGAACAATATTGTATCATACAATTATTAGGTTCTGTAGAAGGACGTAGATCTGGGTATTTATTATGATGGAATATAGGCTGAACTGGATGGACAAATGTCTTTTTTCGGCCTTACTAACTATGTTACTATGTTACTATGTTACTATGTTACATAATTGTCTCATTTTATCACATCTTTTATACCTTTGTAAAACACTGCCTACCTTTTGGAGTAAAATATATAAAATTACTAGCTTCGTTTCTCCTTGCTCTATAACGTACTGTCACATCCTCTGAAATAGATTATGCTACTAATTGGGTTGGCTCCTGACCCATTATTGATTTAGGAATAGGAGCTGGTGGCAGCAGACAGTACTGAGCTTGTTGGGTAAAGCTGGCAACGACAGAATAGGGTTTATAAGTGTAATGCGTGGCTGGGAATAAATATATCACCCTCACTGCAGTGTGTGCCCAATAGCCAGTAGGCAGCCTTTCTGGCAACTAATTATCCTAGGTGCAGTTCCCCGACTGACCTGAGGGTAAGGGGGTGCCAGAGAGCTGTGAGTTCCAAACCGGAACTGGGAAGTAGGATATAGATAAATCCCCTTCAGAAAAGAACTGGGGCAGCCAAACAACCCCGGTTCATGACAAATTGGTGGCAGCGGTGGGATGATAAAAATATCCCCCCTGTGATTCATGACAAATACAGTGACAACTCCTGATGCAGAGATCATGGCAGCCCTGGTGGTTCTCAATTTCCTTTTATTGAAACTACAATGAGCCACACATCTGAAATAAAAGGTGGAGAGAATTGACCTTGAGCCCAACAGTCCACCATGAATATCAATATTTCCAACCTTTTGCTCTCCTGGGAAATAAAAAAACCGCTGATATGAGTCTGCATATATAGGATAATAGAGGGGTCACCACAGATGGGTGGACGTATCATTCATAATGACATCATCTTGCCACCTTCTCACTGGAGAACACAGTGAGATTTCTTCTTGAGTTGTTGTATCATCCGCTGATATTCCCTCATTTCAGCCTCGTTTCTTCGCTGTTCGCATTGTCTCTGAAGCTCATACTTCTCTGTTAAATTTTTTATTGCTTCTTCGTAATGTCTCCTGTCCTCCTCCCTGCCAATATCGGCCTGGTCCAGGTTATCCATGTCATCCTGGTCCTCTCTGTGCATGTCAGCCTTCTTCCGCCTGTCAACATCAACTTGGTCATGCCTGTCCATTTCAGCTTGTTCCCACCTGTCTATTTTACAATGGTCCCACCTTGTCACTTCAGATTCCTGCTTGTCCATGGGGACACAACCCAACCTATCCATGTCATCCTGTTCCCACTTGTCTATGTCAGTCCAATCCTGCCTGTCCATGTCAGCCTGCTCCCACCTGTCAACATCAACTTGGTCATGCCTGTCCATTTCAGCTTGTTCCCACCTGTCTATTTTACAATGGTCCCACCTTGTCACTTCAGATTCCTGCTTGTCCATAGGGACACAACCCAACCTATCGATGTCATCCTGTTCCCACTTGTCTATGTCAGTCCAATCCTGCCTGTCCATGTCAGCGTGGTTCCATCCATCCATGTAAGCCCAGTTCCGATGTTCCATGTCAGCCTGGTCTTTCCTATTGATGTTGACCCGGTCCTGCCCGTCCATGTCATGATGGTTACACCTGTCAGCCCATTCACATCTGTCCATGTCAGTTTTATCCTGCCTATCCTTGTTGGCCTTTTCCCACCTGGATATGTCAGTTTGACACTGCCTGTCCACGATGACTCGGTCCCCCCTGTCCATGTCACGTATGATCCTTTGGATGAACTGTATTCTGTCTTTCACCTCCTGAATTCGATCTTGTGGATGTTGTAGAGAAAACCTAACTTGTTTGATAACTTCGAATAACAGATTTAAGATGGCTTCATGTCTTCCTCTTGATCTGCAGTTATCCTCCAGGGTGTAATTCTCCAGCGCGAAAATCCTTTCCACCCCCATTTTTCGGAACGTTTCCTCAATTTGTGTCAGTCTGCCATAAGTCTTGTATGTGAGGACAACAATGGGAAATGTCCCTGAGGAACAGAGAAATTATTATACAATGATTACTGTCTACTATTATCTATCTATCTATCTGTCTATCTATCTATCTATCTATGTATCTATCTATCTAATTATAACATATCATGTCTTGGTCACCAGATGGCAGCCATGATGCAGACGATAAGTATTCAGGAGAATTCAGCCTACGTTTCTTACCTGTGAGACTTCCCGCAGTCTGGAGAAGGTTCTTTATATCTTCTACTTCCTCTTGGTCAATTCCTTTCTTAATGCTGAAAATACAGAACAGATCTTCGTGATACATTGTGTTGTTATCTGCAGGGCAGAATGGACCCAGAACTTCTATCCGCCACTAATTCTACAGTACAGACCCTTTTGCCTCCGTATTTCCGTTACCCGGGAAGCCTTCTCCTTCCTTTGTGACCCTCAGGTGGTAGATGCTCCACTGCAGAGGAACAAGCTGGAGGCTTCACTTCTAATAATTGTCCAGAATCACAACCTGCTCCTGGAGATGTGGAGATCACAACCTCCATGGAAGTTCTTCAGACCTTCCATAGATTCTCAGATAAGAACATCACGTCACCAGATGAAGAAAATGGTGATGAAGAGGGAAGTGGGTATGACAATGATGCTGATACTGATGGCGGTGTTCATTTTGACGATCGTGGTATTAATGAATGAGGAGAGGACGGGAAAAAGAGTTGGAATACTTAGTATATTTACAGTCTGGTCTCTGCACTCTACAGAGACCACTCTAAGGGACTGTTCACACGTAGTGTTTGTGGATGCATTATTATTTCAGTGCTTTATTTCAGGCAGAAAAAATGCTGAATTTTACAGTAACAGCGACACCAATGACATTTCTGAAATCTGTTTCACTTAGGCCAGTTTCACATTTGCTTTTGGAGGAGCTGCGGACTTCCTCCGTGAAGCCCCGCCCTCGGCTGCACTTCTGCCGCTAGCTCCACCTACTTCGGCATGCGGCCTGCGTACCTATCTTTAACATTAGGTACGCAGGTCGTGCCGCTGTATGCAGATGCTTCCGCATGCGTCATTTTGACGATGCGGCGACCAGCGTAGGACGCAGCTGGTAGCAATTTCTTTTTTTTTCCGCATCGTCAAAACGACGCATGCGGAAGCATCTGCATACAGCGGCACGACCTGCGTACCTAATGTTAAAGATAGGTACGCAGGCCACATGCCGAAGTAGGCGGAGCTAGCGGCGGAGGTGCGGCCAAGGGCGGGGCTTCACGGAGGAAGTCTGCAGCCTTCCGCAGCTCCTCAAAACGCTAGTGTGAAACAGGCCTAAGTGACTTTTTTTCCTTGGATGCTTTAACCTCTGGGATGTTTTTTAATAAATGTAGCACATCACTTCTGTAAGTGTCGTTACTCTGGTATTTACCCATCGAACTCAAAATAACATAGCATCAAGAAGCCAACAGAAACGCCTAAAAATGCACCAGAACGGCAACATTTCTTATCCAGTTTCCCGTTCATTGCTTAGATTTTTTATGCAGAAAAAAGTGATAAAAAAGCTGCATATGAACACACACTAAATAAAGTCTCTAACGATCTACTAACAGCTAAAGTCTACAGTCACTGCTCCCTGCTGATCTCCTGGATCTCTGCACCAACTGACACTGTGGATCCTCGAATCCTCCTCATTGGGCTCCACTTTATTCCCATCAAGGACACCGCTCTCTCCTGGTTCTCCTCCTACCTCTCTGAGTACTCTCTCCTGGTTCTCCTCCTACCTCTCTGAGTGATCTCTCCTGGTTATCCTCCTATCTCTCCGAGTGCTCTCTCCTGTTTATCCTCCTACCTCTCTGAGTGCTCTCTCCTGGTTCTCCTACCTCTCTGAGTGCGCTCTCCTGGTTATCCTCCTACCTCTTTGAGCACTATCTCCTGGTTTGCCTCCTACCCCTGACCGCACTGTCCTGTTTCTCCTCCTACGTCTCTGAGTGCTCTCTCTTGGTTCTCGTTCTACATCTCTGAGTGTTCTCTCCTGGTTCTCCTCCTACCTCTCTGAGTGCTCTCTCCTGGTTTTCCCCCTACCTCTCTGAGTACTCTCTCCTGGTTATCCTCTTACCTCTCTGAGTGCTCTCTCCTGGTTCTCCTCCTACCTCTCTGAGTGCGCTCTCCTGGTTATCCTCCTACCTCTTTGAGCACTATCTCTTGGTTTGCCTCCTACCCCTGACCGCACTGTCCTGGTTCTCCTCATACCTCTGAGTGCTCTCTCCTGGTTCTCCTCCTACCTCTCTGAGTGCTCTCTCCTGGTTCTCCTCATACCTCTCTGAGTGCTCTCTCCTGGTTCTCCTCCTACCTCTCTGAGTGCTCTCTCCTGGTTCTCCTCATACCTCTCTGAGTGCGCTCTCCTGGTTATCCTCCTACCTCTCTGAGTGCTCTCTCCTGGTTCTCCTACCTCTCTGAGTGCGCTCTTCTGGTTATCCTCCTACCTCTCTGAGTGCTCTCTCTTGGTTCTCCTACCTCTCTGAGTGCGCTCTTCTGGTTATCCTCCTACCTCTCTGAGTGCTCTCTCCTGGTTCTCCTCCTACCTCTTTGAGCACTATCTCCTGGTTTGCCTCCTACCCCTGACCGCACTGTCCTGGTTCTCCTCCAACCTCTCTGACCACTCTCTTGGTTCTCGTTCTACTTCTCTAACCATTCTCTCCTGGCTCTCCGACTTCTCTCTCCTGGTTTTCCTCCTCTCTTCTAGCCGCTCTATCCTAATTCTCTTCCTACCTGTCTGACTGCTCTGTCCTGGCTAGCCTCCTATCTCTATGATCGTTCTCTCCTGTTTCTTCTCTTACCTCTCTGACTGTTCTCTCCTACTTCTCCTCCTACCCCTCTAACTAGTCTCTCCTGGTTCTCCTCCTGCCTCACTGACCACTCTATTCTGGTTTTCTTCCTATCTGTCTAACTGTTTTCTCCTGGTTCTCCTCCTACCACTCTGACCATTCTTTCCTGGTTCTCCTCTGGTCTTTCAAACCATTTTCTACCAGTTTTCCTCCTATCTTTCTAACTTTTCTCTCCTGGTTCTCCTCCTACCTCTCTGACTGCTTTTTCCTAGCTATCCTTGTAACTTTCTGACCATTCTCTCCTGTTTCTGCTTCTACATCTCTGACTGCTCTCTCCTCGTTTTGCTCCTACCTCTTTAACCGTTCGCTCCTGTTCTCCTCCTACCTATCTGACTGCTCTCTTCAGGGTCTCTTCCTATCTCTATAACTGTTTTCATCTGGTTCTCCTCCTACCTCTCTGACCGTTCTTTGCTGGAACTTCTACGTCTCTGACCATTTTCTCCAGCACTCTTCTGGTTCTCCTCCTACCTCTCTGACAGCTCTCTGCTGGTTCTCCCCTTTCCTTTCTGACTGTACTGTAGAATTTCCAGGCTCTTTTTCCTCTTCCCCATGTTATTGGGCTTCATTAGGGCTCAGAATTAGGTTTTCTCCATTTTTTTCTTTACACCGCCCCCCTCCCTATCATCTTTCGGAAATATGTTGTTGGCACCTATGGACCCAGTGATGTATTTACCTATAGAGAAACACAGGATAGATGAAATCTGATGAGATGACCTCTGTCTCCACATCCACAGCCTCGTCTACTAGTTGCAATCCTTCGCTCCACTCCACGTCCACATCCAGGGGCAGAACATTACCTGCAAGACACAGAAAATCTCTCAGAAGTTAATGGCCAACAGTGAGGAGTCTCAAAACCAAGATGTCAGCACTTCTGAGCCCAATAACTAACCACTACTCAAATACAAGTATGGGATGCAGTAAAAGAGGCATAGATGCTCAAGAGGAGAACATAATTTTACCTCTATACAAGTCACTAGTGCGACCACACTTAGAATACTGTGCACAGTTCTGGTCTCCGGTGTATAAGAAAGACATAGCTGAACTGGAGCGGGTGCAGAGAAGAGCGACCAAGGTTATTAGAGGACTGGGGGGTCTGCAATACCAAGATAGGTTATTACACTTGGGGCTATTTAGTTTGGAAAAACGAAGACTAAGGGGTGATCTTATTTTAATGTATAAATATATGAGGGGACAGTACAAAGACCTTTCTGATGATCTTTAATATCATAGACCTGAGACAGGGACAAGGGGGCATCCTCTACGTCTGGAGGAAAGAAGGTTTAAGCATAATAACAGACGCGGATTCTTTACTGTAAGAGCAGTGAGACTATGGAACTCTCTGCCGTATGATGTTGTAATGAGTGATTCATTACTTAAATTTAAGAGGGGACTGGATACCTTTCTTGAAAAGTATAATGTTACAGGGTATATACACTAGATTCCTTGATAGGGCGTTGATCCAGGGAACTAGTCTGATTGCCGTATGTGGAGTCGGGAAGGAATTTTTTTCCCCAATGTGGAGCTTACTCTTTGCCACATGGGGTTTTTTTTTGCCTTCCTCTGGATCAACATGTTAGGGCATGTTAGGTTAGGCTATGGGCTGAACTAGATGGACTTATAGTCTTCCTTCAACCTTAATAACTATGTAACTATGTTACCTGTAAGAGTAATCTGCACTGGAGAAAGCCCTGGCCTGTAAACACTATACCACAATTATGATCAGAGGTTTCCATCCAATAAGGATGACCCATGATGATATGGGACTGGTGGACTGATAATTTGTGACAACACGGGACTGGTGGACCACATTCTCCTAACTTGTTCTCTACTCACCGAGCTGAGCGAATATCTCCCCTGTCTTATGGCTGTCCATCTTCTCACAGCCACGATTGTCTACCAGAGTGATGCTCTCCGTCAGCTTGTAGGATATCCTGGCCGAGCTGCATCGGGTATTGGACATATTTGCCCCTGCATAGTTCACGTAGTCCTCATCATCCAAGACATATTTACAGGAGTTAATGAAGGAGGATTTGCCGTGACCCAAGAAACCGAAAAGCTGCAGTAGAATTCGCTCATAGCCCCGTCCACCCGACTCGCACCTGCCAAAGCTGAAGTTCTTAATGCATCGTGTCAGCTCTTCGATGTCCATGTCTGAACTGACAGGTTGTCTGTACACCAAGTTATATTATGTACAAAGTTCAAGAAAAGCAGAGCTCCACACTCGGGCAAGGACTTTAACTCCGAGCTTCATGCTGAATATTCATTTCCCAGCCCAGTCGGTGGATTTATGGGTCTCGCCACCAGAGGTGCACCAGGTGTAGAGTTACTGCTCTCATTAGAGCGTCCAATTCCACCATAGTTATGGCCTGTACATAAATCATGCACCAAGGGTGTTGTTCAAGATACAGCAGAGTCGCAGACGAGAAAACATCTAATATCCACACAGTCCACTGTCAGGAACAAAGTTATTCCTACTCAGTTTTGATAAACGCACAAAGAAAACACATCAAACATTTTGCCTGAAGGCTATATCCACGATGCTGGACAGCTCGGCATCCAAGAGAACTTTTTCTGCTATTTTCTCCAGAAAACTGGTTTAATTAAGTGAGTGCAAAGCATGAGCTCACCTGCGGCTCAGCACAGTGATTCACAATCTTAAGAATATATATATTTCTATTCCTATTTCTCAACCAAATGTTCCCCTCCCGTCCTCGTGTAAACTCAAGAAACTAGAGGAAAAGTCCGTCCTCGACTATATGGAGAGTATTACAAAATTAGCCAAATATACACTGTATATACACATCCGAGAAGGTGCCATGGACAAAGTGTGATGGAGCTGAATCACTGCTCCACCTCATATTGTCCCACAGAGAGACCCCTCTTCCAGCAGAGCAGGGAGGATAGCACAAGCCCTTCCTGGAGTATAGCCTAGAATCTTTAGTTACTGAACTGCACGAAAATGTAGAGACAAATCCAGGTTTTCTGGCCCTTGATTCCAGTAGGAAAATGTGTTCCGAAGAGTCAATATACCTAACTAACTAAAGTTTTGTTACGGCCGTGTGTCTATTGGCGCTAAACTATATTGTGATGCGTGCACGTTTACTTACTGTGACGGTGCTGTGGGCTTTTGGCATTTCTTGCCGCTGCTCTGAACGACACAATCAGGACATACGGGTGGATGCAGAGTTCTTCCAATACCGAGGAGCTTTGTGCTATAACGCTTCCACAGGATGCAGCACCTTTCACTTCACAGGTCCTTGGCCCTTTTTTTTCTTTAACAGCTTTACTAGCAGGACAGGTTCGGATATCGGTTCAGTTCATCTTTAATCTATCACTCTCTTTACTCAGTCAGGTGCTGTCATGAGGGGATGTCAATGCATCCCTCTCCAGCACAGCCTCCTACACTCCTCATTCCTGCAGACTCTGCTGCACTTCTTCCTGTCTTTCACTTTATAAAACCCCCCATATCACATCTTAGACATATCTCAGTCTCTTAATGATGTTCAAACAGCAGCGACATCTTGTAGCCAGTTAGCAACATTAACTATAAAGAGACAAATCTATTGACAACAAGTACAGAGGTTATTCAGGAGTGAGTACAATTACATTTATCTTTAGTTATATCGCCCTGGTGATCCGACACACATCTCACACCTACCGTACCTTGCCCAATACTTGCTAATTGCTTGAAATTTGGTGTCTTAGTTATAACCTGATAGTCCAGAAGATGGTTATAATTCACACTAACGGTAATACTGTGGGGGAACTGTGGGGGTACCACACTGTGTATAGGGAGCAGTGGGGGCACTATATTATGTATGGGGAGATGTGGGCCCACCATACTGTGTATAAGGGAGCTGTGGGGGCATCATGCTGTGTGTACGGAACTGTGGGGGCACCATACTGTGTGTAGGGAGCTGTGGGGGCACCATACCGTAAATAAGGGAGCTGTGGGGGCATCATATTGTGAATAGGGGAGCTGTGGGGGCATCATACTATGTATAAAGATTATATGGAGGCATAATACTGTGTGTAGCGAGCTGTAGGGGCATCATACTGTGTATAGTGAGCCGTGGGGGCATCATATTGTGTAATGGGGATCTGTGGGGGCATCATACTGAGTGTAGGGAGCTATGGGGGCACCATATTTTAGAAGACTATAAATGAAGGTGTGCCGCCTCAGCTGGGCCGCTGCTGTAGCAGCACTGGGTCATGGCGGTTCTGAGTGCTGGTTGAGTACGACCGGGGTGCGTGCCAGTCTTTGTCAATTGCAGGGTTAATAATAACAACAATTAAAAGGTTTGTGATGCCAGTTGGAATGTTCGGCCTGGTATGTCCGGGCACTGATGAAGGACCTGGGGTGTTAGATGGTGATGGACAGTGCCAGATGATTGACCTCTTCCCAACTAAGGAAGTTGGAGCAGGAATGGTGTAGCATAGAATAATAATAATAATAATAATTTTTATTTATATAGCGCCAACATATTCCGCAGCGCTTTACAAATTATAGAGGGGACTTGTACAGACAATAGACATTACAGCATAACAGAAATACAGTTCAAAACAGATACCAGGAGGAATGAGGGCCCTGCTCGCAAGCTACAAACTATGAGGAAAAGGGGAGACACGAGAGGTGGATGGTAACAATTGCTTTAGTTATTCGGACCGGCCATAGTGTAAGGCTCGGGTGTTCATGTAAAGCTGCATGAACCAGTTAACTGCCTAAGTATGTAACAGTACAGACACAGAGGGCTATTAACTGCATAAAGTGAATGAGAACATGATGCGAGGAACCTGATTGACTATTTAAAAAAAATAAATAAAAACAATAGGCCACACAGGGATCGTTAGGTTAATACATTGAGGCGGTAGGCCAGTCTGAACAAATGGGGATTAATCATATTAACCTAGGTAGTGCATTCCAAAGAATCGGTGCAGCACGTGTAAAGTCTTGGAGACGGGAGTGGGAGGTTCTGATTATTGAGGATGCTAACCTGAGGTCATTAGCGGAGCGGAGGGCACGGGTAGGGTGGTAGACTGAGACCAGAGAGGAGATGTAGGGTGGTGCTGAGCCATGGAGTGCTTTGTGGATGAGGGTAGTAGTTTTGTACTGGATTCTGGAGTGGATGGGTAACCAGTGTAATGACTGGCACAAGGTAGAGGCATCGGTGTAACGGTTGGTGAGGAATATGATCCTGGCAGCAGCATTCAGGACAGATTGGAGCGGGGAAAGTTTGGTAAGAGGGAGGCCGATTAGTAGAGAGTTACAATAGTCCAGACGAGAATGAATAAGTGAAACAGTAAGAGTTTTTGCAGAGTCGAAAGTAAGAAAAGGGCGAATTCTAGAAATGTTTTTGAGATGCAGGTAAGAAGAGCGAGCCAGTGATCGGATGTGGGGGGTGAATGAAAGGTCAGAATCAAGGATGACCCCAAGGCAGCGGGCATGTTGCTTTGGAGTAATGGTGGAACCGCACACGGAGATGGCAATGTCAGGCAAAGGTAGGTTAGTAGAGGGAGAGAACACGAGGAGTTCAGTTTTTGACAGGTTTAGTTTCAGATAGAGGGAGGACATGATGTTAGAGACAGCAGTAAGACAATCCCTGGTGTTTTCTAAAAAGGTCGGCGTGACAACAGGAGAAGAGGTGTATAATTGGGTGTCGTCAGCATAGAGATGGTACTGGAAGCCAAATCTACTGATTGTTTGTCCAATAGGGGCAGTATACAAAGAGAAGAGGAGGGGGCCTAGGACTGATCCTTGAGGAACCCCAACAGTAAGGGGAAGGTGAGAGGAGGAGGAACCAGCAAAACATACAGTGAAGGATCGGTCAGAGAGATAGGAGGAGAACCAGGAGAGAACGGTGTCCTTGAGGCCGATGGAGCGGAGCATAGTGAGGAGGAGCTGATGATCCACAGTATCGAATGCTGCAGAGAGATCCAAGAGAATTAGCATGGAGTAGTGACCATTAGATTTAGCTGTTAGTAGGTCATTAGAGACTTTAGTGAGGGCGGTTTCAGTAGAGTGTAAAGAGCGGAAGCCAGATTGAAGAGGGTCGAGAAGAGAGTTATCTGAGAGATAGCGGGTAAGACGGGAGTGGACCAGGCGTTCGAGGAGTTTAGAGATGAAAGGAAGATTAGAGACAGGTCTATAATTAGCGGCACAGTTTTGATCGAGGGATGGTTTTTTAAGTAATGGCTGTATGATGGCATGCTTAAATGAGGAGGGAAAAATACCGGAAGTGAGGGAAAGGTTGAATATTTTTGTTAGATGGGAGGTGACAGCTGGGGAAAGGGACTGGAGGAGATGTGACGGAATGGGGTCACTGGTGCAAGTGGTCGGGCGAGAAGATGCAAGGAGCCTGCTTACTTCTTCTTCTGTAACTACGTCAAAGTCAGAGAGTGAACTAGATGCAGTGGGGGAGGGAGGACAGTGCATGGTATGAAGAGTTTGGGAGATGATTTCCTGTCGAATGTGGTCAATTTTTTCTTTGAAGTAATTGGCCAGATCGTCAGCACGGAGATCCGTGGTTGGGGCCTGCTCTCTTGGGTTGAGTAGGGACTGGAACGTGTCAAAGAGACGTTTAGGGTTATTGGACAGGGAGGTGATGAGGGTGTTGAAGTAGGTTTGTTTGGAGAGGTGAAGGGCAGAATTGTATGTCTTTAGCATGAACTTATAATGGATGAAATCTTCGAGTAGATTAGATTTTCTCCACAGACGTTCTGCACACCTGGAGCACCGCTGCAGGAAACGTGTTTGCAGCGTGTGCCACGGTTGTTGCCGTCTGTGCCGAGTTGTTTTATGTATAGGAGGAGCAGCTTCATCCAAAGCACTTTGCAGGGTTTCATTGTAATGCTTCAGAGCAGAATCAGGACATGAGATGGAGAAGATTGGGGCCAATGAGGACTGCAAGTTCTTCATAAGTTTCTGGGTGTTAATGGCCTGTATGTTTCTATAAGTGTAGAAAGTGGGGGTGACCTGAGCGGGATGGCAGTTCTTGATAGAGAATGAAAGAAGGTTGTGGTCAGAGAGTGGGAGAGGGGAGTTTGCAGCATTAGCAGTGACAAATCGCCCTTCTCTATCTGCATCTGATGGATGACTCCGAGTCTGGTGATTTCAGGAGGACATTACCGTCTAGATGTATTTTGGGTGCTGTACAGATGGTGGCGGAGGATAATGCCCTTGGTTCCTTACCAGGGGGGGACAGCCTCGGACCCTCATGTCCAGTGAAGGAGAATCTTAATCTTCAGCACAAGACATTGTGGACAATTTTAGCTTCAGTTTTGTGGGAGCCTTTTGGGAAGACCCTTATCTGCCCCCCCATGACTGTGCTCAGTGCACAAGGTCCATTCAGACATGGAGGAGGACATGAGCGGCCTCACAGAACCCGGACCTCAGCCCGATCTAACACCAAGGAGATGTGGAGCCCGGCCTCCTCCCAACATCAGGGTCTTTACTCACTAATGAAGGGGCAAAAATTCCCAAAAATGCCCCTAAATTCTTGTAGAATTCCTTCCCAGAAAAGCAGGATCTGTTACATCTGCAGAGGAGCAACTTCATATTAATGTCTATGGATGTAGATGAGGACAGAGAAGCCCCCGGAGGTGGATGTGGGGGCACATACTTTTTCCATATTAATATGCAGCGCCCCAGAGTCCTGGTCGTTGCAGTAATGTCATTCTTCCACCAGGGGGAGTGATGTTACGTCTGATGGCACCAAAGGAGTTCACCTTGCCAGGTATCACAGCCACACAAACACTTCACACTCCAGTCCACCAGGGGAAGCTAAGGGTTCTATCCATTAGGCCACTCCTCACACAGGGTAAAACTGGTGGGTTGGTTAGGAAGTTAGTCAGTTGGAGGAGAGGAGAGTTCCTGGCTGAAGACCGACGAGGAAAGGTCTCCCGGTCGAGCTGGCTGGGGTGATCCCTGGTCAGATCCAGACTGAAGTCTGAGGAGGAAGGAAAGAATGACACGGAGCTGCGCCTGCAACCCATGCGGCAGCCTCCTAAGAAAGGACACGAAAGGAATTGTGCTGTAGTGAGTGAGCACAGAAGTCATAGCAACAGGAGTGAAACATCAGTGGGAGACCAGCTAGAAGCAGGCTGCCTCCCTCTGAGCGCAGATCCGGTGTCCGGAACACCGAGGGAGTAATAGACTCTACGCTTTACTTCAGAGACCGGCAGGACAGTCAATTCCAAGTTGGCTGTCCGACCTAAACACCTAAGCAGACACGGTGGCAATTGCGGAGGAGGGGCGTCACTAGGGTCCCTATAAAATAGCCTCAGGCCACCACCGTCATACGGGTTATGTCCTATCCATCCTGGGGGACAGAGAGAGAAGTAACGAGTGAGGACCTTATGGTAGCTAATGCAAGCAGGGACCTACGACGTTACTGTGCGCAAGGGGAAGGCTACTGATTTCCACCTGGATAAGGGGACTCTGGAATTGCCATCAGACCGGCCGGACTCTGCCTACCCTGTCATCCGGCACTCTGGACTGTGGATGCTGAAGCCTTCAGTAAAGGTAAAGTGACTGCACCCATTGTGTCCTCGTTATTCGCCGTGCCTTACATCATCCACCATCATCATCTACACTCTGGGAAGCCCTGGGGACATACTTCACCTGTGGGAAGGTATACCATCTAGGTGCCATAACATCACCCCAGTGGACCCCTGAGCAGCGTCGGTCACTCTGACCGAATACCACAGGTGGCGTCAAGAACACTACCGTTATCTACGAACTCTGCCTTTTATTGGGCGCCCCTCATAGGGCCACGGTCCGGGTCGGGCCACCGTGACATCCTCGCTGAGGGAACTGAAGGACCCGGTCCCGAGTACCCCATTGCCCTTACGTGGGGGCGATCCAAATATCTATGGATGTAGATGAGGACAGTGAAGCCCCCGGAGGTGGATGTGGGGGGCACATACTTTCTCCATATCAATGTCTATGGATGTAGATGAGGACAGAGAAGCCCCCCGGAGGTGGGTGTGAGGGGCACATAGTTATCTCCATATTACCTTTAAGGAGGTCAGTCAATGACAGAGCTGTTTCCTAATAACAGAACACAGATCAGGACAGAGATGAGGTTTTTGTACTTATGTTTGTTGGTCAGAGTGAATTCCATCACAGACTGGCAGTGAAGAAGGAGTCCTTCAGACAATGGTCATGGGAAATGTCATGGGACTGACACAGAGGAGACCACACAGATCTCAACGCTGCCACCGATTGTCAAAGATCGCAGCCTGGAAAGTCATAACTGAACCCATGAAACTGTTATCTTTTTGTCGTGAACAGCTCTGCTGCTCCTTATCGTCTGGACAATTACGCAATTGACCGATGATTGACGGAGGAGGCTGCAGCTGTTTCCACTAAGCCAGTTATTGGGAAACTAGCAGTGAGCATATGGTAAAAACAACTCCCCAGGTGCGGTCACTACTGACTCCACGATAACCCAAGAACTACTCGCTGCCACCAGTCGTTTTTATACACCCAGACTGGACACCTGATTTCTGGTAGCGTATGGCTTTGGGGTGCGGTGTACAGAAAAAAAGGAACAGAACTATTACACTTTATAATGTAAATGATAGGCTGTGTTTATAAAAATATATAAATGATTTTACAAAGGGGACAGCATATACAATTACATAAAATAAACAGGATTAACAAAAGAAACTTACTAGGCTGATCACAGAGATGATTCGGCTTAGCGAAGGAGACCACTTTGATTTGGAACATTCAGTGAATGGGATCGTGCATTCACTGATATGTATCTCTTTGCATGAACACAGATCATAATTCACCTTGACCTTTTATCAGCACCTAAGTTACACCCCCCTTTTTACTGACATCACATGGGCCAGGTTGTGAGATGTTCTCAGTCCTCCAGGATTTTATGAAATTCCCTAAATTAACAATATATTCACTCCAGACAATCGCAGAAGTTTGAGGTCGCTGCCATATTTTTTTTAATGGGATTTTACCTTTCCATTGATAGTAAACATGACATGGCTGGTGTCAGTTATCTGGCCACTATTGATTTTGGGCTTATGGGCAGTTGTCATAGTTATGAAAAATATGCATATTCTTCCACAATTAGTCCTGAAATTGAAAATGTATGTCCCATTACTATCAGATCAATCAGATCCATACAAACCCCAATATTCATAACTTTCCTTTGGAGACACAAAGTCTGAGAGAGGTTCTTTCATCATATCAGCTGATCCTTAAGAGAGCCCACTGCCCATCCTCTAATAAAAAAAAACCCACCAGACTTAGTGTCCAATCTTACAAAAGGTATCCTGCCTTAATTGATTGCTCATACCAGGGAGTTTTGGGTTCAAGGGGAATGTGAATGACTAACTCTTTCTGTCCTAATTGGTTTCCTCATCACCTAGCTATCCCATATGTTACCTGGACAATTCTATTTCTAAGAGACTTAGAAGGTAATCTCTTTTTCCTACTGCAATTCTGTGTGATAAAGGAGGGGGTGAATGCCCACCACACTAGAGTGACTTTTGGGATCTTAATACGTTCTATGACAGGAAACATCTTGTATACGGCTGCAGTTACAAATGTTTGATGAGGATCCAGTGATGGAAGTCATGAACGGTTCTGCCTGTGGTTCACATACTGCTATAATATCCTCTATATTTCAATATGTCGCTCGCATCTCTATGGCGCAATCTTTATAATAAGTCTCCACAGTCCAGCTTGTAGAATAGCTGTATGGCTGCCGTCTGTGTGTTACATTGGGGTCACATCCTTTGTAATCGCCGGCTTCACATTGTGCATTTCCTAGGAGCAGCTCAGTTACAACATGGCTGCTGTTGCGGAGGATGCGGCGTCATTAATACATTGTTTCCAGAGTTGCACCATAAATGTTCTATAGGGTAATAACAGTAATGAAGCTTTCCGGATACTGGACAGGGACTCACTGTGTAGAGAACACGCCGTACGGCAACCCTTGTGGGCCGGCGCCAGAGGGAGCGTTTATCAGTTTTGCCCCTGAGCATTCTTATAAAGTAAAACATGAAATAGCAGCAGAACCAATGCGGGACATCACCGATAATACAATTACCTCTAATAATACTGTCACATTTACCTCAATACCACAACTAACTATCTCCGTCGATACTAACTTAGTAACTTAATAAGCACTGAGGTCACTCCAGACTCCCAAAGCTTAGTAAATGGTGGAGGGAAGGGGTTAAACAATAATAAAACGTTATCCGTGCCTGTCCTACTTGCACCTGTCACTGCAGCTCCCTGTCTGGTCCACCTGTCATTACTCCATCTTCTGACCTCTGGTGTTTAGGCACTGACTGAGCTTTACTTGGACACACCAAAAAACATGAAGACCAGAGACTGAAAGAGTCGAAGTGACAACTGGCTGGTCAGGCAGGAAGCTACAGGACAGGTGAGAGGCAGCTCTAGGACAGGTGAAATGGGGGCCAAGGTTAGGTGAGAGGCAAACATAGGGCAGGTAAATAGCAGGCCTTGGATAGGTGAGAGGAAGGCCTAGGACAGGTGAGATGGAGGCCTAGGACAGGTGAGAGGCAGACCTAGGACAAATGAGAAACAGGCCGAGGACAGGTGAGAGTGAGGCCTAGGGCAGGTGATAAGGAGGCCTAGGCCAGGTTAATGGGAGGCATAGGACAAGTGAGAGGAAGGCCTAGGACAGGTGAGACGCAGGCCTAAGACAGGTGAGAGGCAAACCTAGGACAGATGAGAAACAGGCCTAGGACCGGTGATAAGGAGGCCTAGGCCAGGTTAGAGAGAGATATAGGACAGGTGAGAAGCAGGCCTAGGACAGGTGAGAGGAAGGCCTAGGACAGGTGAGACGAAGGCCTAAGACAGGTGAGAGGCAGACCTAGGACAGATGAGAAACAGGCCTAGGACCTCTAGGCCGGGTCTAGGCCAGGTTAGAGGGAGACATAGGCCAGGTGAGAAGCAGGCCTAGGATAGGTGAGAGTGAGGCATAGTGCAGGTGATAAGGAGGCCTAGAACAGGTGAGAAGGGGGCATAGGCAGGTGAGAGGAAGGCCTAAGACAAGGCAGGCTAGGACAAGTGAGTGGAAGGTCTAATACAATGAGATACAGGCCTAGGACAGGTGAGAGGGAGGCATAGGCAGGGTTAGAAGGAGGCCTAAGACAGGTGAGAAGGGGGCATAGGCAGGTGAGAGGAAGGCCTAAGAAAGGTGAGAAATAGGCCTAGGACAGGTTAGAGACAGTCCTAGAATTAGGCCTTGAATGAGTAAGAGAAAGGTTTTGGACAGATAAAAGACAGGCCTAGGACTGGTGAGGGTGAGGCGTAGGGCCCGTGAGAGATAGGCATAGGACAGGTGAGAGACAGGCCTAAGACATGTGAGTATTATCTTTAATTATTTTTAACCCCTCCCTGGCCATCAGAAAGAATCCAGAAATGTGACTGGCTGCTGTCCCTCCAATTTGTTAGATTTGTGTGAATTGAAATCACAAAAAGTTTTGATTCTGGCGAATCTGAAATTTTCATGAAGTTCATAATGAATCTGAGTCTGTAGCTGGTAAGACAGGCTCGTACACCGGCTCTTCCTCTGGATCCAGGCGCTCCATCATCTCCTGCATTCTTCTGATGTCTTCTTCCAGTTCTCTTTCCCTTTGTGTCTCTTCATCTACGTCCATCTGGGAGTCGTTGGTCGCCTCAGCTGCCAACTTCTGCTCCAGGAATCTCTTCTTACTTAAGGCCTCCTTTCTGTTAATCTTCTCCCTTTCCTTCACGTACTGGATCATGTATCTCCTTCTTCTTCTCATTTCCCTCTCGGGGTTTCGAGGTTCATTCACTATAAACTGAGCATCTTTTACAACCTCGTATAAAAACTTCAGAACCTCTTCGTGTTTGGTTCTTTGCTTGTAGTGATCTTCTGGAGTGTAGTTCTCAATGGAAAATATCTTTTCGACCCCCATATTCTTGAACATTGCTTCCCGCTTGGTCAGTTCACCGCTTGTTTTATGGGTGAGAACTACAATTGGGAATATCCCTGGAATGAAAATGGTAAAGGTTCATCAGTGACTCACGTATGGAAATTGCTTCTTCCTATTAGGTGGCAGTTACAACTCTTACTATCAGCCCTGTTCATTAACCCTTCCGACTTCACCAGTGTCCCCATCTCTTAACTCAGTGGTATACCATTGGGGACAAGAGGGCCCTTGGTGCCAATGTTTATCTGGGTGCAAAGTCTCTCCTTAAGGGCTAGAATTGGAGTTATGGCCGGGGCTAGTCTTAGGACTACAATTGGGGCACGGTAATAAAATATGTCTCGTCCATTTTACACCATCTATTGCTTATCTCACTATGCAGCAGAAATGTGAAGCATTAAATGGCACCGATCGCTTCCAGCTCCCAGATTATTGGTTTTAACGAAAGACGAGGGAAGCGAATTCGGGAGCAGCAAATTTGTGTCCCATTTTTAGGAATTTGCTGAATCTGACGAATTCAAACAATTTTCAATACACGAGAATCACCACAAATCCCCATTGAGATTGTACCCTGCCAGGGAAGGATCACTTGAATCAGCTGGGAATATTAGAGCCTGTGTAAAAGCAGAGGCAAGAAACGCAGCAGCCACAATGTGGAGACTCTGGATAGTGGGAGGACGTCACAGCTCAGTGCTCAGGGAGTGTGACACAGTCACTGGCAAGGCGCTGCAGGGGAGATATGTTTCACTGAGGCTAACGGCCTCAGTAATGTAAAAACCCAGAAGTTTTTCTCTATTCTCCTTCTTGTGCTGATGGTGCCATGTTGTATGTTCAGTGTTAGCGCTCCTGATCCTCGGCTTCTGTATAGTCCCAGTCCAGTCCTGAATAGTTGGCGCTAAAGTTCCCATCCTCTTTCTCTCCCAAATGGCTATTTAATTATTTGCTTTCCCTGAGGAGCAGTGCACAACCTATAAGTCTCGCTACGCTGACTTGGTGGTCTCCACCAGGATAGACGTTCCCCCTTAGATGCCCAGTCTGCACCAGTACTGCTGGGGGTCGCTGAGGTTACCTGTCAGGGTTTCAGAAATCTTTAGCACGGCCTTCAGTTCTCCTTGTTCTTCAGGGCTTACTGACTGTGTGACACTGAAAAAGAAGAGAATAGAGCCATGAGAAGTCCTTGTTTCCATTCCCTCTATGATCTCCACTAAATACACGGTGTCCGAGATGAGGGGACCAGATATGAAGAGGAGCAAGATGTACAGCAGTCTGGAAGATGCGCGAGATGTAACAGGAGACAAGGAATCACAGTGATCGGCTCCACATGATGAAGGGCAACATCAATCTGAAGAATGGCTGCAGGATCCAGAGCCAAAGTGGCCCCAGAGCGATCAACCGCCCATCCATCCATCCATCTGCCCATCCATCCATCCATCTATCCATACATCTATCCTTCCGTCCTTCAATTCATCCGTCCATTCATCCATCCATCCATCCATCTATCCATATATCTATCCTTCCGTCCATCAATTCATCCGTCCATTCATCCGTCCACCCATCCATCCTTCCATCCATCAATTCATCCGTCCATCTGCCCGTCCATCCATCCATCCATCCATATGTCCATCTGTCTGTCCATCCATCCATCCGTCTGTCCGTCCATTCATCAATCTGTCCGCCCATCCATCCATCTGTCCAGAATTCCAGGAAGTTATACAGTGAACGAAATTCAGTGGGGTCCTGGAATAATCTCATGGAGCTTCTATTCTCCAGGAGACAATTACAGGGATCATGGTGGCCCCGACATTGTATGGACACTAACACATGACAACATTACAGAGCGATGGAGAGGAGGACTGAGGAAAGGAAACAGCGCCATGGATGGAAGAAGGAGACTGATAATGGAGGAGACAAGGAGAAGAACCTATCATGGATTAAGATACCTTTCTGTATTAATTTACCCCACTTTAGTGCTGCCCCACTTTGACGCGACCCTCATTGTTGAGATCATCTCACTTTCACTGACGTTGCTGGAGCAAAAGTGACTAAAAAACATGAAATCTCACAACTACAAGGTGCCCAAATATCTGGTAACATTTCAACCAGTTTTATGAGAATTCTGTCCTCTGATTGGTCGGTTCTTCCCATTTCTTTCTTTGTCCCAGATGACTTCTCAGTGCAGAATGATCCAATAAATACTAGGAGATCTATGAGGTCACATCTATCGGATCCTGCCACGATTATGAAGATATTGGAGAAACATCCCGGGGATGGACCATGTTACATGTCACCTGTGTGCACCTCGTCCTCACCTGTAGACCAGTACCGGGACCACAAAGTCTGAGATCAGGACTCTGCTCTTGGATTTATGCATCTTGTCGATCAGTTCATACTTCTTGGTCCATTTCACTACTTCATCCAAAGGCAACAAATTACCTTCAGATTAAGAAAGAGCAAACGTCAAGGGTCACGTGTGAAGGACCAGAGAAAAGTGTGTGGACACTCACCAACAGAGCCACTCAAGCTTACTATAGACGTCATACAGTATATTAAGATGGACGATCACAAAACAATAAGATGTATCTCATCAGGGCCATGACATTAAAAGGAATCTGTCAGAACGGCCTCCCATGGGGTTATATTGGTCATTAACAACTTTATTGACGCTGTCTTACTGAAAATTTGTTGTTTTGTCTCACATGCAAATGAGGCTAGAGTGCTTTAGGTATGGTCAGAGCACTTCCCCGGCATTTCACCCTACAGCCCCATCTCCCTTTGCTTGGATAACAGCTCACTCACTGTATAATCAGCCAATAAACTTTCAGTCAGACAGTGGAACGTGAAGTTGGGCAGTGAATAGTCTCAGGGAGGCATAGAAAGGGGAAGTGCTTTGACACTCCCAGAGCACTTAAGCCTTATTTGCATATGCACTAACACAGAGAGTTTTAAGTTAAGGAGCTACAGAATACACAAGTAAAGGTGTGCACGGCATCATCAGCCGGAGACATACAACACCATAAACAGTTCTGGGACTGGCATCTGGATCCACGGTTGGTGGCATTGTTCCTACATGACTCATATGCACATTTCACAAGACTCATATGCTCTACTGTCATGTTTTTGTGACATTGTTTTTCTTTACTTACCGAGTTGAGCAAAGATCTCTCCGCTCTCGTATCCTCCGATTATACCAAAGCCTCGGTTGTCCACCAGAGTGATGGCCTTTGTTAGGGGGTATGACCTCCTCTCCAGTGTGTGGCCTCCATCGGTATCCATAGAATATGCAAAGTTCTTGTACTCTTCATTCTCCCATACGTACACACAACTGTTAATGAAGGCCGATTTACCATGACCGGCAAAGCCAAAGAATTGGATGAGAATCCGGGTAAAGCCTTGACTGCCGTGAGTGCAATGATCGAAGCTAAAATGACTGATAGTGTGTCTTATTCTGTCAGAGTCTATGGCCATGACTGAAGACTCTTCCTTCAGAACGACACACATAGGAGGAGTACAAGGTCCTCTCGGGTAAGGAAGTAATTGACTTTATTGCCCCATCATTTGCATATTACTTGTAGAAGCCTCGGGTCCTTGGGTTATGGAGCAGAAAATACTGAGATTATAGTATGACTTGCAAGTCTCATCTGTGACCAGCAAACCTACAGGTACGGGCGGTGGAATACGGCGCCTCTACTGGGTGACCATGTGGCATAAGGCTGGTACCAATCCTGACCCTCAGCTCATGGCGGCAGTAGTTCATGCTGTGATCAGTCATTTCTTCCAAGGCTTTACTGCAAGTAGCATGTCTCTCTGCTGCAGGCACATAGTACGAGAGACCCTACGATCAGCCGACATCGCCCGGGAAGGCTGCATGGGAAATGTTGGCTCATAATTGATTGTGGGTCCAATAATTCTTGCTCATGCTGAGTTGACATTTCATCAATGTTGTTTTTTGTTTTGGCTAATAGAGGGGCTTCATAGCAAGGGTCCTTCCCAGCGATGTCCATGTGCCGCAATAGGGGCCGTGCTCTATGGTGCCATGATTGGATTGATGACAGATTGGATGGTATAAGTCAGAAACATACCCACTGTGGATATCTGAAAAAAGCTGCTGGATGGATGCAAAGCAAAAGTTATGTCTATAGATAACGGGGAACAGATCGAGGGGTCACACAGATACCCTGATAGGTCAGCATTGCTCCATTCTAGCAGATTACCATAAAACCTACTTGATTTGCCCCGTTGTATAACCTCTGCTCAAAGTGGAGACCCCGAAACGTTACAGAGCGGGGCCGAGTTCTGAGGAGCAGAGGGCAGAAGAGCCACCAAGGGAAATTTTAATGTTTCAGCACAAGACATTGTGGACAATTGAAGCTTCAGCTTTGTGAGAACAGTTTGGGGAAGACCCTTGTCTGCCCCCATGACTGTGCCCAGATCACGAGGGCCATACAGACATGGAGGGGAGAACATGAGCGGCCGCACAGACCAGGACATCGGCCCTATCTAACGTCTGTGGGATGAACCAAAATGGAGATCATGAGCCCAACATCTCCCCAACATCAGCATCTGACCTCACAAATGTTCTGAATGAAGGTGGAAACAATCCCACACATGCCTCCAAAATCTTATAAAACTCCTTCCTTGCCAGAAGAGAGGGAGCTGTAATATCTGTAGAGGAAATAAAGAGTAAATAAATAGGGGAGGTTCAGCTTGAAAAAGGCTGCCATGGAGGAACCCCGAAAAATTTTTGATTTTAAAATATAACTTTTAATTAATTGCAGTTAAAAGGGACAAACAACAAATACAGAAATAAACACCATACTAAAAAGTGCACACTGCGTTCACCCTATGAGTAGTCCCTGACCTGTACACCTGCCTACCTGCGGAGGTTGGCACCCCGAGCAGTCCCTGACCTGTAGACCTGCCTACCTGTGGAGGTTGGTGACTATGAGTAGTCCCTGACCTGTACAGCTGCCTACCTGCGGAGGTTGGTGACTATGAGCAGTCCCTGACCAGTAGACCTGCCTACCTGCGCAGGTTGGCACCCTATGAGTAGTCCCTGACCTGTACACCTGCCTACCTGCGGAGGTTGGCGCTCTATGAGCAGTCCCTGACCTGTACAGCTGCCTACCTGCGGAGGTTGGCGCTCTATGAGCAGTCCCTGACCTGTACAGCTGCCTACCTGCAGAGGTTGGCACCCTATGAGTAGTCCCTGACCTGTACACCTGCCTACCTGCGGAGGTTGGCACCCTATGAGTAGTCCCTGACCTGTACAGCTGCCTACCTACGGAGGTTGGCGCCCTATGAGTAGTCCCTGACCTGTACAGCTGCCTACCTGCGGAGGTTGGCGCTCTATGAGCAGTCCCTGACCTGTACACCTGCCTACCTGCGCAGGTTGGCGCCCTATGAGTAGTCCCTGACCTGCACACCTGCCTAGCTGCAGAGGTTGGCACCCTATGAGTAGTCCCTGACCTGTACACCTGCCTATCTGTGGAGGCTCACACCCTATGAGCAGTCCCTGACCTGTACACCTGCCTACCTGCGGAGGTTGGCACCCTATGAGTAGTCCCTGACCTGTACACCTGCCTACCTACGGAGGTTGGCGCCCTATGAGTAGTCCATGACCGGTACACCTGCCTAGCTGCGAAGGTTGGCGCCCTATGAGTAGTCCCTGACCTGCACACCTGCCTATCTGCGGAGGTTGACACCCTATGAGTAGTCCCTGACCTGTACACCTGCCTACCTGCAGAGATTGGCACCCTACGAGTAGTCCCTGACCTGTACACCTGCCTATCTGTGGAGGCTCACACCCTATGAGCAGTCCCTGACCTGTACACCTGCCTACTTGCGGAGGTTGGCACCCTATGAGTAGTCCCTGACCTGTACACCTGCCTACCTACGGAGGTTGGCGCCCTATGAGTAGTCCCTGACCTGTACAGCTGCCTACCTGCAGAGGCTGACACCCTATGAGCAGTCCCTGACCTGTTCCCCTGCCTACCTGCAGAGGTTGGCGCACTGAGTAGTCCCTGACCTGTAGACCTGCCTATCTGCGGAGGTTGGTGCCCTATGAGTAGTCCCTGACCTGTACAGCTGCCTACCTGCGGAGGTTGGCGCCCTATGAGCAGTCCCTGACCAGTAGACCTGCCTATCTGCGCAGGTTGGCGCCCTATGAGTAGTCCCTGACCTGTACAGCTGCCTACCTGCGGAGGTTGGCGCCCTATGAGCAGTCCCTGACCAGTAGACCTGCCTATCTGCGCAGGTTGGCGCCCTATGAGTAGTCCCTGACCTGTACAACTGCCTACCTGTGAAGGTTGGTGCCCTATGAGCAGTCCCTGACCTGTACACCTGCCTACCTGCGAAGGTTGGCACCCTATGAGTAGTCCCTGACCTGTACACCTGCATACCTGCAGAGGTTGGCACCCTATGAGTAGTCCCTGACCTGTACACCTGCCTATCTGCGGAGGCTCACACCCTATGAGCAGTCCCTGACCTGTTCCTCTGCCTACCTGCAGAGGTTGGCGCAATGAGTAGTCCCTGACCTGTAGACCTGCCTATCTGCGGAGGTTGGCGCCCTATTAGTAGTCCCTGACCTGTACAGCTGCCTATCTGCGGAGGTTGGCGCCCTATGAGCAGTCCCTGACCAGTACACCTGCCTACCTGCGAAGGTTGGCACCCTATGAGTAGTCCCTGACTTGTACACCTGTCTATCTGCGGAGGCTCAAACCCTATGAGCAGTCCCTGACCTGTAGACATGCCTACCTGTGGAGGTTGGCGCCCTATGAGCAGTCCTTGACCAGTAGACCTGCCTACCTGCACAGGCTGGCTCCCTATGAGTAGTCCCTGACCTGTACACCTGCCTACCTGCGAAGGTTGGCGCCCTATGAGTAGTCCCTGACTTGTACACCTGCCTATCTGTGGAGGCTCACACCCTATGAGTAGTCCCTGACCTGTACACCTGCCTACCTGCGAAGGGTATCGCCCTATGAGTAGTCCCTGACCTGTACACCTGTCTATCTGCGGAGGCTCACACCCTATGAGCAGTCCCTGACCTGTACACCTGCCTACCTGCGGAGGTTGGCGCCCTATGAGTAGTCCCTGACCTGTAGACCTGCCTATCTGCAGAGGTTGGCGCCCTATGAGTAGTCCCTGACCTGCACAGCTGCCTACCTGCGAAGGCTGACACCCTATGAGTAGTTCCTGACCTGTACAACTCCCTACCTGCGGAGGTTGGCGCCCTATGAGTAGTCCCTGACCTGTAGACCTGCCTACCTGCGGAGGTTGGCACTCTATGAGCAGTCTCTGACCTGTAGACCTGCCTACCTGTGGAGGTTGGCGACTATGAGCAGTCCCTGACCAGTAGACCTGCCTACCTGCGCAGGTTGGCGCCCTATGAGTAGTCCCTGACCTGTACACCTGCCTACCTGCGAAGGTTGGCGCACTGAGTAGTCCCTGACCTGTAGACCTGCCTATCTGCGGAGGTTGGTGCCCTATGAGTAGTCCCTGACCTGTTCCCCTGCCTACCTGCAGAGGTTGGCGCACTGAGTAGTCCCTGACCTGTAGACCTGCCTATCTGCGGAGGTTGGCGCCCTATGAGTAGTCCCTGACCTGTTCCCCTGCCTACCTGCAGAGGTTGGCGCACTGAGTAGTCCCTGACTTGTACACCTGTCTATCTGCGGAGGTTGGTGCCCTATGAGTAGTCCCTGACCTGTACAGCTGCCTACCTGCGGAAGTTGGCGCCCTATGAGCAGTCCCTGACCAGTAGACCTGCCTATCTGCGCAGGTTGGCGCCCTATGAGTAGTCCCTGACCTGTACAACTGCCTACCTGCGAAGGTTGGTGCCCTATGAGCAGTCCCTGACCTGTACACCTGCCTACCTGCGGAGGTTGACACCCTATGAGCAGTCCCTGACCTGTAGACATGCCTACCTGCGAAGGTTGGCACCCTATGAGTAGTCCCTGACCTGTACACCTGCATACCTGCAGAGGTTGGCACCCTATGAGTAGTCCCTGACCTGTACACCTGCCTATCTGCGGAGGCTCACACCCTAAGAACAGTCCCTGACCTGTTCCTCTGCCTACCTGCAGAGGTTGGCGCACTGAGTAGTCCCTGACCTGTAGACCTGCCTATCTGCGGAGGTTGGCGCCCTATGAGTAGTCCCTGACCTGTACAGCTGCCTATCTGCGGAGGTTGGCGCCCTATGAGCAGTCCCTGACCAGTAGACCTGCCTACCTGCGAAGGTTGGCACCCTATGAGTAGTCCCTGACTTGTACACCTGTCTATCTGCGGAGGCTCAAACCCTATGAGCAGTCCCTGACCTGTAGACATGCCTACCTGTGGAGGTTGGCGCCCTATGAGCAGTCCTTGACCAGTAGACCTGCCTACCTGCACAGGTTGGCGCCCTATGAGTAGTCCCTGACCTGTACACCTGCCTATCTGCAGAGGTTGGCGCCCTATGAGTAGTCCCTGACCTGTACACCTGCCTACCTGCGAAGGTTGGCGCCCTATGAGTAGTCCCTGACCTGTACACCTGCCTATCTGCAGAGGTTGGCGCCCTATGAGTAGTCCCTGACCTGTACACCTGCCTACCTGCGAAGGTTGGCGCCCTATGAGTAGTCCCTGACTTGTACACCTGCCTATCTGTGGAGGCTCACACCCTATGAGTAGTCCCTGACCTGTACACCTGCCTACCTGCGGAGGTTGGCGCCCTATGAGTAGTCCCTGACCTGTACACCTGCCTACCTGCGAAGGTTGGCGCACTGAGTAGTCCCTGACCTGTAGACCTGCCTATCTGCGGAGGTTGGTGCCCTATGAGTAGTCCCTGACCTGTTCCCCTGCCTACCTGCAGAGGTTGGCGCACTGAGTAGTCCCTGACCTGTAGACCTGCCTATCTGCGGAGGTTGGTGCCCTATGAGTAGTCCCTGACCTGTACAGCTGCCTACCTGCGGAGGTTGGCGCCCTATGAGCAGTCCCTGACCAGTAGACCTGCCTATCTGCGCAGGTTGGCGCCCTATGAGTAGTCCCTGACCTGTACAACTGCCTACCTGCAAAGGTTGGTGCCCTATGAGCAGTCCCTGACCTGTACACCTGCCTACCTGCGGAGGTTGACCCCCTATGAGCAGTCCCTGACCTGTAGACATGCCTACCTGCGAAGGTTGGCACCCTATGAGTAGTCCCTGACCTGTACACCTGCATACCTGCAGAGGTTGGCACCCTATGAGTAGTCCCTGACCTGTACACCTGCCTATGTGCGGAGGCTCACACTCTATGAGCAGTCCCTGACCTGTTCCTCTGCCTACCTGCAGAGGTTGGCGCACTGAGTAGTCCCTGACCTGTAGACCTGCCTATCTGCGGAGGTTGGCGCCCTATGAGTAGTCCCTGACCTGTACAGCTGCCTATCTGCGGAGGTTGGCGCCCTATGAGCAGTCCCTGACCAGTAGACCTGCCTACCTGTGAAGGTTGGCACCCTATGAGTAGTCCCTGACTTGTACACCTGTCTATCTGCGGCGGCTCAAACCCTATGAGCAGTCCCTGACCTGTAGACATGCCTACCTGTGGAGGTTGGCGCCCTATGAGCAGTCCTTGACCAGTAGACCTGCCTACCTGCACAGGTTGGCTCCCTATGAGTAGTCCCTGACCTGTACACCTGCCTACCTGCGAAGGTTGGCGCCCTATGAGTAGTCCCTGACCTGTACACCTGCCTATCTGCAGAGGTTGGCGCCCTATGAGTAGTCCCTGACCTGTACAGCTGCCTACCTGCGGAGGTTGGCACCCTATGAGCAGTCCCTGACCAGTACACCTGCCTACCTGCGCAGGTTGGCGCCCTATGAGTAGTCCCTGACCTGTACACCTGCCTACCTGCGAAGGTTGGCGCCCTATGAGTAGTCCCTGACTTGTACACCTGCCTATCTGTGGAGGCTCACACCCTATGAGTAGTCCCTGACCTGTACACCTGCCTACCTGCGAAGGGTGGCGCCCTATGAGTAGTCCCTGACCTGTACACCTGCCTACCTGCGGAGGTTGGCGCCCTATGAGTAGTCCCTGACTTGTACACCTGCCTACCTACTGAGGTTGGCGCCCTATGAGTAGTCCCTGACCTGTAGACCTGCCTATCTGCAGAGGTTGGCGCCATATGAGTAGTCCCTGACCTGCACAGCTGCCTACCTGCGAAGGCTGACACCCTATGAGTAGTTCCTGACCTGTACACCTCCCTACCTGCGGAGGTTGGCGCCCTATGAGTAGTCCCTGACCTGTAGACCTGCCTACCTGCGGAGGTTGGCGCCCTATGAGCAGTCCCTGACCTGTAGACATGCCTATCTGCGCAGGTTGGCGCCCTATGAGTAGTCCCTGACCTGTACACCTGCCTACATGCGAAGGTTGGTGCCCTATGAGTAGTCCCTGACCTGTACACCTGCCTACCTGTGAAGGTTGGCACCCTATGAGTAGTCCCTGACTTGTACACCTGTCTATCTGCGGAGGCTCAAACCCTATGAGAAGTCCCTGACCTGTACAGCTGCCTACCTGTGGAGGTTGGCGCCCTATGAGCAGTCCTTGACCAGTAGACCTGCCTACCTGCACAGGTTGGCTCCCTATGAGTAGTGCCTGACCTGTACACCTGCCTACCTGCGAAGGTTGGCGCCCTATGAGTAGTCCCTGACCTGTACACCTGCCTATCTGCAGAGGTTGGCGCCCTATGAGTAGTCCCTGACCTGTACAGCTGCCTACCTGCGGAGGTTGGCACCCTATGAGTAGTCCCTGACCTGTACACCTGCCTATCTGCAGAGGTTGGCGCCCTATGAGTAGTCCCTGACCTGTACAGCTGCCTACCTGCGCAGGTTGGCGCCCTATGAGTAGTCCCTGACCTGTACACCTGCCTACCTGCGGAGGTTGGCACCCTATGAGTAGTCCCTGACCTGTACACCTGCCTATCTGCAGAGGTTGGCGCCCTATGAGTAGTCCCTGACCTGTACAGCTGCCTACCTGCGCAGGTTGGCGCCCTATGAGTAGTCCCTGACTTGTACACCTGCCTATCTGTGGAGGCTCACACCCTATGAGTAGTCCCTGACCTGTACAACTGCCTACCTGCGAAGGGTGGCGCCCTATGAGTAGTCCCTGACCTGTACACCTGCCTATCTGCGGAGGCTCACACCCTATGAGCAGTCCCTGACCTGTACACCTGCCTATCTGCGGAGGCTCACACCCTATGAGCAGTCCCTGACCTGTACACCTGCCTACCTGCGGAGGTTGGCGCCCTATGAGTAGTCCCTGACTTGTACACCTGCCTACCTACTGAGGTTGGCGCCCTATGATTAGTCCCTGACCTGTACACCTGCCTACCTGCGGAGGTTGGCGCCCTATGAGTAGTCCCTGACCTGTACACCTGCCTACCTGCGAAGGGTGGCGCCCTATGAGTAGTCCCTGACCTGTACACCTGCCTATCTGCGGAGGCTCACACCCTATGAGCAGTCCCTGACCTGTAGACCTGCCTATCTGCAGAGGTTGGCGCCATATGAGTAGTCCCTGACCTGCACAGCTGCCTACCTGCGAAGGCTGACACCCTATGAGTAGTTCCTGACCTGTACACCTCCCTACCTGCGGAGGTTGGTGCTCTATGAGTAGTCCCTGACCTGTAGACCTGCCTACCTGCGGAGGTTGGCACTCTATGAGCAGTCTCTGACCTGTAGACCTGCCTACCTGTGGAGGTAGGCGACTATGAGCAGTCCCTGACCAGTAGACCTGCCTACCTGCGCAGGTTGGCGCCCTATGAGTAGTCCCTGAACTGTACACCTGCCTACCTGTGAAGGTTGGCGCTCTATGAGTAGTCCCTGACCTGTACACCTGTCTATCTGCGGAGGCTCACACCCTATGAGTAGTCCCTGACCTGTACACCTGCCTACCTACGGAGGTTGGCGCCTTATGAGTAGTCCCTGACCTGTACAGCTGCCTACCTGCGGAGGTTGGCGCTCTATGAGCAGTCCCTGACCTGTAGACATGCCTATCTGCGCAGGTTGGCGCCCTATGAGTAGTCCCTGACCTGTACACCTGCCTATCTGCGGAGGTTGGCACCCTATGAGTAGTCCCTGACCTGTACACCTGCCTACCTGCAGAGATTGGCACCCTATGAGTAGTCCCTGACCTGTACACCTGCCTATCTGCGGAGGCTCACAACCTATGAGCAGTCCCTGACCTGTACACCTGCCTACCTGCGGAGGTTGGTGCCTTATGAGTAGTCCCTGACCTGTACACCTGCCTACCTACGGAGGTTTGCGCCCTATTAGTAGTCCCTGACTTGTAGACCTGCCTACCTGCGCAGGTTGGCGCCCTATGAGTAGTCCCTGACCTGTACACCTGCCTACCTGCGAAGGTTGGCGCTCTATGAGTAGTCCCTGACCTGTACACCTGTCTATCTGCGGAGGCTCACACCCTATGAGTAGTCCCTGACCTCTACACCTGCCTACCTACGGAGGTTGGCGCCTTATGAGTAGTCCCTGACCTGTACAGCTGCCTACCTGCGGAGGTTGGCGCACTATGAGCAGTCCCTGACCTGTAGACATGCCTATCTGCGCAGGTTGGCGCCCTATGAGTAGTCCCTGACCTGTACACCTGCCTACCTGCGAAGGTTGGTGCCCTATGAGTAGTCCCTGACCTGTACACCTCCCTACCTGCAGAGATTGGCACCCTATGAGTAGTCCCTGACCTGTACACCTGCCTATCTGCGGAGGCTCACAACCTATGAGCAGTCCCTGACCTGTACACCTGCCTACCTGCGGAGGTTGGTGCCTTATGAGTAGTCCCTGACCTGTACACCTGCCTACCTACGGAGGTTTGCGCCCTATGAGTAGTCCCTGACTTGTAGACCTGCCTATATGCGGAGGTTGGCGCCCTATGAGTAGTCCCTGACCTGTACACCTGCCTACCTGCAGAGATTGGCACCCTATGAGTAGTCCCTGACCTGTACACCTGCCTATCTGCGGAGGTTGGCACCCTATGAGTAGTCCCTGACCTGTACACCTGCCTACCTGCAGAGATTGGCACCCTATGAGTAGTCCCTGACCTGTACACCTGCCTATCTGCGGAGGCTCACAACCTATGAGCAGTCCCTGACCTGTACACCTGCCTACCTGCGGAGGTTGGTGCCTTATGAGTAGTCCCTGACCTGTACACCTGCCTACCTACGGAGGTTTGCGCCCTATGAGTAGTCCCTGACTTGTAGACCTGCCTATATGCGGAGGTTGGCGCCCTATGAGTAGTCCCTGACCTGTACAGCTGCCTACCTGCGGAGGCTGACACCCTATGAGCAGTCCCTGACCAGTTCCCCTGCCTACCTGCAGAGGTTGGTGCACTGAGTAGGCCCTGACCTGTACACCTGCCTACCTGCAGAGATTGGCACCCTATGAGTAGTCCCTGACCTGTACACCTGCCTATCTGCAGAGGTTGGCGCCCTATGAGTAGTCCCTGACCTGTACACCTGCCTATCTGCAGAGGTTGGCGCCCTATGAGTAGTCCCTGACCTGTACAGCTGCCTACCTGCGCAGGTTGGCGCCCTATGAGTAGTCCCTGACCTGTACACCTGCCTACCTGCGGAGGTTGGCACCCTATGAGTAGTCCCTGACCTGTACACCTGCCTATCTGCAGAGGTTGGCGCCCTATGAGTAGTCCCTGACCTGTACAGCTGCCTACCTGCGCAGGTTGGCGCCCTATGAGTAGTCCCTGACTTGTACACCTGCCTATCTGTGGAGGCTCACACCCTATGAGTAGTCCCTGACCTGTACACCTGCCTACCTGCGAAGGGTGGCGCCCTATGAGTAGTCCCTGACCTGTACACCTGCCTATCTGCGGAGGCTCACACCCTATGAGCAGTCCCTGACCTGTACACCTGCCTACCTGCGGAGGTTGGCGCCCTATGAGTAGTCCCTGACTTGTACACCTGCCTACCTACTGAGGTTGGCGCCCTATGAGTAGTCCCTGACCTGTACACCTGCCTACCTGCGGAGGTTGGCGCCCTATGAGTAGTCCCTGACCTGTACACCTGCCTACCTGCGAAGGGTGGCGCCCTATGAGTAGTCCCTGACCTGTACACCTGCCTATCTGCGGAGGCTCACACCCTATGAGCAGTCCCTGACCTGTAGACCTGCCTATCTGCAGAGGTTGGCGCCATATGAGTAGTCCCTGACCTGCACAGCTGCCTACCTGCGAAGGCTGACACCCTATGAGTAGTTCCTGACCTGTACACCTCCCTACCTGCGGAGGTTGGTGCTCTATGAGTAGTCCCTGACCTGTAGACCTGCCTACCTGCGGAGGTTGGCACTCTATGAGCAGTCTCTGACCTGTAGACCTGCCTACCTGTGGAGGTAGGCGACTATGAGCAGTCCCTGACCAGTAGACCTGCCTACCTGCGCAGGTTGGCGCCCTATGAGTAGTCCCTGACCTGTACACCTGCCTACCTGCGAAGGTTGGCGCTCTATGAGTAGTCCCTGACCTGTACACCTGTCTATCTGCGGAGGCTCACACCCTATGAGTAGTCCCTGACCTGTACACCTGCCTACCTACGGAGGTTGGCGCCTTATGAGTAGTCCCTGACCTGTACAGCTGCCTACCTGCGGAGGTTGGCGCTCTATGAGCAGTCCCTGACCTGTAGACATGCCTATCTGCGCAGGTTGGCGCCCTATGAGTAGTCCCTGACCTGTACACCTGCCTACCTGCGAAGGTTGGTGCCCTATGAGTAGTCCCTGACCTGTACACCTGCCTATCTGCGGAGGTTGGCACCCTATGAGTAGTCCCTGACCTGTACACCTGCCTACCTGCAGAGATTGGCACCCTATGAGTAGTCCCTGACCTGTACACCTGCCTATCTGCGGAGGCTCACAACCTATGAGCAGTCCCTGACCTGTACACCTGCCTACCTGCGGAGGTTGGTGCCTTATGAGTAGTCCCTGACCTGTACACCTGCCTACCTACGGAGGTTTGCGCCCTATTAGTAGTCCCTGACTTGTAGACCTGCCTACCTGCGCAGGTTGGCGCCCTATGAGTAGTCCCTGACCTGTACACCTGCCTACCTGCGAAGGTTGGCGCTCTATGAGTAGTCCCTGACCTGTACACCTGTCTATCTGCGGAGGCTCACACCCTATGAGTAGTCCCTGACCTGTACACCTGCCTACCTACGGAGGTTGGCGCCTTATGAGTAGTCCCTGACCTGTACAGCTGCCTACCTGCGGAGGTTGGCGCACTATGAGCAGTCCCTGACCTGTAGACATGCCTATCTGCGCAGGTTGGCGCCCTATGAGTAGTCCCTGACCTGTACAGCTGCCTACCTGCGGAGGCTGACACCCTATGAGCAGTCCCTGACCAGTTCCCCTGCCTACCTGCAGAGGTTGGTGCACTGAGTAGGCCCTGACCTGTACACCTGCCTACCTGCAGAGATTGGCACCCTATGAGTAGTCCCTGACCTGTACACCTGCCTATCTGCGGAGGCTCACAACCTATGAGCAGTCCCTGACCTGTACACCTGCCTACCTGCGGAGGTTGGTGCCTTATGAGTAGTCCCTGACCTGTACACCTGCCTACCTACGGAGGTTTGCGCCCTATTAGTAGTCCCTGACTTGTAGACCTGCCTATCTGCGGAGGTTGGCGCCCTATGAGTAGTCCCTGACCTGTACAGCTGCCTACCTGCGGAGGCTGACACCCTATGAGCAGTCCCTGACCAGTTCCCCTGCCTACCTGCAGAGGTTGGTGCACTGAGTAGTCCCTGAGCTGTACACCTGCCTATCTGCGGAGGTTGACACCCTATGAGCAGTCCCTGACCTGTAGACATGCCTACCTGCGGAGGTTGGCACCCTATGAGCAGTCCTTGACCAGTAGACCTGCCTACCTGCACAGGTTGGCACCCTATGAGTAGTCCCTGACCTGTACACCTGCCTACCTGCGAAGGTTGGCACCCTATGAGTAGTCCTTGACCTGTACACCTGCCTATCTGCGGAGGCTCACACCCTATGAGCAGTCCCTGACCTGTACACCTGCCTACCTGCGGAGGTTGACACCCTATGAGCAGTCCCTGACCTGTACACCTGCCTATCTGCGGATGCTCACACCCTATGAGCAGTCCCTGACCTGTAGACATGCCTACCTTCGGAGGTTGGCGCCCTATGAGTAGTCCCTGACCTGTACACCTGCCTACCTACTGAGGTTGGCGCCCTATGAGTAGTCCTTGACCTGTACAGCTGCCTACCTGCGGAGGCTGACACCCTATGAGCAGTCCCTGACCTGTTCACCTGCCTACCTGCAGAGGTTGGCGCAGTATGAGTAGTCCCTGACCTGTAGACCTGCCTGAAGACAACGGTTTCCTCCCACCAGCCCAGGAACAGATTGACATTCAATGGGGCACAGGGACTCTCCATCACCGTGCCCCTGAGCTGGTGGAGGTACTTCCTGTCAAAAATGAAAAAGTTGTGAGTGAGTGTGAACTTGAGAAGGTGGTTATGATTCTCACATACGACTGATCTAGACCTAAGGAAATGTCTAACCACTTGAAGACCATGCTCATGTGGGATGTTACTATAAAGGGCTTCGACGTCTATAGAGGCCAAGAAACAACCCTCAACGACATGGATGCCCTCAAGTTTAGGAGGCCAGAGGTGTCTCTGATGTAAAAGAGGACAGCGAGCACAAAGGGGGGAAGAATCCTGTCAACATATACACCTCAATTCTGGATAAGGGAATCAGTTCCTGATATAATGGGGTGTCATTTTAAACGATTTAACCCCTTGTGCACTTTTGTCAGGGTATAAAATGTTGCCAACAACGGATGCATTGGAAACAAGAATCTGTACTCGTTCTTAGATATCCATGCACCCTCTCTTGGCCCATCTAAAGGACTCTTAAATAGATCTTTATACCCTTCTGTGGGGTCAGATTTTAGAATCTCATATGTGTCCCTATCTCGTAAAATAGCATAGCACATGTTCAGATAATTTTCCTCCTCCATAATGACAAGATTCCCGCCCTTGTCAGAGGACTTGCTGATCAGTCTGTCGTTCTTAGACATGTCATGTAGGGCCCGTTCCTCCCCTTGCGACGGATCGCAATCTGAGATAAATGGCATAGATGGATTTTTTTTGAAGGTCCCTTTCCATTAGCCTCAGGAAAGTATCCACACTGTTGGGTCCCCTCACGGTGGTCTTTTGGTACATTTATTACTGAGGTCAGTGAATGGCCCAGTGGTCCCATCCCTCTCATTTTCTTCCAGTAGTCCGACAAAGGCTCCCTCATGGGTTGGTTTGACTGTCCACCTCTGAACAATCCCTTATGTGCAAATCTTCCTCCACCTCTCCGTCCCTGTCAATGTCGTTTCCCCCTAGGTGAAAAGCCTGTATTGGAGCGTTCTGTGTGAGAAGTCTCAATATCTGGAGAAGAGGTGTCAGGTAGATTTGACTTCTGAAAATTGTAGGCCTGATTGTCCCCAAAGGCCTTTAAATCCCTCTGGGACGGAATGTGATTCCTTTCTTTAATAAGGGACTGATCCTTCTCCAACAGATTCTGTAACAGACCTTCCCGTCTACGGAAGTCTGGGTCGGCCTTATGTTTGAGAATGTTCTCAATTCATTTATTGAGTTGATTTGTTGATTTTTCAAATAATGTTTCCTCTTCCTTTAATAATAATTTCATAAATTATTATTTAATAATTCTGTTTCGTGTCATAACAATCACACATGAGCCCCGGGAACGCGAGTGCCGACACCTCTAGAACGGTGCCACCACTTGGGGTGAGTATAGGCTTTTCTATTTTATCGGGCCAAACATTTACATCGAAAAGGGAATGTCCTGGTAGTGGACAGCTGCTTTCATTTTCCCATCCAGACCCCTTCCAGTAACATATGTCCGTCCCCATCCTGAGCCCCTACCATAATGTCCCACATCTTGGACTCCTTTGTGGTCTAATGTATCCCATCCTGGGCTCCTTATAGTAATAATGTTACCCCATCCTGGTACCCTAATATGATATGATATAATGTACCTCATACCCGGCCCCTTCCTGGTATAATGTCCCCATACTAGGCCCAACTTGGTATATTTTCCCCATCCCTGGCCCCTTCCTAGTATAATGTTCCCCATCCTGGGCCCCATCCTGATATAATGTCCCCATACTAGGCCTAAACTAGGTATATTGTCCCCCAACCTAGGCCCCTTTCTGGTATAATATTCGCCATCCTGATATAATGTCCCCATACAAGGCCCCAGCTTGGTATATTGTCCCCTACCCTAGGCCCCTTTCTGGTATAATATTCCCCATCCTGGGCCCCATCCTGATATAATGTCCCCATACTAGGCCTCAGCTTGGTGTATTGTCCACATCCCTGGCCCCTTCCTGGTATAATATTCCCCGTCCTGGGCCCCATCCTGATATAATGTCCCCATACTAGGCCTGAACTTGATATATTGTCCCCCATCCTAGGCCACTTTCTGGTATAATATTCCCCATCCTGGGCCCCATCCTGATATAGTGTCCCCATACTAGGACTCAGCTTGGTATATTGTCCCCCATCCTGGGCCCCTTCCTGACATAACATTCCCCATCCTGGGCCCCATCCTGATATAGTGTCCACATACTAGGCCTCAGCTTGGTATATTGTCCCCTATCCTAGGCCCCTTCCTTGTATAATATTCCCCATCCTGAAATAATGTCCCCATACTAGGCCTCAGCTTGGTATATTGTCCTTTATCATAAGCCCCTTCCTGGTATAATATTCCCCATCCTGATATAATGTCCCCATACTAGGCCTCAGCTTGGTATGTTGTCCCCCATCCTGGGCCCCTTCCTGATATAATGTCCCCATACTAGGCCTCAGCTTGGTATATTGTCCTTTATCCTAAGCCCCTTCCTGGTATAATATTCCCCATCCTGATATAATGTCCCCATACTAGGCCTCAGCTTGGTATGTTGTCCCCCATCCTGGGCGCCTTCCTGATATAATGTCCCCATACTAGGCCTCAGCTTGGTATATTGTCCTTTATCCTAAGCCCCTTCCTGGTATAATATTGCCCATCCTGATATAATGTCCCCATACTAGGCCTCAGCTTGGTATATTGTCCCCATCCCTGGCTCCTTCCTGATATGATGTTCCCTGTTCTTCTCCAGCACCTTTATAATACCGGACCAATTCTTCTTACCTTCCCCCACCTCCGCGATGCGCAGCATCCTATCCTGTGATGAGCGTGGAGGCCTGCAGCTGACTTTGGCGTGCTGCTCTATGTCATCATCACTACATGACATCACTGCTATGCGCTTCCTGTGATTGGCAGATTGATATCAGCTGCCGGCCCCTGATTTACCACCGTCGCGCAGTATGGCGGGTGTCTGGTAGAGATGAGTGAACATCATCGGCTCCCTCCTTATCCGAATAGCGATAGCGCTTATGGAGGAAACGCGAATACCTGGAGCGTTCCCGACAATCAGGTGTCCGATGCCGCAGCTGCGGCTGTGTGACAACACACAGGATCTCCATGCATGTGCTGTGACTGTCACATGTGGCGAGTCTGGCGACACATGCAGCCGCGGAGTGGAACATCTGATGATCGGGAGCGCTCCAGGTATCCGTGTTCCCTCGGCAAGCGCTATAGCTCGCCGCATAAGGAGGGAGCTGACGATGTTCGCTCATCTCTAGTCTCTGGTCCTCAGTACATTTCTGCTGAATTGGTGGCTGATATCGGCAGGTTGCGATTCATCATTTACATCTTTTTTGTCTTTTTGTCTTGTAGCATTCATTGCCATTTTCTTTGGAAAATTTTAAAAAACTGCCAAACGTGGATTATTCCTCTTTTTTTGTGTTTCACCTTTTTACACCTTTTTAGAGCAAAAAGTTGCACGATGCTTTAGAACATTACACATTAGTTTCCATTGAATTGAGAACTAAATATTGCAACATTTCTAAAAATCACACATGATGAATTTGTCTAAAACATCTGAATAACCAAGCAAAACAACAACAACAACCGAACAAAACAAGAAAACCAACGAACGAACAAAACAACAAAAACAACAACGACAACCGAACATAACAACAAAAACAACAATGCCAACCAAACAAAACAACAGAAACAACAACGACAACCAAACATAACAATAAAAACCAACAACGACAACCGAACAAAACAAGAAAACCAACAAATGAACAAAACAACAAAACACAACAACTGAATAAAACAACAAAAACAACCAAATAAAACAACAAAAACAACTGAATAAAACAACAAAAACAACCAAATAAAACAACAACGACAACCGAACATAACAATAAAAACCAACAACAACAACCGAACAAAACAAGAAAACCAACAAACGAACAAAACAACAAAACAACAACTGAATAAAACAACAAAAATAACCAAATAAAACAACAAAAACAACTGAATAAAACAACAAAAACAACCAAATAAAACAACAACGACAACCGAACATAACAATAAAAACCAACAACAACAACCGAACAAAACAAGAAAACCAACAAACGAAGAAAAAAAAACAAACGAACAAAACAACAACAGCAACTGAACAAAGCAACAAAAACAACCAAATAAAACAACAAAAACAACCGAATAAAACAACAAAAACAACAACCGAATAAAACAAGAAAAACAACCAAATAAAACAACAAAAACAACCGAATAAAACAACAAAAACAACCAAATAAAACAACAACGACAACCGAACATAACAATAAAAACCAACAACAACAACCGAACAAAACAAGAAAACCAACAAACGAACAAAACAAAACAACAAACGAACAAAACAACAACAGCAACTGAACAAAGCAACAAAAACAACCAAATAAAACAGCAAAAACAACCGAATAAAACAACAAAAACAACAACAACTGAATAAAACAACAACTGAATAAAACAACAACAACAACAAACAAGTAACTTACAGATATGTGCAGATTAAATAATTGATAAAGTACAAATATAAAAGTTATTGTGCTGGACATGTAGCTTTATAGTGCTGATTTATTTGAGTCATACGAAATCCAAAGGTGAATTTGCTGAGTTTATGGCCAATAAAGCTGGAGCGCCGGCAACTTTACAGCCCCATTATTTACAAGGCGCGATTCCTTCATACACAGGGAGAGAGCGTCAAATCTCGGCTGCCGCCACCACACAAGACTGACGTGTCCGGCATTGCCCGACTACTGAACAACAGAGATCAGCAAATGGACTTGACAAATATTAGGCATTATGAACCAGAACAATATGTGACTCACCTAAAATCGTTGCCACCATTTTACATTTTCCAAAAGATTGTCACATCGGCCACATAGGTTGAGCTTCCCAATAATCACATCACATCTAATTCACAGCCTGTATGAAAGCCGAGGCACGGAATGCAGCAGCCAATGTGCAAGGAAGCTGGATCGAGAGAGAACGTCACAGAGATATAGAGAGAAAAAGCCAAGAAACACTGAAGGACACTGTACAGGCAGCGAGTGAAAGAGAAGAAAATGAGTCAAGAAATCTAGCTGATGTCACTATGACATTAATAAGACTGTTTGCATTTAAGACATGAAACGTTGCTGAACACAATCCTGGAGGCCTCAGAGAGACTGACACAAATGTTCGGGCAATTACCGGCTTTGTGGGACCTTTGACTCTTTACAAATTGATTCACTGCAAACTCAATTTTTTGGGAGAATTCAGCAAAGTTGGCAAACGGGAATATTTCCAAAACTTAGGTCACAGATTAATGCAGGAAGAGTTGAGATCTCGGCAGTTATCGGAGTAGTCAGGGCAGGTAAGGTCAGGGCCTAAGGGATATGAAGGGAAACGATAGATAGAGCTGATCGAAATGGATCTCATGTTTCTGGGAAAATATGTTTTAAACTGTTGGCCAAGGACCATGGCCCGAGACGAGACGAGTCCAGGGCCACCGCTCTTCCAAGAACTTCAGAGAATGATATACTTGGCTGCAATTCACACTGCGATTGGTTCATGTGACAGTTTCCCTTTAAGGGTTATGTTTACTTTAAGGAAATAGTAAGAGGAGCGCAGTTTACATCCCGTGTGGTAGAGCAGTTAGATACTTTATGAGTAAAACGTGAGAAATGCGTTGGCGGATGGACTGCGCTCCCATTTATTTATTTGCACAAGGATTTAAAAGAATATAAATGAATCTTGGTCCTGATCCATAGACTGGTGTACTGTATTCTGTAAGGGATCCTAGAATCAGACATGCGTGATGTGTGCGCCATAAGGTATCCTGGGGTCAGAGACGGGTCACGTGCGCCATAAGGGACCCTGGTGTAAGGCACGTGTCATGTACGCCGTAAGGGATCCTGGAGTCAGACTTGTATCATGTACACGGTAAAGGATTCTGGAGTCAAAGATGGGTCACGTGTGCCATAAGGGATCCTGGAGTCAGACTTGTGTCATGTATATGGTAAGGGATCCTGGAGTTAGACTGGTGTCATGTATGTGGTAATGGATCCTGGAGTCGAAGACGGGTCACGTGTGCCATAAGGGACCCTGGTGTAAGACACGTGTCATGTACATGGTAAGGGATCCTGGAGTCAGACGTGCGTCATGTATACGGTAAGGGATCCTGGAGTCAGACTGGTGTCATGTACACGGTAAAGGATCCTGGAGTCAAAGACGGGTCACGTGTGCCATAAGGGATCCTGGAATCAGACTTGTGTCATGTACACGGTAAAGGATCCTGGAGTCAAAGATGGGTCACGTGTGCCATAAGGGATCCTGGAGTCAGACTTGTGTCATGTATACGGTAAGGGATCCTGGACTCAGACTTGTGTCATGTACTTCGTAAGGGATCCTGGAGTCAGACTGGTGTCATGTATGTGGTAATGGATCCTGGAGTCGAAGACGGGTCACGTGTGCCATAAGGGACCCTGGTGTAAGACTTGTGTCATGTACATGGTAAGGGATCCTGGAGTCAGACGTGGGTCATGTATACGGTAAAGGATCCTGGAGTCAAAGATGGGTCACGTGTGCCATAAGGGATCCTGGAGTCAGACTTGTGTCATGTACACGGTAAGGTATCCTGGAGTCAGACTTGTGTCATGTACGTGGTAATGGATCCTGGAGTCAGACTTGTGTCATGTATACGGTAATGGATCCTGGAGTCAGACTTGTGTCATGTATACGGTAAGGGATCCTGGAGTCAGACTTGTGTCATGTACGTGGTAAGAAATCCTGGAGTCAGACTGGTGTCATGTACGTGGTAAGGGATCCTGGAGTCAGACTTGTGTCATGTACGTGGTAAGGGATCCTGGAGTCAGACTGGTGTCATGTAGGTGGTAAGAAATCCTGGAGTCAGACTTGTGTCATGTATACGGTAAGGGATCCTGGAGTCAGACTTGTGTCATGTACGTGGTAAGGGATCCTGGAGTCAGACTGGTGTCATGTACGTGGTAGGGGATCCTGGAGTCAGACTGGTGTCATGTACGTGGTAAGGGATCCTGGAGTCAGACTGGTGTCATGTACATGGTAAGGGATCCTGGAGTCAGACGTGTGTCATGGACGTGGTAAGAGATCCTGGAGTCAGTCTTGTGTCATGTACGTGGTAAGGGATCCTGGAGTCAGACTTGTGTCATGGACGTGGTAAGAGATCCTGGAGTCAGTCTTGTGTCATGTACGTGGTAAGGGATCCTGGAGTCAGACTTGTGTCATGGACGTGGTAAGGGATCCTGGAGTCAGACTTGTGTCATGTACGTGGTAAGGGATCCTGGAGTCAGACTGGTGTCATGTACGTGGTAAGGGATCCTGGAGTCAGACTGGTGTCATGTACGTGGTAAGGGATCCTGGAGTCAGACTGGTGTCATGTACGTGGTAAGGGATCCTGGAGTCAGACTGGTGTCATGTACGTGGTAAGGGATCCTGGAGTCAGACTTGTGTCATGTACGTGGTAAGGGATCCTGGAGTCAGACTGGTGTCATGTATACGGTAAGGGATCCTGGAGTCAGACGTTTGTCATGTATGTGGTAATGGATCCTGGAGTCAGACTTGTGTCATGTACGTGGTAAGGGATCCTGGAGTCAGACTTGTGTCATGTATGTGGTAAGAGATCCTGGAGTCAGACTGGTGTCATGTACGTGGTAAGGGATCCTGGAGTCAGACTTGTGTCATGTATACAGAAAGGGATCCTGGAGTCAGACGTTTGTCATGTACGTGGTAATGGATCCTGGAGTCAGACTTGTGTCATGTACGTGGTAATGGGTCCTGGAGTCAGACTTGTGTCATGTATGTGGTAAGAGATCCTGGAGTCAGACTTGTGTCATGTACGTGGTAAGGGATCCTGGAGTCAGACTTGTGTCATGTACGTGGTAAGGGATCCTGGAGTCAGACTGGTGTCATGTACGTGGTAAGAAATCCTGGAGTCAGACTTGTGTCATGTACGTGGTAAGAGATCCTGGAGTCAGACTTGTGTCATGTACGTGGTAAGGGATCCTGGAGTCAGACTTGTGTCATGTACGTGGTAAGGGATCCTGGAGTCAGACTTGTGTCATGTATGTGGTAAGAGATCCTGGAGTCAGACTGGTGTCATGTACGTGGTAAGGGATCCTGGAGTCAGTCTTGTGTCATGTACGTGGTAAGAAATCCTGGAGTCAGACTTGTGTCATGTACGTGGTAATGGATCCTGGAGTCAGACTGGTGTCATGTACGTGGTAAGAAATCCTGGAGTCAGACTTGTGTCATGTACGTGGTAAGAGATCCTGGAGTCAGTCTTGTGTCATGTACGTGGTAAGAAATCCTGGAGTCAGACTTGTGTCATGTACGTGGTAAGAGATCCTGGAGTCAGACTTGTGTCATGTACGTGGTAAAAGATCCTGGAGTCAGACTTGTGTCATGTATACGGTAATGGATCCTGGAGTCAGACTTGTGTGATGTACGTGGTAAGAAATCCTGGAGTCAGACTTGTGTCATGTATACGGTAAGAGATCCTGGAGTCAGACTTGTGTCATGTACGTGGTAAGGGATCCTGGAGTCAGACTTGTGTCATGTACGTGGTAAGAAATCCTGGAGTCAGACTTGTGTCATGTATACGGTAAGGGATCCTGGAGTCAGACTTGTGTCATGTATACGGTAAGGGATCCTGGAGTCAGACGTTTGTCATGTACGTGGTAAGGGATCCTGGAGTCAGACGTGTGTCATGTACGTGGTAATGGATCCTGGAGTCAGACTTGTGTCATGTACGTGGTAAGGGATCCTGGAGTCAGACTTGTGTCATGTATACGGTAATGGATCCTGGAGTCAGACTTGTGTCATGTATACGGTAAGGGATCCTGGAGTCAGACTTGTGTCATGTACGTGGTAAGGGATCCTGGAGTCAGACTTGTGTCATGTACGTGGTAAGGGATCCTGGAGTCAGACTTGTGTCATGTACGTGGTAAGGGATCCTGGAGTCAGACTTGTGTCATGTATACGGTAATGGATCCTGGAGTCAGACTTGTGTCATGTATACGGTAAGGGATCCTGGAGTCAGACTTGTGTCATGTACGTGGTAAGGGATCCTGGAGTCAGACTTGTGTCATGTACGTGGTAAGGGATCCTGGAGTCAGACTGGTGTCATGTACGTGGTAAGGGATCCTGGAGTCAGACTGGTGTCATGTACGTGGTAAGGGATCCTGGAGTCAGACTGGTGTCATGTACGTGGTAAGGGATCCTGGAGTCAGACTTGTGTCATGTACGTGGTAAGGGATCCTGGAGTCAGACTTGTGTCATGTACGTGGTAAGGGATCCTGGAGTCAGACTTGTGTCATGTACGTGGTAAGGGATCCTGGAGTCAGACTGGTGTCATGTACGTGGTAAGAGATCCTGGAGTCAGACTTGTGTCATGTATGTGGTAATGGATCCTGGAGTCAGACTTGTGTCATGTACGTGGTAAGGGATCCTGGAGTCAGACTGGTGTCATGTACGTGGTAAGAGATCCTGGAGTCAGTCTTGTGTCATGTACGTGGTAAGGGATCCTGGAGTCAGACTTGTGTCATGTACGTGGTAAGGGATCCTGGAGTCAGACTGGTGTCATGTACGTGGTAAGAGATCCTGGAGTCAGACTTGTGTCATGTACGTGGTAAGGGATCCTGGAGTCAGACTTGTGTCATGTACGTGGTAAGGGATCCTGGAGTCAGACTGGTGTCATGTACGTGGTAAGAGATCCTGGAGTCAGTCTTGTGTCATGTACGTGGTAAGGGATCCTGGAGTCAGACTTGTGTCATGTACGTGGTAAGGGATCCTGGAGTCAGACTGGTGTCATGTACGTGGTAAGAGATCCTGGAGTCAGACTTGTGTCATGGACGTGGTAAGAGATCCTGGAGTCAGTCTTGTGTCATGTACGTGGTAAGGGATCCTGGAGTCAGACTTGTGTCATGGACGTGGTAAGAGATCCTGGAGTCAGTCTTGTGTCATGTACGTGGTAAGGGATCCTGGAGTCAGACTTGTGTCATGTACGTGGTAAGGGATCCTGGAGTCAGACTTGTGTCATGTATACGGTAAGGGATCCTGGAGTCAGACTTGTGTCATGGACGTGGTAAGAGATCCTGGAGTCAGACTGGTGTCATGTACGTGGTAAGGGATCCTGGAGTCAGACTTGTGTCATGTATGCCATAAGGGATCTCGGATTTGTGGTGATTGAATCGGCCCATGGGGAGATCGCGGCTTTCTTTTTAAATAAAAAATCATAACATTTCACTGTGAAACAAGATACCACAAGGAGTAAATGCGGTGTAACCTGTGGACACCGTGTGTCATCACTGCATGAATGGCAACCACTGCTGTGCTTGGCCCTGTTTACACCAATGTCTTATGCAGTGTCTTTTAGTTTATGTTTTTCTTCATTCACACACAAAAAAAAGTCAATGTCTCTGAGCTCAAAGAAAAGGTCAAAGAGTTCTGCTGGGATCAATCAAAAATAAAAAAATGAAAGGAAGAGATGGAGTCTGGTGTCTGTGGTCAGAGCTTGATGAGAAGGTCACTAGTGGAATAGGCGACCATACCACTTCTTTTTCTTGTCTTTGCTCGCCCTCTGAGCCCTGATTTCCGCCTCTCGTCTGGCCTGGTCTACCAGATTCATCCGCTCCATCTCCTCCTGTTTCCTCCGCACTTCTTCCTCCATCTCCATCTCTTCCCTCTTCCTCAGCTTCTCCATTGTCTCCTCTTCTTTCCTTAGTTGGGTCACTTTGATGGCCTTCTCCTGCACCTTGTGTCTCTCCACCTTGTCCTCCTGCAGCTTCTTCTCTCGCTCATGCACATAATTTAGTACAAATTGCTTCCGCTCCTTCATTTCTCTCTCTGGATCCCGGGAATGGTCAATTTGGAATATCGCCTCCTCAATGACCTCCGATAAGAACTTCAGGACTTCTTCGTGCCTTCCCCTTGTCTTATCACAGTCTTCAAGGGTATAGTTTTCGAATGCAAATATCTTCTCGGCCCCCATGTCCCTGAATGCTGCGATGGTGTCAGTCAGGCTCCCGCTCGTCTTGTAGGTAAGAACGACAATTGGGTAAATCCCTGTGAAGGAAGCAGAGAGGAAAAACTCTGAAATCGGCATTGAGAATACGGTCATGGCTCTACCAGCTCCACCATCTTCTCGAAACATTTCTACTGGTTACTGAGTATTTGTAAGACAAGGATGCAACGGTCCAGATATGAGATGCTTGTTCCAAGTTGCATCAAGTAGGAAATACAAATTTAGAGTACATGTGACTATAAGGAATTTTGTAATATATCTTACCATCAGCTTACAAGTCACCTCTCCCCCCATCCTGCCCCATCCACGGAAAAAAACAGCTCAACCCCGTCTTGCTAAAGATGAGAAGGACTGTTCTTATTATACTGCATGAAGATGGATGAGGAGCAGAGGGAGAAAACAAGCAGAGACAGACACAGAAAGAACATGCTGAGCTTTCTAACAAGTATTTTTCCACTCTAGGTATGGATGCACATCTGCACCGCTCAGTACTACAGCATAATACTTTTCTATGTTTCTTCTGCTTCTGTCTGTGGGATAGGTAAGGAATAAAGAGCAGGAATTGATCATGTCTGTGCGCTACATATCGGAGACATGATAGCGGCTAGTCTCCACCCAACTCAGAGGCAATTGTATGTTAAAGGGATGCGGTCATGTCGTCTCTTGAGCGGCTAAGAGCCGTTCAGTTTCCTTACCTCATAGTTTCTAGTAGGATGGGTCCTCCTCCTTCAGTTGCAGATATAGTGAAGAGTACAACTACAGTATTAGTAGAACTATAAATCATATTGATAACGAGGCACACAGCTTCCAAGCAGAGGCCGTCTGAGAATGGACTGGTCTGTACATTTAATCACTTGGCATCTTAGGAAGCCCAAAGCGGTTAAAAGAAGTAACTTCTAACTCTTCATACGGCTTCTTCTGGGAAGCTGCCCACGCTCTGCGCCAAGAGTATAAGGTGAAAGACACCGACAGTGGAGCCGCTGCAAGAAAAACGCAATTGCCTCCTCAGGAAACCACCTGCCAGAGTTTTCAGGAAGAGTTTTCACCTGGTCAACCTCTGAGGCTGTGCTGGTGCCTATAAAACACTGTGTGCACATGTGCCAAGGCTGCAAAAAACACGTTAGCAGAAAGACCACCGACTTCTTCCAGAAGTGGCTTCATCTAGGAAAACCTCGGCTGGTCCGCTGGCATCTTAAAGATGACATGTGGACATATCCTTAAAGTGCTTCAAAAACTCTTCTAAAACCTCCACTCAAATGAAAAACTCCTCCAAAAACTCCGCAAGGAAGAAGCGTTTCCTGACATGGTGTGCATTGGAAAAGTCATCACTCAAAATAAAAGCTCTCTGCACACAGCCTAAGGATATGTTCACACTACGTCTGTTTCCAGGGTTCAAAACCGTCCATTATTCATGCAGAAGACGCTTCAGGGATCGTTCCTTCCCTTTGTGATCCTGAGTGTTTTTTAATCGTATTTTCAGTTGTTTTTGAAGCTGTTGTCAGTGTTCTTTTCCGCCTGCAAATTTTCGAGCATTTTGCCATCTTTTCATTTGTATTTCTGGATATTTTAGTAAATCTAGTAAGCAATGAAGAAACCGCAGAAAAAATGCTCAAAAAGACCGTGGGGAGTTTCCGCCATTTTTTAGCCCTTCCATCGACTTCTATTGTGTAGTGTGTCGTCTTATTGGAAATGGTCTGGTGTCTTCTCTTAGACGCTCGGCGGTTCTGAAAGCCTGAATCATGTAACAGACGCTCCACGGCCCGGAACACGGGCACAGAACAATGGGTTTTCATAGAAGTTAATTAATGGTCTATCGAGCGCTTATTAAACACTATTCTCTCTTTTCTCAGAGTGAATCTGCTCAAAAAACACTGGAAAAAGTCAGGTGTGAATATCCCTCGAGCCTTTGGCCGCTGTCACATGAACGTAGTAGCTGACTGGATTCTTACCAGTGAGTTTGGCCGCAGTATGTAGCAGATGTTTGATCTCGTCGGCCTCGGTGGGGTGGACGCCGGTCTTCACACTATGAATCAAGAAATCCGCCTGATCAATATCCGGGTGATAACCGGCGTCTGTAGATTGTTAGAGGGAACCTGTCACCAGGCTGATATGGGATATGGCCGGCACCTTTCAGTGCCAAAATACTATACAGGATTCTGTATATCTGCCCCCGATCCGGCCTGTAAGAGAAGAAAAATAACTTTCATTATACTCCCCTGCGGCGCGGTCTGGTCCGAGGGGTGCCGCTCTTTTTGGTCCAGCGCCTCCCATCTTCCTGTGATGCGTCCTCCTTCTTGCTTCCTGTGAATGACGCGTCCTACATCATCCACTCAGTCTCCCCGGCATCGCGCTCCTCTGCAGGCGGACTACTATGCCCTGTTGAGGGTAGAGCAAAGTACTGCAGTGCGCAGGTTCCGGGAAAGGTCAGAGATCCCCAACGCATGTGGTTTGTGGTACTGTACTCTGCCTTCGTCAGGGCAAAGAAGGACGCCTGCGCAGGAGCGCAATGCCGGGGAGACGGTGTGGAAGACGTAGGGATGCATCATCCACACTAAGCAAGAAGGAGGGCGGCAATTGTAAGATGATGACCAAAACCAGCAACCCCTCTGTGACCGGACCACCTCCCAGGGGAGTATAATAAAAGGGGCTTTTCTTCTCTTACAGGTCGGGTTATTTTTTAGTCCCCTTAGTGCATTTGAGGTCGTTTCATCACTTACACAAATCATGGCCACATATGTCACTGAGCATCATAGGAGAGCTAATAATGGCAGCTGCGGGTCCTCCTCATTGTGAGCCAGTGATCCCCCATAATCAGGTTACAGGGCCAATGGGAGCACGAGTAACCTATTCATATAATCACCACTGTTGGAGATTCACAGCAGCATCTAAATGGTTAACAGCAGCGATCAGCACTCAGCTCTGGCAGCTGTATAATGAAGCCACCGTCTTCCCTGTAAGGAGGGAGTTCAGCTCCTGAGCCCTCTCTACATGGTGATCTGCTCTGTGGACTTACTGGGGATGACTTCTTGGGGGCCATATTTTGCCACCGCCTGAACTTAAATGCTTCAAACTTTTTGATCATGGCCGACTGACCATTTTACCACATACTGGAAAACGGAAAAAAATCTAACTGCCGTGAAAGGATGAAATGAAAAACAAATCCACAATTCTGCCTTTTTTGGGGAAAGTTTGTTTACGTCGTCCAGTGTGTGGCCAAAATGACCTGGTAAAATGATTAATCTGGGTCAATATGATTGAGGCGATAGCAAATTTGTACAGTTAATTTTGTTTTGCTTTACTATTATTTAAGGGCTAAAAAAATAAATAATAATAATAATAATAATCTTTATTTTTATATAGCGCTAACATATTCCGCAGCGCTTTACATCACATTATCATCACTGTCCCCGATTGGGCTCACAATCTAGAATTCCTATCAGTATGTCTTTGGAATCATTAAAGAGGTTTCCACTCCTAGGACAGCCCCTTATGAAACTAAATATTATGCCCTGATAACATAATAAAGCTTATACTCCCCTCCGGTGCCGGCGTCGTTCCTGCGGTGTCAGCACTCGCGGTCCTGGGGCTTCGATGCGATGTTGTGACATGTGACTCCAGCGTCCAATCAGCTGTGGCGTCACTGTCTCCGCCTTCAGACAAATCGATCATGAAGAGGAAGTCAGCTGATCTCTGACTTCCTCTTCCTGTTCAGTTTGTCTGAAGGCGGAGACAGTGACGCTGACGCTGATTGGACGCTGGAGTCACATGTCACAACATCGCATCGAAGCCCCAGGGCCGTGAGTGCCGACACCACAGGAACGACGCCGGCACCGGAGGGGAGTGTAAGCTTTATTATTTTATGGGGGCTGAACATTTTGCTTAAGAAGCCGTTGTCCTACGAGTGTAAAACTACTTTAATTTGCAAAAATAAATTGTCATTTGTGTCACCATCTTCTGAGGCCCGCAACATTTATATTTTTCTGTCCATGACCTTTGTGGCGGTTTTGTTCAGCTGATGTTGTTACTGGGACCGTTTTCGGGTTCATGTAACATTATTTATGATCACTTTTTATTGCAATTTATATAGAAAATTCTGCTATAAAAAAAATTTAATTTTTCCTTTTTTTCCTGTTTTCTTTATGGAAAAAGCGGTGCAGGATAGAAGCAATTAAATGTTTAATCAAATATATCAATATTATTAGGTGACATTAAAAAACAGAAGAAACGCCAAACAAACGTATGGGAGACTGTCGGCTGAGCCTCAGAAAATGGCTGCAGCAAGGTCCTGAGAATGTCCCGTGGACCCTCAGCACTTTCCTGTGGACCCAATTTGATTTCTTCTTTGTGTTTTACGCTCAGACTTGCCCCTTTGGATCTGTTTCATGCTTTGGGTCATCGCCCTTCGCTTTGTCTTATAACTGTATATTTCTGTAGGTCGGACGCTGATGGGTGCAGCAATATCGAACATTCTTATTGATACATTTCTTTATTTTTGGATAGTGGAGGACTATTGTTTTTATTGCTATAATGACATTTTACGTTTTCGCCTCCCATCGCCGCTCCCGTAGAGGACTTGTCATACAGCGAGCCTTCAGTAAGGAGTGGGCTTCACAGCAAACACAAGATGGCATCAACGGGCCCCGGCTGCTATGGCAAACAATTGGCGCCTCGTGACAACATCAGGCAATGTGTTGGGGGCTTTCTGATAGGTCCCCCCTCCAGGCTCACGCCAATTACATGATGGGAGCGAGCGCTGACCCCAGCAGGCAGAGGCGGATGCTTTATAATACAGCCTGCACTCCGCGGAGCGAGCTCCTGATATAATAGTGTGTGATGGTTCGGGAAGGGGTTAAATGGTTATATCAGACCTACTGATGACTTATCATTAGGATAGGTGATCCAAAACGAGGTAATTGGGGAAAGTGGTCAGTTATACAACACCTCCATAGATACACTGTCATCAGCTGTGCTCTGTGTAGTGGCCAATCTCGGGACTGCAGCTTAGTTCCTATTGAAGTGGATGTTATTTGGGCAGTAAAATCATTCACTACACGGTGTATGGAGCTGTGAGGAGCTGCAGTACTGAGAACGGCCACTACATGGTGTACAGAGCTGTGAGGAGCTGCAGTACTGAGAACGGCCACTACACGGTGTACAGAGCTGCAGTACTGAGAACGGCCACTACACGGTGTATGGAGCTGTGAGGAGCTGCAGTACTGAGAACGGCCACTACACGGTGTACAGAGCTGCAGTACTGAGAACGGCCACTACACGGTGTACAGAGCTGTGAGGAGCTGCAGTACTGAGAACGGCCACTACACTGTGTATGGAGCTGTGAGGAGCTGCAGTGCTGAGAACGGCCACTACATGGTGTACAGAGCTGTGAGGAGCTGCAGTACTGAGAACGGCCACTACACGGTGTATGGAGCTGTGAGGAGCTGCAGTACTGAGAACGGCCACTACATGGTGTACAGAGCTGTGAGGAGCTGCAGTACTGAGAACGGCCACTACATGGTGTACGGAGCTGTGAGGAGCTGCAGTACTGAGAACGGCCACTACACGGTGTATGGAGCTGTGAGGAGCTGCAGTACTGAGAACGGCCACTACATGGTGTACAGAGCTATGAGGAGCTGCAGTACTGAGAACGGCCACTACATGGTGTACAGAGCTGTGAGGAGCTGCAGTACTGAGAACGGCCACTACATGGTGTACAGAGCTGTGAGGAGCTGCAGTACTGAGAACGGCCACTACACGGTGTACAGAGCTGTGAGGAGCTGCGGTACTGAGAAGGCCACTACACGGTGTACAGAGCTGTGAGGAGCTGCAGTACTGAGAACGGCCACTACACGGTGTATGGAGCTGTGAGGAGCTGCAGTACTGAGAACGGCCACTACATGGTGTACAGAGCTGTGAGGAGCTGCAGTACTGAGAACGGCCACTACATGGTGTACAGAGCAGTGAGGAGCTGCAGTACTGAGAACGGCCACTACACGGTGTACAGAGCTGTGAGGAGCTGCAGTACTGAGAACGGCCACTACATGGTGTACAGAGCTGTGAGGAGCTGCAGTACTGAGAACGGCCACTACACGGTGTACAGAGCTGTGAGGAGCTGCGGTACTGAGAACGGCCACTACACGGTGTACAGAGCTGTGAGGAGCTGCAGTACTGAGAACGGCCACTACACGGTGTATGGAGCTGTGAGGAGCTGCAGTACTGAGAACGGCCACTACATGGTGTACAGAGCTGTGAGGAGCTGCAGTACTGAGAACGGCCACTACATGGTGTACAGAGCTGTGAGGAGCTGCAGTACTGAGAACGGCCACTACATGGTGTATGGAGCTGTGAGGAGCTGCAGTACTGAGAACGGCCACTACACGGTGTATGGAGCTGTGAGGAGCTGCAGTACTGAGAACGGCCACTACATGGTGTACAGAGCAGTGAGGAGCTGCAGTACTGAGAACGGCCACTACACGGTGTACAGAGTTGCAGTACTGAGAACGGCCACTACACGGTGTACAGAGCTGTGAGGAGCTGCAGTACTGAGAACGGCCACTACATGGTGTACAGAGCTGTGAGGAGCTGCAGTACTGAGAACGGCCACTACACGGTGTACAGAGCTGTGAGGAGCTGCAGTACTGAGAACGGCCACTACACGGTGTATGGAGCTGTGAGGAGCTGCAGTACTGAGAACGGCCACTACATGGTGTACAGAGCTGTGAGGAGCTGCAGTACTGAGAACGGCCACTACACGGTGTATGGAGCTGTGAGGAGCTGCAGTACTGAGAACGGCCACTACACGGTGTATGGAGCTGTGAGGAGCTGCAGTACTGAGAACGGCCACTACACAGAGTGAGGCACTGTGCTGACCCAGGACTGTTCACTTTGCTGCCAGAACTGATGAATATGGGCGTGAACGATGCTGAATCCCGACCCATCTTAAGAATAACTCACTGACATATAAGTGCGGACAACCCCTGTAATATTGAAGCCTATCAGTGACTCAGGTAGGTCCGCTCCCCATGCCCCGATCCAGTGACATGAAATGTAAAGTGCTGATATCATTTGTAACTCGCCTGTAAATGAACACCGGGACGATGAAATCCGAGGTCTCTATTATTTTTTCCGCTCGGACGATTCTCTCTACGAGTCCAAATCCTTTACTCCACTCAACTGCGCTGCCGAGAGGAAGCAAATGACCTGAAAACCAAAAAGCCAGAGATAATAATGAGCATGCCAAGAGCAGCGGAGGGCCGATACCCCAAACCCTGTGCCCCCTGTGTAGGGATGCGGACTGATTTACCCTGTTCCTCCCCTGAAGACAACAAGCGCACTGTGTGTACAGCGTCATGCGGTTTTATATGTGACTAGCTGAAGAGTTCGGCGTTGCCCGGGCATAGTAACTAACTGTGGTTAGTTATAACAAATTATAATAATAATAATCTTTATTTTTATATAGCGCTAACATATTCCGCAGCGCTTTACAGTTTTGCACACATTATCAATTATTATCAATTATAATGATTATTCTCCATCCCATAGTCCCATGCCCATATACCCATCATACATATCCTCCATCCCATAGTCCCGTGCCCATATACCCATCACACATCCTCCATCCCAGAGTCCTGTGCCCATATACCCATCACACATCCTCCATCCCAGAGTCCTGTGCCCATATACCTGTGCCCATATACCATCATACATCCTCCATCCCATAGTCCCGTGCCCATATACCCATCATACATATCCTCCATCCCATAGTCCCGTGCCCATGTACCCATCATACACATCCTCCATCCCAGAGTCACGTGCCCATATACCCATCACACATCCTCCATCCCATAGTCCCATGCCCATATACCCATCATACATATCCTCCATCCCATAGTCCCGTGTGTTGTGAATTCTGTGGCAGAGCTCCCTCCTGTGGTCACAAGTGGTACTTCGGCTGATTCTCTCTGTGAGCTTCCGTTGGTGGAGGAAAGTGGTACTGCGGCTTCTGAGTTTCCTTCCTCAGGTGATGTGGTGAAGTCGTTAGGTGCTGCTCTATTTAACTCCACCTAGTGCTTTGATCCTGGCCTCCAGGCAATGTTCTAGTATTGGACTTGTTTCCTCCTGGATCATTCCTGTGGCCTGCTGCTCTGCATAGCTAAGTTCCGCTTTTGTTATTTTGTTTGCTGTTTTTTTCTGTCCAGCTTGCGTATTTGGTTTTTCTTGCTTGCTGGAAGCTCTGGGACGCAGAGGGTGTACCTCCGTGCCGTTAGTCGGTACGGAGGGTCTTTTTGCCCCCTTTGCGTGGTTGTTTGTAGGGTTTTGTGTTGACCGCAAAGTTACCTTTCCTATCCTCGCTCTGTTCAGAAAGTCGGGCCTCACTTTGCTAAATCTATTTCATCTCTACGTTTGTCTTTTCATCTTAACTCACAGTCATTATATGTGGGGGGCTGCCTTTTCCTTTGGGGTATTTCTCTGAGGCAAGGTAGGCTTATTTTCTATCTTCAGGCTAGCTAGTTTCTCAGGCTGTGCCGAGTTGCATAGGGAGCGTTAGGCGCAATCCATGGCTGCCTCTAGTGTGGTTGGAGAGGATTAGGGATTGCGGTCAGCAGAGTTCCCACGTCTCAGAGCTCGTTCTATGTTTTTGGGTTATTGTCAGGTCACTGTATGTACTCTGACTTCTATGTCCATTGTGGTACTGAATTACCTAATCATAACACCCGTGCCCATATACACATCACACATCCTCCATCCCAGAGTCCTGTGCCCATATACCCATCACACATCCTCCATCCCAGAGTCCTGTGCCCATATACCATCATACATCCTCCATCCCATAGTCCCGTGCCCATATACACATCATACATCCTCCATCCCATAGTCCCGTGCCCATATACCCATCATACATATCCTCCATCCCAGAGTCACGTGCCCATATACCCATCATACATAACCTCGATCTCATAGTCCTGTGCCCATATACCCATCATACAAAACCTCCATCCCATAGCCCCTGCCCATATCCCCATCATACATCCTCCATCCCATAGTCCCGTGCCCATACACCCATCATACATATCCTCCATCCCAGAGTCAAGTGCCCATATACCCATCATACATAACCTCGATCTCATAGTCCTGTGCCCATATACCCATCATACAAAACCTCCATCCCATAGCCCCTGCCCATATCCCATCACACATCCTCCATCCCATAGTCCCGCGCCCATATACCCATCATACATATCCTCTTTCCCAGAGTCATGTGCCCATATACCCATCACACATCCTCCATCCCATAGTCCCGTGCCCATATACTCATCATACACCCCCTCCATCCCATAGTCCCGTGCCAATATACCCATCATACATATCCTCCATCCCAGAGTCCCGTGCCAATATACCCATCATACATAACCTCAATCCCATAGTCCCGTGCCCATATACCCATCATACAAAACCTCCATCCCATAGCCCCTGCCCATATCCCCATCACACATCCTCCATCCCATAGTCCCGTGCCCACATACCCATCATACATATCCTCCATCCCAGAGTCACGTGCCCATATACCCATCACACATCCTCCATCACATAGTCCCGTGCCCATATACTCATCATACACCCCCTCCATCCCATAGCCCCGTGCCAATATACCCATCATACATATCCTCCATCCCAGAGTCCCGTGCCAATATACCCATCATACATAACCTCAATCCCATAGTCCCGTGCCCATATACCCATCATACAAAACCTCCATCCCATAGCCCCTGCCCATATCCCCATCACACATCCTCCATCCCATAGTCCCGTGCCCATATACCCATCATACATATCCTCCATCCCAGAGTCACGTGCCCATATACCCATCACACATCCTCCATCCCATAGTCCCGTGCCCACATACCCATCATACATATCCTCCATCCCAGAGTCACGTGCCCATATACCCATCACACATCCTCCATCACATAGTCCCGTGCCCATATACTCATCATACACCCCCTCCATCCCATAGTCCCGTGCCAATATACCCATTATGACATTATCTTCGCCATGGCAACCTTTATGATATCATTGTCGCCATGGCACCCATTATGACATCATCATCGATACATACACACATACACTCGTGTTTGTATATGTAGATAGTGACGTGCGTCTGATGTAATCTACTCTGACGATTTACAGGAAGTTGGGTCAAAAATTAAGGCATGAAATCAAAATAAGCAAGATCCAATGTGTCACAAATACTAATAAATGACATATACAGTGGGGCAAAAAAGTATTTAGTCAGTCAGCAATAGTGCAAGTTCCACCACTTAAAAAGATGAGAGGCGTCTGTAATTTACATCATAGGTAGACCTCAACTATGGGAGACAAACTGAGAAAAAAAAATCCAGAAAATCACATTGTCTGTTTTTTTATCATTTTATTTGCATATTATGGTGGAAAATAAGTATTTGGTCAGAAACAAAATTTCATCTCAATACTTTGTAATATATCCTTTGTTGGCAATGACAGAGGTCAAACGTTTTCTGTAAGTCTTCACAAGGTTGCCACACACTGTTGTTGGTATGTTGGCCCATTCCTCCATGCAGATCTCCTCTAGAGCAGTGATGTTTTTGGCTTTTCGCTTGGCAACACGGACTTTCAACTCCCTCCAAAGGTTTTCTATAGGGTTGAGATCTGGAGACTGGCTAGGCCACTCCAGGACCTTGAAATGCTTCTTACGAAGCCACTCCTTCGTTGCCCTGGCGGTGTGCTTTGGATCATTGTCATGTTGAAAGACCCAGCCACGTTTCATCTTCAATGCACTTGCTGATGGAAGGAGGTTTGCACTCAAAATCTCATGATACATGGCCCCATTCATTCTTTCATGTACCCGGATCAGTCGTCCTGGCCCCTTTGCAGAGAAACAGCCCCAAAGCATGATGTTTCCACCACCATGCTTTACAGTAGGTATGGTGTTTGATGGATGCAACTCAGTATTCTTTTTCCTCCAAACACGACAAGTTGTGTTTCTACCAAACAGTTCCAGTTTGGTTTCATCAGACCATAGGACATTCTCCCAAAACTCATCTGGATCATCCAAATGCTCTCTAGCAAACTTCAGACGGGTCCGGACATGTACTGGCTTAAGCAGTGGGACACGTCTGGCACTGCAGGATCTGAGTCCATGGTGGCGTAGTGTGTTACTTATGGTAGGCCTTGTTACATTGGTCCCAGCTCTCTGCAGTTCATTCACTAGGTCCCCCCGCGTGGTTCTGGGATTTTTGCTCACCGTTCTTGTGATCATTCTGACCCCACGGGGTGGGATTTTGCGTGGAGCCCCAGATCGAGGGAGATTATCAGTGGTCTTGTATGTCTTCCATTTTCTAATTATTGCTCCCACTGTTGATTTCTTCACTCCAAGCTGGTTGGCTATTGCAGATTCAGTCTTCCCAGCCTGGTGCAGGGCTACAATTTTGTTTCTGGTGTCCTTTGACAGCTCTTTGGTCTTCACCATAGTGGAGTTTGGAGTCAGACTGTTTGAGGGTGTGCACAGGTGTCTTTTTATACTGATAACAAGTTTAAACAGGTGCCATTACTACAGGTAATGAGTGGAGGAAAGAGGAGACTCTTAAAGAAGAAGTTACAGGTCTGTGAGAGCCAGAAATCTTGATTGTTTGTTTCTGACCAAATACTTATTTTCCACCATAATATGCAAATAAAATGTTAAAAAAACAGACAATGTGATTTTCTGGATTTTTTTTTCTCAGTTTGTCTCCCATAGTTGAGGTCTACCTATGATGTAAATTACAGACGCCTCTCATCTTTTTAAGTGGTGGAACTTGCACTATTGCTGACTGACTAAATACTTTTTTGCCCCACTGTATAAGGTTCAGTACTATATAATAGAATCAGAAAAAACTCAAGTACTCAAGAGCCAATAATAATGAAAAGTACAACATTTTATTTACCGAAAAACAACACAAAACAGACAAAGTTACTAAAAAGTGTGAAACAAAAAAAAATGGCACCACCTCCCCACCACACGGTATAGAGAGGTTGTACATAAGAACTGATGGGATGACATAGTTCACAAGGGAATACATGCAAGAATAAAACAATCCTAGTGGAAAACGTTCTCCTGAAGGAACGTGAAGAGCTGTCAAAGGAGGTCACGATGGTGCCAACATCTCTGGAGGGTGACGGTGTCGGCCCTACGCACGCTCCCGCCACTGCCTACTTCTCCGTGGCAGTTCCTACTTTTTAATAACTTTGTCTGTTTTTTTGTTTTTTTGGTAAATAAAATGTTGTACTTGTTATTATTATTAGTTTTTGTACACATTTTTTTCTTTCTGATTGTCTTCTGGTGATGTGCAGTATAGGAGACGAGTGACGAGCTGGGGTGTAATGTCAGGAGTGAGCAGCTGAAGGTGGAAGTGCGGTGCACGGGATGGGGAGACAGAATAAGGACACGAGGTTCAGTCTATAGGACGGATGACGGAAGGATTCTCAGAGTGATCCCTCTATTATGTCCTAGGAGTGATCCCTTTATTATGTCCTAGGAGTGATCCCTCTATTATGTCCTAGGAGTGATCCCTCTATTATGTCCTAGGAGTGATCCCTCTATTATGTCCTAGGAGTGATCCCTTTATTATGTCCTAGGAGTGATCCCTCTATTATGTCCTAGCAGTGATCCCTCTATTATGTCCTAGGAGTGATCCCTTTATTATGTCCTAGGAGTGATCCCTTTATTATGTCCTAGGAGTGATCCCTTTATTATATCCTAGGAGTGATCCCTTTATTATGTTCTAGAAGTGATCCCTCTATTATGTCCTAGCAGTGATCCCTCTATTATGTCCTAGGAGTGATCCCTTTATTATGTTCTAGGAGTGATCCCTTTATTATGTCCTAGGAGTGATCCCTTTATTATGTCCTAGGAGTGATCCCTTTATTATGTCCTAGGAGTGATCCCTCTATTATGTCCTAGAAGTGATCCCTCTATTATGTCCTAGGAGTGATCCCTCTATTATGTCCTAGGAGTGATCCCTTTATTATGTCCTAGGAGTGATCCCTTTATTATGTCCTAGGAGTGATCCCTTTATTATGTCCTAGAAGTGATCCCTCTATTATGTCCTAGGAGTGTCCCCCTCTATTATGTCCTAGAAGTGATCCCTCTATTATGACCTAGGAGTGATCCCTCTATTATGTCCTAGGAGTGATCCCTCTATTATGTCCTAGGAGTGATCCCTCTATTATGTCCTAGGAGTGATCCCTTTATTATGTCCTAGGAGTGATCCCTCTATTATGTCCTAGAAGTGATCCCTTTATTATGTCCTAGGAGTGATCCCTTTATTATGTCCTAGGAGTGATCCCTTTATTATGTCCTAGGAGTGATCCCTTTATTATGTCCTAGGAGTGATCCCTTTATTATGTCCTAGGAGTGATCCCTTTATTGCTAAACAGAAGAAATATAGTTGCAGCTTTCAGAGAACAGTGGCGCCTTCTTCAGGCAGGTAAACAAATGAATGTGAGTGGATGATAAGTGTGAGTGGATGCTGAGTGTGAGTGGATGATGGCAGTGTGAGTGGATGATGGCAGTATGAGTGGATGATGGCAGTGTGAGTGGATGATGGCTGTGTGAGTGGATGATGGCTGTGTGAGTGGATGATGAGTGTGAGTGGATGATGGCTGTGTGAGTGGATGATGAGTGTGAGTGAATAATGGCAGTATGAGTAGATGATGGCTGTGTGAGTGGATGATGGCTGTGTGAGTGGATGATGGCAGTATGAGTGGATGATGGCTGTGTGAGTGGATGATGGCTGTGTGAGTGGATGATGGCTGTGTGAGTGGATGATGAGTGTGAGTGGATGATGGCAGTATGAGTGGATGATGGCTGTGTGAGTGGATGATGGCTGTGTGAGTGGATGATGGCTGTGTGAGTGGATGATGGCTGTGTGAGTGGATGATGAGTCTGTGAGTGGATGATGGTAGTGTGAGTGGATGATGGGAGTGTGAGTGGATGATGAGTGTGAGTGGATGATGGCTGTGTGAGTGGATAATGGCAGTATGAGTGGATGATGAGTGTGAGTGGATGATGGCTGTGTGAGTGGATGATGAGTGTAAGTGGATGATGGCAGTATGAGTGGATGATAAGTGTGAGTGGATGATGAGTGTGAGTGGATGATGGCTGTGTGAGTGGATGATGGCTGTGTGAGTGGATGATGAGTGTGAGTGGATGATGGCAGTATGAGTGGATGATGGCTGTGTGAGTGGATGATGGCTGGGTGAGTGGATGATGGCTGTGTGAGTGGATGATGGCTGTGTGAGTGGATGATGAGTCTGTGAGTGGATGATGGTAGTGTGAGTGGATGATGGGAGTGTGAGTGGATGATGAGTGTGAGTGGATGATGGCTGTGTGAGTGGATAATGGCAGTATGAGTGGATGATGAGTGTGAGTGGATGATGGCTGTGTGAGTGGATGATGAGTGTAAGTGGATGATGGCAGTATGAGCGGATGATAAGTGTGAGTGGATGATGAGTGTGAGTGGATGATGGCTGTGTGAGTGGATGATGAGTGTGAGTGGATGATGGCAGTATGAGTGGATGATGGCTGTGTGAGTGGATGATGGCTGGGTGAGTGGATGATGGCTGTGTGAGTGGATGATGGCTGTGTGAGTGGATGATGGCTGTGTGAGTGGATGATGAGTCTGTGAGTGGATGATGGTAGTGTGAGTGGATGATGGTAGTGTGAGTGGATGATGAGTGTGAGTGGATGATGGCTGTGTGAGTGGATAATGGCAGTATGAGTGGATGATGAGTGTGAGTGGATGATGGCTGTGTGAGTGGATGATGAGTGTAAGTGGATGATGGCAGTATGAGTGGATGATGGCAGTATGAGTGGATGATGGCTGTGTGAGTGGATGATGGCTGTGTGAGTGGATGATGGCTGTGTGAGTGGATGATGGCTGTGTGAGTGGATAATGGCAGTATGAGTGGATGATGAGTGTGAGTGGATGATGGCTGTGTGAGTGGATGATGAGTGTAAGTGGATGATGGCAGTATGAGTGGATGATGGCAGTATGAGTGGATGATGGCTGTGTGAGTGGATGATGGCTGTGTGAGTGGATGATGGCTGTGTGAGTGGATGATGGCTGTGTGAGTGGATGATGAGTGTGAGTGGATGATGAGTGTGAGTGGATGATGGCAGTATGAGTGGATGATGAGTGTGAGTGGATGATGGCAGTATGAGTGGATGATGGCTGTGTGAGTGGATGATGGCTGTGTGAGTGGATGATGGCTGTGTGAGTGGATGATGAGTCTGTGAGTGGATGATGGTAGTGTGAGTGGATGATGGGAGTGTGAGTGGATGATGAGTGTGAGTGGATGATGGCTGTGTGAGTGGATGATGAGTGTAAGGGGATGATGGCAGTATGAGTGGATGATGGCAGTATGAGTGGATGATGGCTGTGTGAGTGGATGATGGCTGTGTGAGTGGATGATGGCTGTGTGAGTGGATGATGGCTGTGTGAGTGGATGATGAGTGTGAGTGGATGATGAGTGTGAGTGGATGATGGCAGTATGGGTGGATGATGAGTGTGAGTGGATGAAGGCTGTGTGAGTGGATGATGAATGTGAGTGGATAATGGCAGTGTGAGTGGATGATGAGTGTGAGTGGATGATGGCTGTGTGAGTGGATGATGAGTGTGAGTGGATGATGGCAGTATGAGTGGATGATGGCAGTATGAGTGGATGATGGCTGTGTGAGTGGATGATGGCAGTATGAGTGGATGATGGCTGTGTGAGTGGATGATGGCTGTGTGAGTGGATGATGGCTGTGTGAGTGGATGATGGTAGTGTGAGTGGATGATGGGAGTGTGAGTGGATGTTGGGAATGTGAGTGGATGATGGCAGTATGAGTGGATGATGGCAGTGTGAGTGTATGATGGCTGTGTGAGTGGATGATGGCTGTGTGAGTGGATGATGAGTGTGAGTGGATGATGGCAGTATGAGTGGATGATGGCAGTGTGAGTGGATGATGGCAGTATGAGTGGATGATGGCTGTGTGAGTGGATGATGGCTGTGTGAGTGGATGATGGCAGTATGAGTGGATGATGGCTGTGTGAGTGGATGATGGCTGTGTGAGTGGATGATGGCTGTGTGAGTGGATGATGAGTGTGAGTGGATGATGGCAGTATGAGTGGATGATGGCTGTGTGAGTGGATGATGGCTGTGTGAGTGGATGATGGCTGTGTGAGTGGATGATGAGTCTGTGAGTGGATGATGGTAGTGTGAGTGGATGATGGGAGTGTGAGTGGATGATGAGTGTGAGTGGATGATGGCTGTGTGAGTGGATGATGAGTGTAAGTGGATGATGGCAGTATGAGTGGATGATAAGTGTGAGTGGATGATGGCTGTGTGAGTGGATGATGGCTGTGTGAGTGGATGATGAGTGTGAGTGGATGATGGCTGTGTGAGTGGATGATGGCTGGGTGAGTGGATGATGGCTGTGTGAGTGGATGATGGCTGTGTGAGTGGATGATGGCTGTGTGAGTGGATGATGAGTCTGTGAGTGGATGATGGTAGTGTGAGTGGATGATGGGAGTGTGAGTGGATGATGAGTGTGAGTGGATGATGGCTGTGTGAGTGGATAATGGCAGTATGAGTGGATGATGAGTGTGAGTGGATGATGGCTGTGTGAGTGGATGATGAGTGTAAGTGGATGATGGCAGTATGAGTGGATGATAAGTGTGAGTGGATGATGAGTGTGAGTGGATGATGGCTGTGTGAGTGGATGATGAGTGTGAGTGGATGATGGCAGTATGAGTGGATGATGGCTGTGTGAGTGGATGATGGCTGGGTGAGTGGATGATGGCTGTGTGAGTGGATGATGGCTGTGTGAGTGGATGATGGCTGTGTGAGTGGATGATGAGTCTGTGAGTGGATGATGGTAGTGTGAGTGGATGATGGTAGTGTGAGTGGATGATGAGTGTGAGTGGATGATGGCTGTGTGAGTGGATAATGGCAGTATGAGTGGATGATGAGTGTGAGTGGATGATGGCTGTGTGAGTGGATGATGAGTGTAAGTGGATGATGGCAGTATGAGTGGATGATGGCAGTATGAGTGGATGATGGCTGTGTGAGTGGATGATGGCTGTGTGAGTGGATGATGGCTGTGTGAGTGGATGATGGCTGTGTGAGTGGATAATGGCAGTATGAGTGGATGATGAGTGTGAGTGGATGATGGCTGTGTGAGTGGATGATGAGTGTAAGTGGATGATGGCAGTATGAGTGGATGATGGCTGTGTGAGTGGATGATGGCTGTGTGAGTGGATGATGGCTGTGTGAGTGGATGATGGCTGTGTGAGTGGATGATGAGTGTGAGTGGATGATGAGTGTGAGTGGATGATGGCAGTATGAGTGGATGATGAGTGTGAGTGGATGATGGCAGTATGAGTGGATGATGGCTGTGTGAGTGGATGATGGCTGTGTGAGTGGATGATGAGTCTGTGAGTGGATGATGGTAGTGTGAGTGGATGATGGGAGTGTGAGTGGATGATGAGTGTGAGTGGATGATGGCTGTGTGAGTGGATGATGAGTGTAAGGGGATGATGGCAGTATGAGTGGATGATGGCAGTATGAGTGGATGATGGCTGTGTGAGTGGATGATGGCTGTGTGAGTGGATGATGGCTGTGTGAGTGGATGATGGCTGTGTGAGTGGATGATGAGTGTGAGTGGATGATGAGTGTGAGTGGATAATGGCAGTGTGAGTGGATGATGAGTGTGAGTGGATGATGGCTGTGTGAGTGGATGATGAGTGTGAGTGGATGATGGCAGTATGAGTGGATGATGGCTGTGTGAGTGGATGATGGCAGTATGAGTGGATGATGGCTGTGTGAGTGGATGATGGCTGTGTGAGTGGATGATGGCTGTGTGAGTGGATGATGGTAGTGTGAGTGGATGATGGGAGTGTGAGTGGATGTTGGGAATGTGAGTGGATGATGGCAGTATGAGTGGATGATGGCAGTTTGAGTGTATGATGGCTGTGTGAGTGGATGATGGCTGTGTGAGTGGATGATGAGTGTTTGAGTGGACGATGGCTGTGTGAGTGGATGATGAGTGTGTGAGTGGATGATGGCAGTGTGAGTGGATGATGGGAGTGTGAGTGGATGATGAGTGTGTGAGTGGATGATGGCAGTGTGAGTGGATGATGGGAGTGTGAGTGGATGTTGGGAATGTGAGTGGATGATGGGAGTGTGAGTGGATGTTGGGAATGTGAGTGGATGATGGTTGTATGAGTGGATGAGGAGTGTGTGAGTGGATGATGAGTGTGTGAGTGGATGATGGCTGTGTGAGTAGATGATGGCAGTGTGAGTGGATGATGAGTGTGTGAGTGGATGATGGGAGTGTGAGTGGATGTTGGGAATGTGAGTGGATGATGGTTGTATGAGTGGATGATGGCAGTATGAGTGGATGATGAGTGTGTGAGTGGATGATGGCAGTGTGAGTGGATGATGGCAGTGTGAGTGGATGATGAGTGTGTGAGTGGACGATGGCTGTGTGAGTGGATGATGGGAATGTGTGTGGATGATGGGAGTGTGAGTGGATGATAGGAGTGTGAGTGGATGATGGGTGTATGAGTGGCTGTTCGTCTGTATTTGCACCCATGGTACCCACCACATGTGAGAAGCTCCAGTTCTTGTAATGAAGACCAGCTGCTGATAGTTTTTACGACCCATCATCTTATGGACGGACAAGGCTTTCTCCACTTGGTCAATATGGCAGGCAGTGGTGGAGGACGTGACTCCTCATCATGGCTGCTATCACTTACCCAGCTGAGCAAATATCTCTCCAGACTCGTAGCTCCCCAGTTTGGCGTATCCTCGGTTGTCCACCAGGGTGAGGTGACTGGTGAGCGGGTATGCCAGCCTGTTCATAGTGCAGCCCTCATTGCTGGCAGCCGACTCTGCCCAGTTCTTGTAGTCGCCATCTTCCCAGACGTACAGGCAGCTGTTGATGAAGGAGGACTTCCCGTGACCCAGGAGGCCGAAGAGCTGAATGAGAACCCTGCTAAATCCCTGCCGGCCATTCTCACCGGGGCTCAAGGTAAAGCTTTTTATTTTGCTCCTCAGTTTATCCATATCCATGGCTGCCTCCAGAGTCAGGGATTTTCTCAAGTCACAAGGACTAAAGTCCTCTTACTGAACTTTATTAGACAAGTTACTGATTACATATTCGGCAGTGGGAATATCCCCAGCGGGTCCAGGGTTCATTTTAGAAGGAACTGTCACTTCTGGTCACTCAGGCCCCATATGATGACGTAGCTTGTCATCTATGACATGATGGGTGAGGAGGTAGACTGCTCAGTAGTGATGAGCGAGTATACTCGTTACTCGGGTTTCTCCGAGCATGCTCTGGTGGTCTCCAAGTACTGTATTTTTCGGGCTATGAGACGCACCGGATCATAAGACTCACCCCAAAATTTGGGGTGAAAATAGCAGAAAAAAAGATTTTTATAGGATGAGGGTCCATCTTATTGTCCGAATATAAGGTATCTTACCTGAGGGCTGGCGGTGGTACAGTGGGGTCACACGAGGCATGGTCCCTTCCTCAGCATAAGTCCGGTGTCCGGTGACGGCGGTGCTGATGTTCAGTGTGGGCTGTGGGGAGTGCACCTTGGCAGGGTCCCTTCCTGCTAAGGTGGGCAAGCCATGACCTGGTTTCCACAGGGGGTTGAGGCAGTGGTGTGGCGACGGCAGAGGTACGGTGATGCTGAGGCGCCGTGAGCGGTACGGCGTGCACCTGAGCAGGGTCCTTTTCTCAGGTGAAGTGATGCCGCAGCCCGGTGTCCAAGGTGAACAGCAGAGGCGGGTTACTCACGGGTTTCTCGGTGGCCATCTTCCTGAGGCCGCGCATGCGCAGATTGAGTACACTGCTTTCCAGGGCTTCAGTAAAATGGCCATGGGAGGCAGCAAGTGCGCAGAGGGAGATCGCGTTGGCCATTTTCCTGAAGCCTCGGGAAGCAGAGAACTCAATCTGCGCACGCACGGACTCTGAAAGATGGCCGCCGCCACCGAGAAACTCTGCCGGATCTCAAACAAACCTGAGTTGCCTGTGACTGGTAAAATGCCTCCCAACCACCACTTTGCTTTTTTCCTATGTCTTGGGAAGGAGATAACAAAAATGATACCTTGCAGCTTACATGTGCCACCAAAGTGGATCCCTACCTGCTCAGCAGATCTCTCCCTGCTGCTCTGATGATCTACAACCTCCCCCTGATTTTCAATTTTCACCAACTAGCTATATAGCAATATTCATTGTGACTCCATGACATGCACCACCCAATGCCTAGTCAAATAAAGGAATGATCACTGAGAAACTGTGTAATCCAGCAGATCCAATGCTTTATTAGAAAATTCCTATCATATACGCACATGTGGTCCAAATAGAATATCATATACGCACATATGGTCCAAAGTCCTTAGGTGAAAATGAAGTTCAAAAGTCCTATGCAGTTCAACCCTTATAGGGTTTTTACCCAAAGTAAAATCATTAGGACTGACTGACAACCCGACATTTATTCTTAATTATTCCATATTATTTCAGTATGCTCAGGGACATTAGCTATTGTTCATATGACCCTGTTCGTTGACTCTTTTTGTAGGTTGAATTGATGTATGTTGATTTGTTGAATGTTAATTATCTATTGCATCAGCCCCTACAGCTTATTGTTCAACTATCCTTTGGGAACAAAGTCACAGGTTAATTGAACAATCGATCATTGTTATTTTGGTGAATTCCTGCTGACTGCTTATTGAATGCAACTTGTTGTTTTTCAAACATTGAAAGACAAACTACCCAGGATATTTGAGTGCACAAACAATGAGAGAAGACCTCCTCCCACCTTCCCCCAAACCTGTGCACAAATGCCTGAATAGGAGCTGTGAACTATAAATGGGCACTCTGCCTCTGTTTCCAGACAGACCATAGAAGACAGCAACTGGAAAAATACAGATTTGATCCACTGCCCATCACAGAATCTATGGAGATGCTTGGAGAACCCAGGTTGAGACAATCAGGTCACCTGGACACATACCTAAATGTACTCTGTCAGCTTCCTAAGCTTGATGCTACCTCATCTCTCTGGGTGTCCACCAAAAGCAAGGTGCTACTGGTTGGGACAGTCAGCCCTGGAAGCCCCGAAGTCACAAATGTTCTAATACCCGGCGAGCAATCAGAAGGATAATACTCTGTCCTTTGCACTTGTGTATTTTGCTGGGACTGTACTTAATGTTATTGACTGTTGGAGATCCAATAAAGTATCACCCCATTGTGTTTCCCTGTGTTGTCTGAGTAGTGTTCTGCCCATGGGGAAGCAAAACGGCCTTCAGTTTGATGATTCGTGGTCCGTGTGGTCTTTTTAAAGACAGTCAGGCCATCGGATGAGAGCACCTACTGACCCTGGAAGTCTGGATCTTTCCCTAACCTGCTGTGCCTGTCCCTATTCCTTAAACCTGCAGTGTCAGAACCTGTTTCTATCTCTAAAGATCTGCAGCGTCTGCACCAATACTTATCTAAAAAGCCTGCAGTATCTGAACCAGTATACACCTCTATTCTGCTGTCTCTGTACGTTAGTGATCTTGGGTACACTTGCTACTTCATTGTAAGTACCTGTGTAAATCTAGTCCTGGCTGTCCTGCTTGTACCTGTCCTTGTATTGGTCTAGTGTGAACTTGATCCTGTCTGTCATGTGTGTACTTGTCTTTGTAATTGTCCTATGCTTGACTGCGCCTGTGGTTTCCTGCCTGACCAAGTCTATGCTTTCCTGCCTGACCGCACCTGCGGTTTCCTGCTTGATGACACTTGCGTTTCCCTGCCTGACTATGCATGTGGTGTCCTGACTGTCCGCGCCTGCAGCTTACTGCTTGACCGTGCCTGAACTGGGTCCTACCCGTTCCTGTATTCCAATCATACCTGCCAGTGACCCAGTCCTTCCTGAAACTGTTCCCGTCCGTCCAGTCTGAACTGGGTCCTACCCGTTCCTGTAGTCAAGTCATACCTGCCAGTGGCCCAGTTCTTCCTGAAACTGTTCCCGTCCGTCCAGTCTGAACTGGGTCCTACCCGTTCCTGTAGTCAAGTCATACCTGCCAGTGGCCCAGTTCTTCCTGAAACTGTTCCCGTCCGTCCAGTCTGAACTGGGTCCTACCCGTTCCTGTAGTCAAGTCATACCTGCCAGTGGCCCAGTTCTTCCTGAAACTGTTCCTGCCCCTGAACTGGCTCCTACATCTGCTGTGGATCTGCCTTGCCTACCAGTGTATCTGTTGTGCCCGCCTGCACCGATCGGCCTGCATTCCAGTTGTGTTTGCCAGTACTTGCCTGTTTATGTATTAGCTGAGCCAGACAGAGTATCGCCAGTATTTGCCTGCACCTGTCGTTACAGTGTCCTGTCCCCTTGGGGGTCAGCCCCTACTGCCAGATGTCACCCTGGAGTGGTACCTGGCAGCTAACTGCGAACACCAACGTAGCAGTTCGGTCACGCCCCTCAGGGGTAAGCCTGGTTTGTGGCACAGTGGAACCATAATCCTCGCTCGCGCCAACCAGTCCAGACGTGAGCATTACAAATACTATGAGGATAATATACACAAATGTGTATTGCAGACACAGATCATGGAAAAGATGGAGAAATGAAGTTCTCCACCTTTTCCACACCTGTGCTTCAACTCTCTCACATAAGAGAATCAGGTCAAACTAAGGTCAGATCAAACTGTGCCAGAATTTGCTCCAAGTGTCATTAGCATAATCATCCAGATTCCCTCGCATAAGACAATTGACGGCTGCGTGATCCTGACCTTAGAGCGTGTGTAACACCCCAGGGTCCTGGTTGTTACAGTGGCATTGCTTTCCTCACGGGGAGAGTGATGTCAAGCTGGGAAGCAAGCGAAGATCTCTTCTATCAGGTACCACAAGCATACAACATGTTCATACTCCAGGCCAGAAGGGGGAGCTCTGATCCAGCTTGTGGATGGCTACCCTATATATATATGTTCTGGAGGGAAACTTAGACGCTGAGTGCCAGACAGCAGACTGGAGCAGTCTGAGGCAGAAAGACGTGTGAGGGGCCGTGCAACCAGAGGTGCTGCAGCTCCTGGATAGTGATACACAGAAAGAAGAACAGATTTGTAGTATAAAAAAATAAATAAATAACATAAAAAAAATTTGTAGTGAGCGTGCAGGAGAGTGAAGCACAGGTGAGTGACAACTGGGGAGGACAGCTGCAATTGGTCTACCTCCCTGCAAAGCGCAGATACTGGTAGCTGGAAGACCGAGGTTGTGAGGGACTCCAAGACTTACAGCAGAAACCGGCAGGACAGCTGGACTACACGTAACCTGTCTGCCCTAATACCCAGGAGACACAGAGCCCGGGACATGATAGAGACCCTGTAAAAAGGTTCGAGCCACCTGTCATATGGCGTGTTCCACCTTTAAGGAGGACAGAGAGAACTGTGAGGACCTTGATAGAAGCCATAGGCAGCTAGGGACTACACCAAAACGCTGGTAGGAAGGCTTCTAACTCCACCTGGTAAAGGGGACTCTGAATTTGCTTCCAAGCCGGCCGGACCCTGCCTGCCCTGTGATCTGGTGCCCTGGACTGTGGCTGCCTGAAGTCTTCAGTAAACCAGGTAAAGAGACTGCAAACCTGTGTCCTCCATTTCTTACCACACCACCTACCATCTTCACCTACACACCGGGAGCCCTGGGGATCCAACTTCACCTGTGGGAAGTTATACCATCATGGCTGCTAAAACATCACCCCAGAGAAACCCTTTAAGCAGCTTCGATCCCCAATGACCGAATACCACAGGTGATGTCACGAACACAAACTTTATTCCAAACCCCTTTAAGGACATTCCCTTTAACACGGGCGCCCAGGGCCACGGACCGGATTGCAGCCACCGTGACATCCCCTCTTTAAGTACCGGACCCGGTACAGAGTACCCCAGAGTCCTGGGGGGCGTTCCACCTGTATTTCAGGGGGTGAGGAAGGTTTAGAAAGACAAAATTAATTGAAGAACTCAGGAAAAGATGTCGATAATTATCTTTGGCTGTGGTGAGGGTTTCAGGGAATAAGATGTTTTTTTAGCTGAATCCTTATAATCTTGTTACTTCTCTCCACTTTTATTTATAAGGTAGGAGATATAAGGGCACCAATTCATTAGCTTTTATTCAGTGTCAATGACCCCATGTTTCTTTTAACAACCACTTAACGGATCTCTTCTGGGTGTTACAATGTCAAAGATATGAACCTGTTTGTAGTATGTATTTGTAGAAGACCAACTAAAGAGCGAAACAGTCATTGTCTGTCATGTCTTTCGATTGACAGCTAAGTCATCCAGTCTGGTACAGGGGCGTGCTTAGCTGTCACTATGTTGCTTGACAGCTCTACTGTCCAATCTGAGACTAGTGCTGGCTGTCTCCAGGTGTTCATTGTCTCCAGGTGATTGCCAGGCTACTTAACTGAGCTGTTTCTCCCAGACCTCTTCCTGACGTACATTCAGCTTGTGAGGTTTGTCTCTCTGTGCCTTGCATTCTGTATGTTGATCTTTCATTGCCTGACTTTGGACCTCATTCTGACCATCCATCTGTTTAACCCCTTCTGCTCTGATCCCCTATCCTCCTGGTATTGTGACCTTGGAATGTTACCTGACAACGCTTTTGTCTCTTCCTTCTGTCTATGATGTACACTCCTGGCTTCTGACCTTGGACTCCTTGACTATCCTGACTCAAGGCTTGTCCATGAGAACTGACTAGCTTTACAGTTTAGAGTGACATTGCCTATCTGGGATCCTTTTGATCTACATGTTTGTTGCGACATTTGTTATTGCGTTAATCTGAAGTCACAGATTCCCTGGTTTTCACCCATACGGAGAGGTCAGCGTTCCTCCAGAAAATCCCTAGGTTGAGTAAAATGTAAAATAATCTCTGAGCTATTAAAGCTTTTATACATTTGTCTGGTTAACCAATAAAGATATCTCTTACACTGTAGAATTCTTTTTACTTTTCTGACATGACAAAGTATTTACCATCATAATGAAGGAACAAAACAGATTTGGGCTGTTGAACGTCACCTTGCATTCTGGACTTAGCAGAAAGATTCAAACTCTCAAAAAGTTTTCATGTTTTCTTGCAACAAAATACAAATTTGTGAGCAGATGATTTTATGGAAATATTTTGCTGAACAATGGTTCATTTTTAAGCCGATTTGGTCGAACCTTAATATTGTGTTTTCGCCGTCCAATAAGCTGGTAATGAGATACTTGGATCCTTATGTTCTGCTCATCCAACAGGACCCTCATATGTTCATTCTCCCCATATTCAGCCATTCTGGACTAATCTGTGTTTAGTGAGATGAAGTCAAGAAGTCGTTCACTTTGATGAGACTCGGATCCTTTTATTTTATGTGTTTCTATTCATTCACCTGGTTTATATACAGTGAATCGTTTGTGTTGTGATCGGAGATTTATCGGAGATTTTCCTGCCTTTCGTTGCCACGTGAGCAGGGACTTGTCATTAGGACTACATTAATCATAGAGTAAAGATCAGTCATCATTGTGCAGACAGACGCGGCTCTGGACCATCTCTGCCGCCTCCTATATTGGGGGCAATGGTTTACAGTCAAATACGCTGAACGAGCAGCAAATACCCAGAAATGTCGGTTCTGAATCGGAGGACAGACAGATGTCCATCTTCTGGTCCGGATATTTCCTGCCTGGATCATGGATATAATGTTTGGGGTAAAGAAATCCAAAGATGCTGCTTTTGTTTTTCTTCCTCTTCTTCTTTGTCTTCTTTTCCTATCTTTTTTTTGTTTGTTGCATTTTAGAAGTGAAATAAACAAGCAGGAGATGCTGAGACCTGTTGGCTCTGAATCTTGGAGAATTGTGGGAACTGGTACAGGTCTCCACCTTCTGCTCTTGATTCTTCATTTCTGGATCATGAATTTTTTTCCTTTTTAAAACAATCCAAGGAATTTTTTTTTCTTTTTCTTTTCCTGCCTTTCTTTCTGGGCCCTCATTTCCTCCTCTTGTCTCGCTCGATCACGGTCCCTCTCCCATTGGAGCTCTTGCTGGTGCCTCCTGAATTCCTCCTCCTGTTCTCTCTGTTCTTTCTGCCTCTGTTTCTTCATCTCCTCTTCTTGCTGCTTATGTCTCTTCTCCTGTAGAGATTGGTCTAAGGCCTTTTTGCTTTCCACTTTTCTCTGCTGTTCCTTGATATCACACTCATGGATGTATTTAAGCACAAATTTCCTCCTTGTCTTCATCTCCTCCGAAGGATCTCGAGGTTGTTCCACCCGAAACTGAACGTCTTTAATGACTTCACACAAGAATTTCAGGACTTCTTCATGTTTCCCTCTGGTTTTCATGTGATCTTCACTGGTGTAATTCTCAAATGAAAAGATCCTTTCCACACCGAGGTCCCTGAATATTCCTTCTGTTTCCGTTAGAGACCCCGCTGTCTTATGAGTGAGAACGACTATTGGGACGACTCCTGGAAGACAAGAGACACAAGGTAAGATGAGATCCAGATTTGCCCTGAACTTCCTACTGCATTGCCAGTGGTGACACGCTGAACATTTCACCCCTGGATGTGGCGTCACATTTATTTCCAATACATTTGGAGCGCATCCAGAGTGCATGTGTTGCCCCCCAGGAGTCTGGTTGCCACAGTGGCATTGCCTCCCTCACAGGGGGTGATGTCATGCCTGGGAGCAAAGAGGGGTCCCCTTACCAGGTAACTTCAGCATACAACACGTTTCCAGACTCCAGAGCTATAACACTTGTTTTAGGGGAGCTTCCCTATAGATTCTGGCCTGGAGGCAGGGTTAGAAGAGTCAGAGTCAGTGTGAGTCTGGGGAGCAGATAGTGAAGAAGGAAGAGGCAAGTGAGGAGAACCCGAGTGATTGGAGCTGCGATTGAGCTCACCCCACGACTGAGTGCCAAAGACCGGACACAGGAGTCCGTGGTTGTGTGGGAACTGCAGGCACAGCAACTAAACCCGGAGGGCAGGATATTTCAGGTCTCCTGGCCCCAGCTGACACCCTGAGGCACAGCAGTATATTAGAGCCCAGAGTCACCACGAGGGAGTGACAACTGGAATAGGCTCAAGCTGCCTGCCATGTGGGGAAATGTTCTATTTCATGGACAGACTGTAGCAGTGACTTGTGGGGAGCTTACGGCACCAAGGACCTAGGGAGCAGCGCAGAGGGAAGGCCTCCAAATCCACCTGGCTAGGTGGACCCCGAAATGCTTCCAGGCTGCCTGGATCTCCATGACCATCTGTCACTGCATCTGCCATTAAAGGTAAAAGAAACTACAGTCTTTGTGTCCTCCGGTCCTTTTCCCACACCCTCAGTCCTGCACCCCAACGTCCACGAACCTTGATAGACTGTACTCATAGCCCTGGGGCCTTGCTCCACCTGTGGGGAGCAGAACCTTCTCACCTACGACACCATCGGCCCCAGCAGTCTACCTATTGCCGAGTACCACAGGTGGTGTCATGCGAAATCCCCTACAAACATTCCCTCATCATGTTTATTGCGCACCTAGGGCCACGGACTGGGTTACTGCTGTCGTCACCACCCCTTTAAGAATTGCCCGACCTGGTTCCAAGTACCCCACGGCCCTAGCCGGTGTTGCACATGTTCACAACCTGTAACATGACCATTGGGCAGAGCGCAGCACATGAATTGTCCGTGAGTCCTACTGCGTTCTTTAGACACTATAATTGGCGTTCAGCGATTACGGTGCACAGTACGGACTGTCCCATCACCTATCATTTTCTATCGGATAACTATGCTCGGTGAGAGGAGGAGCCGGCATGAAATCAGCTTTATAATGGAGGTTTAACTCTTTATTGTCACCCTCTCGTCTTATTATGAAGTTAATCCTGACACCCGTCTTACGACTGCAGACAAGTGACCCGTGCAGGGCAGAAAGTGTCAGTTACATTATCAGACTACGACATAATCGATATTTCTTTGAGAAATCGTCATGAAAGTTTGGAAAATGGAAGTGTCGCCACTATTCTATGCCTCGTGCTCATGCCTGCCAGTGCCCATGTTGTAGCAGCGTCCATGGAGATGTCTGAGCTCCTGCTGATCCTTCTGTGGATCAGGACTTTGGGCCTCACTCATCATTTCTGGGGGTTTTAAGTCGCTTTTCTTTTTTCGGTCTTGTGATATTCACTGACGTTTTTATGCCAAATTCATCAATGTGGTTCATGAAATAGACACCATAATCCATCTTGTCTTCCTACCCCTCTTTGTGACGTCTTACTGCCAAAAGTCAAACGTTTCACAAAATGGAGTGAAAAATTTTCTGACCTGCATAAAATCATTACAGGATAGAACTGGAGAACATTTACCACAAATTGTGGGATTTATGTTTAAAAGTCGCAAATGATGAATCAGGGAAGAACCTGTGGAAACCATAAACCACCCACATCCACCGACACACAGAAATACAGCTGTGCTCAAGAGTTTACACACCCCGGCAGGATGTCTGCTTTCTTGGCTTTTTTTTTGGCGCAGACACTGTGCACACTGGTTAGATTTTACATCCGGACACAACAACAATACAGCGTCGTCCTGCAGGGGCCGGCTTTTTGTATGGGCACCAACCGGGCATTTCTTATTATATTACTTACTAGCTGAAGAGCCCGGCGTTGCCTGGACATAGTAAATATCTGTGGTTAGTTATAGCACCTCACGTCTCTTATTTTCCCATCACGCCTCTCATTTTCCCAATCACATCTTTCATTTTCTCCCTCACTCCTCTCATTCCCCCCCTAACACTTGTCATTTCGACCTCACATCTGCCATTTTCCGATCACTCCACTATTTTCCCTCACTCCTCTCATTTTGCACTCACACCTTTCATTTTCACCTCAGTATGTACATGTTTGTCATCTCCCTTACATATAGTATACACCTGTATGTCATCTCCTGTATATAGTATATACCTGTATGTCATCTCCCCTGTATATAGTATATACCTGTATGTCATCTCCTCCTATATATAGTATATACCTGTATGTCATCTCTCCTGTATATAGTATATACCTGTATGTCATCTCCTCCTATATATAGTATATACCTGCTGTGTGTCATCTCCCCTGTATATAGTATATACCTGTATGTCTTCTCCTTCTATATATAGTATATACCTGTATGTCATCTCCTCCTGTATAAAGTATATATCTGTGTGTCATCTCCTCCTGTATATAGTATATACCTGTATGTCATCTCCTCCTCTATATAGTATACACCTGTATGTCATCTCCTGTATATAGTATATACCTGTATGTCATCTCCCCTGTATATAGTATATACCTGTATGTCATCTCCTCCTATATATAGTATATACCTGTATGTCTTCTCCTTCTATATATAGTATATACCTGTATGTCATCTCCTCCTGTATAAAGTATATATCTGTGTGTCATCTCCTCCTGTATATAGTATATACCTGTATGTCATCTCCTCCTATATATAGTATATACCTGTATGTCATCTCCTCCTCTATATAGTATATACCTGTGTGTCATCTCTCCTGTATATAGTATATACCTGTGTCATCTCCTCCTGTATATAGTATATACATGTTTGTCATCTCCCTTACATATAGTATACACCTGTATGTCATCTCCTGTATATAGTATATACCTGTATGTCATCTCCCCTGTATATAGTATATACCTGTATGTCATCTCCTCCTATATATAGTATATACCTGTATGTCTTCTCCTTCTATATATAGTATATACCTGTATGTCATGTCCTCCTGTATAAAGTATATATCTGTGTGTCATCTCCTCCTGTATATAGTATATACCTGTATGTCATCTCCTCCTATATATAGTATATACCTGTATGTCATCTCCTCCTCTATATAGTATATACCTGTGTGTCATCTCTCCTGTATATAGTATATACCTGTGTCATCTCCTCCTCTATATAGTATATACCTGTGTGTCATCTCCTCCTGTATATAGTATATACCTGTATGTCATCTCCTCCTCTATATAGTATATACCTGTGTGTCATCTCCTCCTGTATGTAGTATATACCTGTATGTCATCTCCTCCTCTATATAGCATATACCTGTATGTCATCTCCTCCTGTATATAGTATATACCTGTGTGTCATCTCCCCTGTATATAGTATGTACCTGTATGTCATCTCCTCCTCTATATAGTATATACCTGTGTGTCATCTCTCCTGTATATAGTATATATCTGCGTCATCTCCCCTGTATATAGTATATACCTGTGTGTCCTCTCCTCCTGTATTAGACCTCGTTCACACATTATTTGGTCAGTATTTTTACCTCAGTATTTGTAAGCTAAATTGGCAGCCTGATAAATCCCCAGCCAACAGGAAGCCCTCCCCCTGGCAGTATATATTAGCTCACACATACACATAATAGACAGGTCATGTGACTGACAGCTGCCGTATTTCCTATATGGTACATTTATTGGTCTTGTAGTTTGTCTGCCTATTAATCAGATTTTTATTTTTGAAGGATAATACCAGACTTGTGTGTGTTTTAGGGCGAGTTTCGTTTGTCAAGTTGTGTGTGTTGAGTTGCATGTGGCGACATGCATGTAGCGACTTTTGTGAGATAAGTTTTGTGTGGCAACATGCGTGTAGCAACTTTTTGTGTGTCGAGTTGCATGTGACAGGTTAGTGTAGCAAGTTGTGTGCAGCAAGTTTTGCGCATGGCGAGTTTTGCGCGTGGTGAGCTTTATGTGTAGTACCTTTTGAGTATGTGCAAGTTTTGTGTGAGGCAACTTTTGCATGTGGCAATTTTTCCGCGTGTGCAAGTTTTGCGTGTGGCGAGTTTTCCATGAGGTGAGTTTTGCACTTGTGGTGAGTTTTGCGTGAGCCTAGTTTTTGCATGTGGCGAGTTTTGCGCGTGGCGAGTTTTGAGCGACGACTTTTGTGTTTCGACTTTTATGTGGCGAGGTTGGTGTATGTGTGGTGAAATGTGTGCTGAGGGTGGTATATGTGTTCAAGCACGTGGTAGTGTGTGGCGCATTTTGTGTGTGTGTTCATATCCCCGTGTGTGGTGAGTATCTCATGTCGGGGCCCCACCTTAGCAGCTGTACGGTATATACTCTTTGACGCCATCGCTCTCATTCTTTAAGTCCCCCTTGTTCACATCTGGCAGCTGTCAATTTGCCTCCAACACTTTTCCTTTCACTTTTCCCCATTATGTAGATAGGGGCAAAATTGTTTGGTGAATTGGAAAGCGCGGGGTTAAAATTTCACCTCACAACATAGCCTATGACGCTCTCGGGGTCCAGATGTGTGACTGTGAAAAATTTTGTGGCTGTAGCTGCGACGGTGCAGATGCCAATCCCGGACATACATACATACATACTGTACATACATACATACATACACGCACACACACAAACACATTCAGCTTTATATAGTAGATGAACAGGGCGGCATTTTGTTAAAGAAAATAGAAAAAAAGGGAAAAAACAAAGTAGACATTGTAGGAAAGCAGGTGAGGTCAGGGTTGAATCAGCAGCTCTGCAGGGTGTGATTAGAGGCGCCTGCCTAGTTTATCTAGAACCAGGGAATAGTGTCAGTGTGCTGGGAATGCGGAGCAGCAATGCGGCTCGCATCTGGGAGGAAGAAACGTCCTCTGGTGGTGGCAGAAGCTGAGAGCGTGGACTGTAATCTGGTGATCTGGTGATCTGGTCAGGTGAGCCGCACGGACGTTTGTGCTGCTAGATGATCTGGTTCTGTGACCTTTGTGCCCAGGAGAGGATATTTTGTTTCTGATCCCTTATGACATCAATTCAACTGCAGGTTTGGACCAAGCGGCATTAACCGTGTGAGCGCTGCCTACTGCTGAGGGTGAATCCCTTCATTATTTAATCCCACACGTCTACTTTTATGTAGCTCTGCGACCAATCTGACAACACAACATGCCACCCCTCTGCAGCTCCCTATTGCCACATTTTTCTTTCTGCACTTGTAACTCCCTACGTAGCATTTCTTGTTACGTCTCCTTTGGAATGGCTTGAATAGTAAGGTTCAATGAGATTGTGAAAAGTTAATGGTAGGGTGTGCAAAATGTGTAGCAAAAGAAAAGATTGTAATGGGTGGGGAAGGGTTAAAGAAAACATTACAATTAATGATGCGGTGCTGCTGGCAGCAGAACCACCACCATGATACCCGTCACAAGCAGGAGGCAGTGGATAGAACTAGACATACACCTGCATAAGGGAATAAGGTCCTGGAGATTGTTACATTGTACGGAAATTACACAAAAATATTCAGATGTATAATACCTGTCAGCTTCATTGCAGAGTTTAGTAAGGCTTCTAGTTCTCCCCTTTCTTCTTTTGTGATTCCTTTTCTTACGCTAAAAATAATAAAACAATATAAAAAAAAGAAAATTAACAAAAAAAAGGAGAAAAGGGCGAGTATCAAAGTAACAACAACCTGGTGATTCCACAATAAAAGAAAGAAAGGAAGAAAAACATGAAATTATTGTACATTTACCCAATAAACCATTGACCAGGAAAAATAATACAGTAGTTACCATCACTAATCCAAATATAGCAAGGTATCTAATATCCTCTAAGCACAGAAATTACTGCCCATATGTTCAAGAATATAACTACTATAATACTGCCCCCTATGTACAAGAATATAACTACTATAATACTACCCCTATGTACAAGAATATAACTACTATAATACTGCACCCTATGTACAAGAATATAACTACTATAATACTGCTCCTATGTACAAGAATATAACTACTATAATACTGCCCCTATGTACAAGAATTTAAGTACTATAATACTGCCCCTATGTACAAGAATATAACTACTATAATACTGCTCCTATGTACAAGAATATAACTACTATAGTACTGCTCCTATGTACAAGAATATAACTACTATAATACTGCCCCTATATACAAGAATATAACTACTATAATACTGCTCCTATGTACAAGAATATAACTACTATAGTACTGCTCCTATGTACAAGAATATAACTACTATAATACTGCCCCTATATACAAGAATATAACTACTATAATACTGCTCCTATGTACAAGAATATAACTACTATAATACTGCCCCTATGTACAAGAATTTAAGTACTATAATACTGCCCCTATGTACAAGAATATAACTACTATAATACTGCTGTTATGTACAAGAATATAACTACTATAATACTGCCCCTATGTACAAGAATATAACTACTATAATACTGCCCCTATGTACAAGAATATAACTACTATAATACTGCTCCTATGTACAAGAATATAACTACTATAATACTGCTCCTATGTACAGGAATATAACTACTATAATACTGCTCCTATGTACAAGAATATAACTACTATAATACTGCCCCTATGTACAAGAATATAACTACTATAATGCTGCCCCCTATGTACAGAATATAACTACTATAATACTGCCCCTATGTACAAGAATATAACTACTATAATACTGCTCCTATGTACAAGAATATAACTACTATAATACTGCCTCTATGTACAAGAATATAACTACTATAATACAGCTCCTATGTACAAGAATATAACTACTATAATACTGCTCCCTATGTACAAGAATATAACTACTATAATACTGCTCCTATGTACAGGAATATAACTACTATAATACTGCTCCTATGTACAAGAATATAACTACTATAATACTGCTCCTATGTACAAGAATATAACTACTATAATACTGCTCCTATGTACAAGAATATAAGTACTATAATACTGCCCCTATGTACAAGAATATAAGTACTATAATACTGCCCCTATGTACAAGAATATAACTGCTATAATACTGCCCCTATGTACAGGAATATAACTACTATAATACTGCTCCTATGTACAAGAATATAAGTACTATAATACTGCCCCTATGTACAAGAATATAACTACTATAATACTGCCCCTATGTACAGGAATATAACTACTATAATACTGCTCCTATGTACAAGAATATAAGTACTATAATACTGCCCCTATGTACAAGAATATAACTACTATAATACTGCCCCCTATGTACAAGAATATAACTACTATAATACTGCTCCTATGTACAAGAATATAACTACTATAATACTGCTCCTATGTACAAGAATATAACTACTATAATACTGCTCCTATGTACAAGAATATAACTACTATAATACTGCCCCTATGTACAAGAATATAAGTACTATAATACTGCCCCTATGTACAAGAATATAAGTACTATAATACTGCCCCTATGTACAAGAATATAACTACTATAATACTGCCCCTATGTACAGGAATATAACTACTATAATACTGCTCCTATGTACAAGAATATAAGTACTATAATACTGCCCCTATGTACAGGAATATAACTACTATAATACTGCTCCTATGTACAAGAATATAAGTACTATAATACTGCCCCTATGTACAGGAATATAACTACTATAATACTGCTCCTATGTACAAGAATATAAGTACTATAATACTGCCCCTATGTACAAGAATATAACTACTATAATACTGCCCCTATGTACAGGAATATAACTACTATAATACTGCTCCTATGTACAAGAATATAAGTACTATAATACTGCCCCTATGTACAAGAATATAACTACTATAACATCACCCCAGCGGACCCCTAAGCAGCGTTGGTCACCCTGACCGAATACCACAGGTGGCGTCACGAACTTTCCCTTTAAAGAATTTTCCCCCAATTTATCATTAGACGTCCCTTAGGGCCACGGACCGGGTCAGCCACTGTGACATCCCCCCTTGAGAACCGAAGGGCCCGGATCCGAGTACCCCACTGCCCTACTGGGGGGCGATCCAACACCTCGGTAACAGCGGGGGGTATCTGTGGGATCCCCTGGCTGCTTACTGTGACAGTATTGAGCCCGTGTGTTGGTGTCTGGTCTCTTACTCACCTGTTCACAAATACAGGGAAGACGAAATCTGAGGTTTTGACCAGTTTCTCAGCTCTGACCATTTTTTCTGTAAGTCCGAATCCCTCTCCCCATTCCACTCTTGTATCAATAGGCAGCAGGTTACCTGGAGGAGATATATATATATATATTGTAAGTCTGAAGACATAGCCATCATCTGCATTCCGCAGACAGTCAAACTGGGAGGTGGTAGGAAGATGGGGATCATGGGAACATTGTTTTTCTTGTACTGAATTTGCTGAACTTTTCCAATAAGCAAATTACATTCCTGCCACGTTCAGTGGTCCCATCGAGGCTTGCGTCCAAACACCTGAAAAACGGGGTTTGGCATATACACCAACAATAGACTATAATGATGCCGACATAGTCAGTGTGTGCTCTGTTCATCATTTTCAGGCACATGTCCCTACTGGAGGCGGACACTCAGACGGCGTAGACTGCCTCCAGTAGGCGTACACGCCCATAATGATGCCGACATAGTCAGCGTGTGCTCTGTTCATCATTTTCAGGCGTATGTACCTACTGGAGGCGGACACTCAGACGGCGTAGACTGCCTCCAGTAGGCGTACACGCCCATAATGATGCCGACATAGTCAGCGTGTGTTCTGTTCATCATTTTCAGGCTCATGTCCCTACTGGAGGCGGACACTCAGACATGGTAGACTGCCTCCAGTAGGCGCACACGCCCATAATGATGCCAACATAATCAGCGTGTGCTCTGTTCATCATTTTCAGGCTCATGTCCCTACTGGAGGTAGTGGAGGAGGACACTCAGATATCGTAGACTGCCTCCAGTAGGCGCACATGCCCATAATGATGCCGACATAGTCAGTGTGTGCTCTGTTCATCATTTTCAGGCTCATGTCCCTACTGGAGGCGGACACTCAGACGTCGTAGACTGCCTCCAGTAGGCGCACACGCCCATAATGATGCCAACATAGTCAGCGTGTGCTCTGTTCATAATTTTCAGGCGTATGTCCCTACTGGAGACGGACACTCAGACGTCGTAGACTGCCTCCAGTAGGCGCACACGCCCATAATGATGCCGACATAGTCAGCATGTGCTCTGTTCATCATTTTCAGGCGTATGTCCCTACTGGAGGCGGACTGTCACAATATGGTATGAAATATCATATAAGTAGTTTCTCTTGTTAGCAGGCTGCGGGCTTAAAAGCCCCCCTTCCCTTGCACTCAGCCAAGAGCTTTCATTTCCAAGGGATGGGGGAAGAAGAGTTTATTACCTCTAGCTCGGAGAGCAGAAGTATTTACGACCGGCATTCCTGCATTGGAAAGTGACAGGCTAGAACTGGATTCTAAGTTTCCAGAAATCCATGGAAGTTCTTTGTTCTGTTTTTGTAAGATATTATGCCGACCGTTTACGTTAAGAACACGAAAATATATATTCTTAATCTCACTGGGTGGATCTACCCATCCCTCGAAACACGGGTTTCTAACTCCATCTGTGAAAGAAGTAGGGATTTCTCTGTAAATATGTATCCCAGATAGGACATATTTGATCTCATTAGAATGCCCACGTTAATCTGAGATGAATGCTGGGTTTGTTATGACTATGACATGTTTTGTAGCGAAGTTATAGAAATTAGAGAAAATAGTTTAAAGTTTAGTTAGACTGAAGAGGTAGGAGGGACGAGGTGATCCAACCCCTTTCTGGGATGTCACAGGCTGAAGCTATAACTGTCTGCCAAGATCCCCAGCTCAGTCTTCTTGATTTCTTGTCTTCTCTTGGAGGGCCCTGAGCACGTCCAATGAACTGGGACGTATGATTGCCTGCAATGCAATGAACTGAGAACATGTGAGTGTTATCTTTTCTCCTTTAATCCCCTTTATGTTATAATTACCTTGTACATATTTGCAATTGTCTCATTTGTAACATCCTTTAATATAAACACTGCCTGAAACTTTTGATGGGGTATATTATTTAATACTAGTTCGTTCTCCTGTTCTAAACCGTACCCTAAGTCTCCTGAAGGGAATTACACTACTGTTGTTTTTGGGTTAGCTTCGGACCCGTTTAATCGAAGCTGGTGGCAGCGATACCGTGCAGGCTTTTGGGGTTATGTTGTAGCGACTGCGGCGTTGATAATTATTGTTCCTGCCTGAGTGGGAGTAGTTTATCGTGTCGCTGCAGCGTGCCCAATAGCCAGTACATAGCAGGCAGCCTTTCTGGCGACTAATTACCCCAGGTGCAGTACCTCATCTGACCTGAGAGTAAGGGGGGCGCCAGAGAGCTGCAAGTTTTAAGTGGAACTGTAAGCGGGATATACATAAATCCCTGCAGTTCGTGGTATATTGCAGAGCAGTGGGATACCTAGAATAAGCCCCTGCTGTAAGCTAAGAGGTCAATAGCCTTGTGTGTGTTTTTTCATCACATTGTTAGCAGTGGAGGGATAACTAAGATAAGCCCCCCTGCACATGTGATAGCCGTCTGTTGGCCTAAAGTCACCCCGATCTGTGACGTAGGGGTGACGGTCACGGTGTGAATCATGACAAATCGGTGGCAGCGGTCAGGGATTCCTGACACGGACACTCAGACGTCGTAGACTGCCTCCAGTAGTCGCACACGCCCATAATGATGCCAACATAGTCAGCGTGTGCTCTGTTCATCATTTTCAGGCGTATGTCCCTACTGGAGGCGGACACTCAGACATCGTAGACTGCCTCCAGTAGTCGCACACACCCATAATGATGCGGACATAGTCAGCGTGTGCTCTGTTCATCATTTTAAGGCTCATGTCCCTACTGGAGGTAGTGGAGGAGGACACTCAGACATCGTAGACTGCCTCCAGTAGGCGCACACGTCCATAATGATGCCGACATAGTCAGCGTGTGCTCTGTTCATCATTTTCAGGCGTATGTCCCTACTGGAGGCACACACTCAGACGGCGTAGACTGCCTCCAGTAGTCGCACACACCCATAATGATGCGGACATAGTCAGCGTGTGCTCTGTTCATCATTTTAAGGCTCATGTCCCTACTGGAGGTAGTGGAGGAGGACACTCAGACATCGTAGACTGCCTCCAGTAGGCGCACACGTCCATAATGATGCCGACATAGTCAGCGTGTGCTCTGTTCATCATTTTCAGGCGTATGTCCCTACTGGAGGCGGACACTCAGACGGCGTAGACTGCCTGCAGTAGTCGCACACGCCCATAATGATGCCGACATAGTCAGCGTGTGCTCTGTTCATCATTTTCAGGCGTATGTCCCTACTGGAGGCGGACACTCAGACGGCGTAGACTGCCTCCAGTAGGCGTACACGCCCATAATGATGCCGACATAGTCAGCGTGTGCTCTGTTCATCATTTTCAGGCGTATGTACCTACTGGAGGCGGACACTCAGACGGCGTAGACTGCCTCCAGTAGGCGTACACGCCCATAATGATGCCGACATAGTCAGCGTGTGCTCTGTTCATCATTTTCAGGCGTATGTACCTACTGGAGGCGGACACTCAGACGGCGTAGACTGCCTCCAGTAGGCGTACACGCCCATAATGATGCCGACATAGTCAGCGTGTGTTCTGTTCATCATTTTCAGGCTCATGTCCCTACTGGATGTGGACACTCAGATGTCGTAGACTGCCTCCAGTAGGTGCACACGCCCATAATGATGCCGACATAGTCAGCGTGTGCTCTGTTCATCATTTTCAGGCGTATGTCTCACCTGGAGGTAGACACTCAGACGGCGTAGACTGCCTGCAGTAGTCGCACACGCCCATAATGATGCCGACATAGTCAGCGTGTGTTCTGTTCATCATTTTCAGGCTCATGTCTCTACTGGAGGTGGACACTCAGACATCGTAGACTGCCTGCAGTAGGCGCACACGCCCATAATTATGTCCGACAGAGCACACGTTGGCACCATTAGAGAACGCACCCTAAAAGTAATCAGCTCACTACAGGGGGTGTGAGAATGGTGACATCAGGGAAATGACAACATCAATAAAATATCATTAGATTAAGTCTGCCATTCACAGGACTCTACACGTAGGGCCGGAACACCTACGTTCCCTTATTACAGGAACTCACAACCAAGGAGGTATCACAGGGACTACAGAAGGGTCATTCCATACACCTCGGCCTGGTGATCCAGAACTTCAATGCTTGGGCAGATGGCCTTTGTGGGCAGGATGGACATCACCTATTTACCACGACGAGGGGGGATTTGAAGAAACAAGGTATTTCATATGCAATGTACTCGCCTCCTTATCAGCCCACGGTCCAGTGACCGACCTGCAATTTCATTAATATAATATATTCCATCCTGGAACCTTGAGCCCAGGACCCGTATATATTTCAGGGACTCATCGCCCCGTGGTGGCAGTGTGTTGTGTATCTGGGGTGTGTGGACGGTTCAGGGTGTGATTTATGCTCTTCTTGGAGGTTGGGTACAAGGGTACAACGTCACGGGCTGAGGAGTGCGTAAGGGACAATTTATATAAGCAGATAATTCCGATAACGCATTCGTTCATAACTCGCGACTAGCAAACCATGTCAGACAAGTGTTTGTATAGGAGGAGAATCATGAATGAACGGTTGAGTACATTGCGCACTGTGTTCCCACAGACATGAATCTGAGGTGGGCGACCTCCTAAACCCGAAGGTGACACTATTTATTTTGACTCCTTGACTTCACATATTGTACAAAGCTAATGGAATCAAATCACCAACAAAATGGGTTTTTTTTTCCATTAATTTCACAGTTTATACAAACATTTCCATTTGCAATAATAACAATGAACAATAAGACACAGATTAGATATTAGAACAAACTTTTTGACAGTTAGGGTGAGCGGAACAGGCGGCCACGAGAGGTGGTGAGTTCTACAATGGAAGTCTTCACACAGAGGCTGGACAGATATCTGTCTGGGATGATTTAGTGACTCCTGCATTGAGCAGAGGGTTGGACACGAGGGCTGTGGAGGTGCCTTTTAACGCTAACATTCTAGGATTCTATAATTCTAAGGGTTTTGGAACTACAGCTCTTAAATATGGAACTGCTTTTTTCAAGGGACCAAAAGTACTTGGACAATTATCTCAGAAACTATTATCTCAGAATTTGCTTTTTCCTCATTAATCATCATCAGTTAAGCAGGTAAAATGTCTGGAGCTGATTCCAGGTGCGGCATTTGCATTTGGAAGCTGTTGAGGTGAAACCACAACATGCTGTCAGAAGAGCTCTCAATGGAAGAGAAACCGACCATCAATAGGCTGAAAGAAGAAGTCGATTAGAGAGACCAGAAATGTTAGGAGCAACCAATTCAACAGTTTGGCACATTCTGCAAAAAAAGAGCGCAATGGTGAGCTTGGGAACTCAAAAAGGCCTGGATGTCCATGGAAAACAACAGTTGGATAATCACAGAATCCTTCCCATGGTGAAAAAAAAAAGCCTGTACCAGGATGATTGCAAAATTCTTCACAGACACACTTAAGAGCTGAGTAAAACACAGATCTGTACAACCTCATTGTATAACATTGGTCCGAGTGCTGGTCCTCTGGGAATATAAGATGGCTGGTCCGGCCCGGGTTCACGAGCTGCTGACCTCTTGCAGTAAACCAGACCATCCTGTGAAATAACGCTTTGCATCCATGTGGCATGATGTAAGTGTAATGCAGCGCCCCAGAGACCTGGTCGTTGCAGTATGGCACTCTGCCTCTAAGGAGAGTGGCGGTACGTCTGATGGCACTAAGGAGTTCTCCTGACCAGGTATCACCAGAACACATTACACTTCACACTCCGGCCACTAGGGGGAGAAAAAGGCTTTATTTATTGGGCCACTCCTCACACTGGTAAAACTAGGGGTTGGATAGGAAGTTAGATCAGAAGCTGACTGGGTTGGATTCAGGCAACATCCCGTGGCAGGGGGTGTTGCAGGGAGAAGGCACAGGGGAGTCCCTGTCAGGCGTGGGAACCTGGCAGGAGCCTAGCAAACAGAGCAGAAAGTAACGGAACCGCGCCTGCACACCCTGCGGCGGTATCCTAAGAAAGAGACACGAAGGGAAGGATATTGTGGAACCGTGTAAACGAGATCAAGCACAAAGGAGAGCCAGTAAGAGTCGTGCCGTGAGACTGAGGCAACATCCTACTGAGGCGCGTAGCCGGTGGCTGGATCACTGTAGGAGTAACTGACTTCAGGCCTTACTTCAAATTCCGCAGGACAGTTAATTATAGGTTGGCTGTCTACCTTCTACACCTACGAAGACATAGGGGGCAACATTGGGAGAGGGACGTCTCTAGGGTCCCAGAAGAGCTCCGAGCCTTCCCGTCATATGGGTGGCATCCTAGCCATAACATACCTGGGGGACGTTAGAAACTAGTAACATCTGGAACCAAAGAAAGAGAGAGAGAGAGAGAGCTGTAGAGAACGAACGAACGAGAACAGCAGTTGTGAGGACTATTCCGAATGCTCAGCAGGGTAGGACTACAACACACAGGCGCTATTGGTAGGCAACGATTTCCATCTGTGAAGGAAACTCTGGATGTGCCCTCGGACCGGCCGGTCTCAGATAGCCCTGTTACACGTACTCTGGATTGAGGATCCTAAAGTCTTCAGTAAAGAGGTAAAGAGACTGCAACCCTGTGTCCTCGTTATTAACTGCGCCTCACACCATCACCATCCATCTTACTGGGAAGCCCTGGGGACATACTTCACCTGTGGGAAGGTTTACCATCCAGCTGCCATCACATCACCCCAGTGGACCCCAAGCAGCGTCGGTCACCCTGAACGAACACCACAGGTGGCATCACGAACTCCTGACAGACTGATTTGCTGCTTCCATTGGACGCCCCTTAGCAGGGTCGCGGACCAGGTCTAGCCACCGTGACAGCCTTAGAACCGAACCAGAGAGGCCCGGTACCGAAACGCGTGGCCCTTTTTTTGGGGGCGATCCATGTAACACCCCAGGTAACCAGTTGTTACAGTGATGTTGCCTTCCTTTCGGGGAGGGCGATATCATGCTTGGAGGCAAGGAGGATTCTCTTTACCAGGTAAGCACCTACATTCAACACATTCTGAATCCAGGCCAGAAGGGGGAGCTCTGAACCTGGGTTTAGGGGAGCTTCCCCAGCTTTATGTATTCGGGTCTAGAGGAGTTAGGACAGTTGGTCCAGGGAGTCCAAGAGAGAAGGAAGTCTGGAACAGAGAGAGCAGAGAGTGGGGCCATGCAGCCAGGACTGTGCTGTAGCTCTAGGAACGGAAGATTACCCGAGCATCAGAGGAAAGAAGCACAGGCGAAGGAAGGAGCTTGGAGGGGAACTGTGACCGGGCACCTTCTGAGCCTAGTGCAGGAACCGGGTGCCAGGAGCTCGAGGTTGTGTTGCACTCAAAGTCGCACAGCAGAACCGGAGGACAAAGGACTTTACGTATTTTGCCCACACCCACACCTGGAGGTGAAGCAGTACACGAAGTGCCTGGGTCGTGATAAAGACCCTATAAAAAGGCTTGCACTGCCCACCATACCGGTCTCTGTCCCAGGACAGAAGATAGAGGACTTTGCCAGAAAGCCACAGGCAGCAAGGACCTTGCATATAAGCGCGAGTAGGCAGGCTTACGTACCTCACCTGGGAGAGGGATCCACTATTGCCTCCTGTTCCTGGTAGCCTGGACTGTGGTCCGCTACCATCAGTAAACCAGATAAAGATGTTACAACTTTGTGCCCTCCAATTATTTGCCGGCATCCACTACACCACCTTTGCCATACACCTTGGGAGCCCTTGAGACCTCACTTCACCATGTTTGCTGCAGTAACATCACCCCAGTGGACCCCTTTAAGCAGCGTCAGTCCCCTCTGACCGAGAACCACAGGTGGCGTCACAAACACAAACTTTATTTAAAAAAACCCTTTGAAGACCTTTCCCCTTTTACTTGGGCGCCCAGAGCCATGGACCGGATCGTAGCATACCACCCCTTTAATTGTGACCGGATCCGGTACCAAGTAACCCACTGCCCAGGTGGGCGACTCATAAGACGTACGCCGGACGAGCCGAGGCAGCAGTTTGGGAGGCGATGAGTCCGCGCGCCATGCACGGAGTAAGGTGTGGACCTCCTGTGATCGTTTTCACAGTGCAGAGTGCTGCTATATGTAGCTGTATCAGGGCAGGGTGAAATCAGAATGGCTGTCTGCTCAATGACCATGGCAGCCAGGGGCAAACAAAGGTCTCCAGCTTTGCCGTGAGTTTCTGCCTATTACTCTACATTGGCATGACCAGATAGTTTGCTTGTCCAAGGCGACATTATGGAAGTGATCAAGCTATTGTTGGTTTCCCAAGAGAAGGCGGGAGGCAAAACAATAGCTTTATTAAAGCTTAAACACTTACCATTGACAGGAGCTTATTTTTTTTCTTCCTCCACTAAATTATACACCCCAAAATAATATCGATAAAAGCTTCAAGCCATCCCACAAAAGCCGGTAATCCCTCATACTGCCGTAGACGAAAAGGTAAAAGTTACAGCTCTGAGAATGGGGCATCACAAATCTGACTTTTATTAGCCATAAAATGTGTTCTGTTGTGTAAGAGTACTGGCATGTTAGAACATAGACTCCATATTACCGATGTGAAGACTTGATTACACCTAGTCAGTGTTGCTCACCGGTCCTGTCACTGAGGCAGGGACAGATGATTTACATCCACTCTTCTTTTCCGCAGTCCTGCATGCTGCCTGATTGCTTACTCATCTCTGCTGTTCCTGTGTGCTATCGCACTACTGCATCGAGGTCCTGACGGCACATTTGGCCCTGGTTCACCTAGCACCGCTCGACCTGCCCTCCTCCATATCCAATTCTACTGGATTTCACTGTTCTACGCAGCATCCGGTTGTCCTGCTCTGCTGCATCATTGCCTCCAGTCCGTGCTGCTCACCCTGCCCTATGAATTAGCAAATTCACATCAAAAGTTGAGCCTAGGCTTCATGTGATGTCACAAGGCCGAGATGCCAAAGTCATGACCGGACTCATGGCATGAAGATGACAGGTGGCCTGTGGGCAGTTTGGAATATTGGAGTGACCATGTGGGGACCTGCCTGGACAAGTTTAGGGCTCAAAAGAGACAAGTTTTCATTTTTGATACATTTTATACCCTTCCCAGCACTTTTGAATGCACCGAAATTGCAGCCATTTTGCTTGACTTAGGATTCGCAATAAAGTGTGATTCTGAGTAATTCAAATTTCTGGTGATATTTCTGGCAAATGTTATTAACTTCCAAGCGATTTACTCCACTCTATCAGAATTAGTTTCATACTCCCTATACCACTGACCCTGAGCCCTCAGTACTCACCGAGCTGAGCAAAGATGACTCCTGATTCTTTGTCTTCCAATGTGCGGCAGCCTCTGTTGTCCACCAGGGTGAGGTTCTCGGTCAGCTCATATGGGATTCTGTCTGTAGTCGATCCTCCATCTTCGCCCCTTGCCTTCGCCCAGTTCTCGAACTCACAATCTTTCCAGACGTAGATGCAGGTGTTAATGAACGACGACTTCCCATTACCTAAGAGGCCAAAGAGTTGGATGAGGATGCGGTTGAAGCCTTGGTTTCCCTTCTTGCATTTATCAAAACTGAAGTTCTTAGTAAAATGTCTCATCTCATCGCTGTCCATGTCTTCTCCTTAGGTCGCTCTTTTCTTTGTGACATTCCCAGAAGTTATGTTCCTGCTTCTTCAGCGTGGACTCTAGTCACAAGCACAATAAATGTCAAGACTTCCTCATACCTCATATCTTCACAACTTCTTCTCCAATCTGTGGTCTGGATTGTAAACTCATAAGGACAAGGGCAAACACTGTAAATATGAATTCCCCCATTATAAAGCACTGCAGAACAAGAACATTACTGTGAAGAAACCTTCCTACCATAAAGTGCCTGCCTGCAGTGAAGACACCGGGCAGATTTACTAATCCAGACGGTGGAAGCTGAGACCAGGCGTCCCGTAGATGACTCTGCTGGACGATGACTATGCCGCATCTCGTTAGATATCTTAGACCCCTCATCTCACCACTTATTCATTTATTTACTTTGAAACAGTATATTGGGGCACAACAGTTATTTAATCAAGAAATATTATTGAAAAACAATAACAAACGATAAGATTATCTCACAATAACAATATCGACCTGTGCTCATCCATGTTCTTTGCCTCCATACAAAGGATCTGAATCTCATCATCCTGATTATCCATCGTTGGCGCAGAGCGGAGGCCCAATGATAACAACCCTGAAGTCATCTTACAAATTAAAAATATCATTTTACTCTCATGAGCGTTTAGCCCACTGTATATCACATGGTCCAATGCAGCTAATCAGGGGGACAATCACATCAGGGCACACAATGTCCCACTGCTCACACCAGCACTTGTCCAGGCCTGTCTGAAGTTCACCAATGACCATCTGGATGATCCAGAGAAGGCATGGGAGAAGGTCATGTGGTCACATGAGACCAAAATGCAACTTTTGACATCCAATCCACTTCCTGTGTTTGAAGGAAGAAGGAGGAGTAGAACCTCAAGAACACTGTCCCAAATGTGAAGCATCTTGGGGGAAACATCGTACTTTGGGGCTGCTTTTCTGCAAAGGGGACAGGACTGCACCGTAATGAAGGGAGGATGGATGGGGTCGTGTTTCCTGAAATTTTAGCTAAGAACCACCTGCCCTCAGTAAGGGTACGTTCCCACGGTCAGAAACCGCTGTGGGTTGGACACTGCATACATCAGCAGCATCCAACCCACAGCGGCCAGGTGTTATAGCATAGGGGATGGAGACGCACATGCGGCACGTCTTTCCAGACAGCAGCATGTCTATCTTGCAGAGACGTGAGCCTCCGCAAGATAAATAGCACCAGTGCAATGGATTGGATGCAGTGAATCCGCACGGTGCAGTGACCACTTGTGGAATCACCTGCGTTCAATAGCCGGCAGCGGACATGTGCTGCATCCAAAGCGCTGCCTGTTCCTGAACCTCTATAACGATGAACTCCGGCACTCAAAGAAATAATTCATATAATTCTTTTATTTGAAAAACAAAATTTTTCCAAAATCAGCAAACTTCATACGATGCCATTGAAAATGTAGACATATTGATTTGGTTTCACAGACTATATATATACAACGTTTCGGCTATTTGCCTTTATCAAGTTAAGTCTGTATTTCCTGAACCTCTGCACGTACCCTTAGAGCATGGAAGATGGGTCCTGGCTGGGTCTTCCAGCATGACAATGACCTGAAACACACAGCCAGGACAACTAAGGCTCTGTAAGAAGCATTTCAAGGTCCTGGAGTTGATAGGATGGATCAGATAATCTTCCACTGCAACAGAATGATGCATTTTAGCAAACAGATGCACGGACTGAACCGCAGATTCAATTGTACCTGGACTTTGTTGTTTCTCAGCCATGATCCCATGGATTTTTCTTCATCAGAATGGACCAGTAACAGTAAGTGGCCCAATGTATTCTCAGAGATGGTGTTCAGTGTGGCCAATGGCTTTGTCACATCCAAGCGGACCAGGATATCTGCTTGAATGATGCAGTCCTTTATTCAAAACAATTAAGAAAGTCCCCAACGTACGTTTGCATGTTTTTCACTTGCTTTCTCAAGGGGATTCGGGGACTTTCTTGGTAAGAATCCTGGCTTCTTTGACAGCTGCATTATAATGGAACGAGCACCGGTGTCCGCACACATCGGCTCCCATTGGCTTTGTGACAGCCAGGTTCTGCTTCAGGCCCCATCACCGCCATCTTGGTCCTCCTCTGAAGCCCATCTGTATGTTGGGCTCCACAGAAGACAGATTTTTCCTATAAACTCTGCAATACTCTGGCGCTGCTGCATGTAGTATGAATGATCGAGTGATCGCAGGTTCACGTCAGCTAAGAGACTAAGAAATGATGTAAAAAATATAGAAAAAAACATAGCAGTAGAGAATGTAGAACACGGGGAGAAAAGCTGAACTTGACAGGCCGGAGTCTTTTATTCAACTTATGTAACTATGTAAAACTATATAAAAGTTCAAATCACCCTCCTTTGTCCTCATTAAAAATAAAAGTCTGATCTATTAAAATATGGAATTAATAAACCTGATCGGAAAATGACATGAAGAGAAAAAAAAAATGAGAATGTTGAATTTTGTTTTTTGTATCGTCATCGCCCTAAAAAATGTAATAATAAGGAATGAAGCCTGATATATACACAAACATGGTATCAATAAAACATCATGTCACCGCACAAAAAACAAGCCCTCAATCAGCGCAACAATAGAAAAATCTAAATGTTACGGGTTGTGGAAAAGGGCGAAACAAAGCAAAAACATTTATTTTCAATCTTGAATTATTTTCACCCCTTAAATAGAAAAAATATCGCTGCCCGCTTGGTTGGCCGCGACCGGACTGACGTGGACAATCAGGTTTCCAGATGATTTTTACTGCACAATGGACAAATCAGCCTCCTCTCAAAATGACAGAATTACATTTTTTTCAATATTTCATAACAATTAGAATGTTGTTTTTTTTTTCTGTATCTGGCCTCCTTCAGTTCCTCTGCTTACAGTATTGAAGCGTGCACGGTCCAGGCTATCGGCACAACATGCGCCCTACTTACACCTACCAAGCCAATCGGAGGCAGAGGAGCGGTGCACTCCGGAATACAGAACATGAGAGCCCGTCTCAGGAGATCAAGTTCTCCTCAATACCTGGGCACCAAAAAATTCAGCATTTCATCAATATTCCTCATCGTTGTCCTGAAGATGGATCCTGGGTATGAGTAGATGAGTCGGATCGGTAATGGGTGAGACCTCTCTATCTCTGTGTCACATTCCCCAGCTCAGTCCGCCAAGTGCTAAAGTGTAGAGTAGCAGAGGATGAGCTCCCATTGTCACAGTATTGTCACACAGACATCACTAAAGTAGCATCAATTTCCACAGAGTAGAAATAGGCCTCTGACACATCTTCTACTACATGAGACACACCAGATGGAGACCCAACTTGGAGTCTCCACAATTCAAAAAATTGTTTGTAACATCAGCACCAGTGGCGTCATAGAGACAGCCAACTTCTTCTGTACATGAAATCTACAGAGAAACCATCCACTCAGAAGCCACAGCAGAGCGGCCTCTTCACCCGGCCTCCATCCTATAAATGGTCCAAAATGTCGGCACTAAAATATAAAGAAGCTTCCAGCAGACCTGAAATACAGCGGATGCTCCACCCGTTCTACAACCTCGAGTACATGCCAAACCCAGAGGGAGTGAGCCAAGCCGCAAAGGACCTCAACAATATATTCTACGCAATGGCCAGACTGTCAGACCTTAAAAAAGTCGACTACAAGAGACCAAAAGAAACACAGGTCAATGGCTGGTTTGACAGAGAATGTAAAGCTGTACGGAAGACCCTGAGAACAGCCTCCAACAAGAAACACAGAGACCCCAACCACCTGGGTCTGAGGGAAGCCTATGACTCCATACAAAAGCAGTACAAAACCATCCTCAGGAGGAAGAAGCAGAGTTACATCTCTACCAAGCTTAACCAACTCCAAGACGCCCTCCAAGACAACTCCTTCTGGGAACTATGGAACCACATGGGCACCAAAGACAAGAAAAACAACAACCATATCCAAAATGGCAACCTCTGGCTCCAATACTTCAGAGACCTCTATAAAGACATTCCAAAGGAAGGACTAAGCCAAGAACAGGAAAACATAATGGCGAAACTAAAAGCAATGGAGGAAAAAATCAAAAACTTCCAAAACCCGGTGGATACACCTATAACACTACAGGAAGTAACCGAGAGACTCTCCTCCATAAGATGTAGAAAAGCCGGTGGCCTGGATGGAATCCTACCAGAAATGCTGAAGTACAGCCCACCAGAAATACAGGCTGCAATGGTTAAACTCTTCAATATTGTGCTGAGTGCCGGCTACTTCCCTCGTACCTGGAACCAAGGCCTCATCACACCCATCCACAAGAGTGGGGACAGGTATGACCCAGCCAACTACAGAGGCATATGCGTCAGCAGCAACCTGGGAAAACTGTTCAACAGTATCCTGAACAAGAGGATCCTCACCTTCTTCACCGAGCACAACGTCCTCAGCAAGAGCCAAGCAGGGTTCATGCCGAACCATCGCACCACTGACCACATCTATACTCTGCACAGCCTCATTCAGAGACACGTCTACAATACAAAGAATGGGAAGATATATGCCTGCTTTGTGGACTTTAAAAAGGCCTTTGATTCAGTGTGGCACCCGGGCTTATTCCTGAATCTGCTGGAGAGTGGAATAGGAGGAAAGACCTACGATGTCATCAAAAGCTCCTACACCGAGAACCACTGCAGCGTGAGTGTGAACGGCAGAAGAACGGCTTATTTCCAGCAGAGCCGCGGAGTCAGACAAGGCTGCAGCCTAAGTCCAACGCTCTTCAACATCTACATTAACGAGCTGGCTACCGCCCTGGAATCCTCCTCAGCACCAGGACTCACCCTCCACGACGCTCAGGTGAAATTCCTGCTGTATGCAGATGACCTGCTGCTGCTGTCACCAACCGAGAAAGGCCTCCAGGACAACCTGAAAATCCTAGAGAAATTCAGCTCCACCTGGGCCCTACTGGTCAACCTAAAGAAAACCAACACCATGGTGTTCCAGAGGAGAAAGAGAAGATCAGACCAACACCCATCATTTATCCTCAACAACTGCGACCTCACAGGAACGGACAAATATACCTACCTGGGCCTAGAGATTCACCGGTCAGGGAACTTCAAACAAGCCATAGAGACCCTGAAAGACAAGGCCTGCAAAACCTTCTATGCCATCCGAAGGAAACTCTACCATCTGAAGCCACCAGTGAGGGTCTGGCTAAAAATCTTCGACTCCATCATCGCCCCAATCCTCCTGTATGGCAGCGAAGTCTGGGGTCCTCACACCTACCCAGACTGGTCAAAGTGGGATTCCAGCCCAACAGAAATATCCCACCTGGAATTCTGCAAGCATCTTCTCCAGATCCATCGGAGCACCTCCAACAGTGCTTGTCGGGCCGAGCTGGGCAGATTCCCTCTACACCTAACAGTTCTAAAGAGGGCGCTGTCATTCCGGGCTCACCTGCATAGGAGCAATCCAAGCTCCCATCACCATAAAGCCCTGATACATGAAGGTGAAACAGAAAAACCAGAACCCCCGGAACAGCCCAGCCAAACCCAACCGGACCAGAACACCAATCACAACAACCTGACAAAAGCCGGAATTAGGAAGATGGCAGACGAAGGCCAGGAGAGGTATGTCAGTGACTGGAAGAATGATATCATCAGCTCACAGAAACTGACCATGTACCGGAGCCTACAGAGAGACTACAGACTGGCCCCATATCTGGAGAAACTCCCGGACCCCAAAGACCGCCAGATCCTGAGCCGATATAGACTCAGCGCCCACAGTCTGGCCATCGAATGTGGCCGACACAGGCAGAGCTACAAGCCCAGGGAGGAAAGACTGTGCCAACACTGTGATCAGGAGGCCATAGAGGACGAAACCCACTTCCTGCTACACTGCTCCAAATACTCAGCAGTGAGGGACACTCACTTCAGGAGACTCTCACATCTCTTTCCAGACTTCATCACCATGAAGGAGGAAGAGAAAACATATATCCTGCTGGGAGAAGAAGAGAGATAGCAGCGCGGTATGTGAGCGAATGCCATAGACTGCGAGAAAGAGAACTATGATGCCATGGACTATAGCCCCCACAATGGATCTGCCCCATCCACCTCCCCTATGCCATGGACTATAGCCCCCAACCTGGACCTGCCCCATCCACCTCCCCTATGCCATGGACTAGAGCCCCCACCCTTGATCTGCCCCCATCCACCTCCCCTATGCCATGGACTATAGCCCCCACAATGGATCTGCCCCATCCACCTCCCCTATGCCATGGACTAGAGCCCCCACCCTCGATCTGCCCCCATCCACCTCCCCTATGCCATGGACTATAGCCCCCACCCTGGATCTGCCCCATCCACCTCCCCTATGCCATGGACTATAGCCCCCACAATGGATCTGCCCCATCCACCTCCCCGATGCCATGGACTATAGCCCCCACAATGGATCTGCCCCCATCCACCTCCCCTATGCCATGGACTATAGCCCCCACAATGGATCTGCCCCATCCACCTCCCCTATGCCATGGACTATAGCCCCCACAATGGATCTGCCCCATCCACCTCCCCTATGCCATGGACTATAGCCCCCACCCTGGATCTGCCTCATCCACCTCCCCTATGCCATGGACTATAGCCCTCACAATGGATCTGCCCCATCCACCTCCCCTATGCTATGGACTATAGCCCCCACCCTGGATCTGCCCCATCCATCTCCCCTATGCCATGGACTATAGCCCCAGGGTATCTTCCCCATCCACCTTCCCTACAGCTCCTACCCAACATCCCCACAGTCCCTATCCCTATTGCCTTTATACACTTGCTTTGGCAAAACTGATGTGTATTTGGTCCTGCCAATAAAGCTTCTTTGAATCTTGAATCTTGAGACATCACCAGCAGTGGCTCCACCGGCACGTGTAATGGATGATGGAACCACGTGATGAGCTCTACAGTTATCATCACTGGAGGAACACAACAATACTGGAAGGTTCATAGAGTTCACTGACATTGATACGTTTTATATCAACCAGTGAGAAAACAAATAAAAGGAAAGAAACTGGAAACTCAGGAAGCTCTGAGCTTGTGCTGATACATATGCAAATAGTAGTATCTTCAGTGATAAAGTACAAGAGCAAAGTATCAGGTAAATCCCGGATGCATCACACACGGCACAAGATATGGGAGAGAATGTATCCAGTACTGAACGGCAGGAGATGTCTTAATTAGTCCCAAGATCCAGTACTGGACAGCAGGAAACATCTTTATTGGTCCTGGGATCCAGTGCTGGACGGCACTAGACATTTTCATTAATCCCAGGATCCAGTACTGGACAGCAGGAGACATCTTCATTAATCCCAGGATCCAGTACTGAACAACAGCAGACGACTTCATTAGTCCCAAGATCCAGTACTGGACAGCAGGAAACATCTTTATTAATCCCAGGATCCAGTACTGGACAGCAGGAAACATCTTTATTAGTCCTGGGATCCAGTGCTGGATGGCACTAGACATCTTCATTAATCCCAGGATCCAGTACTGGACAGCAGGAGATGTCTTCATAAATCCCAGGATCCAGTACTGGACAGCAGGAGATGTCTTCATTAATCCCAGGATCCAGTACTGGACAGCAGGAGACATCTTCATTAATCCCAGGATCCAGTACTGAACGGCAGGAGACGTCTTCATTAGTCCCAAGATCCAGTACTGGACAGCAGGAAACATCTTTATTAATCCCAGGATCCAGTACTGGACAGCAGGAAACATCTTTATTAGTCCTGGGATCCAGTGCTGGACGGCACTAGACATCTTCATTAATCCCAGGATCCAGTACTGGACAGCTGAAGATGTCTTCATTAATCCCAGGATCCAGTACTGGACAGCAGGAGATGTCTTCATTAATCCCAGGATCCAGTACTGGACAGCAGGAGGCACCTTCATTAATCCCAGGATCCAGTACTGGACAGCAGGAGACATCTTTATTAGTCCCGGGATCCAGTACTGGACAGCAGGAGACATCTTTATTTGTCTTGGGATCCAGTGCTGGACAGCACTAGACATCTTCATTAATCCCAGGATCCAGTACTGGACAGCAGGAGACATTATCATTAATCCCAGGATCCAGTACTGAACGGCAGGAGACGCCTTCATTAGTCCCAAGATCCAGTACTGGACAGCAGGAAACATCTTTATTAATCCCAGGATCCAGTACTGGACAGCAGGAAACATCTTTATTAGTCCTGGGATCCAGTGCTGGACGGCACTAGACATCTTCATTAATCCCAGGATCCAGTACTGGACAGCAGGAGATGTCTTCATTAATCCCAGGATCCAGTACTGGACAGCAGGAGATGTCTTCATTAATCCCAGGATCCAGTACTGGACAGCAGGAGACATCTTCATTAATCCCAGGATCCAGTACTGGACAGTAGGAGATGTCTTCATTAATCCCAGGATCCAGTACTGGACAGCAGGAGACGTCTTCATTAATCCCAGGATCAAGTACTGGACAGCAGGAGACATCTTCATTAATCCCAGGATCCAGTACTGGACAGCAGGAGACATCTTCATTAATCCCAGGATCCAGTACTGGACAGCAGGAGACATCTTTATTAGTCCCGGGATCCAGTACTGGACAGCAGGAGACATCTTTATTTGTCCTGGGATCCAGTACAGGACGGCAGGAGATGTCTTCATTAATCCCGGGATCCAGTACTGGACAGCAGGAGACATCTTCATTAGTCCTGGGATCCAGTATTGGACGGCAGGAGACATCTTTATTAGTCCCGGGATCCAGTATTGTATGGCAGGAGACATCTTTATTAGACCCAGGATCTAGTACTGGATGGCAGGAGACATCTTTATTTGTCCTGGGATCCAGTACAAGTTGTCAGGAGACGTCTTTATTAGAGATAAACAACACCTTAAGGGGTGACAAAAACGTTCCCAAAAAGCTTAAATTACGGGCAGACACTATGAAAAGTTGCATCAATTGACCCACAGTAGACATTTGCAGCAGTCAGTCATGGGCTATGCATTTACTCAAGTGGTTAAGGGAGCGGTGTAAGCCTTCTTATCTGGAAACCCTGATGCCTCATGCTACACCTCCAACTTTTTATTTATTTTATTGCAGCCACACTCAGATGGCACAATCTTATAGATATATACATCTCAGTAACAGTACGGGGCGTCATATATATACATGCACAATTGTAAACTGAAGAAGGCACAGAGATTAAGAGAGAATCCCACAACCCTCCTACACTGACACAGGACAGTGGCTGGCACAAAGTGAAAGCAGCACATTGCCTGGTGAGAGGTAAAGGCAATGTAGTGCCTGGCACAGTGTAGAGGGCAAGGCTGAGACTAACAAAGGGTGGAGACAGTGCAGTGACTGGTATATGATGGAGGCAGTGCAGTGACTGGTATATGGTGGAGGCAATACAGTGATTGGTATATGGTGGACGCAGTGATGTGACTTGCAGCATGCCCAATAGTCAGTACATGAGCAGGCAGCCTTTCTGGCGAATAATTATCCTAGGTGCAGTTCCCTGACTAACATGAGGGTAAGGGGGCACCAGAGAGCTGCAAGCTCCAAACCAGAACTTGGAAGTGGGATATAAATAAATCCCTGAAGAAAGAACTGGGCCAACCAAACACCCCCGGTTCATGACATAGAGGTAGGACAGTGACTGGTATATGGTGGAGGCAGTGCAGTGATTTGCACAATTGAAGTATAGCAATAATTGGCAAAGGCCAGAGGCAGTGCAGTGTAGTAACCGGGTCAGAGCAGATGTTCTGCAGTGATAGGCAGACAGTGTAGTGATCAGTAAGTGGCGTAGGTATTGCAGTGCCTGGCACAGTGGCTCGGAGGATTCAGATAGAGTCAGTGTCTATCACATCATAGATAACGGGTGTCCCTGTAATACTCACCATCGGCATCAGGTAACGTGCATGGTTCACTGCAGCCATTGTGTTCTCTTGGACTACCTATTGATTATATGTAATGGCCATATTGCCCTATATCCATATGTGAGGCCACCGCTAGTATATTGTAATTGTGCACGCAAGTAATCACCTGTATGCTATTATTTTGTTTTGGGGATACACCCTACCTTGGGCTTTGCATGGTGCTGGTGACATCCCTTGTCATCTTTTTTAGCCCTGTTGTGTACTGTTTGGCTTTTTATCACGTCTATTATAATAAAATGATTGTTTTTTGGACTTTATGACTGCTTGGTGCTTCTTTCTTGATTGGTCTAATCATATGTTGCAATTGTCCATACGCCCATGCATAGGTGGTGGTGTGATACATGGGGATGTAATAGTAGGGATATATATATACAGTAAACTCTGTTGATGCCTTTGTCCAAAAAGCTCTACTTTTGTCCAGAGAACATTCTTCCAAAACGTTTTAGGCTTTTTCAGGTAAGTTTTGGCAAACTCCAGCCTGACTTTTTTATGTCTCGGGGTAAGATTGAGTTTACAGGAGAAAAAAAAAGAGGCATTCAAAGAAAAGAACACGGTCCCTACAGTCAAACATGGCGGAGGTTCCCTGCTGTTTTGGGGTTGCTTTGCTGCCTCTGGCAGTGGACTGCTTGACCGTGTGCATGGCATTATGAAGTCTGAAGACTACCAACAAATTTTGCAGCATAATGTAGAGCCCAGTGTGAGAAAGCTGGGTCTCCCTCAGAGGTCATGGGTCTTCCAGCAGGACAATGACCCAAAACACACTTCAAAAGGTTTGAGAGAAAGCACTGGAGACTTCTAAGGTGGCCAGCAATGAGTCCAGACCTGAATCCCATAGATCACCTGTGGAGAGATCTAAAAATGGCAGTTTGGAGAAGGCGCCCTTCAAATATCAGGGACCTGGAGCAGTTTGCCAAAGAAGAATGGTCTAAAATTCCAGCAGAGCATTGTAAGAAACTCATTGATGGTTACCGGAAGCGGTTGGTCGCAGTTATTTTGGCTAAAGGTTGTGCAACCAAGTATTAGGCTGAGGGTGCCAATACTTTTGTCTGGCCCATTTTTGGAGTTTTGTGTGAAATGATCAATGTTTTGCTTCATTCTCTTTTGTGTTTTTTCATTTAAGACAAATTAAATGAAGATAATAATACCAAAGAATTTGTGATTGCAATCATTTTCAGGAAGAAACTGAGTATTATCTGACAGAATTGCAGGGGTGTCAATACTTTTGGCCATGACTGTATACACACATATGTTCAGTGTTTTATACAGTTGATCTCCACCATCGTTAATGCTTATTGGAATTTTGATACACATCATAGATAAGCCTGTATTATGCATAATGACACAGTTCGGTAGATAATCGCGTTTCCACTAAAGCTTTTGTTATTACTTTGGCTAGGATAGTGGTGCTGTATGATGAGCGGGGGGACGTGTTTGATGAAGGGAGGGGTTAGAGGAGTGGCGCATGTTTTTTTTTCCTTTTTTATCTCTTAATTTTATGTGTGTTGATTCCACAGCAAAATCTGTGCACAGTCCGAGCTTTTCACACGTGTATTTTGCAACAGATTTTGTTGAAAATTTGCCACCAAATTAACCCTATAAAAATGCATGAAATCCACACGTAATTCCGCAGAATTCTGTCTGTTGTAGATCTCAATAGAATCATTCACTATTTTATTTTATTGAAAACTGAACAGTATTTTGGGGGGAACTTTCTGCAGCCAGTGTTACCTAAAATACAACACCAACTGAAATTTGCTACAACTAGTCCCTTCTGCATAAGCCTGCAGCTGTTATATGCTCCAGCACGGTTTCCATGTAGAACTATGTGGTTGGGATCATATATAGGTTGTCTCTGGTAAGGCCGCTGACGGCCTTCTTACAACCTACAGGAAGAGTCATGCGGCCGTATAACTTGGACTTGGACTTGCTTGGACTGACCATCATCTCTCCCGACCCAAGCAGGACAGCTACATAGAAATAAATGCTGCCACGTTGGGAGAGTCAATGGCCATTGTGAGCATTGCGATCCTCGTCAGAGCTACCCGGCCGTCTGACTCTTCCCTAGTAGCTGGAGTCCATCTTCCTTTAGCTCTTGCTTCCTTCCTGTTGGGGGTGTACTTTATTTCTGCATTCCGATTAGCTGTGACTGCATTTTCTACTTATTCTTGCTGTGGCCACTTCATCTTTGTTTTGCCTTTATTCTGGGGCTACACAGCCACATTGGCCACGACTCAGGATATTTAGCCAAAGTTTTCTGTGCTGCTGCTACATTGCAGAGTTATAGAAGTGAATAGGGTCATATTGCGGCTCTAGGGTAAGACAACCGCGACAAAAGTCGAAAACAATTCGACATGGTACCCAGAAAAATACAATGTGACCCCGTTCACTTGTATTGTGCTGCAACGTAGCCGTGAGATATAGCCAATATTGGCCTCATGACCCGTGTCGCAGCCAAAGTCACCGTGTAGCCCCAGCCTCACCCTTTCTCTACCTTTCTTCTAACTTTGGGCTGTGACTGCTCTGACTTTGTTTCTCTGCTGCCTTTTTTTACCTCTAATCAGTGGCCACCCTGCTTCCTTCTCTCTTCCTCAGCTCCATTGAGCTCCTGGGTTTTACCGATTAGCCGCCAACTAAGTTTTGTAAAATTCACTTTGCCTTGAACAGATTCTCGTCTTCAGTTTGCAGGCTTTTCTGCTTCTTCATTTCTTTATTTCTCACTCTGATCTCAGGTTTATGGCTTTCCCGGCCCAATCTCCTTCTTCCCATCGCTTCCCGGGCAATCAGTCATCGTCAGAAAACACTTATAATTCTCATGGTTTAAAAAACAAACTTTCTGTCCACACACTAATAACTTTCTACTGTCTTGGACATAGAGGAAAACATTTTATAAGTCATAAGAATGTTGATTGGTGGAAAGATTTTTATTCTTACAATGTATCTTAGAAGTAAAACACTGAAGCAGCAGCAGATGGGGAGACGTCAGCTTGGAACCCGGAATACTGGTAACTGGGACGAGGGTCCACCGTCTGCTTTTGATTCTTCTTTTAGGAATCTTTTTTTTTTGTTTTAAACATGTTTTCAAAGTAACTTGTTTTCTTCGTCTTCTTTTCTGCCGATTTCTTCTTCGGGTCTTCTCTCAATGCCTTGATTTCCTCCTCTTGTCTAGCTCGATCACATTCCCTCTCCCATTGGTACTGTTGCTGGTGTCTCTTGTATCCCTCCTCCTGTTGCCTCTCTTCTTCCTCCCTCCGTTTCTTCATCTCCTCTTCTTGTTGCTTGAGCTTTTGCACTTCCTGAACTTGTTCTAAGGCCTTCATATTTTCCACTTTTCTCTGCTGTTCCTTGATATCACACTCATGGATGTAGTTAAGCACTAATTTCCTCCTCATCTTCATCTCCTCCGAAGGATCTCGAGGTTGATCCACCCGAAACTGAACATCTCTAACGACTTCACAGAAGAATTTCAGGACTTCTTCATGTTTTCCTCTGGTTTTCATGTGATCTTCTCTGGTGTAATTCTCAAATGAAAAGATTCTGTCAATCCCGAGGTCCCTGAATATTCCTTCTGTTTTAGTTAGAGACCCCGCTGTCTTATGAGTGAGAACGACTATTGGGATGACTCCTGGAAGACAAGAGACACAAGGTAAGAAGAGATCAATAGATTCCACCATTTGTCACACGAGATACTCCAAAGAACCTGGTGTGACATCAGCTAATTCCAAGGTCCCACAACCTGTCCCCAAAATCCCCTAAAATAATTTTGGTTCAGGTACCAGAACAGTATCCGAAATCGAACTTGAACTCGAACCCCGTTCATCTGAATGGGGGGCACAAACATCCATTGTTTGCCATGCTGTCATCTACATGATAGTACGGCAAACATGGGCTCTGATCGGAGATAAGATCGTTACCACCAGTCAGAGAGCTGCAGTTCCCACGGTGTCTGATGGCAGCATGTGAGCCAGCAGTGTACTACTGTCATCCGCATATGCCTGCTGTCGTAGATAGCATCAAGAACAGGTGCCACTGATGGGAGTATTCATCAGCCGGCGCCTGTGCTATAAATAAAGTGGTAATTGATAACCTCAAGCACTCAAATATTGCAATCCATAATAAATTAAATAAAGTATATAAACTTTATTTTGGGAATCCACGTAATGAAAAACAGAAAAAAGTAGCACCAACGTTTCGGCCTTTATGGCCTTTCAAGGGTTTTCTGTAGGTGGGAGATTCGGTGTGTGCGGCGTGTACCCTTCAGGTGTGCTGAGATGTGACACACTTCACCACGCCACACACACCGAATCTCCTACCTACAGAAAACCTTTGATGAAGGCCATAAAGGCACAAACGTTGGGATTACTTTTTTCTGTTTTTCAATGTCGGCTGTGAATTCCCAAAATAAAATGCATATACTTTATTTCATCTATTACGGATTGCAATATTTGAGTGCTTGAGGTTACTGATTACCACTGGACTTATATTTTTTTCTTTGAAGTACCGACCATTATTTTAGGAGTGCAATATAAAACTCTGCCCAAAATATTATGTGCTATAAATAAATAAAAAAAAAAATGATGTGGGCTCCCTCTCTATTTTTGATAACCAGTGCAGGCAAAACCAACAGCTGCAGGCTGCAGTCCCCAGCTGTCAGTTTTATCATTGCTGGTTATAAAGAAAAGTGTGGTCCTATGTCAGTTTTTAAAATTATTTAAATAAAAATTAACCAAACAGCATGGGGTCCACCCCATTTTTCACAACCAGCCAAGCTAAATGAGACAGCCAGGGGCTGGTAATCTCAGACTGGGAAGGGGCCATGGATATTGGTTCTCTCGGCTTAAAAATAGCACCTGCAGTTGCCCCAGAAAAGGTACATCTGTTAGATGCACCAATTCTGGGTCTTTGTCTGACTCTTACCACTTGCCCTGGTGCGGTGGTGTCATGAATATGCACGCCTACACAGCTCTGCTACAGCTCTTTGGCTTTGTACTAGCAGGCTCCAGCCCTGATCCCCCTTGCAGCTTCCCCCCTTCGCAGCAGCATATGTGTGTAAGTCCACTTCTCCCTCTCCCCTGCTGTACAGCTGTAATGTGAAACCAGTGTGCTAGCAGCCTCGCTGGTTAGTTTTATGGCTCTGAACTGGTTGAAAGCAGCCTACAGCCTCATGGTCATCTCTTTGTCTACAACATTGTTCATTTTAAGACCAAATATAATGGCATCGATTAAGTGAGATAGGGGGAATCTTACATTTTTGGAATGTTCATCAGTAGAGCTACACACCAGTGCATTTTCTAATTTCCCGTACCAGCAGAATCCAAGAAATGGATTACTACTTAACCGGGTCATACAGATACTTCATGTTTGGGCTCAAGTTAACACCCAGCTCATGCTTGGAAGAATGGTAGTTCAGTCATCACTATATGAGGTTCAATTCCTGAGCGACGACGGTTATGAGTTTTCAGTGAGCTTGAGTCCCTCTAAGAAAAGAGGAGTGCATTTCATAACTCAGACCACTCAGTGATGTCATGAGCAGAGGGTATAAAATATGGAACCTCATTTTAGGAGGAGTCTTTTTCCCAGGAAGTCAGCAAACAGAAGTTCTGCAATCTGCTCTGATGCATTGGGATGTGTCGCCCTTCCCCCGAAACATGGCCTGCCATTATTTGAGAGGACTGAAAGTGCTTTTCATCTTTAATCCCTTTTATTTTGTATCTCTCTACTCCGGGAGAGTGTAGAGAGCATGCTCAGTGACTTGTGCAGATGTCACTGTCCAGAAGTGGAGCTGTCTGTATCTCCCTAGTCTGGGAGAGTGTAGGGGGCATGCTCAGTGACGTGTGCAGATGTCACTGTCCAGAAGTGGAGCTGTCTGTATCTCCCTACTCTGGGAGAGTGTAGGGGGCATGCTCAGTGACTTGTGCAGATGTCACTGTCCAGAAGTGGAGCTGTCTGTATCTCCCTACTCTGGGAGAGTGTAGGGGGCATGCTCAGTGACTTGTGCAGATGTCACTGTCCAGAAGTGGAGCTGTCTGTATCTCCCTACTCTGGGAGAGTGTAGGGGGCATGCTCAGTGACTTGTGCAGATGTCACTGTCCAGAAGTGGAGCTGTCTGTATCTCACTACTCCGGGAGAGTGTAGAGAGCATGCTCAGTGACTTGTGCAGATGTCACTGTCCAGAAGTGGAGCTGTCTGTATCTCACTACTCCAGGAGAGTGTAGGGGGCATGCTCAGTGACTTGTGCAGATGTCACTGTCCAGAAGTGGAGCTGTCTGTATCTCTCTACTCCAGGAGTGTGTAGGGGGCATGCTCAGTTACGTGTGCAGATGTCACTGTCCAGAAGTGGAGCTGTCTGTATCTCCCTACTCTGGGAGAGTGTAGAGAGCATGCTCAGTGACTCGTGCAGATGTCTCTGTCCAGAAGTGGAGCTGTCTGTATCTCACTACTCCAGGAGAGTGTAGAGAGCATGCTCAGTGACTTGTGCAGATGTCACTGTCCAGAAGTGGAGCTGTCTGTATCTCACTACTCCGGGAGAGTGTAGGGGGCATGCTCAGTGAATTGTGCAGATGTCACTGTCCAGAAGTGGAGCTGTCTATATCTCCCTACTCCGGGAGAGTGTAGGGGGCATGCTCAGTGACTTGTGCAGATGTCACTGTCCAGAAGTGGAGCTGTCTGTATCTCACTACTCCAGGAGAGTGTAGGGGGCATGCTCAGTGACTTGTGCAGATGTCACTGTCCAGAAGTGGAGCTGTCTGTATCTCTCTACTCCGGGAGAGTGTAGGGGGTATGCTCAGTGACTTGTGCAGATGTCACTGTCCAGAAGTGGAGCTGTCTGTATCTCACTACTCCGGGAGAGTGTAGGGGGCATGCTCAGTGACTTGTGCAGATGTCTCTGTCCAGAAGTGGAGCTGTCTGTATCTCACTACTCCAGGAGAGTGTAGAGAGCATGCTCAGTGACTTGTGCAGATGTCACTGTCCAGAAGTGGAGCTGTCTGTATCTCACTACTCCGGGAGAGTGTAGAGAGCATGCTCAGTGACTTGTGCAGATGTCACTGTCCAGAAGTGGAACTGTCTGTATCTCACTACTCCGGGAGAGTGTAGGGGGCATGCTCAGTGACTTGTGCAGATGTCACTGTCCAGAAGTGGAGCTGTCTGTATCTCACTACTCCAGGAGAGTGTAGGGGGCATGCTCAGTGACCTGTGCAGATGTCACTGTCCAGAAGTGGAGCTGTCTGTATCTCACTACTCCGGGAGAGAGTAGGGGGCATGCTCAGTGACTTGTGCAGATGTCACTGTCCAGAAGTGGAGCTGTCTGTATCTCTCTACTCCGGGAGAGTGTAGGGGGCATGCTCAGTGACTTGTGCAGATGTCACTGTCCAGAAGTGGAGCTGTCTGTATCTCACTACTCCGGGAGAGTGTAGGGGGCATGCTCAGTTACTTGTGCAGATGTCACTGTCCAGAAGTGGAGCTGTCTGTATCTCACTACTCCGGGAGAGTGTAGGGGGCATGCTCAGTGAATTGTGCAGATGTCACTGTCCAGAAGTGGAGCTGTCTATATCTCCTTACTCCGGGAGAGTGTAGGGGGCATGCTCAGTGACTTGTGCAGATGTCACTGTCCAGAAGTGGAGCTGTCTGTATCTGACTACTCCAGGAGAGTGTAGAGAGCATGCTCAGTGACTTGTGCAGATGTCACTGTCCAGAAGTGGAGCTGTCTGTATCTCTCTACTCCGGGAGAGTGTAGGGGGCATGCTCAGTGACTTGTGCAGATGTCACTGTCCAGAAGTGGAGCTGTATGTATCTCACTACTCCAGGAGAGTGTAGGGGGCATGCTCAGTGACTTGTGCAGATGTCACTGTCCAGAAGTGGAGCTGTCTGTATCTCACTACTCCAGGAGAGTGTAGGGGGCATGCTCAGTGACTTGTGCAGATGTCACTGTCCAGAAGTGGAGCTGTCTGTATCTCACTACTCCAGGAGAGTGTAGAGAGCATGCTCAGTGACTTGTGCAGATGTCACTGTCCAGAAGTGGAGCTGTCTGTATCTCACTACTCCGGGAGAGTGTAGAGAGCATGCTCAGTGACTTGTGCAGATGTCACTGTCCAGAAGTGGAACTGTCTGTATCTCACTACTCCGGGAGAGTGTAGGGGGCATGCTCAGTGACTTGTGCAGATGTCACTGTCCAGAAGTGGAGCTGTCTGTATCTCTCTACTCCGGGAGAGTGTAGAGAGCATGCTCAGTGACTTGTGCAGATGTCACTGTCCAGAAGTGGAGCTGTCTGTATCTCACTACTCCAGGAGAGTGTAGGGGGCATGCTCAGTGACTTGTGCAGATGTCACTGTCCAGAAGTGGAGCTGTCTGTATCTCACTACTCCAGGAGAGTGTGGGGGGCATGCTCAGTGACTTGTGCAGATGTCTCTGTCCAGAAGTGGAGCTGTCTGTATCTCACTACTCCAGGAGAGTGTAGAGGGCATGCTCAGTGACTTGTGCAGATGTCACTGTCCAGAAGTGGAGCTGTCTGTATCTCACTACTCCAGGAGAGTGTAGAGAGCATGCTCAGTGACTTGTGCAGATGTCACTGTCCAGAAGTGGAGCTGTCTGTATCTCACTACTCCAGGAGAGTGTGGGGGGCATGCTCAGTGACTTGTGCAGATGTCTCTGTCCAGAAGTGGAGCTGTCTGTATCTCACTACTCCAGGAGAGTGTAGGGGGCATGCTCAGTGACTTGTGCAGATGACACTGTCCAGAAGTGGAGCTGTCTGTATCTCACTACTCCGGGAGAGTGTAGGGGGCATGCTCAGTGACTTGTGCAGATGTGACTGTCCAGAAGTGGAGCTGTCTGTATCTCTCTACTCCGGGAGAGTGTAGAGAGCATGCTCAGTGACTTGTGCAGATGTCACTGTCCAGACGTGGAGCTGTCTGTATCTCCCTACTCCGGGAGAGTGTAGGGGGCATGCTCAGTGGCTTGTGCAGATGTCACTGTCCAGAAGTGGAGCTGTCTGTATCTCACTACTCCAGGAGAGTGTAGAGAGCATGCTCAGTGACTTGTGCAGATGTGACTGTCCAGAAGTGGAGCTGTCTGTATCTCACTACTTTGGGAGAGTGTAGGGAGCATGCTCAGTGACTTGTGCAGATGTCACTGTCCAGAAGTGGAACTGTCTGTATCTCACTACTCCGGGAGAATGTAGGGGGCATGCTCAGTGACCTGTGCAGATGTCACTGTCCAGAAGTGGAGCTGTCTGTATCTCACTACTCCAGGAGAGTGTAGGGGGCATGCTCAGTGACCTGTGCAGATGTCACTGTCCAGAAGTGGAGCTGTCTGTATCTCTCTACTCCGGGAGAGTGTAGAGAGCATGCTCAGTGACTTGTGCAGATGTCACTGTCCAGACGTGGAGCTGTCTGTATCTCCCTACTCCGGGAGAGTGTAGGGGGCATGCTCAGTGACTTGTGCAGATGTCACTGTCCAGAAGTGGAGCTGTCTGTATCTCACTACTCCAGGAGAGTGTAGAGAGCATGCTCAGTGACTTGTGCAGATGTCACTGTCCAGAAGTGGAGCTGTCTGTATCTCACTACTCCGGGAGAGTGTAGAGAGCATGCTCAGTGACTTGTGCAGATGTCACTGTCCAGAAGTGGAGCTGTCTGTATCTCACTACTCCAGGAGAGTGTAGGGGGCATGCTCAGTGACTTGTGCAGATGTCACTGTCCAGAAGTGGAACTGTCTGTATCTCACTACTCTGGGAGAGTGTAGGGGGCATGCTCAGTGACTTGTGCAGATGTCACTGTCCAGAAGTGGAGCTGTCTGTATCTCCCTACTCTGGGAGAGTGTAGGGGGCATGCTCAGTGACGTGTGCAGATGTCACTGTCCAGAAGTGGAGCTGTCTGTATCTCCCTACTCTGGGAGAGTGTAGGGGGCATGCTCAGTGACGTGTGCAGCTGTCACTGTCCAGAAGTGGAGCTGTCTGTATCTCCCTACTCCGGGAGAGTGTAGAGGGCATGCTCAGTGACTTGTGCAGATTTCACTGTCCAGAAGTGGAGCTGTCTGTATCTCACTACTCCGGGAGAGTGTAGGGGGCATGCTCAGTGACTTGTACAGATGTCACTGTCCAGAAGTGGAGCTGTCTGTATCTCTCTACTCCGGGAGAGTGTAGAGAGCATGCTCAGTGACTTGTGCAGATGTCACTGTCCAGACGTGGAGCTGTCTGTATCTCACTACTCCGGGAGAGTGTAGAGAGCATGCTCAGTGACTTGTGCAGATGTCACTGTCCAGACGTGGAGCTGTCTGTATCTCAGTACTCCGGGAGAGTGTAGGGGGCATGCTCAGTGACCTGTGCAGATGTCACTGTCCAGACGTGGAGCTGTCTGTATCTCAGTACTCCGGGAGAGTGTAGGGGGCATGCTCAGTGACTTGTGCAGATGTCACTGTCCAGAAGTGGAGCTGTCTGTATCTCACTACTCCGGGAGAGTGTAGGGGGCATGCTCAGTGACGTGTGCAGATGTCTCTGTCCAGAAGTGGAGCTGTCTGTATCTCAATACTCCGGGAGAGTGTAGGGGGCATGCTCAGTGACTTATGCACATGTCACTGTCCAGAAGTGAAGCTGTCTGTATCTCACTACTCCAGGAGAGTGTAGGGGGCATGCTCAGTGACTTGTGCAGATGTCACTGTCCAGAAGTGGAGCTGTCTGTATCTCACTACTCCAGGAGAGTGTAGGGGGCATGCTCAGTGACTTGTGCAGATGTCACTGTCCAGAAGTGGAGCTGTCTGTATCTCACTACTCCGGGAGAGTGTAGGGGGCATGCTCAGTGACTTGTGCAGATGTCACTGTCCAGAAGTGGAGCTGTCTGTATCTGACTACTCCAGGAGAGTGTAGGGGGCATGCTCAGTGACTTGTGCAGATGTCACTGTCCAGAAGTGGAGCTGTCTGTATCTCACTACTCCAGGAGAGTGTAGGGGGCATGCTCAGTGACTTGTGCAGATGTCACTGTCCAGAAGTGGAGCTGTCTGTATCTCACTACTCCGGGAGAGTGTAGGGGGCATGCTCAGTGACTTGTGCAGATGTCTCTGTCCAGAAGTGGAGCTGTCTGTATCTCACAACTCCGGGAGAGTGTAGGGGGCATGCTCAGTGACTTGTGCAGATGTCACTGTCCAGAAGTGGAGCTGTCTGTATCTCACTACTCCAGGAGAGTGTAGGGGGCATGCTCAGTGACTTGTGCAGATGTCACTGTCCAGAAATGGAGCTGTCTGTATCTGACTACTCTGGGAGAGTGTAGGGGGCATGCTCAGTGACTTGTGCAGATGTCACTGTCCAGAAGTGGAGCTGTCTGTATCTGACTACTCCGGGAGAGTGTAGGGGGCATGCTCAGTGACTTGTGCAGATGTCACTGTCCAGAAGTGGAGCTGTCTGTATCTCACTACTCTGGGAGAGTGTAGAGAGCATGCTCAGTGACTTGTGCAGATGTCACTGTCCAGAAGTGGAGCTGTCTGTATCTCACTACTCCGGGAAAGTGTAGGGGGCATGCTCAGTGACTTGTGCAGATGTCTCTGTCCAGAAGTGGAGCTGTCTGTATCTCACTACTCCGGGAGAGTGTAGAGGGCATGCTCAGTGACTTGTGCAGATGTCTCTGTCCAGAAGTGGAGCTGTCTGTATCTCACTACTCCGGGAGAGTGTAGGGGGCATGCTCAGTGACCTGTGCAGATGTCACTGTCCAGAAGTGGAGCTGTCTGTATCTCACTACTCCAGGAGAGTGTAGGGGGCATGCTCAGTGACTTGTGCAGATGTCACTGTCCAGAAGTGGAGCTGTCTGTATCTCACTACTCCGGGAAAGTGTAGGGGGCATGCTCAGTGACTTGTGCAGATGTCTCTGTCCAGAAGTGGAGCTGTCTGTATCTCACTACTCCGGGAGAGTGTAGAGGGCATGCTCAGTGACTTGTGCAGATGTCACTGTCCAGAAGTGGAGCTGTCTGTATCTCACTACTCCAGGAGAGTGTAGGGGGCATGCTCAGTGACTTGTGCAGATGTCACTGTCCAGAAGTGGAGCTGTCTGTATCTCACTACTCCGGGAGAGTGTAGGGGGCATGCTCAGTGACTTGTGCAGATGTCTCTGTCCAGAAGTGGAGCTGTCTGTATCTCACAACTCCGGGAGAGTGTAGGGGGCATGCTCAGTGACTTGTGCAGATGTCACTGTCCAGAAGTGGAGCTGTCTGTATCTCACTACTCCAGGAGAGTGTAGGGGGCATGCTCAGTGACTTGTGCAGATGTCCCTGTCCAGAAATGGAGCTGTCTGTATCTGACTACTCTGGGAGAGTGTAGGGGACATGCTCAGTGACTTGTGCAGATGTCACTGTCCAGAAGTGGAGCTGTCTGTATCTGACTACTCCGGGAGAGTGTAGGGGGCATGCTCAGTGACTTGTGCAGATGTCACTGTCCAGAAGTGGAGCTGTCTGTATCTCACTACTCTGGGAGAGTGTAGAGAGCATGCTCAGTGACTTGTGCAGATGTCACTGTCCAGAAGTGGAGCTGTCTGTATGTCACTACTCCGGGAAAGTGTAGGGGGCATGCTCAGTGACTTGTGCAGATGTCTCTGTCCAGAAGTGGAGCTGTCTGTATCTCACTACTCCGGGAGAGTGTAGAGGGCATGCTCAGTGACTTGTGCAGATGTCTCTGTCCAGAAGTGGAGCTGTCTGTATCTCACTACTCCGGGAGAGTGTAGGGGGCATGCTCAGTGACTTGTGCAGATGTCACTGTCCAGAAGTGGAGCTGTCTGTATCTCACTACTCCAGGAGAGTGTAGGGGGCATGCTCAGTGACTTGTGCAGATGTCAATGTCCAGAAGTGGAGCTGTCTGTATCTCACTACTCCAGGAGAGTGTAGAGAGCATGCTCAGTGACTTGTGCAGATGTCACTGTCCAGAAGTGGAGCTGTCTGTATCTCACTACTCCGGGAAAGTGTAGGGGGCATGCTCAGTGACTTGTGCAGATGTCACTGTCCAGAAGTGGAGCTGTCTGTATCTCACTACTCCGGGAAAGTGTAGGGGGCATGCTCAGTGACTTGTGCAGATGTCTCTGTCCAGAAGTGGAGCTGTCTGTATCTCACTACTCCGGGAGAGTGTAGAGGGCATGCTCAGTGACTTGTGCAGATGTCTCTGTCCAGAAGTGGAGCTGTCTGTATCTCACTACGCCGGGAGAGTGTAGGGGGCATGCTCAGTGACTTGTGCAGATGTCACTGTCCAGAAGTGGAGCTGTCTGTATCTCACTACTCCGGGAGAGTGTAGAGAGCATGCTCAGTGACTTGTGCAGATGTCACTGTCCAGAAGTGGAGCTGTCTGTATCTCACTACTCTGGGAGAGTGTAGGGGGCATGCTCAGTGACTTGTGCAGATGTCACTGTCCAGAAGTGGAGCTGTCTGTATCTCACTACTCCAGGAGAGTGTAGGGGGCATGCTCAGTGACTTGTGCAGATGTCACTGTCCAGAAGTGGAGCTGTCTGTATCTCACTACTCCGGGAGAGTGTAGAGAGCATGCTCAGTGACTTGTGCAGATGTCACTGTCCAGAAGTGGAGCTGTCTGTATCTCACAACTCCGGGAGAGTGTAGGGGGCATGCTCAGTGACTTGTGCAGATGTCACTGTCCAGAAGTGGAGCTGTCTGTATCTCACTACTCCAGGAGAGTGTAGGGGGCATGCTCAGTGACTTGTGCAGATGTCCCTGTCCAGAAATGGAGCTGTCTGTATCTGACTACTCTGGGAGAGTGTAGGGGACATGCTCAGTGACTTGTGCAGATGTCACTGTCCAGAAGTGGAGCTGTCTGTATCTGACTACTCCGGGAGAGTGTAGGGGGCATGCTCAGTGACTTGTGCAGATGTCACTGTCCAGAAGTGGAGCTGTCTGTATCTCACTACTCTGGGAGAGTGTAGAGAGCATGCTCAGTGACTTGTGCAGATGTCACTGTCCAGAAGTGGAGCTGTCTGTATGTCACTACTCCGGGAAAGTGTAGGGGGCATGCTCAGTGACTTGTGCAGATGTCTCTGTCCAGAAGTGGAGCTGTCTGTATCTCACTACTCCGGGAGAGTGTAGAGGGCATGCTCAGTGACTTGTGCAGATGTCTCTGTCCAGAAGTGGAGCTGTCTGTATCTCACTACTCCGGGAGAGTGTAGGGGGCATGCTCAGTGACTTGTGCAGATGTCACTGTCCAGAAGTGGAGCTGTCTGTATCTCACTACTCCAGGAGAGTGTAGGGGGCATGCTCAGTGACTTGTGCAGATGTCAATGTCCAGAAGTGGAGCTGTCTGTATCTCACTACTCCAGGAGAGTGTAGAGAGCATGCTCAGTGACTTGTGCAGATGTCACTGTCCAGAAGTGGAGCTGTCTGTATCTCACTACTCCGGGAAAGTGTAGGGGGCATGCTCAGTGACTTGTGCAGATGTCACTGTCCAGAAGTGGAGCTGTCTGTATCTCACTACTCCGGGAAAGTGTAGGGGGCATGCTCAGTGACTTGTGCAGATGTCTCTGTCCAGAAGTGGAGCTGTCTGTATCTCACTACTCCGGGAGAGTGTAGAGGGCATGCTCAGTGACTTGTGCAGATGTCTCTGTCCAGAAGTGGAGCTGTCTGTATCTCACTACGCCGGGAGAGTGTAGGGGGCATGCTCAGTGACTTGTGCAGATGTCACTGTCCAGAAGTGGAGCTGTCTGTATCTCACTACTCCGGGAGAGTGTAGAGAGCATGCTCAGTGACTTGTGCAGATGTCACTGTCCAGAAGTGGAGCTGTCTGTATCTCACTACTCTGGGAGAGTGTAGGGGGCATGCTCAGTGACTTGTGCAGATGTCACTGTCCAGAAGTGGAGCTGTCTGTATCTCACTACTCCAGGAGAGTGTAGGGGGCATGCTCAGTGACTTGTGCAGATGTCACTGTCCAGAAGTGGAGCTGTCTGTATCTCACTACTCCGGGAGAGTGTAGAGAGCATGCTCAGTGACTTGTGCAGATGTCACTGTCCAGAAGTGGAGCTGTCTGTATCTCACTACTCCGGGAGAGTGTAGAGAGCATGCTCAGTGACTTGTGCAGATGTCTCTGTCCAGAAGTGGAGCTGTCTGTATCTCACTACTCCGGGAGAGTGTAGAGAGCATGCTCAGTGACTTGTGCAGATGTCACTGTCCAGAAGTGGAGCTGTCTGTATCTCACTACTCCGGGAGAGTGTAGAGAACATGCTCAGTGACTTGTGCAGATGTCACTGTCCAGAAGTGGAGCTGTCTGTATCTCACTACTCCAGGAGAGTGTAGAGAGCATGCTCAGTGACTTGTGCAGATGTCACTGTCCAGAAGTGAAGCTGTCTGTATCTCACTACTCCGGGAGAGTGTAGGGGGCATGCTCAGTGACTTGTGCAGATGTCACTGTCCAGAAGTGGAGCTGTCTGTATCTCACTACTCCAGGAGAGTGTAGGGGGCATGCTCAGTGACTTGTGCAGATGTCACTGTCCAGAAGTGGAGCTGTCTGTATCTCCCTACTCCGGGAGAGTGTAGAAGGCATGCTCAGTGACCTGTGCAGATGTCACTGTCCAGAAGTGGAGCTGTCTGTATCTCACTACTCCAGGAGAGTGTAGAGAGCATGCTCAGTGACTTGTGCAGATTTCACTGTCCAGAAGTGGAGCTGTCTGTATCTCACTACTCCGGGAGAGTGTAGGGGCATGCTCAGTGACTTGTGCAGATGTCACTGTCCAGAAGTGGAGCTGTCTGTATCTCTCTACTCCGGGAGAGTGTAGAGAGCATGCTCAGTGATTTGTGCAGATGTCACTGTCCAGACGTGGAGCTGTCTGTATCTCACTACTCCGGGAGAGTGTAGAGAGCATGCTCAGTGACTTGTGCAGATGTCACTGTCCAGACGTGGAGCTGTCTGTATCTCAGTACTCCGGGAGAGTGTAGGGGGCATGCTCAGTGACCTGTGCAGATGTCACTGTCCAGACGTGGAGCTGTCTGTATCTCACTACTCCAGGAGAGTGTAGGGGGCATGCTCAGTGACTTGTGCAGATGTCACTGTCCAGAAGTGGAGCTGTCTGTATCTCACTACTCCGGGAGAGTGTAGGGGGCATGCTCAGTGACGTGTGCAGATGTCTCTGTCCAGAAGTGGAGCTGTCTGTATCTCAATACTCCGGGAGAGTGTAGGGGGCATGCTCAGTGACTTATGCACATGTCACTGTCTAGAAGTGAAGCTGTCTGTATCTCACTACTCCGGGAGAGTGTAGGGGGCATGCTCAGTGACTTGTGCAGATGTCACTGTCCAGAAGTGGAGCTGTCTGTATCTCACTACTCCGGGAGAGTGTAGGGGGCATGCTCAGTGACGTGTGCAGATGTCTCTGTCCAGAAGTGGAGCTGTCTGTATCTCAATACTCCGGGAGAGTGTAGGGGGCATGCTCAGTGACTTATGCACATGTCACTGTCCAGAAGTGAAGCTGTCTGTATCTCACTACTCCAGGAGAGTGTAGGGGGCATGCTCAGTGACTTGTGCAGATGTCACTGTCCAGAAGTGGAGCTGTCTGTATCTCACTACTCCAGGAGAGTGTAGGGGGCATGCTCAGTGACTTGTGCAGATGTCACTGTCCAGAAGTGGAGCTGTCTGTATCTCACTACTCCGGGAGAGTGTAGGGGGCATGCTCAGTGACTTGTGCAGATGTCACTGTCCAGAAGTGGAGCTGTCTGTATCTGACTACTCCAGGAGAGTGTAGGGGGCATGCTCAGTGACTTGTGCAGATGTCTCTGTCCAGAAGTGGAGCTGTCTGTATCTCACAACTCCGGGAGAGTGTAGGGGGCATGCTCAGTGACTTGTGCAGAGGTCACTGTCCAGAAGTGGAGCTGTCTGTATCTCACTACTCCAGGAGAGTGTAGGGGGCATGCTCAGAGACTTGTGCAGATGTCACTGTCCAGAAATGGAGCTGTCTGTATCTGACTACTCTGGGAGAGTGTAGGGGGCATGCTCAGTGACTTGTGCAGATGTCACTGTCCAGAAGTGGAGCTGTCTGTATCTGACTACTCCGGGAGAGTGTAGGGGGCATGCTCAGTGACTTGTGCAGATGTCACTGTCCAGAAGTGGAGCTGTCTGTATCTCACTACTCTGGGAGAGTGTAGAGAGCATGCTCAGTGACTTGTGCAGATGTCACTGTCCAGAAGTGGAGCTGTCTGTATCTCACTACTCCGGGAAAGTGTAGGGGGCATGCTCAGTGACTTGTGCAGATGTCTCTGTCCAGAAGTGGAGCTGTCTGTATCTCACTACTCCGGGAGAGTGTAGAGGGCATGCTCAGTGACTTGTGCAGATGTCTCTGTCCAGAAGTGGAGCTGTCTGTATCTCACTACTCCGGGAGAGTGTAGGGGGCATGCTCAGTGACTTGTGCAGATGTCACTGTCCAGAAGTGGAGCTGTCTGTATCTCACTACTCCAGGAGAGTGTAGGGGGCATGCTCAGTGACTTGTGCAGATGTCACTGTCCAGAAGTGGAGCTGTCTGTATCTCACTACTCCGGGAAAGTGTAGGGGGCATGCTCAGTGACTTGTGCAGATGTCTCTGTCCAGAAGTGGAGCTGTCTGTATCTCACTACTCCGGGAGAGTGTAGAGGGCATGCTCAGTGACTTGTGCAGATGTCACTGTCCAGAAGTGGAGCTGTCTGTATCTCACTACTCCAGGAGAGTGTAGGGGGCATGCTCAGTGACTTGTGCAGATGTCACTGTCCAGAAGTGGAGCTGTCTGTATCTCACTACTCCGGGAGAGTGTAGAGAACATGCTCAGTGACTTGTGCAGATGTCTCTGTCCAGAAGTGGAGCTGTCTGTATCTCACAACTCCGGGAGAGTGTAGGGGGCATGCTCAGTGACTTGTGCAGATGTCTCTGTCCAGAAGTGGAGCTGTCTGTATCTCACAACTCCGGGAGAGTGTAGGGGGCATGCTCAGTGACTTGTGCAGATGTCACTGTCCAGAAGTGGAGCTGTCTGTATCTCACTACTCCAGGAGAGTGTAGAGAGCATGCTCAGTGACTTGTGCAGATGTCACTGTCCAGAAGTGGAGCTGTCTGTATCTCACTACTCCGGGAAAGTGTAGGGGGCATGCTCAGTGACTTGTGCAGATGTCACTGTCCAGAAGTGGAGCTGTCTGTATCTCACTACTCCGGGAAAGTGTAGGGGGCATGCTCAGTGACTTGTGCAGATGTCTCTGTCCAGAAGTGGAGCTGTCTGTATCTCACTACTCCGGGAGAGTGTAGAGGGCATGCTCAGTGACTTGTGCAGATGTCTCTGTCCAGAAGTGGAGCTGTCTGTATCTCACTACTCCGGGAGAGTGTAGGGGGCATGCTCAGTGACTTGTGCAGATGTCACTGTCCAGAAGTGGAGCTGTCTGTATCTCACTACTCCGGGAGAGTGTAGGGGGCATGCTCAGTGACTTGTGCAGATGTCTCTGTCCAGAAGTGGAGCTGTCTGTATCTCACTACTCCAGGAGAGTGTAGTGGGCATGCTCAGTGACTTGTGCAGATGTCACTGTCCAGAAGTGGAGCTGTCTGTATCTCACTACTCCAGGAGAGTGTAGGGGGCATGCTCAGTGACTTGTGCAGATGTCACTGTCCAGAAGTGGAGCTGTCTGTATCTCACTACTCCAGGAGAGTGTAGAGAGCATGCTCAGTGACTTGTGCAGATGTCACTGTCCAGAAGTGGAGCTGTCTGTATCTCACTACTCCGGGAGAGTGTAGAGAGCATGCTCAGTGACTTGTGCAGATGTCACTGTCCAGAAGTGGAACTGTCTGTATCTCACTACTCTGGGAGAGTGTAGGGGGCATGCTCAGTGACTTGTGCAGATGTCACTGTCCAGAAGTGGAGCTGTCTGTATCTCACTACTCCAGGAGAGTGTAGAGAGCATGCTCAGTGACTTGTGCAGATGTCACTGTCCAGAAGTGGAGCTGTCTGTATCTCACTACTCCGGGAGAGTGTAGAGAGCATGCTCAGTGACTTGTGCAGATGTCACTGTCCAGAAGTGGAGCTGTCTGTATCTCACTACTCTGGGAGAGTGTGGGGGCATGCTCAGTGACTTGTGCAGATGTCACTGTCCAGAAGTGGAGCTGTCTGTATCTCACTACTCCAGGAGAGTGTAGGGGGCATGCTCAGTGACTTGTGCAGATGTCACTGTCCAGAAGTGGAGCTGTATGTATCTCACTACTCCGGGAGAGTGTAGAGAGCATGCTCAGTGACTTGTGCAGATGTCACTGTCCAGAAGTGGAGCTGTCTGTATCTCACTACTCCGGGAGAGTGTAGAGAGCATGCTCAGTGACTTGTGCAGATGTCTCTGTCCAGAAGTGGAGCTGTCTGTATCTCACTACTCCGGGAGAGTGTAGAGAGCATGCTCAGTGACTTGTGCAGATGTCACTGTCCAGAAGTGGAGCTGTCTGTATCTCACTACTTCGGGAAAGTGTAGGGGGCATGCTCAGTGACTTGTGCAGATGTCACTGTCCAGAAGTGGAGCTGTCTGTATCTCACTACTCCGGGAAAGTGTAGGGGGCATGCTCAGTGACTTGTGCAGATGTCTCTGTCCAGAAGTGGAGCTGTCTGTATCTCACTACTCCGGGAGAGTGTAGAGGGCATGCTCAGTGACTTGTGCAGATGTCTCTGTCCAGAAGTGGAGCTGTCTGTATCTCACTACTCCGGGAGAGTGTAGGGGGCATGCTCAGTGACTTGTGCAGATGTCACTGTCCAGAAGTGGAGCTGTCTGTATCTCACTACTCCGGGAGAGTGTAGGGGGCATGCTCAGTGACTTGTGCAGATGTCTCTGTCCAGAAGTGGAGCTGTCTGTATCTCACTACTCCAGGAGAGTGTAGTGGGCATGCTCAGTGACTTGTGCAGATGTCACTGTCCAGAAGTGGAGCTGTCTGTATCTCACTACTCCAGGAGAGTGTAGGGGGCATGCTCAGTGACTTGTGCAGATGTCACTGTCCAGAAGTGGAGCTGTCTGTATCTCACTACTCCAGGAGAGTGTAGAGAGCATGCTCAGTGACTTGTGCAGATGTCACTGTCCAGAAGTGGAGCTGTCTGTATCTCACTACTCCGGGAGAGTGTAGAGAGCATGCTCAGTGACTTGTGCAGATGTCACTGTCCAGAAGTGGAACTGTCTGTATCTCACTACTCTGGGAGAGTGTAGGGGGCATGCTCAGTGACTTGTGCAGATGTCACTGTCCAGAAGTGGAGCTGTCTGTATCTCACTACTCCAGGAGAGTGTAGAGAGCATGCTCAGTGACTTGTGCAGATGTCACTGTCCAGAAGTGGAGCTGTCTGTATCTCACTACTCCGGGAGAGTGTAGAGAGCATGCTCAGTGACTTGTGCAGATGTCACTGTCCAGAAGTGGAGCTGTCTGTATCTCACTACTCTGGGAGAGTGTGGGGGCATGCTCAGTGACTTGTGCAGATGTCACTGTCCAGAAGTGGAGCTGTCTGTATCTCACTACTCCAGGAGAGTGTAGGGGGCATGCTCAGTGACTTGTGCAGATGTCACTGTCCAGAAGTGGAGCTGTATGTATCTCACTACTCCGGGAGAGTGTAGAGAGCATGCTCAGTGACTTGTGCAGATGTCACTGTCCAGAAGTGGAGCTGTCTGTATCTCACTACTCCGGGAGAGTGTAGAGAGCATGCTCAGTGACTTGTGCAGATGTCTCTGTCCAGAAGTGGAGCTGTCTGTATCTCACTACTCCGGGAGAGTGTAGAGAGCATGCTCAGTGACTTGTGCAGATGTCACTGTCCAGAAGTGGAGCTGTCTGTATCTCACTACTCCAGGAGAGTGTAGGGGGCATGCTCAGTGACTTGTGCAGATGTCACTGTCCAGAAGTGGAGCTGTCTGTATCTCACTACTCCGGGAAAGTGTAGGGGGCATGCTCAGTGACTTGTGCAGATGTCTCTGTCCAGAAGTGGAGCTGTCTGTATCTCACTACTCCGGGAGAGTGTAGAGGGCATGCTCAGTGACTTGTGCAGATGTCACTGTCCAGAAGTGGAGCTGTCTGTATCTCACTACTCCAGGAGAGTGTAGGGGCATGCTCAGTGACTTGTGCAGATGTCACTGTCCAGAAGTGGAGCTGTCTGTATCTCACTACTCCGGGAGAGTGTAGAGAACATGCTCAGTGACTTGTGCAGATGTCTCTGTCCAGAAGTGGAGCTGTCTGTATCTCACAACTCCGGGAGAGTGTAGGGGGCATGCTCAGTGACTTGTGCAGATGTCTCTGTCCAGAAGTGGAGCTGTCTGTATCTCACAACTCCGGGAGAGTGTAGGGGGCATGCTCAGTGACTTGTGCAGATGTCACTGTCCAGAAGTGGAGCTGTCTGTATCTCACTACTCCAGGAGAGTGTAGAGAGCATGCTCAGTGACTTGTGCAGATGTCACTGTCCAGAAGTGGAGCTGTCTGTATCTCACTACTCCGGGAAAGTGTAGGGGGCATGCTCAGTGACTTGTGCAGATGTCACTGTCCAGAAGTGGAGCTGTCTGTATCTCACTACTCCGGGAAAGTGTAGGGGGCATGCTCAGTGACTTGTGCAGATGTCTCTGTCCAGAAGTGGAGCTGTCTGTATCTCACTACTCCGGGAGAGTGTAGAGGGCATGCTCAGTGACTTGTGCAGATGTCTCTGTCCAGAAGTGGAGCTGTCTGTATCTCACTACTCCGGGAGAGTGTAGGGGGCATGCTCAGTGACTTGTGCAGATGTCACTGTCCAGAAGTGGAGCTGTCTGTATCTCACTACTCCGGGAGAGTGTAGGGGGCATGCTCAGTGACTTGTGCAGATGTCTCTGTCCAGAAGTGGAGCTGTCTGTATCTCACTACTCCAGGAGAGTGTAGTGGGCATGCTCAGTGACTTGTGCAGATGTCACTGTCCAGAAGTGGAGCTGTCTGTATCTCACTACTCCAGGAGAGTGTAGGGGGCATGCTCAGTGACTTGTGCAGATGTCACTGTCCAGAAGTGGAGCTGTCTGTATCTCACTACTCCAGGAGAGTGTAGAGAGCATGCTCAGTGACTTGTGCAGATGTCACTGTCCAGAAGTGGAGCTGTCTGTATCTCACTACTCTGGGAGAGTGTAGAGAGCATGCTCAGTGACTTGTGCAGATGTCACTGTCCAGAAGTGGAACTGTCTGTATCTCACTACTCTGGGAGAGTGTAGGGGGCATGCTCAGTGACTTGTGCAGATGTCACTGTCCAGAAGTGGAGCTGTCTGTATCTCACTACTCCAGGAGAGTGTAGAGAGCATGCTCAGTGACTTGTGCAGATGTCACTGTCCAGAAGTGGAGCTGTCTGTATCTCACTACTCCGGGAGAGTGTAGGGAGCATGCTCAGTGACTTGTGCAGATGTCACTGTCCAGAAGTGGAGCTGTCTGTATCTCACTACTCTGGGAGAGTGTGGGGGCATGCTCAGTGACTTGTGCAGATGTCACTGTCCAGAAGTGGAGCTGTCTGTATCTCACTACTCCAGGAGAGTGTAGGGGGCATGCTCAGTGACTTGTGCAGATGTCACTGTCCAGAAGTGGAGCTGTATGTATCTCACTACTCCGGGAGAGTGTAGAGAGCATGCTCAGTGACTTGTGCAGATGTCACTGTCCAGAAGTGGAGCTGTCTGTATCTCACTACTCCGGGAGAGTGTAGAGAGCATGCTCAGTGACTTGTGCAGATGTCTCTGTCCAGAAGTGGAGCTGTCTGTATCTCACTACTCCGGGAGAGTGTAGAGAGCATGCTCAGTGACTTGTGCAGATGTCACTGTCCAGAAGTGGAGCTGTCTGTATCTCACTACTCCAGGAGAGTGTAGGGGGCATGCTCAGTGACTTGTGCAGATGTCACTGTCCAGAAGTGGAGCTGTCTGTATCTCACTACTCCGGGAGAGTGTAGAGAACATGCTCAGTGACTTGTGCAGATGTCACTGTCCAGAAGTGGAGCTGTCTGTATCTCACTACTCCAGGAGAGTGTAGAGAGCATGCTCAGTGACTTGTGCAGATGTCACTGTCCAGAAGTGAAGCTGTCTGTATCTCACTACTCCGGGAGAGTGTAGGGGGCATGCTCAGTGACTTGTGCAGATGTCACTGTCCAGAAGTGGAGCTGTCTGTATCTCACTACTCCAGGAGAGTGTAGGGGGCATGCTCAGTGACTTGTGCAGATGTCACTGTCCAGAAGTGGAGCTGTCTGTATCTCACTACTCTGGGAGAGTGTAGGGGGCATGCTCAGTGACTTGTGCAGATGTCACTGTCCAAAAGTGAAGCTGTCTGTATCTCACTACTCCGGGAGAGTGTAGGGGGCATGCTCAGTGACTTGTGCAGATGTCACTGTCCAGAAGTGGAGCTGTCTGTATCTCACTACTCCGGGAGAGTGTAGGGGGCATGCTCAGTGACTTGTGCAGATGTCTCTGTCCAGAAGTGGAGCTGTCTGTATCTCACTACTCCGGGAGAGTGTAGGGGGCATGCTCAGTGACTTGTGCAGATGTCACTGTCCAGAAGTGGAGCTGTCTGTATCTCACTACTCCGGGAGAGTGTAGAGAGCATGCTCAGTGACTTGTGCAGATGTCACTGTCCAGAAGTGGAACTGTCTGTATCTCACTACTCTGGGAGAGTGTAGGGGGCATGCTCAGTGACTTGTGCAGATGTCACTGTCCAGAAGTGGAGCTGTCTGTATCTCACTACTCCAGGAGAGTGTAGAGAGCATGCTCAGTGACTTGTGCAGATGTCACTGTCCAGAAGTGGAGCTGTCTGTATCTCACTACTCCGGGAGAGTGTAGAGAGCATGCTCAGTGACTTGTGCAGATGTCACTGTCCAGAAGTGGAGCTGTCTGTATCTCACTACTCTGGGAGAGTGTAGGGGGCATGCTCAGTGACTTGTGCAGATGTCACTGTCCAGAAGTGGAGCTGTCTGTATCTCACTACTCCAGGAGAGTGTAGGGGGCATGCTCAGTGACTTGTGCAGATGTCACTGTCCAGAAGTGGAGCTGTCTGTATCTCACTACTCCGGGAGAGTGTAGGGGGCATGCTCAGTGACTTGTGCAGATGTCACTGTCCAGAAGTGGAGCTGTCTGTATCTCACTACTCCAGGAGAGTGTAGGGGGCATGCTCAGTGACTTGTGCAGATGTCACTGTCCAGAAGTGAAGCTGTCTGTATCTCACTACTCCGGGAGAGTGTAGGGGGCATGCTCAGTGACTTGTGCAGATGTCACTGTCCAGAAGTGAAGCTGTCTGTATCTCACTACTCCGGGAGAGTGTAGGGGGCATGCTCAGTGACTTGTGCAGATGTCACTGTCCAGAAGTGAAGCTGTCTGTATCTCACTACTCCGGGAGAGTGTAGGGGGCATGCTCAGTGACTTGTGCAGATGTCACTGTCCAGAAGTGGAGCTGTCTGTATCTCACTACTCCGGGAGAGTGTAGGGGGCATGCTCAGTGACTTGTGCAGATGTCACTGTCCAGAAGTGAAGCTGTCTGTATCTCACTACTCCGGGAGAGTGTAGGGGGCATGCTCAGTGACTTGTGCAGATGTCACTGTCCAGAAGTGGAGCTGTCTGTATCTCACTACTCCAGGAGAGTGTAGGGGGCATGCTCAGTGACTTGTGCAGATGTCACTGTCCAGAAGTGAAGCTGTCTGTATCTCACTACTCCGGGAGAGTGTAGGGGGCATGCTTAGTGACTTGTGCAGATGTCACTGTCCAGAAGTGGAGCTGTCTGTATCTCACTACTCCAGGAGAGTGTAGAGAGCATGCTCAGTGACTTGTGCAGATGTCACTGTCCAGAAGTGAAGCTGTCTGTATCTCACTACTCCGGGAGAGTGTAGGGGGCATGCTCAGTGACTCGTGCAGATGTCTCTGTCCAGAAGTGGAGCTGTCTGTATCTCACTACTCCGGGAGAGTGTAGGGGGCATGCTCAGTGACTCGTGCAGATGTCTCTGTCCAGAAGTGAAGCTGTCTGTATCTCACTACTCCGGGAGAGTGTAGGGGGCATGCTCAGTGACTCGTGCAGATGTCTCTGTCCAGAAGTGGAGCTGTCTGTATCTCACTACTCCGGGAGAGTGTAGAGAGCATGCTCAGTGGCTTGTGCAGATGTCACTGTCCAGAAGTGGAGCTGTCTGTATCTCACTACTCCGGGAGAGTGTAGGGGGCATGCTCAGTGACTTGTGCAGATGTCACTGTCCAGAAGTGAAGCTGTCTGTATCTCACTACTCCGGGAGAGTGTAGGGGGCATGCTCAGTGACTTGTGCAGATGTCACTGTCCAGAAGTGGAGCTGTCTGTATCTCACTACTCCGGTAGAGTGTAGGGGGCATGCTCAGTGACTTGTGCAGATGTCACTGTCCAGAAGTGGAGCTGTCTGTATCTCACTACTCCAGGAGAGTGTAGGGGGCATGCTCAGTGACTTGTGCAGATGTCACTGTCCAGAAGTGGAGCTGTCTGTATCTCACTACTCCAGGAGAGTGTAGAGAGCATGCTCAGTGACTTGTGCAGATGTCACTGTCCAGAAGTGAAGCTGTCTGTATCTCACTACTCCGGGAGAGTGTAGGGGGCATGCTCAGTGACTTGTGCAGATTTCACTGTCCAGAAGTGGAGCTGTCTGTATCTCACTACTCCGGGAGAGTGTAGGGGGCATGCTCAGTGACTTGTGCAGATGTCACTGTCCAGAAGTGGAGCTGTCTGTATCTCACTACTCCAGGAGAGTGTAGAGAGCATGCTCAGTGACTTGTGCAGATGTCACTGTCCAGAAGTGGAGCTGTCTGTATCTCACTACTCTGGGAGAGTGTAGGGGGCATGCTCAGTGACTCGTGCAATGATTGCTCTGCAGAGTTGGAGCTGAGTTGTCTCCAACAACTACTAATGTCTATAAACAGTGAAATGATCGCTATAGAACAGGAGGTATCAGTTTATGGCTACTTTCACACTAGCGTCGTGCACTGCACGTCGCAGTGCATCGTTTAGGGGAAAAAACGCATCCTGCAAAATTGCTTTCAGGATGTGTTTTTTCTCCATTGACTAACATTAGCGACGCATTGCAACGCTTTGCCACATGTCGCAACCGTTGTGCGACGGTTGCATCGTGTTGTGGCGGGCCGTCGGCAGCAAAAAACGTTACATGTAATGTTTTTTGCTGCGTTGTGTCTGCCATTTCCGATTGCGCATGCGCGGCCGGAACTCCACCCCCACCTCCCCGCAACTCACAATGGGGCAGCGGATGCGCTGGAAAAATGCATCTGCTGCCCCCGTTGTGCGGCGCTTGCACAGTATGCGTCGGTACGTCGGGGCAACGCAGCGCGATGGCCCCACACCGACGCTAGTGTGAAAGTAGCCTATTCTGAAACTCAGCTGTCCAAGGAAAAACAGCCAGATCTCTGCATCAGATTTACTTATCTGGATCAGCTTAGGTAGAACTGTGAGGAATCGGCCTTATGACGGATGCACACGTGCCGCCACTTAGTCACTTACCTTATGACATTAGCTTCAGGTGACCACAATATCGAATGTGAGAAAAATCAATGTTTTGCTGAGATATTGGTGGGAGGGAGATACGCAGACCACCCCATGGATGAAAAGATGCAGACCCTCAATATAGAAAGCATCTTACCGGTCAGCTTCTGTGCCGTCTGGAATAAGAGCTTCAGATCTTCTTTTTCTGGATTTGTGATTTCTTTTTTTACACTGAAAATAATTACATCAAAAAGAAAACAACCTGAGAACGATGAGTAAATGGGGGAATAAGACACAAATCAACAGCCCATAACTCAATAACTCCACACACTCCGCAGCCCTGAAGATACAACACCAAGAAGGAAGAGTGGAGAATGTTGGAAATTACAGGATGGAGACGTCGCTAATCTGCAAATGAGGAAAAATGACACAACATGAGCAAATCTGGATTATGATGTACAATAAAAAATTATATTGTGGTACCGTGCTAGCCAGAGAAATTTATGTAAATACTTTTATGACCAAAAATGACAAAAAATATTCAAGGAGTGATCCCTTTATTGACTATCCAGAAAAGGCTATATTTGCAGCTTTCAGAGCACAGCGGCGCCTTCTTCAGGCAGGATTGTAATTTCTTTGTTGAGGCGTGTATCGCCTATAATACCGCCCCTATGTACAGAACTTCTGCTCTATATCACACTGTTGTGGATTCTTGGTTGTAGCACTGAGCCGACGTGTTGGTGTCTGGTCTCTTACCCACCTGTACACAAATACTGGGAAGATGAAATCGGAGGTTTTTACTTCTTTCTCGGCTTTGACCATTCTTTCTACAAGTCCGAATCCCTCTCCCCATTGTACTTCTTTACCCAGTGGCAGCAGATTCCCTGGAGATGTAACAGAAATCAGTGTTAGACACAAGTGTCACCTCCAGTCGTCTTCTCGGAGATCAGTATTGGGAGGTGGTAAGTGGCGTAACCAGACTCTTATGGGCCTCACGGCAATAACCCGGCATGTTATTATTATTATTTATTTATATAGCACCATTGATTCCATGGTCTGTACATGAGAAGGGTTACATACAAGTTACAGATATCACTTACAGTAAACTAACAATGATGGACTGATACAGAGGGGCGAGGACCCTGCCCTTGCGGGCTTACATTCTACAGGATGGTGGGGAAGGAGACAGTTGGTTGAGGATTGTAGGAGCTCCGGTGTTGGTGAGACGGTAGCTCCGGTGTTGGTGAGGCGGTAGCTCTGGTGTAGGTGAGGCGGTAGCTCCAGTGTTGGTGAGGCGGTAGCTCTGGTGTAGGTGAGGCGGTAGCTCCGGTGTTGGTGAGGCGGTAGCTCCGGTGTTGGTGAGGCGGTAGCTCCGGTGTTGGTGAGGCGGTAGCTCCGGTGTTGGTGAGGCTGTAGCTCTGGTGTTGGTGAGGCGGTAGCTCCGGTGTCGGTGAGGCGGTAGCTCCGGTGTCGGTGAGGCGGTGGCTCCGGTGTTGGTGAGGCGGTAGCTCCGGTGTTGGTGAGGCGGTAGCTCCGGTGTTGGTGAGGCGGTAGCTCCGGTGTTGGTGAGGCGGTAGCTCCGGTGTTGGTGAGGCTGTAGCTCTGGTGTTGGTGAGGCGGTAACTCCGGTGTCGGTGAGGCGGTAGCTCCGGTGTCGGTGAGGCGGTGGCTCCGGTGTCGGTGAGGCGGTAGCTCCGGTGTTGGTGAGACGGTAGCTCCGGTGTTGGTGAGGCGGTAGCTCCGGTGTTGGTGAGGCGGTAGCTCCGGTGTTGGTGAGGCGGTAGCTCCGGTGTTGGTGAGGCGGTAACTCCGGTGTCGGTGAGGCGGTAGCTCCGGTGTCGGTGAGACGGTAGCTCCGGTGTCGGTGAGGCGGTAGCTCCGGTGTTGGTTAGGCGGTAGCTCCGGTGTTGGTGAGGCGGTAGCTCCGGTGTTGGTGAGGCGGTAGCTCCGGTGTTGGTGAGGCGGTAGCTCCGGTAGTGGGGAGGAGGCAGCGGGGTCAGTGCAGGCTGTAGGCTTTCCTGCCCCTTTTCACATGTAAAGCACCATGGAATAAATGGCGCTATAAAAATATGTTATAATATTAATAATAATTTATAAAATGAATCAAATGGGTGAGGGGGACATGGAGGGGGATTGCAAGTAATGAAGTGGGGGAGGGGGACTGCACATTATAAAGTGAGGGGCAGTGAGACTGCCAAGTGATGAACTGAGGGGTGGAGCAGAACAGCACATGATGAAGTGAGTGGGGGAGGGGGACTGCAAATGATAAAGTGGGTGGGGGATGGGACAACCATCACCGTATTGGAGGGGCTGATGTAGCATGATTAGTACACGAGCATCGACCCTACTAATGAATATGGGACATGGATATTAATGTCTCTTTTGACACCCCCATACACTGAAAACATCGCTTTGGCCCAGTGTTCCTGCAAATGATGAATTGAAGGTGGGGGGAGAATAAGAGCAAATGATGACTTGGTGAGAGCAAATAATGATGGATTTTGAGGGTGGGGGAGTAAATGATGATGAACTGGGGTGGGGCAGCAAATAATGATACACTGAGGGTGAAGGAGACTAAATGATGTATTGAACGTGGGGGAGAGCAATGGATAATGAATAGAGGGTGGGAGAGAGAGAAATAATAAATTGTGGCAGAAGTGTTATGTAATTATGAATCGAGGGGGCAGGAGGTGCATAGTGGGGGCTGTTAAACTTGTAGTTACTGATATTGAATTGAGGAAAGAGTACAGGGGCTAATTAATTTATATATTTGGTGGGAAAATGGCTATTTATGGTTGGGGGCACAGTGGTGGATTATAATTTATATTTGGAATGGTGGGTTGCAATAATAACTAATTATTAGTGATGAGCGAGTATACTTGTTGCTCGGGTCTCCCCGCGGATGCTCGGGTGATCTCCGAGTATTTGGATGTGCTCGGAGATTTAGTTTTCGTCACCCAAGCTGCTTGATTTACGGCTGCTGGACAGCCTGAGTACATGTGAGGAATGCCTGTTTGTTAGGGAATCCCCACATGTATTCAGCCTGTCCAGAAGCCGCAAATCATGCAGCTGAGGCAAGGAAAACAAAATCTCCGAGCACATCCAAATACTCGGGGATCACCCAAGCAACGAGTACACTCGCTCATCACTACTAATTATGTATTAATGATGGGTGCACATCTGTATTCATCTGTATAGTGTAGAAGATAGGGAAAAAGTGGGGAATGTGCTCTGGAAGTGGTGCTCTAGGTAACTGTGTTATTTTATGCAGAGACGAGTCCTGGCTGAAAGAAGTGATGGCGGTCTGCTCTGGATGAAGAAATAAAAGAAAGACGAAGGCCTTCAACTAGAGATGTCACTGGTGTGTCAGTGTGTCTTCTGTACACTGACACTGTATACTATATACAGAGCTCCTGTGTATAATGTCACTGGTGATCACTGTATTAGCTACACACTATACAATAAAAGGTTGCACTCTATCATGCTAAGTCATATCAATGTGAAATATATGAACTATGAATAGCAATATGGCTTTTGAATATTAGGAAAACAATTTGAGACTCGTAGCATAAAATTTGGCCAAATTATATCTGCCCATCAACCATCGTCAAGGTGGCCTCAAAAACTGATGGGTCCCTGACCTGTCTGAATACCTCTCTTAGGCTGATGTCTGAATTCCTTTGTGGAAACCAACAAAGAAATCATCATCAAACCTGCTGACAAGGGAGGTGCAGTAGTCATGATGAACACATCAGACTATATGAAGGAAGCAAACAGACAACTTATGGACACACGCTACTACAAAAAATTGGAGTTGGATCCTACACAGGATTATTACAAGGAACTAAACAAGTTGGTATCTTGTCTGCCCAACAAATCCATAAGAGCCGATGACCTGACACTAGAAAGTCCAAGAACAGGGACATTCTACATGCTTCCCAAAATCCACAAATCTGGAAACCCAGGAAGACCAATTATCTCATGTGTGGGCACCTTACTGAGCAGGTATCTGGATGGGTAGAGGGTATTCTTAAACCCCTGGTAAAGGATACACCCAGCTTCATTCAGGACACAACTGACCTATTGAATAAACTATCAGCAATAGGTCCTCTACCAGAAGGAACCATCCTGGCCACCATGGATGTGGAATCTCTGTACTCCAATATCCCACACCAGGATGGATTAAATGGCTGCAAATTCTTCCTGGAAAATGCAGGGACTGATGCGGATTCTGTGGTGAAACTTATAAAGTTCATCCTCACCCACAATTGCTTTGAGTTTGACAAGAAGATCTATCTACAGGAGACTGGGACAGCAATGGGAAGTAAAATGGCCCCACAGTATGCAAATCTTATCATGGCCAAGCTTGAAAGCGACTTTTTGTCTTCCTGTCCCATCAGGCCTCTGGCGTACCACCGCTACATTGATGACATTTTAATCATCTGGACGGAGTCTGAGCCGCAGCTGAAGACGTTCCATGATCAGTTTAATCAATTTCATCCCACCATCAACTTGACACTCAACTACTCCTGCACTGAAATTAACTTTTTGGACACCATCATTAAGCTGCTAAGCTGCAGAACAATAACATAGAGACATCCCTGTATCAGAAGCCAATCGACCGTCCAACATACAGTGGGGCAAAAAAGTATTTAGTCAGTCAGCAATAGTGCAAGTTCCACCACTTAAAAAGATGAGAGGCGTCTGTAATTTACATCATAGGTAGACCTCAACTATGGGAGACAAACTGAGAAAAAAAAAATCCAGAAAATCACATTGTCTGTTTTTTTATCATTTTTTTGCATATTATGGTGGAAAATAAGTATTTGGTCAGAAACAAACAATCAAGATTTCTGGCTCTCACAGACCTGTAACTTCTTCTTTAAGAGTCTCCTCTTTCCTCCACTCATTACCTGTAGTAATGGCACCTGTTTAAACTTGTTATCAGTATAAATAGACACCTGTGCACACCCTCAAACAGTCTGACTCCAAACTCCACTATGGTGAAGACCAAAGAGCTGTCAAAGGACACCAGAAACAAAATTGTAGCCCTGCACCAGGCTGGGAAGACTGAATATGCAATAGCCAACCAGCTTGGAGTGAAGAAATCAACAGTGGGAGCAATAATTAGAAAATGGAAGACATACAAGACCACTGATAATCTCCCTCGATCTGGGGCTCCACGCAAAATCCCACCCCGTGGGGTCAGAATGATCACAAGAACGGTGAGCAAAAATCCCAGAACCACGCGGGGGGACCTAGTGAATGAACTGCAGAGAGCTGGGACCAATGTAACAAGGCCTACCATAAGTAACACACTACGCCACCATGGACTTAGATCCTGCAGTGCCAGACATGTCCCACTGCTTAAGCCAGTACATGTCCGGGCCCGTCTGAAGTTTGCTAGAGAGCATTTGGATGATCCAGAGGAGTTTTGGGAGAATGTCCTATGGTCTGATGAAACCAAACTGGAACTGTTTGGTAGAAACACAACTTGTCGTGTTTGGAGGAAAAAGAATACTGAGTTGCATCCATCAAACACCATACCTACTGTAAAGCTTGGTGGTGGAAACATCATGCTTTGGGGCTGTTTCTCTGCAAAGGGGCCAGGACGACTGATCCGGGTACATGAAAGAATGAATGGGGCCATGTATCGTGAGATTTTGAGTGCAAACCTCCTTCCATCAGCAAGGGCATTGAAGATGAAACGTGGCTGGGTCTTTCAACATGACAATGATCCAAAGCACACCGCCAGGGCAACGAAGGAGTGGCTTCGTAAGAAGCATTTCAAGGTCCTGGAGTGGCCTAGCCAGTCTCCAGATTTCAACCCTATAGAAAACCTTTGGAGGGAGTTGAAAGTCTGTGTTGCCAAGTGAAAAGCCAAAAACATCACTGCTCTAGAGGAGATCTGCATAGAGGAATGGGCCAACATACCAACAACAGTGTGTGGCAACCTTGTGAAGACTTACAGAAAACGTTTGACCTCTGTCATTGCCAACAAAGGATATATTACAAAGTATTGAGATGAAATTTTGTTTCTGACCAAATACTTATTTTCCACTATAATATGCAAATAAATTGTTAAAAAAACAGACAATGTGATTTTCTGGATTTTTTTTTCTCAGTTTGTCTCCCATAGTTGAGGTCTACCTATGATGTAAATTACAGACGCCTCTCATCTTTTTAAGTGGTGGAACTTGCACTATTGCTGACTGACTAAATACTTTTTTGCCCCACTGTACCTTAAATGGGACATTTTCCATTCAAAACACATAAAACCTCTATTGTCTACAGCCAAGCCATCAGATACAATCGTATATGTTCCAACCCCATGGATAGGGATGAACACCTTGGTCGCCTCAGAAAGACCTTTTTGAATCAGGGCGACCATCCAAGAACAATTGAAAACCAGATTACAAGAACCACCGGAATATCAAGGAATCACCTGCTACATTACAAAGCTAAAGAAGAAAATAACCGGGTACCTCTAGTAGTTACCTACAATCCAAATCTGGAGGTGCTGAGGGGAGCTGCACGGAAATTACAACCTTTACTACAAAAAGATGCCCGAATACAATCCTCCAGACCCCCACTACTGTGTTTTAGGCAGCCCCCAAATCTAAGAAGCATCATTGTCAGAAGCTCCCCGTCCTGTCCATCAGCTGCAGGTACCTCTCCTTGCAATCAGAAAAAATGTAAAACCCGTCCATTTATAATGACCACAGACAAGATAAAGATCACAACTCACATCAGGACTACAAGATCCCAGGTACTTTCAGCTGCGTCACATCTAATGTGGTGTACCTAATTATTTGTACTAAATGTCCAACTGGGGGTCTGTATGTGGGGGAGACAGGGCAGAAGCTGAGAACAAGGATGAACTCTCATCACCACACAATAAGAGAAAAAAGAACGGATCTACCTGTGGCCAAACATTTCTGTCTCCCAAATCATAACATTATGGACATGAAATTACTTGTGATAAAAGATAGCTTCAAGTCTCAGAGAGACAGAAGAGTCTGGGAATATAAGCTGATGACCATTGACACTCTCAGTGCAGGAATGAATGTGTCGCATGGATTTATGTCTTTTTGCATCAACTAAGGAACTTGCCCCTCAGACTATGAGGGGTCATCACAACAGAACTAGACCCCAATCAGAGGACAATAAAACATTCCTTATCTAAGAACTGGTCCAATATTTGTGGACATAACTGTTTATCACTCATGGTAAGGCTAGTTTCACATTTGCGTTAAAAAACGCAACGTTTTTAACGCAAACGCAGGTGGTGCAAAAAACGTATGTAAACGCGTGCAAATGCTGCGTTTTTTAGATGCATGCGTTTTTGCATGTGGTAAAAAAAACATTTACATACGTTTTTTCCTGCGTTTACGTTTTTGAAACGCATGATGAGAAGTGTGTGACAGCTGCCAATCATCAAAATCAACTAGAAAACCCACTATAAAAAGAAATAGCTAGGGTTAGGGTTAGGATCCCTAAGGGTTAGGCTTAGGATCCCTAAGGGTTAGGGTTAGGATCCCTAGGGTTAGGCTTAGGATCCCTAAGGGTTAGGGTTAGGATCCCTAGGGTTAGGGTTAGGATCCCTATGGGTTAGGGTTAGGATCCCTAGGGTTAGGGTTAGGATCCCTAGGGTTAGGGTTAGGATCCCTCGTAACCCTAGGGATCCTAACCCTAATCCTAATCCTAACCCTAGGGTTAGGATCCCTAGTAACCCTAGGGATCCTAACCCTAACCCTAGGGATCCTAACCCTAACCCTAGTGTTAGGATCCTAACCCTAAATGAAGCACCCCAAATGTGCTTTACGGCCGGCCGGCGCTGACAGTCAGTGCGGGAAGCTGACTGCGAGGGACGCGACAGACACCGGAATGTAAGTATGTAGTGTTTGTATTTTTTAGGTAACCAGGGTAAATATCGGGTTAATAAGTGCGGCCCTGCGCTTAGTAACCCGATATTTACCCTGGTTACAAGTAAAGACATCGCTGAATCGGCGTCACACACACCGATTCAGCGATGTCAGCGGGAGATCCAGCGACGAAATAAAGTTCTGGCCTTCTAGCTCCGACCAGCGATGTCACAGCAGAATCCTGATCGCTGCTGCGTGTCAAACACAACGATATCGCTATCCAGGACGCTGCAATGTCACGGATCGCTATCGTTCTAAAGTAGCTCAGTGTGAAGGTACCTTTAGTCTATTGAATAAATAACTACAAGATCAATCTTTGCAGAACCTTCTAAAGGAATCTCCATTCCACTCTGTCAAACATTTTAGAGGCATCCAAAGACTGGATGTAGAGGACAACTGCTTAACCCAACTACAAAGCAGCAAACCTTCTCCTAGGATTCTGTCTACTTCCCCTTTTAGCAGTAAAGCCACATTGATCTCCTTGTATTAATGGATGGAGAACTTTCTTAAGCCTGATCACATCAATTTTGGATAATATTTTCACATCACTGACAGGTTAATGGGCCTCTGTGATGTCTTCTCCAGAAGATCCTTAGCTTATTTCAGTGATAATGTAATTATTCCCTCTGTCACCCTAATTGGCCACTGACCTGTATCCTACAGACCCTGTCAAATGTCTGAGACAATATGGGGTAAATAACAGTCCCATGGTTTCTGTAGACCTCGAATGGGAACCGGTCACTGCACAAACATCAGCTCCTAAGGCATCATAAGAAGAGCGATACGTCTCATAGAAAAGATTGTAACTCAAACTCGAATATTCCCCCTTCCAAGAACCGATGGCCTCTATGGTGCGATGCTCTTGCTGAGCTTTGTGTCATCCTGCCCAGGCCTCCATGTCTAACACGAATGTTTCTATCCTGCAAAAGATGACTCTTGTTGTTCTTTAGTGATCAGAAACTCCTACAATCCATTCTGAGCATCCTGCATTTTTTATTGTTTTCCTTACATTTCTTTCCCATTTCTGCAATGTTCTTAATTAAAAATACCCTGAAAAAAAGGCCTTAAAGTTATCCCAAAGGTAATCAACAACTAAAACCCCAGCAACTGTGACTTGAGGGTATCGTGACTCTATAAAATGGATTTCCAGTGGTTCAAAAGCCCCAATCGAGGCTGTTCTTACCAGATACACTTATACCACCTGTGAAATTGGTCTGAAACATCCCTGGACTCGAAGGCTAATTTGTCTAAATAATGAAGACTAATATCAATGGCGAGTGTGAGATCTATCCTGGACATTGAGCTGTGGGAGTGACTGCCGCATGAAAATATTCCCTTCGGTGGATTTTTTATTCTCCATAGATCAAACAGGACAGTTCCTAAATAAAATTTCTCCAAGGGGAAATGGAAATGGAGTTTCCCAACAATAGGGGGAGCGGGACGAGCTCTAATTCTGTCTATGGCTTTTTCATGATAAAACAATCCCAGTTAGACCTGGCTGATGGAGCCGGACGTCTTGTCATGTAAATAAACAGAACCCTAATTCTAGCTGTAACCATCTCCCTGATGTTTTTGAGCTGGAAAAGTTCTAGGAAAAATCATTACAATTTCCTTAATTCTCTCCTGAAACTCTTGGCCCCTAATAATACAGACCCCTCAGTACTCACCGAGCTGAGCGAAGATGACTCCTGATTCTTTGTCATCCATTTTACCACAACCTCTGTTGTCCACCAGGGTGATGTTCTCGGTCAGCTCATATGGGATTCTCTCTGTTGTGTGTCCTCCATCGTTATCCATTGATTTTGACCAGTTCTCGAACTCACAATCTTTCCAGACGTAGATGCAGGTATTGATGAAGGACGACTTCCCGTGACCTAAGAGGCCAAAGAGTTGGATGAGGACGCGGTTGAAGCCTTGGTTTCCTTTCTTACATTTATCAAAACTGAAGTTCTCAATAAAACGTCTCATCTCATCGCTGTCCATGTCTTCTCCTCAGGTCGCTCTTTTCTTTGTGACTGGAAGGACTGAAGTGAGACAAAGTCTTTCTGATATTAGATTCCCAAGAGCTTTTATCTTCCTTTTTATTCATTGTGAACTATCTCTACAGCCAGGACTGTCCCTAACGTTTCCTCATAGCTGGAAGGCTCGGAGGTTACGGATCACCTTCTGCTAATCTAATCTTATTAATGTAGCTCATATTTCATAGATTTAATATTGAAGGTTGACCTAAGTCCATCCAGTTCAACCTGCAACCTCACAGGATGAGCAAAAACCCAGTGGGGCAGACATTAATATAGCTCAATATTAGGGGAAAAATTATTTCCTGACTCCACATACGGCAATCAGACGAGATCCCTAAATCATCGTCCATCACAGAATCTAGTGCCCATAACCTGTAATATTACATGAATCAAGAAGGACACCCAGCCCTCCTGATACTAGTGCCTCAATCATTACATCATCATGTGGCAGAGATCGATAGTCTCACTGCTCTTACCGTAAAGAATCTGCAATTGTGATTACGATTAAACCTTCTTTCCTCTAGATGTAGATGATGCTCCTTTTCCCCATCGCAGACCTAGGTATAAAAAGATCATTTTACACATCCCTGTACTGTCCCCTCAAATGTTTGCACATTGTAATAAGATCGCCCCTCAGCCTCAGTTTTTCCAACCTATATAACCCCAAGTGTAATAACGTGTCTTGGCATTGCAGTCCACCCATTCCCTTAACCCTCCGTCAGGCGCAGCTGATCTGATAGGCACTGCTCGATTAGTTTAGTGTCTCCTCTCCAAATTATCAGAAAACCTCTCTCTCTCCGTTATTTCCGGTCTTTACAGGCTCTTTGATACCTGATCTCACAGGGTTCCAGCAGACCTTCTGTGGAGCAGATCTGACCTTTGTGGCTTCTCGGGCTCACTGCGTCTGAACTCATCTCACATTTGAAGGTTAATATTTCCTCTTTTTATTCATCACAATTGTTTATTTAGCTTGTTTTATGAATGAATAATGCGAAGTTTGTGGGAAGAAGTAGGGTTCTCTTAGAAAATGAGGGCGACCTCTGAGCACACTGCGCCCCAACACGTTCTCTCTCTCTCTCTTGCTTCAGATTCTCTGCTGAAATGACCAGTAACATGTCTGATTTATCTAACCCCCTTCAAGTGGAAGAAATGAAGAGTCTGCTGGTAATGATGAGGGAGACCCCACACCGGGTGAAGATTTAGGGGCAGAGAGGGACATTTCATCTCAAGATGAGGAGGAAGAATGTAAAATGGTCCAGGAACAGAGCAGGATGATACGGAGACTGATACAGATGAAGAAGATACTTATAAGTACTTGGGCAAACATAAAAAGACCAAGTGAAGAAAGAAGCCGCCAAGAGCAAACATCGTGGGGAATCACACAACATTCCAGAATTATTGGAAGCGCTAAGAATGCGGAAACGGTACTTGAAGGGTGGAATCACTTACTGATGACATTCCGGAAACTATTGTTAGATGCACCAACCAATATATTGGCACCATCAAAGACAAATTCTCCGGAGAGAGAGACATCAGACCTATAGATGAAATTGAAGTCACGGCTTTCATTGGCTTGTTGTACCTAGTTGGTGCATACAGAGCGAATCGTCAAAGTTTGGAGGAACTTTGGGGGAGAGAAGGCGATGGTCTTGAAAAATGTAGCCTTGTAATGTATCTGGAACAATTCAAGAGCCTGATCCATGGCCTTCGTTTTGATGTCCGAACTACCCGGACCCAAAGAGAAGATTCTGAACGGCGTATGCAATTCGTGATGTGTTTAAAAAATGTGTTATAAATTGTCAGAATAGCGATTGCCCTGGGGAGAAAGCCACTATCGACAAAATGCTTCCTGGTGTCAGTGGAAGATGTGCTCTTCAGCAATACTTACCATCAAAGCCAAACAGGAAAAATAACACACAGTTGTCGCCAGATTTTCTAAATGGAAAATGGGAAAAACAATACAGTAGTATGTTTGGCTTCAATAATGGGAAGGTTTTGGTTTCATACATCCCACGGGAGAAGAAAAAGGTGATTCTGGTCTCTTCGCTTCATGATGACGACGCCATTGAACCGGAGTCTGGGGAGGAAAAGAAGCGAGAGGTGATCACTTGTAATAATTTAACTACAGCGGTGTTGATACCGCAGATCAAGTGAGCGCCACGTACAGCAATAGCCGAAACACCAAGCGCCGGCCAATGGTCATCTTCACGATGTTCAATGTGGATGGCATCAGTTCACAAGTGATCTACCTCGGCAATCAACCGGAACCACTGCGTAGAAGAAGTTGCCTGAAAACATTGTCTAATGAACTGGTGAGTGGAGAGCTATGCCGAAGAAGTCTGAGGACGAGTGGAATCCTCTCTGTCCTGCCAGTCTGGCCGAAAAGATTTCATTGCAAAGGTAATAGGGAAAAATCACCAGCTCTCCCACCTCCCAAAAAACGTATATGCACCATTGAAACTGGTGGCAGAAGGATGTCAAATTCTGAATGCAAAAAATGTCCCAACGCGATCTGCCTGTCCCAACGCAAATCCTATCTGCCAGCCCGGCTTCTCTAAGTGTAAATGTGTTTCTTCTGCTGAACATGTAACCTCTGAAGCTCGGCTACGTGTAGCACAAACAATCAGATGGTTGCAGCTTCCAGTCTCCTATTAAAGCAAGTAAAAAGTATAAAACATGGTTTAAAAAAAAACACATATTTGGTATTGCTGCTTTCAGAATCGCCCGATCTCTGTAAATAGAAAAATAATTAATCCGATTGGTAAACAGCGTAACGAGAAAAAATAAAAACACCACAATTATGTTTTTCTGATCGCCGCAACATTGCAAAAAAGAGGCAATAACAGGGGATCAAAGAATTGTATCTACACCGAAATGGTATCATTAAAAATGGCAGCTTGGCACACAAAAAATAAGCCCTCATCCAGCCCCAGATCCTTAAAAACTAAGACACTACGGGTCTCGGAAAATGACGCTTTTGTTTTTTTTTTTAGCAAACTTTGGATTTTTTTCACAGATTAAATAAAAAAGAACCTAGACATGTTTGGTGTCTACAAACTCGTAACGACCTGGAGAATCATAATGGAAGCTCAATTTTAGTATTTAGTGAACCTGGTAAAAAAAAATTGTGGAATTGCACTATATTTGCAATTTTATCGCAATTAGAATTTTTTTTCCCGGTTTTCTATAACTCGACCGGATATCGCAGTAACAATTGTAATTTTTTACATATATGTGGAAAAACCACAAGGACTGAAATGCCATTAAGAGAGTTCTTCAATATTTCAAAGAGACTCAAGACATACTCTTAAGGATATCTGTAACAGGAGATCTAAAACTCACAAGCTATGTGGATGCAGACTGGGCTGGTGACTTAAGTGATCGTAAATCGACAAGCCACTATTTGTTCAAGCTTGGAGAAAGTTCAATTTCTTGGTCTAGTAGAAAGCAGGTGTCTGTAGCCTTGTCATCTACAGAAGCAGAGTATGTGTCTGCAGCCCACACAAGACAAGAGGTCATTTGGTTAAACCAATTGTTAGGCGATTTTGGTAAGCCATCAACTCAACTGACAGTGATTTATGAAGAGAACCAAAGATGCATTAGACTTGCATTAAGTGAGAAGATCAATGAGAGAACCAAACACAATGATATTAACCATCATAAACTGCGTAATTTAAGAGAACATGACATAATGGATGATAGCTGATGTTAAGACAAAGCCACTTCCAAGAGCCAAGGATAAGTAGTTGTTGAGTTTCGGAATAATGCTTATTATTGTATATTGCATTAATTACTGTTTACATGGTTTTATAGTGCATGACTTTCTGTCTCCAGCAATTGTGTTAGATTGCCAGTAATGCACTGTTAAAAAACACACAAAACATATAGGAAGTTCCTGCTCACTGTGTGTAGATGAAGCACAGTTTTACTTTCACTTTACAAGCTGACAGACAAAATGCTAAGATCCTAAGCTATAAGAAATACCAGTTGTAAGCTGTTAACTTTCTTCCTGAATAAATATATATCTGCTGTTGAAGGGCTGGACAGTACATAGATAAATCCACTGAAAACACATACATATATATGTGTCAATAACCAAAACAATTAGAATCAGCAGCTGTTTTCCACAAAAATAAGAGTCAAGATACAAAGTATACAATTCAGATATAAAGAACATCTAATCTTCTTATTGGGGTCTTCTCATCTTCTGAGATGTGTACAATTGAAAAGTTTTAGAGGAAGCTAACAACTTTACAATTCACCTCTCTGCAAGGACCGAGGGATTTATTATTCTGTCGTTTAGTACATGAAAGCTCTGTATCTGGCCTCCTTCAGTTCCCCTGCTTTCCTCTGCTTACAGTATTGAAGAGTGCACGGTCCAGGCTATCGGCACAACATGCGCCCTACTTACACCCACCGAGCCAATCGGAGGCAGAGGAGCGGTGCACTCCGGAATATAGAACATGAGAGCCCGTCTCAGGAGAGCGCGTTCTCCTCAATACCTGGGCACCAAAGAAATTCAGCATTTCATCAATATTCCTCATCGTTGTCCTGAAGATGGATCCTGGGCATGAGTAGATGGGTGAGATCGGTAATGGTGAGACATCTTGTAAAATATTAATGTTTTAATGATATAAAATATACATCTAACTTAAACATGGGGTCTAACGAGAAAATACGTTGGTTAGTGAAGTGACTGAAGTTTATTCTGGGACGTTTGGCTGATACATCTGATTTTGTTTGTCAGAATTATAGGACTCAAATGTCAACATGGCTATTTGAGAATTACTAAAGGTACTGAAAAGTCACAGCTATAGGTTTACGTGTCCCGGAATGAGGTCAAATAACTAGAATGCGAATTCCACAAGGTGCTAGTGTTCTTCTAATATGGCACAAGCTACTAGGACAACAATAAAGTTACCATGTGAGGCAGCTGAACAGAAAAAAATAGTATCCAATGTACGACCATGGGTCGAAATAGTATTCAAGTCAATCTGAATCTCATGGAGAGATCTCTCCTTCCCTGAGAATCTCCAACATAGACCTCTCCTGCCTCATGACCATGTCCAAGAACCTATGAATGCTGGTTTTCTCTTTTATAGCCTATTACTTATTTGTGTGTGATGAACTTATTTTTCTTTATTTTTGTAACCACTTTTTGAATGAACAAGATTTGTTTTATCCTCAGAATTCAATATTGTTTTCCTTCCTATCCTCACCGTGCTCTTACGTAAGAAAGTGCTGTTTTTCTCTAACACGTCTCTATCTCCATGTGACATTCCCCAGCTCAGTCCGCCAAGTGCTGAAGTGTAGAGTAGCAGAAGACGAGCTCCATGTTCCCAGCCGGCAGCACCAGTGGCACCATAGAGTCATCGCCAGCAGTGGCTCCACCGGCACGTGTAATGGATGATGGAACCACGTTATGAGCTCTACAGTTATCATCACTGGAGGAACACAACAATACTGGAAGGTTCATGGAGTTCACTGACATTGATATGTTTTATATCAACCAGTGAGAAAACAAATACAAGGAAAGAAACTGGAAACTCAGGAAGCTCTGAGCTTGTGCTGATACATATGCAAATACTAGTATCTTCAGTGATAAAGTACAAGAGCAAAGTATCAGGTGAAGTGAACACATGGCACATGCTGCAACCCTCAGTTGTTATCGTTAGTAATGCTAGTTATCAATAATAGAGGGGTCCCCACTACGATATTTAAAATAATTAAGTAAATAATTTAAAAAAGCAGTGTTGGGTCCCCCCATTTTTGACACCCAGCCAAGTTAAAGCAGACAGATGGAGGCTGGTATTCTCTGGCTGGTAGGGGGACATTGATGTTGGCCCCTCCAGCATAAAAATAGCAGCTTGAAGCTGCCCAGAAAAGGCACATCTATTCAACTTTTTCTCACTGTGCTAGCGGTGATGTCACCGGAGATCACCACAATTCAGGGGCCTGGCTGGGAGCGCAGCCTCAGTGACTGGCTGTAACCCCGATGATGTCGCCACCAGTCACTGAGGCTGCGCTTTCAGCAGCTCTTCCATCAATGGTTCTCAATGAGGACAGACACACCTCGGCACCGTCCAGCTTGAATACTATTTATCCCAGACATGTATTACTGTGTGGGACATAAACACAGGTAAGGGATAGGGTGGTTTTTTATTTTTGATTTTTTTACAGGAGTCCATGGATTAAATGGAGCGGGCATTAGGTGAGTATAGCTGTGTTTGTTGTTTATAAACAAAATGGAAAACTGTGTTTTTTTATTTCTAATAAAGGACTTTATTCTGGCTGTGCCTTTATTTACCATACAACTATAGGATTAGTAATGAATAGGTTCTTATAGACGCCACTCCATTACTAATCTGTGGGCTTGATGTCACCTGACAATACAAAGGTGACATCAACCCCACAAATATGAACCCCACTTGCCACTGCCATAGAGCAAGTGCGAGGAGCCAGGCAAAGCGCCAGAACTGTGCCAGGCTATGGGCTGCTATTTTTAGGCTGAGGGTTCAATATCTATGGCCCTTTACAAGCCTGAGAATACCAGCCCCCCTTATCTGCTTTTGCTTGGCTGGTTGACAAAAGTGTTGGGGACCTCAGCCATTTTTTTAAATTATTTATTTAAATCATTTGAAAAAACTGCATGGGGTCCCCTATATTCTTGATAACCAGCCTTGCTAAAGCAGACAGCTGAGGATTGCAGCTGTGAGTTTTGCCTGACTGGTTTACAAAAATGCAGGGGAACCCTCCCTTTTTTTAAAAATTATTTATTTAGATAAACTCTTCCATCATCCGCCGCCTGCTCTCTCTGTTATTAGCAGCAGCAGGCATCGACTAGAGGGAGCAGTAGTCCCATCAGCCAACGCCAGTGACCGGACTTTTTTCCATCCGATCACAGCTGCAGGCTTATGCTGTTATTTGACAGTGTGAGAACCGTAGCTCTCTGTCCAGCAGTAATTATCTTAGCGCCGATCAGAGGCAGTGTTTGCCGCACTGTCATGCACAAGACAGCGTGGCAAACACTCAATGTTCTGTCCCTGAACCAGAACTTTTTTAACTGTTCGGCTGAACCCACCATACCCGTACATCCCGGGATCCATCCATATCTAATCTTGACTGTGACATCAAATCTTTAAAGTATGGGAGGTAGATATCATCCACCCAGGTATACAGGGAGGAGATAAAGGGAAACATTTAGCATAATGTAAAGCGAGATGGATATTAATTTTGAGCATGTTGACCCCCATTGGTCTCAATGAAACACTGAGCTTTTCATCCTTTTTATAATAGACAATTGTTACCACTTCCATATGCATGTTTGTGTTTTTTTTTGTTATACTATTGATTTTATTTTTCGTGTAGAAATTTTGAAACACTTTCTGTTCATCTGCAATTCCATTTTTGACATAATAAATCTGCAGTTTCCCATTTTAGGACTGGAACTGGCTATCATGCATCTATAACAAATGAACTGGTCACCTGTCACGCTGTACTACTGAGGGTTACTGAAGAGTAACACAAACTCCACTAGATGGCAGCAGAGTGGAGAATGAGCTGAATATCCTGCAATGAAGCAGACCAGCAGAAATACAGCAAAGCAACCACTAGGTGGCAGCGGAATAGTCAGAGAGCCGAGTCAATGCCAGAGAGTAACGCAGTACAAAGGGGAAATCCAAAACACAGAGTCAGAAGGGAGCAAAAGGTCAGTGCCGGTCAATAGATGAGCTAACAGATGGGAGAGACAGGATCAGGTCAGGGACGAGCTGTAAAGTCAAATACCAGGGAATCCAAGCACATAGGGAAATAACAAGCAGTGTTGGTTAGGAGGAGGGTCACCAGACACGGTTAGGGTCAGATGAACGCAGCAGGACCGATCAGGAACTCAATAGAGCCAGCTAAACATGCCGAAGGTAAGCTGTATAACTATCACTGCACTCAGGATGCAGCACAGAGATATAGCAGACCGGACACAGGGAAAATGAACCCCTGACATGACCAGACTGGGAAAGGAGACACAAGACAGAAACCGGGCCTGGATTATGACATCACCAATTGGCATTTATTGTGCACTGTACACTAATAACAAATATGTCTAATTGTACTATGTGACCATTTCTCTCTTCACCCCTTCCTTTCGTTGGCTTTCCCTCTTTTCTTATTCATGACCTGATTAAGGTTAGTTCAATATGGCGTCAGATACATACGCAGTATACAGTTCTATATATAATTCTGAGGTGTGTGATCCTCCCCTAGGATTGTCGCTCTTTGTGCCCTCCCATATCCTGGCATCTGTGTGCCCCTCCGCACATATCCAGGAGCCTCTGCAGTTTTGCCCTCGCTCCCGGACATAGGCATTGCTAGCCAGAAGGCTGGGGTGGGCTTGGTGCGCGCCTGGCAAACCTGTGCATGCACTGAGAGATCCCATTCGTGGGCCGGTGACCGTGTAACATGGTCGCATGTTCAAAAGGTTCTGCAGTGAAAATGATTTCCCCTGGAGAAAGCGAGGTATGAACACATGAAACCTGCACTTGCAGGTGTACTGGGGGATACCTTTGGCAGCATGGGCTGGAATTGTTCTTTATACTGATGATATTACTGACATTTGGTGGGGACTAGTTGCGGAGGACCTTTTTTTGGCCATAATGGCATATTTGGATATGTTGTTTAAACTTTTCTTCTGACTCCCCTGACCTGTATACCTACCTGCACAGAGTATAGCCTTTCAGTGCTAATTACCATTTGTTTGCTCCTTTTTTAATCCCCTGAGGGCGATTTTTATGTGATTTTGGTATGAATAAATTTGATGTTTTAAGCTCAAAACACTACAGTCTTCTCGTTCATTAATTTAGATTCTGTAAGGAGTGGCTTCTAATATCATTAGATGCATTTAAGGTCTACGATGACTTGATACATATTTATTTAAAATGTTTGTTTCATTATTTTTGATAGCCACACAGGCAGAACCGACAGCTGCGGGCTGCAGCCCCCAGCAGTCAGCTTTAACATTGGTGGTTATCCAGAATAGATGGGTCCCACAATGTGTTTTTTTAAATTATTTAAATAAATAATAACCAAAACTGCATGGGGTCCCCCCATTTTTGACAACCAGCCAAGCTAAAGCAGACAGTTGGTGGTGTGGATACCAGTCGCATGTGAAATCATCCCAATCTTTGTGGGACAGATATGGATTATATTCTCATTGGTCTGATGAGGAATATAATTATTATTATTTGTTGTCTTTTACAGGGGCTTCAGTGGATTAGGCGTAAAGGTGAATATAACTTTGCTTTTTTATTTTTATTTCAGTAAAGGAGTCGGTGTCATTATTTCAATTAGAGGATTGTACTCTGGCTGTGTTTTACAATTTAACTATAGGACTAGTAATGAGGGTGCCTTATAGACACCTCTCCTTTATTAACCCCTGGGCTTGATGTCAGCTGACAATAGCAAGCTGACATCAACCCCACAATTATTACCCCACTTGCACCACACCAGGGCAAGTGGGAAGAGCGAGGCTCAACACCAGAATTGGTACATCTAATGGATGCGCCATTTCTGGGGCGGCTGAGAGCTGATGTTTTTAGTCTGGGGGGAGGCGATAACCATGGCCCTTTCCTAAGCTATTAATGTCAGCCCAGCCATTTTCTGGTTAGTGAATATAGGGGGTACCGCATGTCATTTTTTGGGGAGTCTCTCGTATATCAACCAGGATAGGATAATCAAATAGTTGTGAGCTTATATTAATAGACTGGGAGTCTTTATGGCTATTGGCTCCTTCCCTGAATATTATTATCAGCTCCCAGTCATCGGCTTTCCCTCTGCTGTCTATGAAAATTACGCGGGATCCCCACACATTTTTTTTTTCATTTTTTCTTTATTTATGAACAGGAACAGTAGGATCGCATGATAGCAATGGTTTCTCTTGCTTTGCAAGTGGCAAAACTGGAAGGATGAGTGCCCGCGAGTCTGGCACTCAGCACTCTGGTATTCAACAGTCCGGCCCTTTGGTTACCAAAGCTCACAGCCACCGGGTCTCCCAGCAGCAGTGCGGCCTGGAAACTTCATTAGAAACTTCGAGGGACATTATAAGGTTACTGAAGATCCCAGCTGCTGGAACACCTGGAAGCTGTGAACTAAGGTTGTGTATTTTATTATATTTGGTAATAAATTTTAAAATATGGAAAAACGACTTTGGATCCCACATAATTTTCATAACCAGCAGAGGGAAAGACGGAAGCCGAAAGACCTCTGTAGCGACACAAGTCGATTACCTGCGGGTTCCGATCTTCGGAAGTGAGCACACAGCGACTGTGCTTTCTGCAGCAGCGCGTCCAGGTCGGGATAGTGACAAAGAAATTGCTGTACCACCAGGTTGAGGACATGAGCCATACAAGGCACGTGTGTGAGGTTGTCACGGCGTAGAGCCGCCACCAGATTTGCACCGTTACCGCACACAGCCTTCCCTGGCTCCAGGTTTAGTGGAGACAGCTAGTGCTCTAACTCGGCCTGGAGAGCTGTCCACAACTCTTGAACTGTGTGACTGCGATCTCCAAGGCATATTAATTTAAACACTACCTGATTGTGGTGAGCCATGGCTGCGCAGTACAGAGGTGGAGGGGATTCTATCTGCACAATTGGAATGCGTGTCTGATTAAGGGAGAGGCTAAGGGTGCACTTGAAAGCACTAGAGGAGATGGAGGAGGCAGAAGCAGTGGAGGAACTGTGAGATACAGAGGTTTGTCCCAAAAGCCTTGGGGATTCAAAGACTTGTTTAGCAGCTCCTTGACTGCCTGCCTCCACAGCCACCTTAGTCACCCAGTGCCCAGTTAGAGAGCTGTAAAGCCCCTGCTCATGTTTGCTCATCCAGGTGTCAGTGGTGAACTGTACCCTGGCAGACATGGATTTGTTCAGGGAATGGGTGATTTTGTCGGCGACATGCTGGTGGAGTGCATGCACAGCTTTCTTTGAGAAGTAATGGCAACTGGGCAACTAGTGCTGGGGGACTGCAACGGCCATCAACTTTCAGAAACCATCTGCATCCACCAGGCGAAAAGGCAGCATTTATGTGGCCAACAGATTGGAGATGGTGGAGTTCAAGCTCTTAGCTTTGCCATGTGTAGGAGGAAGCATTCTTTTACATTACCACAACTGGCAGACCGAGAGTTGGATGTTGTGCTGAGAAATGGCGGAGTACGGAGAACAGGACAAACTGCTGGACTGTGAGTGAGGTACAGGAGGAAATGTTATGGTGGTTTGAGAAAGATGTGTTGTGCTAGGTGATAAAAGCAGCAGTCAAGTCTACTTCCATAACTGCTGACCGGCTGTCCCTCACCCTGACTGTGGTGGGTAAATAATTGTAGTTTCTGAGGCTGGAAACCTGTGTATGAACACTTGGTATGATGATGGAGGAGGAAGAAGCAGCAGGTGGGTTTGATGGGCGTCCAGTGGTTGCACTAGTCAGCATTTTAGCACAGTGAGATTCCTGCACTAAGGCATGTCGATCAAGCATGTGCTGGTTCATACATGTAGTTGTCAAATTATTGCAATCTTTGCCTCTACTGAGATTTTTTTGCAAATCTGACAGGTAACGTGTGTTGGGTCATTCTTTGCGGTCTCAAAAAATTCCCAGGCTAGGTAACCCTTGCTGCACCTGCAAGCTGCACACTCGCGACCAGTGCTGGCCACTGGCAGCGTTGAGGCTGAAGATTCAGTGCTTGTCATGGTTGCGTCATTTCATGTCTGTGTGGGAAGTCGCAACGTAACATACTCATCTTCCTCCTCCTCCACCTTCTCTGCTGAGCTACTCAGCTGCATACCTGTGGGTTCACACCAATTGATATCTACAACCTCATCTTCATCCTCTCTGTTCTAACACTCCTCACCCTGAGAGTTACCCTCCACTTCTTCCGACCCTGACTCCACAATACTGTCCAGGCGCGCCTCTTGTATCTGAGTTTCATCAGGATCACCTCCAGCCTTGGTGGTTAATGTCTGGTGACAAGGGTCTGGATTCTGCTCAGACTCTGCTTCATCCTGCCCGGATCCAACATGAAAAAATTTTGGGCATCAGTGCAGATGCTTTCCTCCTCTGGATTCTGTGATTCTTCAGAGCAGACCTCTGATGCTCATGGATCGCGGCCTCAGGGATCACGTGGGGCAATGGGGTGGGTCCTCCTGGTAACGACCAATGCGGTTGTGTGTCGCTCCATACCCACCCCTGCTCATTGGTTGCTCCTTCATAGATACCTTACTTGATCTGAACGACACCACCCCCCTGACGAAGGCAGATGCCGAAACACAAGTCGAGGCAGGGCGCATCCTAGGGACGTCTTACATATGGGCATAAGGTAAAAAATGGGTGCTATTGAGCTGACTTACTTAAGTCTACAATACCTGTATGTATATACTGTATATGTTTCATTATTTACCCTAATTTCAGGTTGCTGCTCTTTTTTTGATTGACAATTTTTCATTTGCACTTTACATTTATCTGCCTTATGCCTGTACATATCTACACATCAGCACTTTTTCTATTGCATTTTATTCTCATATTTATTCTTATTTTTGTGAGATAAATATTGTTATATTGATCATTGCTATATTATACTTTAATAACAACAACACTATGTTATAATATCAATTGGCCACATTAATTCTTGCAATCATTGTCCCCTGTGTTGCCCTCTTTTTGTGGTATTTTGTTTCCCACCTCTCCTTATGGTTTGTGTATCGTACAATAAATATTTTCATTATTTGAACATTGGACATTTCTTCGGGTTCTTTTTCGTCATTGGTTATTTTATTTCCGATTTGTCTTTTTGCATTGTCCATTGGTGCACTCATGATGGTCATAGTTAGGATTTAACGTTTATTTAATCATTTATGTATTCATGTGCACTTTGTCTTAGAATTCTTGTAAGTAATTGCATATACCGTGTTTTGCACAGATTTCTCCTTAAGGCCATGGACCGTAAAGCCAAGGAACAATCCTGGCTAGGCCGAGTAAATCAACTGTTCAGTAGTGGTGGGTCTGATACCAATGACTGGTGGTCAGGGAGCTGTTGATTTTAATTTTAACATTAAAAATCTTCTACATAAACGGTTTGGGGGCCATGTCATCTGCTGGTGTAGGTCCACTGTGTTTTATCAAGACCAAAGTCAGCGCAGCCGTCTACCAGGACATTGTAGAGCACTTCATGCTTCCCTCTGCCGACAAGCTTTATGGAGATGGAAATGTCATTCTCCAGCAGGACTTGGCCCCTGTCCACACTGCCAAAAGTACCAATACCTGGTGTAAAAACAACAGTATCACTGGGCTTGATTGGCAGCAAACTCACCTGACCTTATCCCCATAGAGAATCAATGGAGTATTGTCAAGAGGAAGATGAGACACCAGACCCAACAATACAGACGAGCTGAAGGCTGCTATCAAAGCATCCTGGGCTTCCATAACCCCTCAGCAATGCCACAGACTGATCACCTCCATGCCACGCCGCATTGATGCAGTAATTGATGCACAAGGAGCCCTGACCAAGTACTGAGGGCATTTACTGATCATACATTTCAGTAGGGAACATTTCAGATTTTACAATAATTTTTCCAGCTGGTGTTATAAAGTATTCTAATTTACTGAGATAATGCCTTTGTAGTTTTCATTGGCTGTAAGCCATAATCATCAACAATAACAGAAATAAACACGTGAAGTAGATCACACTGTGTGTAATGACTCTATAGAATATAGGAGATTCACTTTTTGTATTGAAGAACTGAAATAAATTCACTTTTAGATGATATTCTAATTTTGTGAGATGCACCTGTACAAGTTCTATGTGAGGCTTTCATGTGACGAGCTGATCTTTTCTCCACAGTAAGTGTAGATATAGAAGATGCCAGAAGGGATCCTCTTCTCAGTGACGTCAAGTCTCTGCAGACCCTCCAGGTCACTCTCCGCTCTATGCGTGAGCCGGATGTCTCTTTTACAATAAAACACTTTGGAGCGTGGTTCTGAGCCTCGTTTTTTTGCTTCATACACTTATATGGTAAGACACTTCCATTTAACGCTGAGCGAAGTGTGATGTGGTGCCCCTGAGGGTTCAGTCACCACAGAGGTACTGGACCGCATCTAGAGGTGTGGTATCCCACTCTCAAGTAAGGAGGGGGCACTACCCAGGACTCTAATACCAGCATCCAACACCTCACCACTCCAGTTAGGGCACCTGGGCATACCCTATGGGAGGATACCTCATCACAGTCTGGAGATGGTTAATAGGTAGAGGATGTGGGTGGAGAGAGTAGAGATGTCATGGAAACAGTAGGAGGAGTCAGGAAAGGTCTGAAAAGGCAGTCAGTCTGATCAGGAGAACAGTGCAGACATGCAGAAAGGAGCTCCCAGAGAGAGGGAGCCAGACAAAGGTGAAGCTACAGAAAGAAGAGAGACAAGGGGTTCTAGGGGCACGGGTAGTGAGAAATCCTCCCGTGGGGCCCGCATCCACGCTGACCATCACCAGATGGAGGGACCAGGTCGCAGTGGGGAACCGGCCCCCAAGACTAGTGGCGAACTACAAGGCTCCGCTAGCCAGCCGGAGGCTGTGGTACCTGTATTTGTCACAGCCACATCCACACACATTCGCTGAAAAGCCATATAGGAGCAAGGGGACTAGAGAGACATTGCCCGACAACATCCAGGGCTGCTGTCTTGGGACACTGTGTGTGAAGGCACAGGGCAGGAGAGGTGAGAACCAGCAAGGTGAGATGGCCAGGAAAGGAACATAAGAGAGGAGTTCTGGAGAAGTGTACCCCAAATCATCTGGGGGTTGGCTGGACCACAGACCTGGAGGACACAGCACACGGCTGGAGACAGTAATCTGCAGAACTGGGAGTAAAGCGTTGAAAACTGCACCCAGCTGTGTCCTCTGAATTATTTCTGCATCACTTACCCTGCACTACAACTACAACCACCATCATCACAATTAACACCTATATCTGCCCCTTTTCAGTTTTTGAATTTCCACAAAAATGTAAAATAACTCATAAATTTCGTTCAACTTCACAATTGTGTTTCACTTGTTGTTGATTCTTCACCAAAAATTTACATTTGGTATCTTTATGTTTGAAGCCTGATATGTGGGAAAAGGTTGAAAAGTTCCAGGGGGCCGAATACTTTCACAAGGCACTGTAGAATAGATGTGTTGAAAGCTCCTTTTTTTAGCTTGTGTTGTATTATGCTGCAGATTTTCTACCTCCAAGCTTGGTTAGGCCATCTTCCTTTTCATTCTTGCTTCCTATTGGTGGGCAGACTTTGCTTCTCTATTCCTATTACCTGGGACTCTGCATTGTCCAGTTTGTGTTAACTGTTGCAGATCTGCCACAGAGGTACTGCACCTCGGTTTGAGGTGTGGTGCTCCGCTCTCAGGTAAGGAGGCATAATCCAGAACCCACACACTTACATCCAACACCAGACCTCTCAGGGCCCAGAAGGAGCTAGTTAGAGGGTGTGGGTGGAGAGAGTGACGGTGACCAGAAAAATGCACACAGGAAAATTGCCCACAGGAAAAATGCCCATAGGAAAAATGCCCACAGGAAAATTCCCCACACGGAAAATTCCCCACACAGAAAATTGCCAATTGCATCATCACAAAGTTTCAGATCTATGATATTTCAGGTGCAAGGTTCACATGATATGTGATAAGTGCCCACAGACATGAATACCCACAGGAAAACAGTAGAGACTTATAGGTGAGATGCTCTGCAGAACAGAGAATAGCATAGAGCTATAGGCTAAATGCTCTGCAGGACAGGGGGATAGTATGCAGGTATAGGTGAGATGCTCTGCAGGGCAGGAGAATAATATAGAATTATAGGTGAGATGCTCTGCAGATCAGGAGAACAATATAGAATTATAGGTGAGATGCTCTGCAGATCAGGAGAATAATCAATTATAGGTGAGATGCTCTGCAGAGCAGGCGAATAATATAGAATTATAGGTGAGATGCTCTGCAGAGCAGGCGAATAATATAGAATTATAGGTAAGATGCTCTGCAGATCAGGAGAATAATATAGAATTATAGGTGAGATGCTCTGCAGGGCAGGCGAATAATATAGAATTATAGGTGAGATGCTCTGCAGGGCAGGCGAATAATATAGAATTATAGGTGAGATGCTCTGCCGATCAGGAGAGTAATAGAGAATTATAGGTGAGATGCTCTGCAGATCAGGAGAACAATATAGAATTATAGGTGAGATGCTCTGCAGATCAGGAGAACAATATAGAATTATTCTCCTGCCCTGCAGAGCATCTCACCTATAATTCTATATTATTCGCCTGCCCTGCAGAGCATCTCACCTATAATTCTATATTATTCGCCTGCCCTGCAGAGCATCTCACCTATAATTCTATATTATTCTCCTGTCCTGCAGAGCATTTAACCTATAGCTCTATGCCATTCTCTGTTCTGCAGAGCATCTCACCTATAAGTCTCTACTGTTTTCCTGTGGGTATTCATGTCTGTGGGCACTTATCACATATCATGTGAACCTTGCACCTGAAATATCATAGATCTGAAACTTTGTGATGATGCAATTGGCAATTTTCCGTGTGGGGAATTTTCCGTGTGGGGAATTTTCCATATGGGGAATTTTCTGTGTGGGGAATTTTCCTGTGGGCATTTTTCCTGTGGGCATTTTTCCTGTGGGCAATTTTCCTGTGTGCATTTTTCAGGGAACCGAGAGTGACAGCTAGAGGGGTTGTTATGGAAACAAGAGGGAGGAGTCAGGAAGATACTGGAAAGGCAATGAGTGGGAAGGAGTGGAGCAGAGCAGACGTGAGAGACTGAAGCTCCTGACAGGAAGAAGAGAGAGAACGGGGCCTAGGGGCACAGGTAGCGAGGAATCCACCCGTGGGGCCCAATTCTACACCGGCTGTAGTTGGGTGGAGGGACCAGGTCGCGGTGGGGAACCGGCTCCCAGACTAGTGGAGAACTATAAGGCTCAGCTAGCCAGTCGGTGGCTGTGGTATCTGTACGTGCCACAACCACACACACTCGCTGAAATAGCAGCCACATAGCATCAAGAGGACCAGAAGGACGTCGAGGCTGCTGGCTTGAGACACTGTGTGTGAAGGCGCAGGGCAGGAGAGGCGAGAGCCAGAGCAGTGGGACGGCCAGTAAAGGAACATAAGAAGGGGGTACTGGCAAAGTGTACCCTGAATTACCTGAGAGCTGACTGAACCACAGACCCAGAGGACACAGCACCCAGCTGGTGATTGCCTAAAGAACTGTGAGTTAAGTGTGGAAACTGCACCCTGCTGTGTCCTCTGAATTATTACTGTGTCACCTGCCCTGCACTACAACATCGACCATTGACTTCAACACCATAACTGCCCTGGGACCTAGCTTTACCCGTAGAAAGTTGTACCAACGCTGCTGCGTCACCAACTGCCCCAGTGCACCTGAACCGCAGCATTGACCATCCATTGCCAAACACCACAGGTGGCATCACGAACTATCCCCACAAACTTTATTTCCCCCTTTTATTTGACTTTTATTGGATGCCCAAGGCCATGTACCGAGTCACTGCTGCCGTGACATTCCCCTTAAGAACTGACGACCCGGCTCGAGAACCCCATGGCCCTAGCGGGTGCTCCATTGCTGCGACATCATCGTGCAATATAAATGAATGGGGTCACATTGCGAAACTGGAATATTGCAATCACGAAAAACAAGTCACAAAAGACGCAAAATGATACTCTAGGAGTTGCAACGCTTTTATTGGGCTGCAAGTGACACACGCTGAACTATGGCCTCATGACCCATATCATGGCCCAATGTTGGCTTGTAGCCCCATCTTTCGCCTTTCTTGTCACTTTGGTTTATCCTGGCTGTAACTCTGTAGTTCTGCTGCTTTATCTTACCTCTGATCAGCAGGCTCACTGCTTCCTTCTGTTCTCAGCTCATTAAAGGTACCTTCACACATAACGATTTCGTTAACGATATCGTTGCAATGTCACGCTTTTTGTGACGTAGCAACGATCCCGCTAACGATCTCGTTATGTGTGACAGCGACCAACGATCAGGCCCCTTCTGGGAGATCGTTGGTCATGGGGAATGATCAGGACCTTTTTTTGGTCGCTGAACACCCGCTGTCATCGCTGGATCGGCGTGTGTGACACCGATCCAGCGATGTGTTCACTTGTAACCAGGGTAAACATCGGGTTACTAAGTGCAGGGCCGCGCTTAGTAACCCGATATTTACCCTGGTTACCATTGTAAAAGTAAAAAAAAAAAACAGTACATACTCACATTCCGATGTCTGTCACGTCCCCCGCCGTCAGCTTCCCTGCACTGACTGTCAGCGCCGGCCGTAAAGCAGAACACAGCGGTGACGTCACCGCTGTGCTCTGCTTTACGGCCGGCACTGACACAGTCAGTGCGGGAAGTTGACGGCGGGGGACGTGACAGACATCGGAATGTGAGTATGTACAGTTTGTTTTCTTTACTTTTACAATGGTAACCAGGGTAAATATTGGGTTACTAAGCGCGGCCCTGCACTTAGTAACCCGATGTTTACCCTAGTTACCCGGGTGCTGCAGGGGGACTTCGGCATCGTTGAAGACAGTTTCAACGATGCCGAAGTTGTTCCCCTGATCGTTGGTCGCTGGAGAGAGCTGTGTGTGACAGCTCCCCAGCGACCACACAACGACTTACCAATGATCACGGCCAGGTCGTTTAGTGTAACGGTACCTTAAGCTATCTGCCCATGTATACTGGGTGGTATAGATCAGCCACCATCTTCATGAATTCAAGATAAATTAATATAATAAAAATTAAGATTCTGGAGAATATCATATTTTATCAGATTCAGTTTGCCTCCAACAGATATACTAATTTTTAGGTTTTTTATTCTCTTCTTGTATCTCAGATGTAAAGACACTGAACAAGCAGCAGATGGTGAGATTTGTCAGCTCGGAATATAAAATAGTGGTAAGTGGCATGTGTGTCCATTGTCTGCTCTTGATTCTTCATTTACGCTTAATTTTTTGTTCTATATTTCAAACATTTTGGGTTTGTTCTTGTCCTGGTTTTCTCTCTAGTCTATGGCTTCATCTTGTTTAGCTCGTCCACGTTCCCTCTCCTGTTGGAGCTCTTGCTGTTGCCTCTTGAATTCCTCCTCCTGCTCTTTCTGGTCTTTCTACCTCTGTTTCTTCATCTCCTCTTCCTGTTGTTTGAGGTTTTTCTTTTTTCTAAACTTGCTTTAACAACCGACTGCTCTTGAATAGGGTTGAGCGAAACAGGTCGGCCATTTTCAGAAGTCGCCGTCTTTTGGCAAAGTCGGGTTTCATGAAACCCGACCCGACCCCTGTGTGGGGTCGGCCATGAGGTCGGCGATCTTCTGAACTGGAATCGGAATTCCGATACCGAGTTCCGATATGTTTAAGATATCGGGAATCGGTATCGGAATTCATATTTAAGTTAAAATAAAGAATAAAAAAAAAAAAATATTGATATACTTACCCTCGGACGCGCCCTGGTTCTCACCGGCAGCCTTCCTTCCTAAGAATGAGCGCCTGAAGGGCCTTCGATGACGTCACGGCTTGTGATTGGTCGCGTGAGCGGTCACATGGGCGTCACGCGACCAATCACAAGCCGCGACGTCATCTAAGGTCCTTCAGGCGCTAATTCTTAGGAAGGAAGCGTCCGAGGGTGCGTCCGAGGGTGAGTATATTCCTAATAGGTATATACTCACCCTCGGACGCGCCCTGGTTCTAACCCGCAGTCTTCCTTCCTAAGAATCAGCGCCTGAAGGACCTTAGATGATGTCGCGGCTTGTGATTGGTCGCGGGCCGCCCATGTGACGGCTCATGCGACCAATCACAAGCCGCGACGTCATCGAAGGTCCTTCAGGCGCTCATTCGTAGGAAAGAAGGCTGCCGGTGAGAACCAGGGCGCGTCCGAGGGTAAGTATATCAATATTTTTTATTTTGATTCTTTATTTTACACTTAAATATGGATCTCAGGGCCTGAAGGAGAGTTTCCTCTCCTTCAGACTCTGGGAACCATTAGAAACCCAATGCACTGCATTGGGTTTCGTGTTTCGGCCGACCCCGACTTTTCTATAGGATCGGCCGATTTTACTCGACCCGACTTTTGAAAAAGTCGCGTTTCATGAAACCCGACCCAATCCTATAAAAAGAAAAGTCGCTCAACCCTACTCTTGAATCTTTATTTATGATTTTTTTTTTTTGAGAATTTTTTCCCCAAAATTGATTTTTTCTTCTTTTCTTGTCTTTCTCTCTGGTCCCTGATATCCTCCTCTTGTCTAGCTTGTTCATGTTCCTTCTCCCTTCGGAGCTCTTGCTGGTGCCTCTTGAATTCCTCCTCCTGTTGCCTCTCTTCTTCCTCCCTTTGTTTCTTCATCTCCTCTTCCTGTTGCTTATGTCTCTTCTCCTGTAGAGCTTGGTCTATGGCCTTTTTCATTTCCACTTTTCTCTGCTGTTCCTTTATATCACACTCATGGATGTATTTAAGCACAAATATCCTCCTCGTCTTCATCTCCTCCGAAGGATCTCGAGGTTGTTCCACCCGAAACTGAACGTCTTTAATGACTTCACACAAGAATTTCAGGACTTCTTCATGTTTCCCTCTGGTTTTCATGTGATCTTCTCTGGTGTAATTCTCAAATGAAAAGATTCTGTCAATTCCGAGGTCCCTGAATATTCCTTCTGTTTTGGTTAGAGACCCCGCTGTCTTATGAGTGAGAACAACTATTGGGACGACTCCTGGAAGACAAGAGACACAAGGTAAGAAGAGATCAATAGGTTCCATCATTTGTCACACGAGATACACTGATCGCTCAGACTCCAAAGAACCTGGTGTCAGTTCAGCTAATTCCAAGGTCCCCCAACTTGTCCCCATTCTCTTACATGGCACAGGGTTTGGGGTTTTGAGTAATTTTAAGGTTTTCCAACAATAAAGTACTCAGTAGATATGAGAGAATCTTTTCAAGACAAATTGAATTTACTTTGATTATTTTTTATTCACTTTGTATGAATTTAGCAAGATGTCAGCCAGGGGGCTGCAATATTGCTGAATCGTAGGCACAAAATGGTGACAAAAAATGACTCACTTTACCACTTACACATGTCACCGGCAATGAGCACATAGGCCCACAGGTTGTCTGTGACTCCTCGCATATGTTCTTCTGTAGTCTGCACTCGGTGCTGGTCTTCTGGCACTGAGTAGTCATCAGACGTCATGACGCACGCAGCGTCCAATGTGCTGACCAGGCTTACAGCAATGCGCATTGTGGCAAATTCCTGCCACATTCAGGCAATCTCCGGAATCCTGACAGATTCTCTCTATCAGTGTTCATAAGTAATGTAATGGCCAGGTGACGTGGCAATGCTACCAGTGAGTTCTAAGAGGCAGACAGCCTTCTTTTCTGAATAAAGCCGAGGTCACACGACAGTATAAAAAATCTGATATGATAATAATTAGTGACTATTGGGAAAGTGACCATGCTCACCGACGTCACTGTCCAGTGGTGGAGTTGTCTGTATTACTTACTGACTTCTCCGGGACAGTGTAGTGACCATGCTCACCGACGTCACTGTCCAGTGGTGGAGCTGTCTGTATTACTTACTGACTTCTCCGGGATAGTGTAGTGACCATGCTCACCGACGTCACTGTCCAGTGGTGGAGCTGTCTGTATTACTTACTGACTTCTCCGGGACAGTGTAGTGACCATGCTCACCGACGTCATTGTCCAGTGGTGGAGCTGTCTGTATTACTTACTGACTTCTCCGGGACAGTGTAGTGACCATGCTCACCGACGTCACTGTCCAGTGGTGGAGCTGTCTGTATTACTTACTGACTTCTCCGGGACAGTGTAGTGACCATGCTCACCGACGTCACTGTCCAGTGGTGGAGCTGTCTGTATTACTTACTGACTTCTCCGGGATAGTGTAGTGACCATGCTCACCGACGTCACTGTCCAGTGGTGGAGCTGTCTGTATTACTTACTGACTTCTCCGGGACAGTGTAGTGACCATGCTCACCGACGTCATTGTCCAGTGGTGGAGCTGTCTGTATTACTTACTGACTTCTCCGGGACAGTGTAGTGACCATGCTCACCGACGTCACTGTCCAGTGGTGGAGCTGTCTGTATTACTTACTGACTTCTCCGGGACAGTGTAGTGACCATGCTCACCGACGTCACTGTCCAGTGGTGGAGCTGTCTGTATTACTTACTGACTTCTCCGGGACAGTGTAGTGACCATGCTCACCGACGTCACTGTCCAGTGGTGGAGCTGTCTGTATTACTTACTGACTTCTCCGGGACAGTGTAGTGACCATGCTCACCGACGTCATTGTCCAGTGGTGGAGCTGTCTGTATTACTTACTGACTTCTCCGGGACAGTGTAGTGACCATGCTCACCGACGTCACTGTCCAGTGGTGGAGCTGTCTGTATTACTTACTGACTTCTCCGGGACAGTGTAGTGACCATGCTCACCGACGTCACTGTCCAGTGGTGGAGCTGTCTGTATTACTTACTGACTTCTCCGGGACAGTGTAGTGACCATGCTCACCGACGTCATTGTCCAGTGGTGGAGCTGTCTGTATTACTTACTGACTTCTCCGGGACAGTGTAGTGACCATGCTCACCGACGTCACTGTCCAGTGGTGGAGCTGTCTGTATTACTTACTGACTTCTCCGGGACAGTGTAGTGAGCATGCTCTGTGATGTCACTGGGAGAAAAATCAATGTTTTGCTGAGATATTGGTGGGAGGGAGATACGCAGACCACCCCATGGATGAAAAAGATGCCGACCCTTAAATTAGACAATAAGAAAGGATCTTACCTGTCAGCTTCTGTGCAGTCTGGAATAAGAGTTTCAGATCTTCTTTTTCTACATTAATGAATTCTTTTCTTACACTGAAAATAATTACATCAATAAGAAAACAACCTGAGAACGATGAGTAAATGGGAGAATAAGACACAAATCAACAGCCGATAACTCCACACACTCCACAGCCCTGAAGATACAACACCAAGAAGGAAGAGTCGAGAATTATGGAAATGACAGGATGGAGACGTCACTAATCTGCAAATGAGGAAAAATGGACACAAAATTTTCAAAATCTCTCAATTTATTCAGTATGAGCCAGTAGTGTAGAGTCTCCAGACTTGTCTCCATCGAGCACATCGGGGATGTTATGGTCGGTGGTTACACAGGAGCTGCCGGCAGCGTCTCCAGACTTGTCTCTAGTGACCACATCGGGGACATCATTGGTCGGTGATTACACAGGAGCTGCCGGCAGTAGATCCTGATGATTTGTACTTTCAGCCCCAGAACCTTCCTTAGACGACCATTAATAATGTCATTGACAGCAGCTGAGGCTGGAGGAGCTAGGATTTCTGCATGAAGCCGGAGGTGCTGGGGTTTCTGCATGTGGCTTAGTCACCAAACTGAAGAAATTCAGAGGCTTGATAATTTTCCATTCTCCATCATCTGCTAATCAGTGACGTCTCCATCCTGTGATTTCCAGAATTGCGCCTCTTTTCCTTCTTGGTGATGTAATTTCTCTGTTGAGGCGTGTATCGCCTATAATACCGCCCCTATGTACAGGAACAGAAGTTCAGTGCTGCTCTATATCACACTGATGTGGATTCTTGGTTGTAGCACTGAGCTGACGTGTTGGTGTCTGGTCTCTTACTCACCTGTACACAAACACTGGGAAGATGAAATCGGAGGTTTTTACTTCTTTCTCGGCTTTGACCATTCTTTCTACAAGTCCGAATCCCTCTCCCCATTGTACTTCTTTACCCAGCGGCAGCAGATTCCCTGGAGATGTAACAGAAATCAGTGTTAGACACAAGTGTCACCTCCAGTCGTCTTCTCGGAGATCAGTATTGGGGGGTGGTAAGTGACCGGCAGAGACGTAACCAGAGTCTTATGGGTCTCACGACAATAACCAGACAGTTGTGAGGACCCCAGTAGCGCTGATAGACTCTGTGTTAGTGGCTTATAAAAAAAAATTACAGATATAATAAATGTAACAGAAAAACTTAGTAGTAAGATAATTTTCTATGTAATGTAAGTAATACAGTCATATATAAATAATAATACTTTCATGATCCGTTCCAGGGTTTATTAGTGTCTGCTAGTGTTGAGCGATACCGTCCGATACTTGAAAGTATCGGTATCGGATAGTATCGGCCGATACCCGAAAAGTATCGGATATCGCCGATACCGATACCCGATACCAATACAAGTCAATGGGACACCAAGTATCGGAAGGTATCCTGATGGTTCCCAGGGTCTGAAGGAGAGGAAACTCTCCTTCAGGCCCTGGGATCCATATTAATGTGTAAAATAAAGAATTAAAATTAAAAATATTGATATAATTACCTCTCCGGAGGCCCCTGGACATCACTGCTGGTAACCGGCAGGCTTCTTTGTTTAAAATGAGCGCGTTTAGGACCTGAGAATGACGTCGCGGCTTCTGATTGGTCGTGTGCCGCTCATGTGACCGCCACGCGACCAATCAGAAGCCGCGACGTCATTCTCAGGTCCTAAATTCCTAGAATGAGGAGTTTAGGGCCTGAGAATGACGTCGCGGTTTCTGATTGGTCGCGTGGCGGTTACATGAGCGGCACGCGACCAATCAGAAGCCGTGACGTCATGTGTCTGTGGTCTGAGCCTCTTGCACAGAGCACATCGGAGCACAGCTGCAGAGGAGGCGAAGAAATGAATTTCTCCATCTCCTCCATTATAACCGAGTGATGTGCGTTGTCTCATTCGCACCCATAGGCTTATATGGGTGCGAGTGAGCTGAGACTCGGCTGAGTGTCGGTGACAATCGCAGCATGCTGCGATTTCACTTGCTCGTTGAAAACAGCCTAGAAAAAAAATGCTGATGTGAGCTGCCCCATAGAGGAATACTGGTCCGAGTGCTGTGCGATGTTTTATCACATTTTCAGTTTAGGAAAGAGAGGGCCCATAGGGCAATAAGAGTGATAATTTGGATGACAATTTGTGGTAGGTGCAGTCACCTTTACAGGTTGTGAAAGATCACAACCCCTTGCAGCATATGAAAGGAAATAGTGGTCGCTGCAGACTCCCGTGGATACCACTGTCACAAAGAAGGAAGAAGAAGACCGGGTTTCTAGTATCTGCGCTGACCACACAACGATGGAAATGTTAATAAAAGCTTTATTGTGCCGACGCATTTCGTGGCAATCTGCCACTTCCTCAGGGCCCTTCTTTGTGACATGTTTTATCACATAGCACTCATCCGTATTCATCGCTAGCACTTACCTCAGGGTTTCTGTGTAAATCCCACAAAAATTAGATTTAGATGAAACCCTGAGGGAACTACCCACCATGAGGCAAATGCAGACACTTCGTACTCTGTTTGGTGTCTGCACTGGCAGTATCCACTTTCTTAGGCGTGCACAGATCTGACATCGCCCACACTCGTGCGCTAAAAAGACGCCTAAAATGATGGGACACCGCCAGAACACAAACCAGTCCAAAGTGACTCCATCTGCCACAGAAGTGTGAGTTTCAGTTGGGGTTTTTTATTGAGTGCCAAGTTTTTCTACATATTTGACTAAACGGGCTGGAGACCCTACTTGGGCACCTATACCCATATTCTCACAGAGTACCGTGTATTTTCATATTCAGTTGGGGTTTTGTCTGAATCTCAGTTTTGGGGAATTTGCATGGAAACTCTGACATACGCGCTCAGTGGAGAGCACATGAAAAATGTGAGCCAAGCCTTATTCTGATATTTGGGAGGTAGAATGAACAAATAGACAGCAGTACAAGAATAGTTCTTTTTTTTTTTTTTGCACTGTTCATCGTGCGGTATAAGTGATGAGGCGGATGTATTCTTGGGGCCGGTGCGATTACAGTGGTACCAGATTCTTATCTGTCTTTTTTTTTTAGGTCTTGTTGCAATCATGCAATAAAAATGCTTTTTATTAAAAGTGTTTTTTTTTGTCACCATATTCTAAGAGCTGCCAGTTTTATAGAGCGGGTCATTCCGAATGAGGCATATCTCAATCATGTGTACTTTTTTTTTTATTTATTAGGCCAGGTTCACATTGCGTTAATGGCAATCCGCTGACGGCATCCGTTACATAGCGGCACTAACGCTATGTAACGGATCCGTTAGCACACCCATTGACTGCCATTATGTAGCGCATCACTAATGCATGTCATAATCAGCATGCGTTAGCGATGTGCCGTCATTCTGTGACGGACGCGGTCTGCAGCGTTTTCGGGTCCGTCACCACTAGCACAGATGGAGCATCTGCACTAGTGCGATCGCATAACGCGATCGTTAAAAGGCACTTGTGTTGCGCAGTCCGTTTAACGCATGCGTTGAACTGACTGCACTAACGCAATGTGAACCTAGCCTTATGGTTTTATCAGAAATGCTGCATTTTGTGTGGCAAAACGGATTTTAGTGATTTGTGTGTGCTTTTTTTGTGTTTTTTTTTACTCTTTTACATATTTTATTTTACTTATTTTCACTTTTTTACACTTTTTCACTGTGGGATATGTATAATTTTCTGTTTGATCACTGGACTCATACATTGCTTATTGCTGGATCTCACAGGCTACCATACCCTGGGATCATCACATGACCTCAGGGTACCATAGTAACCGATGGTCCGATGGTTACTAAGGAGGTGTTATGACCCACTTGTAACAATGTAAATACCAGTATTGTGATTGACCGCTGTATTTAAGGGGATAGTTGGCCCTAATCAGTCTCAAAACTGGTCAGGTCTGATTCTGCAGGGTATCAGCTGTCATGTACAGCTGACACCCGCAGAAATCGTCGGGTGCTATTCCCTTCTTCCTCAGTGCCATTTAAAAGCCTATCAGCAGTCTTTAAGGGGTTAATACAAACCACAATACTAATGTTACCCTCATACAATGACCGCCTGGTGAAGTCATTCATTGTCACTTTTCTTCTTCATCCGTTGCAGACCGCTATGACTTCTTCCAGTCAGGATTCGTCTCTACAAAGGTCACACCTCCAGTTGAAAGTAGCGATGGTCCCTACAGGCCCTCTGTATTGTCAGGTCCTCTGCAGCCTTATGAGGAGCTATTGGACTGAAAAGAGCCCATATACTCTTCTTGCACACGGACCCTTTTTGTCTGTGTCCAACAATGAATCCCAGACTAAAGCAAAGTCAGTAAAGTATTTATTCTGGCAAAAAATGAAGACAAAAAACATTGTGGTGTCGCAGTCAGGATGAAGACAGGGATGAACATATGTAGAAGAGCAGCAAAGATTTCTTAACAGACAGCAACACAATACAAAATCAATCCTCAGGCTGTAAAGTGCAGCCGAAAATGTTGCTGCTTTGTATAACATTATTATTCTATAAAACAACTACCGTATATACTTGAGTATAAGCCGAGAATTTCAGCCCATTTTTTTAGGCTGAAATTGCCCCTCTCATCTTATACTCGAGTCTGTTGTGAATTCTGCTCTTGGGTTCCCTCCGGTGGTTATGAGTGGTAGTGCTGCTGTCTGTGGATCACAGCATCTATCAGGTGTGTTCACTTTTTGCAATTTGGACTCTTTATTTAGTCCTACTTGATCCTTTAGTCAGTGCCAGTTGTCCATTGTCTTGGAGGATTCACATCCATTTCTGGTCTCTCCTGTCTGCTGTGCTTTTCTTCAAAGATTAGTCCTGGCTTTGTTTTTGCTGTCCACCTGCTGTGGACCTTATAGTTCTGTGCATTTTCATGTATTGTCTTGTCCAGCTTGTCTGTGAAGGATTTTTGCAGCCTAGCTATTTCTCTGGAGATGCAGATATACCCTCCTGTCTTTAGTCAGATGTGGAGTTTTTGTATTTTCTGTGGTGGATTTTTCTAGTGTTTTAATACTGACCGCATAGTACTCTGTTCTATACTTTCTATTTAGCTAGTATGGCCTCCTCTGCTAAATCCTGATTTCATGTCTGCGTATGTCATTTCCCTCTCCTCACAAAGTCAATATTTGTAGGGGGCTGTCTTTCCTTTGGGGATTTTCTCTGAGGCAAGATAGTTTTCCCGTTTCTATCTTTAGGGGTATTTAGTCCTCAGGCTGTGTCGAGGTGTCTAGGGAGCGTTAGGTACATCCCATGGCTACATCTAGTTGTGTTGTTAAATTCAGGGTCTGCGGTCAGTACAGGTACCACTTTCTCCAGAGTACATCTTATGCTTCTCCTAGGCCACCAGATCATAACACGAGTCATTCCCAGGGGAGGGGGAGCGGCAGCTGTCTAATAATACTCACCTGGTTCCCCGGGCGCCTGCAGCTTCTTCCTGTACTGAGTGGTCACATGGTACCGCTCATTACAGTAATGAATATAGACCCGACTCCACTCCCATAGGGGTGGAGCCACATATTCATTACTGTAATGAGCGGTACCATGTGACCACTCAGTACAGGAAGAAGCTGCAGGCGCCCGGAGAACCAGGGACCATGCAGGGACCGTGCCAGGTGCAGGTGAGTATAACGGGGGCATTGTGCGATATTCACCTGTCCGCGGTCCACCGCCGGGTGCCGCTCCTCTTCCACGTCTTCTTCCTGTGACATTCAGGTCATAGGGCGCAATTAGTGTGCGCGTCGCCCTCTGCCTGAATGTCAGTGCAGAGGACGTGGAAGAATGAGCGGCGCACAGTGGTGGAACGGGGAAAGGTGACTATAGCAAGTGCCGGGGGCCTGAGAGGTGAGTATGTGATTTTTTTTTTTTAATCGCAGCAACAGCATATGGGGCAAATGTGTCTATGGAGCATCTTATGGGGCCATAATCAGCATTTGTGCAGCATTATATGGGGCATATTTTAATATGGAGCATCTTATGGGGCTCATCATGAACTATATGGAGCATTATATGGGGCTCCTGATTCAATATGGATATTCAAACACTTAACCTACTGATGTCTCAATTAATTTTACTTTTATTTGTATCTATTTTTATTTTTTACATTTACCGGTAGCTGCTGCATTTTCCACCCTAGGCTTATACTCGAGTCAGTAAGTTTTCCCAGTATTTTGTGGCAAAATTAGGGGGGTCGGCTTATACTCGAGTATATACGGTAATTAAGGAAGTCGTGATTCAAGGAAATGACACCCAGTGGTGAGTATGAAAACCTGGAGACACAATAGAGGAACATATGAATTGTTTAGAGTCATCTTACAAAACAATTGAACAATATACTGTATGTGTGTGTGTAGGGACATATGTCTAGGGTTATATGTGTGACTAGTGATAATGTAATACAGGTCCTTCTCAAAAAATTAGCATATAGTGTTAAAGTTCATTATTTACCATAATGTAATGATTACAATTAAACTTTCATATATTATAGATTCATTATCCACCAACTGAAATTTGTCAGGTCTTTTATTGTTTTAATACTGATGATTTTGGCATACAACTCCTGATAACCCAAAAAAACGTGTCCCAATAAATTAGCATATCAAGAAAAGGTTCTCTAAACGACCTATTACCCTAATCTTCTGAATCAACTAATTAACTCTAAACACATGCAAAAGATACCTGAGGCTTTTATAAAGTCCCTGCCGGGCTCATTACTCAAAACCCCCATCATGGGTAAGACTAGCGACCTGACAGATGTCAAGAAGGCCATCATTGACACCCTCAAGCAAGAGGGTAAGACCCAGAAAGAAATTTCTCAACAAATAGGCTGTTCCCAGAGTGCTGTATCAAGGCACCTCAATGGTAAGTCTGTTGGAAGGAAACAATGTGGCAGAAAACGCTGTACAACGAGAAGAGGAGACCGGACCCTGAGGAAGATTGTGGAGAAGGACCGATTCCAGACCTTGGGGAACCTGAGGAAGCAGTGGACTGAGTCTGGTGTGGAAACATCCAGAGCCATCGTGCACAGGCGTGTGCAGGAAATGGGCTACAGGTGCCGCATTCCCCAGGTAAAGCCACTTTTGAACCATAAACAGCGGCAGAGGCGCCTGACCTGGGCTACAGAGAAGCAGCACTGGACTGTTGCTAAGTGGTCCCAAGTACTTTTTTCTGATGAAAGCAAATTTTGCATGTCATTCGGAAATCAAGGTGCCAGAGTCTGGAGGAAGACTGGGGAGAAGGAAATGCCAAAATGCCTGAAGTCCAGTGTCAAGTACCCACAGTCAGTGATGGTGTGGGGTGCCATGTCAGCTGCTGGTGTTGGTCCACTGTGTTTCATCAAGGGCAGGGTCAATGCTTTATGGTGATGAAGATTTCATTTTTTCAGCACGACCTGGCACCTGCTCACAGTGCCAAAACCACTGGTAAATGGTTTACTGACCATGGTATTACTGTGCTCAATTGGCCTGCCAACTCTCCTGACCTGAACCCCATAGAGAATCTGTGGGATATTGTGAAGAGAAAGTTGAGAGACGCAAGACCCAACACTCTGGTTGAGCTTAAGGCCGCTATTGAAGCATCCTGGGCCTCCATAACATCTCAGCAGTGTCACAGGCTGATTGCCTCCATGCCACGCCGCATTGAAGCAGTCATTTCTGCCAAAGGATTCCCAACCAAGTATTGAGTGCATAACTGAACATTATTATTTGATGGTTTTTTTGTTTGTTATTAAAAAACACTTTTATTTGATTGGATGGGTGAAATATGCTAATTTATTGAGACAGGTTTTTTGGGTTATCAGGAGTTGTATGCCAAAATCATCAGTATTAAAACAATAAAAGACCTGACAAATTTCAGTTGGTGGATAATGAATCTATAATATATGAAAGTTTAATTGTAATCATTACATTATGGTAAATAATGAACTTTAACACTATATGCTAATTTTTTGAGAAGGACCTGTATCTGTCCTGAAGGCAAGTCGCACCTAGGTGTTAATAGGTACTTCCTTGGGACTAGTAGAAATTCTGTCTCCATATCTCACCAGGGGGTCTAGCTAGGACCAAGAAGAAAAGGTGTGTCCAAACTTTTGGGCTGAACTGTATATATATATTTATATATATATATATATATATATATATATATATATGTACTAGATGGTGGCCTGATTCTAACGCATCGGGTTTTCTAGAATATGTATGTAGTTTTATTTATGAAGATTCAAGAATAATGCAAGGGATACACAGGATTTTCCGGGTAAGATATATACATTGTCAGTGAAGTGGTGTTTAAATCCAGCGCCAATATCGCTGATTGGTCGCTCCCGGCCGGGCATGACCAATCAACGAAGCGTGGTTCAAATCCTGGGCCAATTCGCGGCCGGACAGCGCCTGTCACTGATTGGTCGCGGGCAGCTGGCGAGACGAATCAGGATTTCCGTTACAGACAAACAGACAAAATTAGACGATTATATATATAGACTAGATTGTGGCCCGATTCTATCGCATCGGGTATTCTAGAATATGCATGTCCCCGTAGTATATGGACAATGATGATTCCAGAATTCGCGGCAGACTGTGCCCGTCGCTGATTGGTTGAGGCAACCTTGATGACATTGTCGCCATGGCAACCATTATGACATCTACGTCATAGAACTTAACACAATTGAATGAAATTACGAAACAGATCATCAAAATATATAAACCACATTACATGAACTGTAACTGTATTTAAATAAATCATTGGACAAAAGAAGGACATTGACACTATAATATATTTATTAACAATATCAAGCCAAAATATTTTTGTACACCACATTTCTTGTGAATACCTTTTGACTACCTATAAGCAACTTTCCTTGTAAAGGGGTAGGTAGAACTTGCACCTTGACGTTGGATCTCATTTTAACTCTTGAAAATGCAACGTAGAGTTGTCCATGACCAAAAACGGGCTGCGGTAGATATATGCCAACACGGTGTAGAGTTTGACCTTGTGACTTGTTTATTGTCATGGCAAAAGCTGGTTTTATTGTAAACTGTCGACGCCGAAGCCTAAATGGAAGACCCGTGTCTGAAGGACATAAATCAATGCGTGGAATGAACACTTCATCTCCTTTTGCTGATCCAGTGATCACTCTTGCTTGAATGACGTGAGAATGGAGTCCAGTAACAATAAGGCGAGTTCCATTACATAGACCATTTTTCGTATTTAGATTCCGCAGCAACATTATGATTGTTCCAACTTTCAGTTGAAGTCTGTGGGATGGCATTCCTGATGGCGTAAGACTATTTAAAAATTCAACTGGATAATGCTCTCGTTCATCTTCATTGTCTACATCCACTGAATCATCACTTTTATACAACTTATACTCACCAGGCATTCTATCCATCACACGGGAATTTAGCAGAGCCACGTCATCATTCTTGGGACAGAGAATTGCATGAGAAGAGGCCCTCTCAACACTGCTTTGGTCGTTCACATCAATTTCAATGCATTGTCCAAAAACATCAGTTACGATGCAGTCAGTGCACAACATGTCTTCTGGTATTTCAATAATATCTTCTCCAAGGTTGTATTGGTTGCTAAGTTCACCGTTGCCAAGTTTAAGAAGCCAGTTGCTATACTCTGGGTCTGAAGATCGCATATTGTTAATTAGTTGGAGTTTATTGAACTGTTTCCAAAGGTCAGCCATTTTTAAGCTGGACTCGATAACATCTGTTCTTGTTCCATTTGGTATGACTGGAAGGCATTGCCTAAAATCTCCGCCAATGACAAAAACTTTACCTCCAAACGGAATTTTATTTTTTTCAGCAACATTTGTAGTCATTACTTCACGCAGAAGTCTGTCAATTAAGCTCAAAGCGTATTTGGGTGCCATGGTGCACTCGTCAAGTATGAAAACATGTGTATTTTTTAACAGTCTTCCTGCAAATGTGTCTTGTTTTATTCTGGAAATAGAGATTTCATTGACTGGAACTGGTATCCCAAAGAGTGAATGGATAGTGCGACCTCCTCGTAAAAGGTTTGCTGCAATCCCTGTTGTAGCTGATGGCAATACGACTTTTCCCAACCCTCTAACGTGATGCATTAAAGCTTCATAGAGGTATGTTTTACCGCTCCCTCCTGGACCGTCAATAAAGAAACATTTTGGCCTTGCATCTGCTTGGTTTTCTACAGCAGTCACAATAGTGTCATATGCAATCCGTTGTTGTTCATTTAAGGAGTTTGTCTTCTCTGTTGCCAGCAATAATTCATAAGCTTCGTCATACTCTGGAACTTGTGGAACTTGAATGGCAGGCTGGGGCAAATTAAAGTCTGAAAACGTTTTTCCATGTAGTAGTAAGATATTTTGGACATCTTGCATGGCATACGATTCGCAATTTTGACAACTTCCACTTCTGCTGTGAAGAAGTAGGCAGTAGTCCTCGATTAGATGTTCTTTAAAATTTGTCCAAAGTTGAGCTGGATTTGTAGGCGGTCCAAATACACAGATGTAGGCAAACAATTCACGAAGTTGCTTAGGCATATGTAGAGTAACTGTGTCTTCTAAAGTAAGTTTCCACACAGTATCATCCAATAGAAGTCCTAAGGCCAAAGCTGCAGCTTTAAATGTATCGTGCAATACTCCGTTAACTGTTTTCAAATCGTCATACGTTTTAGCTCCTTTTCTCCATTTACACCTTTGGCCTGGGACAGCTCATAAAATCTCATGGCTTTCAGTATCACCTCTATGCTGATGACACAGATCTACATCTCTGGTCCAGATATCACCTCCCTACTAACCAGAATCCCTCAATGTCTGTCCACTATTTCATCCTTCTTCTCCGCTAGATTTCTGAAACTTAACATGGACAAAACAGAATTCATCATCTTTCCCCCATCTCACGCGACCCCCCCAACGAACCTATCCATTACAGTAAATGGCTGCCCACTCTCCCCAGTCCCACAAGCTCGCTGCCTCGGGGTAATCCTTGACGCTGATCTCTCCTTCAAACCACATATCCAAGCCCTTTCCACTTCCTGCCGACTTCAACTCAAAAATATTTCACGAATCCGTTCATTCCTCAACCATGAATCTGCAAAAACCCTAGTCCATGCCCTCATCATCTCTCGCCTTGACTACTGCAACCTCCTGCTCTGTGGCCTCCCCTCTAACACTCTCGCACCCCTCCAATCTATTCTAAACTCTGCTGCCCGACTAATCCACCTGTCCCCCCGCTATTCCCCGGCCTCTCCCCTCTGTCAATCCCTTCACTGGCTCCCCATTGCCCAGAGACTCCACTACAAAACCCTAACCATGACGTACAAAGCCATCCACAACCTGTCTCCTCCATACATCTGTGACCTCGTCTTCCGGTACTTACCTACACGCAACCTCCGATCCTCACAAGATCTCCTACTCTACTCCCCTCTTATCTCCCCTCCCCACAATCGTATACAAGATTTCTCTCGCGTATCACCCCTACTCTGGAACCCTCTACCACAACACATCAGACTCTCACCTACCATCGAAACCTTCAAAAAGAACCTGAAGACCCACCTCTTCAGACAAGCCTACAACCTGCAGTTACCACCGATCGACCAAACCGCTGCACGGCCAGCTCTATCCTCACCTACTGTATTCTCACCCATCCCTTGTAGATTGTGAGCCTTCGCGGGCAGGGTCCTCACTCCTCCTGTACCAGTTATGACTTGTATTGTTCAAGATTATTGTACTTGTTTTCATTATGTATACCCCTCCTCACATGTAAAGCGCCATGGAATAAATGGCTCTATAACAATAAATAATAATAATAATAATATGTAGTAGTAACAGCCGAAGGCAATATCTTTCTTGATCCTTGACACTAACAGTATACATGCGTCCAATTATTCTGCTAACTCCTCGTTGTCTTGGATTCCAAGTTTTATTCCAAACGTAATGCTCTGGAATCTCTCGATACAAATACTGCCTTGCGTTTTCGTCACGTTGGTTCAGCAAAAATTATTCCATTAATGTTGATGTCGTGCTTAAAGTTTTTGAGACATCTTTGACTTCAGCATCTTCAAAGAAATAAAGCTGCTGTTGATTTGGTAAATGAATAGCTAAACGTATGATGGCATGGGACTGTGAATGCATTGGAAACGCAAATATCCTCCAAGCTGCTTCTGGAGCACTGACACATCTTGAGTCAACAAAAGTTGATGATTCATCGTGATTGACTGTTTTCTGTTGTATTTCGATGTTAGCTTTGTCATGCCCCTTGTAGATGTACTTGAAGAGATATTTTACACTTTTTATTGAAGCACAGACTTCTATGTTGATGTGACAGTTGTAGCATTTTGATAAGTACGGGTTGTATGGGACTATCCATGAGTTATTTATAATTTTATTGTTGCAAGCAATGTTATCAATGTGTTGTCGCCGGTAGGATGGGTAGCCATCCAAGTCTTTAACAGTGTGCTGTTTCAACTCTTTTGGAAACCCTTTTGTACACTTTCCGTTTTCCATGCATGGACTTTTTGGATTTGCTACACCGCATGGGCCATGAACCATATGAGAGACTACAATATTATACAGTTCTGGATACTTTTCTTGGTTAGGAATTTCAGCCCACACTATATTGTCGATTTCTTCCTCCGTACGAATCTTGGAATCCGTGTCTAAGATAATTAGTATATGCGCATGTGGGAGACCTCGTTTCTGAAACTCTATGACGTGTACCATTGCTACGACTGTTCCAAAAAGTCAATTTTTGATGTCTTTCAAAAGGCTGATGAGTTTCAGTCGAAATACGCGTGCGACTAAGTCCGGCCTGTGTTCAACTTTTTGCCAGGGTTCTAGATTTTCGGTAATTTCTGGCCATTTAGGATTACAGGTCATTGTCACAAAAATGTCAGGTCTTCCAAACTTTGTTACTATTGCCATTGCATCTTGATAACGCTGTTGCATGTTGCGGGGGCTACCTTGAAACGACGACGGGAGGATTACTGTTTTTCCAATTGGAATTCCCTTTTCAATTGATTGTTTTTGCAAATGTTCTTGAAGAACGCAGTAGTCTTCAACTTTAAGTTGTTTTTGGTTCATTCTTATGAAATTTAGATGATTAGCTTCAATTTTAACATAAGGTCAACAAAGTACTGTTGTGTCAGTTTCCCACCGTTTAAAATAGGATTGAAGTAATTTCGGACAGACAGACGAAAACTGTAGTATTGCAGCTGTGTAATTCTTCTTGAAGTTCCTTGTTGGTTTAGGTTTTCATGCCACCCTTGTTCACCTCTTGGAAAGAATAGCGGATACAGAAGAGCATCAAGGTTGCTGTGCAAAATGCTAATTCGTTGTGTCTTAGGAACCAAAGGGTTGTTTTGGTCTGGCTTAAGATGGACTAATATATCCCTTTGAAAAGGAGGTTCTCCATCATCGTTTTGAAAAACAACTGCGACCTCACTTACACGTGGTTTGTTGTAAAGACGGGGATCCTGTTTACGTTCTTGTTTAATGGCCATGACAATAGAAGGCATTGCAGTACCATTTTGTATAGCCCTCTGTTCCTCCTCAGCTTGAACGTCCTTTAGCATGCGATATGCGGCAGCAAATGGGCTTATTTTTTGTAAATGTACAGCAATTTGGTTCATCAGTTCAGCATCACACTTTTCGTTTTCTTTTAGGTTCATCCTTTGTTCTGTAGCCTCATTTGTATCAATGATGTATAATTGTGCAAATTTTGGTGGTTGTCCTATTTCTGGGTGAAGTGTTCCAGTGCGATGGTAGATCTGGCCGTGAATTTTAAAACAATAAGGTCCGAATCCAGGGGGCGGTGCAATGTTGGCACCGAATGAAGCAAACGCATGAGAACTGTTGATGCTTCTGATATTTTCCATAAAATTTCTACTATGTTGATGCATTCCTTTCATTAACTGCTCAAACAGATCTGAGTAGTAAGGTCTCGGTAGCATAACTTTTCCTTTTTGGCAGCATTGAGTAAACTGATTGTCAGATGGTTTTTCATCAATGAAATTCAGAGAGTCGCATTTAGAGCAAACTGCATTCAATATTCCCACAGTAGTGTTCATGAATTGTACTTTCATTGTCTGTTACATAATGTGCAAGTTGTTGAATATTGTCCTGGTCGTGCCTCAGTTGGTAGAGCATTCGTTTTTTATGAATTTGGCGATCATGTTGTTCCTGTTGCACAACAGTTTGTTGTGGTGTCTCCGGTTGGCGACGTTGTCTGTGAGATTCCACATCCTGGGCTTCTCTGGCATCAGTTTCTTGTGGTGTCTCCTGTTGGCGACGTTGTCTGTGAGATTCCACATCCTGGGCTTGTCTGGCGTCAGTTTCTTGTGGTGTCTCCTGTTGGCAACGTTGTCTGTGAGATTCCGCATCCTCGGCTTGTCTGGCGTCAGTTTCTTGTGGTGTCTCCTGTTGGCGACGTTGTCTGTGAGATTCCACATCCTGGGCTTGTCTGGCATCAGTTTCTTGTGGTGTCTCCTGTTGGCGACGTTGTCTGTGAGATTCCGCATCCTGGGCTTGTCTGGCGTCAGTTTCTTGTGGTGTCTCCTGTTGGCGACGTTGTCTGTGAGATTCCGCATCCTGGGCTTGTCTGGCGTCAGTTTCTTGTAGTGTCTCCTGTTGGTGACGTTGTCTGTGAGATTCCGCATCCTGGGCTTGTCTGGCGTCAGTTTCTTGTGGTGTCTCCTGTTGGTGACGTTGTCTGTGAGATTCCACATCCTGGGCTTGTCTGGCGTCAGTTTCTTGTGGTGTCTCCTGTTGGTGACGTTGTCTGTGAGATTCCACATCCTGGGCTTGTCTGGCGTCAGTTTCTTGTAGTGTCTCCTGTTGGTGACGTTGTCTGTGAGATTCCACATCCTGGGCTTGTCTGGCGTCAGTTTCTTGTGGTGTCTCCTGTTGGCGACGTTGTCTGTGAGATTCCGCATCCTGGGCTTGTCTGGCGTCAGTTTCTTGTGGTGTCTCCTGTTGGTGACGTTGTCTGTGAGATTCCGCATCCTGGGCTTGTCTGGCGTCAGTTTCTTGTAGTGTCTCCTGTTGGTGACGTTGTCTGTGAGATTCCACATCCTGGGCTTGTCTGGCGGCAGTTTCTTGTAGGGTCTCCTGTTGGTGACGTTGTCTGTGAGATTCCACATCCTGGGCTTGTCTGGCATCAGTTTCTTGTGGTGTCTCCTGTTGGCGACGTTGTCTGTGAGATTCCGCATCCTGGGCTTGTCTGGCGTCAGTTTCTTGTGGTGTCTCCTGTTGGCGAAGTTGTCTGTGAGATTCCACATCCTGGGCTTGTCTGGCGTCAGTTTCTTGTAGTGTCTCCTGTTGGTGACGTTGTCTGTGAGATTCCGCATCCTGGGCTTGTCTGGCGTCAGTTTCTTGTGGTGTCTCCTGTTGGCGACGTTGTCTGTGAGATTCCACATCCTGGGCTTGTCTGGTGTCAGTTTCTTGTGGTGTCTCCTGTTGGCGACGTTGTCTGTGAGATTCCACATCCTGGGCTTGTCTGGCGTCAGTTTCTTGTGGTGTCTCCTGTTGTGAATTCTGTGGCTGAATTCACTCCTGTGGTCACAAGTGGTACTGCAGCTTCTGAGCTTCCTCCCTCAGGTGTTCTGGTGAGCTCGTTGGCTGCTTTGTTATTTAACTCCGCCTGATTCTGTCTTCCTTGCTCCTAGTCAATGTTCCAGTGTTGGATCTGAGCTTCTGGATCTTTCCTGTGGCCTACTGCTCTGCTTAGATAAGTGCTGCTTTGTTTTTGTTGCTACTTTTTCTGTCCAGCTTGTCCATTCGTTTTGCTGGTAGCTCTGAGACGCAAAGGGTGTACCGCCGTGCCGTTAGTTCGGCACGGTGGGTCTTTTTGCCCCCTTTGCGTGGTTTTTTGCTTTAGGGTTTTTTGTAGACTGCAAAGTTCTCTTTGCTATCCTCGCTCTATCTAGAATATCGGGCCTCACTTTGCTGAATCTATTTCATCCCTACGTTTGTCTTTTCATCTTGCTAACAGTCATTATATGTGGGGGGCTGCCTTTTCCTTTGGGGTATTTCTCTGAGGCAAGCCAGGCTTAATTTTCTATCTTCAGGCTAGTCAGTTTCTCAGGCTGTGCCGAGTTGCATAGGTAGTGTCAGGCGCAATCCACAGCCACCTTTAGTTGTGTTTAGGATAGGTTCAGGTTTGCAGTCTATAGAGATTCCACGTCTCAGAGCTCGTTCTATTGTTTTTGGGTTATTGTCTGATCACTGTATGTGCTCTGATTTCTGGCACACTGTGTCACTGGATTGCCTGCATAACAGTACTAGGAGCCAACCTAATGATTCTCAATAGAGGGAAAAAAGAAGTTCTGACATCATTTTTTTTTTCTCTCAGCTCTGTGTTCAGTTTTTTTTTTTTTCCCCTAGACATTTGGGTGTTTCAGGACACAGGTGTGGACATGGATATTCAGGGTCTGTGCTCTTCAATGGATAATCTCGTTACAAATGTACAAAGGATTCAAGATACTATTGATCAGAAATCTATGTTAGAACCAAGAATTCCTACTCCTGATTTGTTTTTTGGTGATAGAACTAAGTTTCTTAATTTCAAAAACAATTGTAAGCTATTTCTGGCCTTGAAACCTCATTCTTCTGGTAATCCTATTCAACAGGTTTTGATTATTATTTCTTTTTTGCGCGGCGACCCTCAGGACTGGGCATTTTCTCTTGCGCCAGGAGACCCTGCATTGAGTAATGTCAATGCGTTTTTCCTGGCACTCGGATTGCTTTACGATGAGCCTAATTCAGTGGATCAGGCTGATAAAAATTTGCTGGCTTTGTGCCAGGGTCAGGATGATATAGAAGTATATTGTCAGAAATGTAGGAAGTGGTCAGTACTCACTCTGTGGAATGAATCTGCGCTGGCAGCTTTGTTCAGAAAGGGTCTCTCTGAGGCTCTTAAGGATGTCATGGAGGGATTTCCTATGCCTGCTGGTTTGAATGAGTCTATGTCTTTGGCCATTCAGATCGGTCGACGCTTGCGCGAGCGTAAATCTGTGCACCATTTGGCGGTATTGTCTAAGATTAAACCTGAGCCTATGCAGTGCAATAGGACAATGACCAGAGTTGAACGGCAAGAACACAGACGTCTGAATGGGCTGTGTTTCTACTGTGGTGATTCCACTCATGCTATTTCTGATTGTCCTAAGCGCACTAAGCGGTCCGCTAGGTCTGCCGTCATTGGTACTGTACAGTCCAAATTCCTTCTGTCCGTTACCTTGATATGCTCTTTGTCGTCGTTTTCTGTCATGGCGTTTGTGGATTCGGGCGCTGCCCTGAATCTGATGGATTTGGATTATGCTAAACGGTGTGGGTTTTTCTTGGAGCCTTTGCGGTGTCCTATTCCGTTGAGAGGAATTGATGCTACACCTTTGGCCAAGAATAAACCTCAGTACTGGACCCAGCTGACCATGTGCATGGCTCCTGCACATCAGGAAGTTATTCGCTTTCTGGTGCTACATAATCTGCATGATGTGGTCGTGTTGGGGTTGCCATGGCTACAAACCCATAATCCAGTATTGGATTGGAATTCCATGTCGGTATCCAGCTGGGGTTGTCAGGGGGTACATGGTGATGTTCCATTTTTGTCTATTTCGTCATCCACTCCTTCTGAGGTCCCAGAGTTCTTGTCTGATTATCAGGATGTATTTGATGAGCCCAAGTCCGATGCCCTACCTCCGCATAGGGATTGTGATTGTGCTATCAATTTGATTCCTGGTAGTAAATTCCCTAAAGGTCGATTATTTAATTTATCCGTGCCTGAACACGCCGCTATGCGCAGTTATGTGAAGGAATCCCTGGAGAAGGGACATATTCGCCCATCGTCATCAACACTGGGAGCAGGGTTCTTCTTTGTAGCCAAGAAGGATGGTTCGCTGAGACCGTGTATTGATTACCGCCTTCTTAATAAGATCACTGTTAAATTTCAGTATCCCTTGCCATTGTTATCTGACTTGTTTGCTCGGATTAAGGGGGCTAGTTGGTTCACTAAGATAGATCTTCGTGGTGCGTATAATCTGGTGAGAATCAGGCAAGGAGATGAATGGAAAACTGCATTTAATACACCCGAGGGTCATTTTGAGTATCTAGTGATGCCGTTCGGACTTGCCAATGCTCCATCTGTGTTTCAGTCTTTTATGCATGACATCTTTCGTGAGTATCTGGATAAATTCCTGATTGTTTACTTGGATGACATTTTGATCTTCTCAGATGATTGGGACTCTCATGTGAAGCAGGTCAGAATGGTTTTCCAGGTCCTGCGTGCTAATTCTTTGTTTGTGAAGGGATCAAAGTGTCTCTTCGGTGTGCAGAAAGTTTCATTTTTGGGGTTCATCTTTTCCCCTTCTACTATCGAGATGGATCCGGTTAAGGTCCAAGCCATCCAGGATTGGACTCAGCCGACATCTCTGAAAAGTCTGCAAAAATTCCTGGGCTTTGCTAATTTTTATCGTCGCTTCATTTGTAATTTTTCTAGCATTGCCAAACCATTGACCGATTTGACCAAGAAGGGTGCTGATTTGGTTAATTGGTCTTCTGCTGCTGTGGAAGCTTTTCAGGAGTTGAAGCATCGTTTTTGCTGTGCCCCTGTGTTGTGTCAACCAGATGTTTCTCTTCCGTTCCAGGTCGAGGTTGATGCTTCTGAGATTGGAGCAGGGGCGGTTTTGTCACAGAGAGGTTCTGGTTGCTCAGTGTTGAAACCATGTGCTTTCTTTTCCAGGAAGTTTTCGGCTGCTGAACGTAATTATGATGTGGGCAACCGAGAGTTGCTGGCCATGAAGTGGGCATTCGAGGAATGGCGTCATTGGCTTGAAGGAGCTAAGCATCGCGTGGTGGTATTGACTGATCATAAGAACCTTACTTATCTCGAGTCTGCCAAGCGCTTGAATCCTAGACAGGCCCGTTGGTCGTTAATTTTTGCCCGCTTTGATTTTTTGATTTCGTACCTTCCGGGCTCTAAAAATGTGAAGGCGGATGCTCTGTCTAGGAGTTTTGTGCCCGACTCTCCGGGTTCATCTGAGCCGGTGAGTATCCTCAAGGAAGGAGTCATTGTGTCTGCCATCTCCCCTGATTTGCGGCGAGTGTTGCAAAAATTTCAGGCGAATAAACCTGATCGTTGTCCGGCGGAGAAATTGTTCGTCCCTGATAGGTGGACTAGTAAAGTTATCTCGGAACTTCATTGTTCGTTGTTGGCTGGTCATCCTGGAATCTTTGGTACCAGAGAGTTAAGGTACCGTCACACTAGACGATATCGCTAGCGATCCGTGACGTTGCAGCGTCCTCGCTAGCGATATCGTCCAGTGTGACAGGCAGCAGCGATCAGGCCCCTGCTGTGCTGTCGCTGGTCGGGGAAGAAAGTCCAGAACTTTATTTGGTCGCTGGACTCCCCGCAGACATCGCTGAATCGGCGTGTGTGACACCGATTCAGCGATGTCTTCACTGGTAACCAGGGTAAACATCGGGTAACTAAGCGCAGGGCCGCGCTTAGTAACCTGATGTTTAGCCTGGTTACCATCCTAAAAGTAAAAAAAAACAACCGCTACATACTTACCTACCGCTGTCTGTCCTCCAGCGCTGTGCTCTACTCTCCTCCTGTACTGGCTGTGAGCGTCGGGCAGCCGGAAAGCAGAGCGGTGACGTCACCGCTCTGCTTTCCGGCCGCTGTGCTCACAGCCAGTGCAGGAGGAGTGCAGAGCACAGCGCTGGAGGACAGACGGCGGTAGGTAAGTATGTAGCGGTTGTTTTTTTTTTACTTTTAGGATGGTAACCAGGGTAAACATCGGGTTACTAAGCGCGGCCCTGCGCTTAGTTACCCGATGTTTACCCTGGTTACCGGCATCGTTGGTCGCTGGAGAGCGGTCTGTGTGACAGCTCTCCAGCGACCAAACAGCGACGCTGCAGCGATCCGGATCGTTGTCGGTATCGCTGCAGCGTCGCTAAGTGTGACGGTACCTTTAGTGGCTAGATCCTTCTGGTGGCCATCTCTGTCACGGGATGTACGTGCTTTTGTGCAGTCCTGTGGGATTTGTGCTAGGGCTAAGCCCTGCTGTTCTCGTGTCAGTGGGTTGCTTTTGCCCTTGCCGGTCCCAAAGAGGCCTTGGACACATATTTCAATGGATTTCATTTCTGACCTTCCCGTTTCTCAAAAGATGTCAGTCATTTGGGTGGTCTGTGATCGCTTTTCTAAAATGGTCCATCTGGTGCCCTTGGTTAAATTGCCTTCCTCCTCTGATTTGGTGCCTTTGTTCTTCCAGCATGTGGTTCGTTTGCATGGCATTCCTGAGAATATTGTTTCTGACAGAGGTTCCCAGTTTGTTTCAAGGTTTTGGCGAGCCTTTTGTGGTAGGATGGGCATTGACCTATCTTTTTCCTCGGCTTTCCATCCTCAGACTAATGGCCAGACCGAACAAACCAATCAGACCTTGGAAACATATCTGAGATGTTTTGTTTCTGCAGACCAGGATGATTGGGTGTCCTTTTTGCCGTTGGCTGAGTTCACCCTTAATAATCGGGCCAGCTCGGCTACCTTGGTCTCTCCATTTTTCTGCAATTCTGGGTTCCATCCTCGTTGCTCTTCAGGACAGGTTGAGTCTTCGGACTGTCCTGGTGTGGATTCTGTGGTGGACAGGTTGCAGCAGATCTGGACTCAGGTAGTGGACAATTTGACCTTGTCCCAGGAGAAGGCTCAACTTTTCGCTAATCGCAGACGCCGTGTGGGTCCCCGACTTCGTGTTGGGGATCTGGTTTGGTTATCTTCTCGTCATATTCCTATGAAGGTTTCCTCTCCTAAATTTAAACCTCGTTTTATTGGTCCGTATAGGATTTCTGAGATTCTCAATCCTGTGTCTTTTCGTCTGACCCTCCCAGACTCCTTTTTCCATACATAATGTGTTCCATAGGTCGTTGTTGCGGAGATACGTGGCACCTATGGTTCCTTCTGTTGAGCCTCCTGCCCCGGTTTTGGTGGAGGGGGAATTGGAGTATATTGTGGAGAAAATTTTGGATTCTCATGTTTCTAGATGGAAACTCCAGTATCTGGTTAAATGGAAGGGTTATGCTCAGGAAGATAATTCCTGGGTTTTTGCCTCTGATGTCCATGCTCCAGATCTTGTTCTTGCCTTTCATGTGGCTCATCCTGGTCGGCCTGGGGGCTATGGTGAGGGTTCGGTGACCCCTCCTCAAGGGGGGGGGTACTGTTGTGAATTCTGTGGCTGAATTCACTCCTGTGGTCACAAGTGGTACTGCAGCTTCTGAGCTTCCTCCCTCAGGTGTTCTGGTGAGCTCGTTGGCTGCTTTGTTATTTAACTCCGCCTGATTCTGTCTTCCTTGCTCCTAGTCAATGTTCCAGTGTTGGATCTGAGCTTCTGGATCTTTCCTGTGGCCTGCTGCTCTGCTTAGATAAGTGCTGCTTTGTTTTTGTTGCTACTTTTTCTGTCCAGCTTGTCCATTCGTTTTGCTGGTAGCTCTGAGACGCAAAAGGTGTACCGCCGTGCCGTTAGTTCGGCACGGTGGGTCTTTTTGCCCCCTTTGCGTGGTTTTTTGCTTTAGGGTTTTTTGTAGACTGCAAAGTTCTCTTTGCTATCCTCGCTCTGTCTAGAATATCGGGCCCCACTTTGCTGAATCTATTTCATCCCTACGTTTGTCTTTTCATCTTGCTAACAGTCATTATATGTGGGGGGCTGCCTTTTCCTTTGGGGTATTTCTCTGAGGCAAGCCAGGCTTAATTTTCTATCTTCAGGCTAGTCAGTTTCTCAGGTTGTGCCGAGTTGCCTAGGTAGTGTCAGGCGCAATCCACAGCCACTTTTAGTTGTGTTTAGGATAGGTTCAGGTTTGCAGTCTACAGAGATTCCACGTCTCAGAGCTCATTCTATTGTTTTTGGGTTATTGTCAGATCACTGTATGTGCTCTGATTGCTGGCACACTGTGTCACTGGATTGCCTTTATAACAGTCTCCTGTTGGCGACGTTGTCTGTGAGATTCCACATCCTGGGCTTGTCTGGCATCAGTTTCTTGTAGTGTCTCCTGTTGGTGACGTTGTCTGTGAGATTCCACATCCTGGGCTTGTCTGGCATCAGTTTCTTGTGGTGTCTCCTGTTGGCGACGTTGTCTGTGAGATTCCGCATCCTGGGCTTGTCTGGCGTCAGTTTCTTGTAGTGTCTCCTGTTGGTGACGTTGTCTGTGAAATTCCACATCCTGGGCTTGTCTGGCGTCAGTTTCTTGTGGTGTCTCCTGTTGGTGACGTTGTCTGTGAGATTCCACATCCTGGGCTTGTCTGGCATCAGTTTCTTGTGGTGTCTCCTGTTGGCGACGTTGTCTGTGAGATTCCGCATCCTGGGCTTGTCTGGCGTCAGTTTCTTGTGGTGTCTCCTGTTGGCGAAGTTGTCTGTGAGATTCCACATCCTGGGATTGTCTGGCGTCAGTTTCTTGTAGTGTCTCCTGTTGGTGACGTTGTCTGTGAGATTCCGCATCCTGGGTTTGTCTGGCGTCAGTTTCTTGTGGTGTCTGCTGTTGGCGACGTTGTCTGTGAGATTCCACATCCTGGGCTTGTCTGGCGTCAGTTTCTTGTGGTGTCTCCTGTTGGCGAAGTTGTCTGTGAGATTCCACATCCTGGGCTTGTCTTGCGTCAGTTTCTTGTGGTGTCTCCTGTTGGTGACGTTGTCTGTGAGATTCCGCATCCTGGGCTTCTCTGGCGTCAGTTTCTTGTGGTGTCTCCTGTTGGCGACGTTGTCTGTGAGATTCCACATCCTGGGCTTGTCTGGCGTCAGTTTCTTGTGGTGTCTCCTGTTGGCGACGTTGTCTGTGAGATTCCACATCCTGGGCTTGTCTGGCGTAAGTTTCTTGTGGTGTCTCCTGTTGGCGACGTTGTCTGTGAGATTCCACATCCTGGGCTTGTCTGGCATCAGTTTCTTGTAGTGTCTCCTGTTGGTGACGTTGTCTGTGAGATTCCACATCCTGGGCTTGTCTGGCATCAGTTTCTTGTGGTGTCTCCTGTTGGCGACGTTGTCTGTGAGATTCCGCATCCTGGGCTTGTCTGGCGTCAGTTTCTTGTAGTGTCTCCTGTTGGTGACGTTGTCTGTGAAATTCCACATCCTGGGCTTGTCTGGCGTCAGTTTCTTGTGGTGTCTCCTGTTGGTGACGTTGTCTGTGAGATTCCACATCCTGGGCTTGTCTGGCATCAGTTTCTTGTGGTGTCTCCTGTTGGCGACGTTGTCTGTGAGATTCCGCATCCTGGGCTTGTCTGGCGTCAGTTTCTTGTGGTGTCTCCTGTTGGCGAAGTTGTCTGTGAGATTCCACATCCTGGGATTGTCTGGCGTCAGTTTCTTGTAGTGTCTCCTGTTGGTGACGTTGTCTGTGAGATTCCGCATCCTGGGTTTGTCTGGCGTCAGTTTCTTGTGGTGTCTGCTGTTGGCGACGTTGTCTGTGAGATTCCACATCCTGGGCTTGTCTGGCGTCAGTTTCTTGTGGTGTCTCCTGTTGGCGAAGTTGTCTGTGAGATTCCACATCCTGGGCTTGTCTTGCGTCAGTTTCTTGTGGTGTCTCCTGTTGGTGACGTTGTCTGTGAGATTCCGCATCCTGGGCTTCTCTGGCGTCAGTTTCTTGTGGTGTCTCCTGTTGGCGACGTTGTCTGTGAGATTCCACATCCTGGGCTTGTCTGGCGTCAGTTTCTTGTGGTGTCTCCTGTTGGCGACGTTGTCTGTGAGATTCCACATCCTGGGCTTGTCTGGCGTAAGTTTCTTGTGGTGTCTCCTGTTGGCGACGTTGTCTGTGAGATTCCACATCCTGGGCTTGTCTGGCGTCAGTTTCTTGTGGTGTCTCCTGTTGGCGACGTTGTCTGTGAGATTCCACATCCTGGGCTTGTCTGGCGTCAGTTTGTTGTGATGTCTCCTGTTCCCGATGTTGTCGTTTTCTTGCTGCTGCTGCTGCTTTTCTGTCATCCTCATTGGCGTATTTTCGTTTATGACCCATTCTACATACAGGGAGACGCAGGCACGCACCCTACACAATGGCGGCACTTGACAGCAGTGGAGGACAATGATGATTCCAGAATTCGCAGAAGACTGTGCCCGTCGCTGAATCAGAAACGTGGGATTTCTACATCCTTTATGACATCATCGTCGCTGTGAACGTCACTGATTGGTCAGAGACGCGGGATTTCTACGTTGATACTGTGCATGTCGCTGATTGTTTGAGGCCTGGCGGCCTCGACCAATCAGAGACGCGGGATTTCCAGGACAGACAGACAGACAGAAAGACAGACAGACAGACAGACGGAAAAACCCTTAGACAATTATATATATAGATACCCGATGCATATAAACATTGGTGCTTACATTTATGTTTTAACCCATTGGACACACTGCCATCATTTTTCTCCTATCTTTATATTAAGAGTCAAAACTTTATTAGTCATCTATCGCTGTATGACAGCTTGTTTTCGACAGGATGACTTGTCATTTTCAAAGACACCATTTATTTTACCATATGATAAACTTAAAAACAGGGAAAATTTTTATTCTCTCCCTTACACACTGTCCTCCATGTTACTCTCTCCCTCACAGACTGACCTCCATATTGTTCTCTCCCTCACAGACTGTCCTCCATGTTACTCTCTCCCTCACAGACTGTCCTTCATGTTATTCTCGCCCTCACAGACTGTCCTCCATGTTATTCTCTCCCTCACAGACTGTCCTCCATGTTATTCTCTCCCTCACAGACTGTTCTCCATGTTATTCTCTCCCTCACAGACTGTTCTCCATGTTATTCTCTCCCTCACAGACTGACCTCCATGTTATTCTCTCCCTCACAGACTGTCCTCCATGTTATTCTCGCCCTCACAGACTGACCTCCATGTTATTCTCGCCCTCACAGACTGAATTCCATGTTATTCTCTCCCTCACAGACTGGCCTCCATGTTATTCTCTCCCTCACAGACTGCCCTCCATGTTATTCTCTCCCTTACAGACAGTCCTTCATGTTATTCTCTCCCTCACAGACTGTCCTCCATGTTATTCTCTCCCTCACAGACTGTCCTCCTTGTTATTCTCGCCCTCACAGACTGACCTCCATGTTATTCTCGCCCTCACAGACTGACCTCCATGTTATTCTCTCCCTCACAGACTGGCCTCCATGTTATTCTCGCCCTCACAGACTGACCTCCATCTTATTCTCTCCCTCACAGACTGCATTCCATGTTATTCTCTCCCTTACAGACTGTCCTTCATGTTATTCTCTCCCTTACAGACTGACCTCCATGTTATTCTCGCCCTCACAGACTGACCTCCATATTGTTCTCTCCCTCACAGACTGGCCTCCATGTTATTCTCTCCCTCACAGACTGCCCTCCATGTTAGTCTCTCCCTTATAGACTGACCTCCATGTTATTCTCTCCCTCACAGACTGTCCTCCATGTTATTCTCTCCCTTACAGACTGTCTTCCATATTATTCTCTCCCTCACAGACTGACCTCCGTGTTATTCTCTCCCTTACAGACTGTCCTCCATGTTATTCTCTCCCTTACAGACTGTCCTCCATGTTATTCTCTCCCTCACAGACTGACCTCCATGTTATTCTCTCCCTCACAGACTGCCCTCCATGTTATTCTCTCCCTTACAGACAGTCCTTCATGTTATTCTCTCCCTCACAGACTGTCCTCCATGTTATTCTCTCCCTCACAGACTGTCCTCCATGTTATTCTCTCCCTTACAGACTGTCCTCCATGTTATTCTCTCCCTCACAGACTGTCCTCCATGTCATTCTCTCCCTTACAGACTGCCCTCCATGTTATTCTCTCCCTCACAGACTGCCCTCCATGTTATTCTCTCCCTTACAGACTGTCCTCCATGTTATTCTCTCCCTTACAGACTGTCCTCCATGTTATTCTCTCCCTCACAGACTGCCCTCCATGTTATTCTCTCCCTCACAGACTGCCCTCCATGTTATTCTCTCTCTTACAGACAGTCCTTCATGTTATTCTCTCCCTCACACACTGTCCTCCATGTTATTCTGTCCCTCACAGACTGTCCTCCATGTTATTCTCTCCCTCACAGACTGCCCTCCATGTTATTCTCTCCCTCACAGACTGTCCTCCATGTTATTCTCTCTCTTACAGACAGTCCTTCATGTTATTCTCTCCCTCACACACTGTCCTCCATGTTATTCTGTCCCTCACAGACTGTCCTCCATGTTATTCTCTCCCTCACAGACTGTCCTCCATGTTATTCTCTCCCTCAGACTGTCCTCCATGTTATTCTCTCCCTCACAGACTGTCCTCCATGTTATTCTCTCCCTTACAGACTGTCCTCCATGTTATTCTCTCCCTCACAGACTGACCTCCATGTTATTCTCTCCCTCACAGACTGTCCTCCATGTTATTCTCTCCCTCACAGACTGACCTCCATATTGTTCTCGCCCTCACAGACTGTCCTCCATGTTATTCTCTCCCTCACAGACTGACCTCCATGTTATTCTCGCCCTCACAGACTGACCTCCATATTGTTCTCTCCCTCACAGACTGTCCTTCATGTTATTCTCTCCCTCCCAGACTGACCTCCATGTTATTCTCTGTTGTGAATTCTGTGGCAGAGTTCCCTCCTGTGGCCATAAGTGGTACTTCGGCTGGTTCTCTCTGTGAGCTTCCGTTGGTGGAGGAAAGTGGTACTGCGGCTTCTGAGTCTCCTTCCTCAGGTGATGTGGGGAGGTCGTTAGACGTTCTCTATTTAACTCCACCTGGTCCTTTGATCCTGGCTTCCAGTCAATGTTCTAGTGTGGGTCTAGCTTCCTCCTGGATCGTTCCTGTGGCCTGCTGCTCTGCATAAGCTAAGTTGTGCTTGTGTTATTTTTTGTTTGCTGTTTTTTCTGTCCAGTGTGCTCTATTAGTTTTTGTTGCTTGCTGGAAGCTCTGGGACGCAGAGGGTGTACCTCCGTGCCGTTAGTTCGGTACGGAGGGTCTTTTTGCCCCCTCTGCGTGGTTGTTTGTAGGGTTTTGTGTTGACCGCAAAGTTACCTTTCCTATCCTCGGTCTATTCAGAAAGTCGGGCCTCACTTTGCTAAATCTGTTTCATCTCTATGTTTGTCTTTTCATCTCACTCACAGTCATTATATGTGGGGGCTGCCTTTTCCTTTGGGGAATTTCTCTGAGGCAAGTTAGGCTTGTTTTCCTCTTAGGCCTAGCTAGTTTCTCAGGCTGTGCCGAGTTGCATAGGTATCGTTAGGCGCAATCCACGGCTGCCTTTAGTTGTGCTACAATAGTACAGGGTTTGCGGTCAGCAGAGTTCCCACGTCTCAGAGCTCGTCCTATGTTTTTGGATTATTGCCAGGTCACTATTTGTGCTCTGAACTTCAACATCCATTGTGGTTCTGAATTACCATTTCATGACAATACTGGAAGCCAAAGTACTAATGATTCTCAATAGAGGGAAAAAAGAAGTTCTGAGACCATTTTTTTTTCTCTGCACTGTGTTCAGTCTTTTTTTTCCCTTAGACATTTGGGTGGTTCAGGACACAGGTGTAGCAATGGACATTAAAGGTCTGTCTTCATGTGTGGATCAGCTCACTGCAAGAGTACAAAAAATTCAGGACTTTGTGACTCAGAATTCTGTATTAGAACCAAGAATTCCTATTCCTGATTTGTTTTTTGGAGATAGAACTAAATTTCTGAGTTTCAAAAATAATTGTAAACTATTTCTGGCTTTGAAACCTCGCTCTTCTGGTGATCCAGTTCAACAAGTTAGGATCGTTATTTCTTTTTTGCGTGGCGATCCTCAGGACTGGGCATTTTCCCTTGCGCCAGGGGATCCTGCATTAAGTAATATCAATGCATTTTTTCTGGCGCTCGGATTACTGTACGATGAGCCTAATTCTGTGGATCAGGCAGAGAAGAATTTGCTGGCTCTGTGTCAGGGTCAGGATGAAATAGAAGTATATTGTCAGAAATTTAGAAAGTGGTCCGTACTCACTCAGTGGAATGAAGGTGCGCTCGCAGCTATTTTCAGAAAGGGTCTCTCTGAAGCCCTTAAGGATGTCATGGTGGGATTTCCCATGCCTGCTGGTCTGAATGAGTCTATGTCGTTGGCCATTCAGATCGGTCGACGCTTGCGCGAGCGTAAATCTGTGCACCATTTGGCGGTATTACCTGAGCTTAAACCTGAGCCTATGCAGTGCGATAGGACTTTGACTAGAGTTGAACGGCAAGAACACAGACGTCAGAATGGACTGTGTTTCTACTGTGGTGATTCCACTCATGCTATCTCTGATTGTCCTAAGCGCACTAGGCGGTTCGCTAGGTCTGCCGTCATTGGTACTGTACAGTCCAAATTCCTTCTGTCCATTACCTTGATATGCTCTTTGTCATCGTATTCTGTCATGGCATTTGTGGACTCAGGCGCTGCCCTGAATTTGATGGACTTAGAGTATGCTAGGCGATGTGGGTTTTTCTTGGAGCCCTTGCAGTGTCCTATTCCATTGAGAGGAATTGATGCTACGCCTTTGGCCAAGAATAAGCCTCATTTTTGTACCCAGCTGACCATGTGCATGGCTCCTGCACATCAGGAGGTTATTCGCTTTCTGGTGTTGCATAATCTGCATGATGTGGTCGTGTTGGGGTTGCCATGGCTACAAGTCCATAATCCAGTTTTGGATTGGAAATCCATGTCTGTGTCCAGCTGGGGTTGTCAGGGGATACATGGTGATGTCCCATTTCTGAATATTTCATCATCCACCCCTTCTGAGGTTCCTGAGTTCTTGTCTGATTACCGGGATATATTTGATGAGCCCAAGTCCGATGCCCTACCTCCGCATAGGGATTGTGATTGTGCTATCAATTTGATTCCTGGTAGTAAATTCCCAAAAGGTCGACTGTTTAATTTATCTGTGCCTGATCACGCCGCTATGCGGAGTTATGTGAAGGAGACATTGGAGAAGGGGCATATTCGCCCGTCATTGTCGCCTTTAGGAGCAGGGTTCTTTTTTGTAGCCAAGAAGGTTGGTTCACTGAGACCTTGTATAGATTACCGCCTTCTAAATAAGATCACTGTTAAATTTCAGTACCCCTTGCCATTGTTATCTGATTTATTTGCTCGGATTAAGGGGGCTAGTTGGTTCACCAAGATAGATCTTCGTGGTGCGTATAATCTTGTGCGTATTAAGCGAGGCGATGAGTGGAAAACTGCATTTAATACGCCCGAGGGCCATTTTGAGTATCTAGTAATGCCATTCGGACTTGCCAATGCTCCATCTGTGTTTCAGTCCTTTATACATGACATCTTCCGAGAGTACCTGGATAAATTCCTGATTGTGTACTTAGATGACATTTTGATCTTCTCGGATGATTGGGAGTCTCATGTGAAGCAGGTCAGAACGGTGTTTCAGGTCCTGCGTGCTAATTCTTTGTTTGTGAAGGGATCTAAGTGTCTCTTTGGTGTTCAGAAGGTTTCATTTTTGGGGTTCATCTTTTCCCCTTCTACTATCGAGATGGATCCTGTTAAGGTCCAAGCCATCCATAATTGGACTCAGCCGACATCTCTGAAAAGTCTGCAAAAGTTCCTGGGCTTTGCTAATTTTTATCGTCGCTTCATCTCCAATTTTTCTAGTATTGCTAAACCATTGACCGATTTGACCAAGAAAGGTGCTAATTTGGTCAATTGGTCTTCTGCTGCTGTGGAAGCTTTTCAGGAGTTGAAGCGTCGTTTTTCTTCTGCCCTTGTGTTGTGTCAGCCAGATGTTTCGCTTCCGTTCCAGGTCGAGGTTGATGCTTCTGAGATTGGAGCAGGGGCTGTTCTGTCGCAGAGAAGTTCTGAGTGCTCGGTGATGAAACCATGCGCCTTCTTTTCCAGGAAGTTTGCGCCTGCTGAGCGTAATTATGATGTGGGCACTCAAAAATTGCTGGCCAAGAAGTGAGCATTCGAGGAGTGGCGTCATTGGCTTGAAGGAGCTAAGCATCGCGTGGTGGTCTTGACTGATCACAAGAACTTGACTTATCTCGAGTCCGCCAAGCGGTTGAATCCTAGACAAGCTCGCTGGTCGTTGTTTTTTGCCCGTTTTGACTTTGTGATTTCATACATTCCGGGCTCTAAAAATGTGAAGGCGGATGCCCTGTCTAGGAGTTTTGTGCCCGACTCTCCGGGTGTATCTGAGCCGGCGGGGATCCTCAAAGAGGGAGTAATTGTGTCTGCCATCTCCCCTGATTTGCGGCGGGTGCTGCAAAAATTTCAGGCTAATAAACCTGATCGTTGCCCAGCGGAGAAACTGTTTGTCCCTGATAGGTGGACGAATAAAGTTATTTCTGAGGTTCATTGTTCGGTGTTGGCTGGTCATCCTGGAATCTTTGGTACCAGAGAGTTAGTGGCTAGATCCTTTTGGTGGCCATCTCTGTCGCGGGATGTGCGTGCTTTTGTGCAGTCCTGTGGGATTTGTGCTCGGGCTAAGCCCTGCTGTTCTCGTGCCAGTGGGTTGCTTTTGCCCTTGCCGGTCCCGAAGAGGCCTTGGACACATATCTCTATGGATTTTATTTCAGATCTTCCCGTCTCTCAAAAGATGTCAGTCATTTGGGTGGTCTGTGATCGCTTCTCTAAGATGGTCCATTTGGTACCCTTGTCTAAATTGCCTTCCTCCTCTGATTTGGTGCCATTGTTTTTCCAACATGTGGTTCGTTTGCATGGCATTCCGGAGAATATTGTGTCTGATAGAGGTTCCCAGTTTGTTTCGAGGTTTTGGCGAGCCTTTTGTGGTAGGATGGGCATTGACTTGTCTTTTTCCTCGGCTTTCCATCCTCAGACAAATGGCCAGACCGAACGAACCAATCAGACCTTGGAAACATATCTGAGATGCTTTGTTTCTGCTGATCAGGATGACTGGGTGTCCTTTTTGCCTTTGGCTGAGTTCGCCCTTAATAATCGGGCCAGCTCGGCTACCTTGGTTTCACCGTTTTTCTGCAACTCTGGGTTCCATCCTCGTTTCTCTTCAGGACAGGTTGAGTCTTCGGACTGTCCTGGTGTGGATACTGTGGTGGACAGGTTGCAGCGGATTTGGACTCATATAGTGGACAATCTGACTTTTTCCCAGGAGAAGGCTCAACGTTTCGCAAATCGCAGACGCTGTGTGGGTCCCCGACTTCGGGTTGGGGACTTGGTTTGGTTATCTTCTCATCATATTCCTATGAAGGTTTCCTCTCCTAAGTTTAAACCTCGTTTTATTGGTCCGTATAGGATTTCTGAGGTTCTTAATCCTGTGTCTTTTCGTCTGACCCTTCCAGATTCATTTTCCATACATAACGTATTCCATAGGTAATTGTTGCGGAGATACGTGGCACCTATGGTTCCGTCTGTTGATCCTCCTGCCCCGGTTTTGGTGGAGGGGGAGTTGGAGTATATTGTGGAGAAGATTTTGGATTCTCGTGTTTCAAGGTGGAAACTCCAGTATCTGGTTAAGTGGAAGGGTTATGCTCAGGAAGATAATTCCTGGGTCTTTGCCTCTGATGTCCATGCTCCCGATCTTGTTCGTGCCTTTCATATGGCTCATCCTGGTCATCCTGGGAGCTCTGGTGAGGGTTCGGTGACCCCTCCTCAAGGGGGGGGTACTGTTGTGAATTCTGTGGCAGAGTTCCCTCCTGTGGCCATAAGTGGTACTTCGGCTGGTTCTCTCTGTGAGCTTCCGTTGGTGGAGGAAAGTGGTACTGCGGCTTCTGAGTCTTCTTCCTCAGGTGATGTGGGGAGGTCGTTAGACGTTCTCTATTTAACTCCACCTGGTCCTTTGATCCTGGCTTCCAGTCAATGTTCTAGTGTGGGTCTAGCTTCCTCCTGGATCGTTCCTGTGGCCTGCTGCTCTGCATAAGCTAAGTTGTGCTTGTGTTATTTTTTGTTTGCTGTTTTTTCTGTCCAGCGTGCTCTATTAGTTTTTGTTGCTTGCTGGAAGCTCTGGGACGCAGAGGGTGTACCTCCGTGCCGTTAGTTCGGTACGGAGGGTCTTTTTGCCCCGTCTGCATGGTTGTTTGTAGGGTTTTGTGTTGACCGCAAAGTTACCTTTCCTATCCTCGGTCTATTCAGAAAGTCGGGCCTCACTTTGCTAAATCTGTTTCATCTCTACGTTTGTCTTTTCATCTCACTCACAGTCATTATATGTGGGGGGCTGCCTTTTCCTTTGGAGAATTTCTCTGAGGCAAGTTAGGCTTGTTTTCCTCTTAGGCCTAGCTAGTTTCTCAGGCTGTGCCGAGTTGCATAGGTAGCGTTAGGCGCAATCCACGGCTGCTTTTAGTTGTGGTACAATAGTATAGGGTTTGCGGTCAGCAGAGTTCCCACGTCTCAGAGCTCGTCCTATGTTTTTGGGTTATTGCCAGGTCACTATTTGTGCTCTGAACTTCAACATCCATTGTGGTTCTGAATTACCATTTCATGACAATTCTCTCCCTCACAGACTGACCTCCATGTTATTCTCTCCCTCAAAGACTGTCCTCCATGTTATTCTCTCATTACAGACAAACAGAAACGTAGACCCTTAGATGATTATATATATAGATGATCTCTCGATGAAAAAACAAATGATTGTGAAAAATGGATAAAAAAAAGTGCAGCGAGGTGGGACAAGGTGCAGATGGAGAATTCGGCACTAACATCATCAGGATATTACTGTGCTTGTACGGCCTCACGCAGTGATGGCGCTTGTGTGAGATCTCCTTAAAGAAATCAGATCACTGAAGAAGGGTGAGCTGGACGACTTCTCATGTAAAAAAAAGAACCCTGATTCTAGCTGTAACCATTTCCCCGATGTTTTCTAACTGGAAAACTTTTAGGAAAAATCTTTTCAAACTCCTGGCCCCTCACACTACGGACCCCTCCCTACTCACCGAGCTGAGCGAAGATGACTCCATATTCTTTGTCATCCATTTTACCACAACCTCTGTTATCCACCAGGGTGAGGTTCTCTGTTAGCTTATATGGGATCCTCTCGGTTGTCGCTCCTTCATCTCTGGCGTTCGACCAGTTCTGGAATTCACAATCTTTCCAGACGTAGATGCAGGTATTAATGAACGATGACATCCCATGACCTATGATACCAAAGAGTTGGATGAGGATGCGGTTGAAGCCTTGGTTTCCCTTCTTGCATTGATCAAAGCTGAAGTCTTTAATAAAACGTCTCATCTCATCGCTGTCCATGTCTTCTCCTCAGGTCGCTTTTTTCTTAGTGACTGGCGAGACTGAAAAGATACAAAGTCCTTCTGATATTATATTCCAAGAAACTTTTATTTTCCTTCTTGATCAAAATGAGCTATCGTTACAGCCATGATTGTCCCTTCACTTCCTCATTCCTGGAAGGCTCGGAGGTTACAGATCACCTTCTGCTAATCTAATCTTATTAATATCCATATTATTCAAATATGTTATTGAGGAAAGAAGAGATAAAAAAGAAAAGACTGACAAATGTTAACATTTACATCCAGTTTTGTAGATATTACTAATATTCTCATGATACTTCTATGCCTTCAAGGGATGAACCGTCACTACAAGCTGTACTCCGTATTGTACTCCATAGACATGTGTCTTCTCTCCACTTTCAGAATATTAAGTGGCAAACCCTTGAAATGACCAGTACTTCTATTCCATAATCCTCACATTTTGAGGTGACTCCTCGCTTCCAAGCCGGCTGGACCCTGCCTGCCCTGTGATCTGGTGCCCTGGACTGTGGCTGCTTGAAGTCTTCAGTAAACCAGGTAAAGAGACTGCAAACCTGTGTCCTCGTTCTTTACTGCACCTCTCACCATCTTCATCTACACACTGGGAGCCCTGGGGATATACTTCACCTGTGGGAAGTTATACCATCTAGCTGCCATAACATCACCCCAGTGGACCCCACAGCAGCGTCGGTCTCCACTGACCGAATACCACAGGTGGCGTCACAAACAAACTTTATTCTCAAAACCCCTTTAAAGACCTATCCCTTCAACTTGGGCGCCCAGGGCCACGGACCGGGTCGCAGCCACCGTGACATCCCTATTAAGTACTGGACCTGGTACCAAGTATCCCCACGGCCCTGGCGGGCGTTCCACTGGTATCATCTAGCAAACCAGCATTGCTCAGCTCTTAATATATATAGTGTTACTCTTATATTGAGGATCTGAGTGAGGCTACATGATGAATTGAAAGAACAAAAGGTAGCACTCTATTAAGTTCTACATGACCCTAGTGCAGCTCGTACCCCTGCTGCAAACAGGTAACTAAAGTGGGTTATCTAAAGGACAGTAGGCACGAAGTCCAGGCACATATTGCGGAAGAATTTGGGAGGCGACATATGTACAGATTACTGCAAACAGGCTGCTGAGAGCCCAAATTCCAGTTATGAGTATTGTTTTGTTTTGAATGGCATGGGTCCTACAGTGATGGCAAACATAATTTCTGTGTCATGATAAACTGGGTAACAAAGCACTTTGACTTACATCACTCTGCCGTCTCCACATCAGTCTCAAATTAAAATCTGACAGCTGGATGACAGTATTGTCATGAACCGGGGTTGTTTGGCCCTGGTTCTTTTCTGAAGGGGAATTATTTATATCCCACTTCCCAGTTCCTATTTGGAACTTGCAGCTCTCTGGCGCCCCCTACCCTCAGGTCAGACAGGTTACTGCACCTAGTATAATTAATCATCAGAAAGGCTGCCTGCTATGTGCTGGCTATGGGGCACACACAGCAGTGAGGGTGATATAATTATTCCCAGCCACAGCCAAGCAATACACTATAAAAAGCCTGTTCTGTCACTGCCAGCGTTACTCACTAGTGCAGGACACTTCCGCTGCCACCAGCTCCTGTTCGTTAATTAATAATGGGTCAGGAGCCAACCCAATTGGTAGCATAATTTACTACAGAGAACATGAAAGTACGGTATAGAGCAAGGAGAAAGGAAGCTAGTAATTTTATATATTTTACTCCAAAAAGTAGCAGTGTTTACAAAAGTGTAAAAAGATATTATAAAATGAGACAATTATGTATATACAGATGATTACAAAATAAAAAGGGTTTAAAGGAAGAAAATAGACTTACAGTTCTGTCATATCATGGCTGACCATACGGCTGAGGGGAGGGGAGCATATGTCCCAATGCATCACAGATGTGTCTCTCAGCTAGTTCCCTGGACAAAGGCTAGTGAAAAATGAGCTACCACTAACTTATACCCCCTGGTCATGACATCGCTGAGTGGGCGGAGCTATGGACTCCACTCCTACTTTCTCAGAGGGACTCAGAGTTACGAAACATTCATATCCGCCCAGGGCCGTATTTGCCAGTAGGCACTTGAGGGCACGTGCCTAGGGCGGGGCGATGTGAGGGGGCGGCACCTGAGCAAGTTTAACCCCTTCACCCCCAAGGGTGGTTTGCACGTTAGTGACCGGGCCAATTTTTACAATTCTGACCACTGTCCCTTTATGAGGTTATAACTCTGGAACGCTTCAACGGATTCCAGTGATTCTGACATTGTTTTCTCGTGAAATATTGTACTTCATGATAGTGGTAAAAATTATTTGATAGTACCTGCGTTTATTTGTGAAAAAAATGGAAATTTGGCAAAAATTATGAAAATTTTGCAATTTTCCAACTTTTAATTTTTATGCAATTAAATCACAGAGATATGTCACACAAAATACTTAATAAGTAACATTTCCCACATGTCTACTTTACATCAGCCAATTTTGGAACCAACATTTTTTTTGTTAGGGAGTTATAAGGGTTAAAAGTTGATCAGCAATTTCTCATTTTTACAACACCATTTTATTTTAGGGACCACATCTCATTTGAAGTCATTTTGAGGGGTCTATATGATAGAAAATACCCAAGTGTGACACCATTCTAAAAACTACACCCCTCATGGTGCTCAAAACCACATTCAAGAAGTTTATTAACCCTTCAGGTGCTTCACAGGAATTTTTGGAATGTTTAAATAAAAATAAACATTTAACTTTTTTTCACACAAAATTTATTTCAGCTCCAATTTGTTTTATTTTACCAAGGGTAACAGGAGAAAATGGACCCCAAAAGTTGTACAATTTGTCCTGAGTACACCGATACCCCATATGTGGGGGTAAACCACTGTTTGGGCGCATGGCACAGCTCGGAAGGGAAGGAGCGCCGTTTGACTTTTCAATGCAAAATTGACAGGAATTGAGATGGGACGCCATGTTGCGTTTGGAGAGCCCCTGATGTGCCTAAACATTGAAACCCCCCACAAGTGACACCATTTTGGAAAGTAGACCCCCTAAGGAACTTATCTAGAGGTGTGGTGAGCACTTTGACCCACCAAGTGTTTCACAGAAGTTTATAATGCAGAACCGTAAAAATAAAAAATAATATTTTTTCACAAAAATTATCTTTTCGCCCCCAATGTTTTATTTTCCCAAGGATAAGAGAAGAAATTGGACCCCAAAAGTTGTTGTCCTATTTGTCCTGAGTACGCTGATACCCCATATGTTGGGGTAAACCCCTGTTTGGGCACACGGGAGAGCTCGGAAGGGAAGGAGCGCCGTTTGACTTTTTCAACGCAGAATTGGCTGGAATTGAGATCGGACGCCATGTCGAGTTTGGAGAGCCCCTGATGTGCCTAAACAGTGGAAACCCCCCAATTATAACTGAAACCCTAATCCAAACACACCCCTAACCCTAATTCCAACGGTAACCCTAACCACACCTCTAACCCTGACACACCTCTAACCCTAATCCCAACCCTATTCCCAACTGTAAATGTAATCTAAACCCTAACCCTAACTTTAGCCCCAACCCTAACTGTAGCCCCAACCCTAACCCTAACCCTAGCCCTAACCCTAACCCTAGCCCTAACCCTAGCCCTAACCCTAGCCCTAACCCTAACCCTAACCCTAGCCCTAACCCTAGCCCTAACCCTAACCCTAGCCCTAACCCTAGCCCTAATGGGAAAATAGAAATAAATACATTCTTTTAATTTTTCCCTAACTAAGGGCGTGATGAAGGGGGGTTTGATTTACTTTTATAGCGAGTTTTTTAGCGGATTTTTATGATTGGCAGCCGTCACACACTGAAAGATGCTTTTTATTGCAAAAAATATTTTTGGCGTTACCACATTTTGAGAGCTATAATTTTTCCATATTTTGGTCCACAGAGTCATGTGAGGTCTTGTTTCTTGCGGGACGAGTTGACGTTTTTATTGGTAACATTTTCGGGCACGTGACATTTTTTGATCGCTTTTTATTCCGATTTTTGTGAGGAAGAATGACCAAAAACCAGCTATTCATGAATTTCTTTTGGGGGAGGCGTTTATACCGTTCCGCGTTTGGTAAAATTGATAAAGCCGTTTTATTCTTCGGGTCAGTACGATTACAGCGACACCTCATTTATATCATTTTTTTATGTTTTGGTGCTTTTATACGATAAAAACTATTTTACAGAAAAAATAATTATTTATGCATCGCTTTATTCTCAGGACTATAACTTTTTTATTTTTTTGCTGATGATGCTGTATGGCAGCTCGTTTTTTGCGGGACAAGATGACGTTTTCAGCGGTACCATGGTTATTTATATCTGTCTTTTTGATCGCGTGTTATTCCACTTTTTGTTCAGTGGTATGATAATAAAGCGTTGTTTTTTGCCTCGTTTTTTTTTTTCTTACGGTGTTTACGGAAGGGGTTAACTAGTGGGACAGTTTTATAGGTTGGGTCGTTACGGACGCGGCGATACTAAATATGTGTACTTTTATTGGGTTTTTTTTTATTTAGATGAAGAAATGTATTTATGGGAATAATATTTTTTTTTTTTCATTATTTAGGAATATTTTTTTTTACACATTTGGAAAAATTTTTTTTTAACTTTTAAACTTTGTCCCAGGGGGGGACATCACAGATCAGTGATCTGACAGTTTGCACAGCACTCTGTCAGATCACTGATCTGACATGCAGCGCTGCAGGCTTCACAGTGCCTGCTCTGAGCAGGCTCTGTGAAGTCTCCTCCCTCCCTGCAGGACCCGGATCCGCGGCCATCTTGGATCCGGGGCTGGAGGAAGCAGGGAGGGAGGTGAGACCCTCGCAGCAACGCGATCACATCGCGTTGCTGCGGGGGGCTCAGGGAAGCCCGCAGGGAGCCCCCTCCGTGCGCGGTGCTTCCCTATACCGCCGGCACATCGCGATCATCTTTGATCGCGGTGTGTTGGGGGTTAATGTGCCGGGGGCGGTCCGTGACCGCTCCTAGCACATAGTGCCGGATGTCAGCTGCGATAGGCAGCTGACACCCGGCCGCGATCGGCGGCGCTCCCCCCGTGAACGCTGCCGATCGCATATGACGTACTATCCCGTCCAGGGTCATAGGGGCCCACCCCACCTCGACGGGATAGTACGTCTAATGTCAGAAAGGGGTTAAAAAATATTTTTTTTTATTTTTTTTTTTAGGTTCGGGGGTCACCCCGTCCACCTATCCACCTCAGCCCCGGCTGCTGCGGGGGAGGGGGTCTAGGGCGCAGGGCCGCCCGCTATCAGGGCATTACTTGTTAGTGTGCATCTGACGTCCGGAAATGGGTGCCGTGCCTTTAAGCAGCAGCAGCCCAAGTGCATCATGGTCCTGACGCCGGTCATGTGACATGCTGCACGCTCTTCTTAATGTAGGAGCAGACTGCAGAGCTGAGCAGCATGTCATGTTTGTGGGAGAAGATACTGAAGTCGGCGGTGAGCAGGGAGAGGAGTCGGGCAGTGTGAGAGGAAGCTGCAGAGAGGAGTGAGGTGAGAGAGGAGACGGGAGTCTGCTGATGTGAGTGAGGACAGGGAGGCTGCTAAGGGGAGAATATGAGAGGCTGGAGAGGAGATGAGAGGGGAGGCTGCTAAGGGGAGAGGAGAGGCTGGTGAGGGGAGGCTGCTAAGGGGAGAGGAGAGGCTGGTGAGGGGAGGCTGCTAAGGGGAGAGGAGAGGCTGGTGAGGGGATGCTGCTAAGGGGAGGATATGAGAGGCTGGTGAGGGGAGGATATGAGAGGCTGGAAAGGAGATGAGGGGAGGCTGCTAAGGGGAGGATATGAGAGGCTGGAGAGGAGATGAGAAGGGAGGCTGCTAAGGGGAGAGGAGAGGCTGGTGAGGGGAGGCTGCTAAGGGGAGAGGAGAGACTGGTGAGGGGAGGCTGCTAAGGGGAGAATATGAGAGGCTGGAGAGGAGATGAGAAGGGAGGCTGCTAAGGGGAGAGGAGAGGCTGGTGAGGGGAGGCTGCTAAGGGGAGAGGAGAGGCTGGTGAGGGGAGGCTGCTAAGGGGAGGAGAGGCTGGAGAGGAGATGAGAGGGGAGGCTGCTGAGAGGAGAGGCTGGTGAGGGGAGGCTGCTAAGGGGAGAGGAGAGGCTGGTGAGGGGAGGCTGCTAAGGGGAGGATATGAGAGGCTGGAAAGGAGATGAGGGGATGCTGCTAAGGGGAGGATATGAGAGGCTGGTGAGGGGAGGCTGCTAAGGGGAGGATATGAGAGGCTGGAAAGGAGATGAGGGGAGGCTGCTAAGGGGAAAAGAGAGACTGGTGAGGGGAGGCTGCTAAGGGGAGAGGAGAGACTGGTGAGGGGAGGCTGCTAAGGGGAGAATATGAGAGGCTGAAGAGGAGATGAGAAGGGAGGCTGCTAAGGGGAGAGGAGAGGCTGGTGAGGGGAGGCTGCTAAGGGGAGAGGAGAGGCTGGTGAGGGGAGGCTGCTAAGGGGAGGATATGAGAGGCTGGAGAGGAGATGAGAGGGGAGGCTGCTGAGCGGAGAGGAGAGGCTGGTGAGGGGAGGCTGCTGAGGGGAGAGGAGAGGCTGGTGAGGGGAGGCTGCTAAGGGGAGAGGAGAGGCTGGTGAGGGGAGGCTGCTAAGGGGAGGATATGAGAGGCTGGAAAGGAGATGAGGGGATGCTGCTAAGGGGAGGATATGAGAGGCTGGTGAGGGGAGGCTGCTAAGGGGAGGATATGAGAGGCTGGAAAGGAGATGAGGGGAGGCTGCTAAGGGGAGAAGAGAGACTGGTGAGGGGAGGCTGCTAAGGGGAGAGGAGAGACTGGTGAGGGGAGGCTGCTAAGGGGAGAATATGAGAGGCTGGAGAGGAGATGAGAAGGGAGGCTGCTAAGGGGAGAGGAGAGGCTGGTGAGGGGAGGCTGCTAAGGGGAGAGGAGAGGCTGGTGAGGGGAGGCTGCTAAGGGGAGGATATGAGAGGCTGGAGAGGAGATGAGAGGGGAGGCTGCTGAGAGGAGAGGCTGGTGAGGGGAGGCTGCTAAGGGGAGAGGAGAGGCTGGTGAGGGGAGGCTGCTAAGGGGAGGATATGAGAGGCTGGAAAGGAGATGAGGGGATGCTGCTAAGGGGAGAAGAGAGACTGGTGAGGGGAGGCTGCTAAGGGGAGGATATGAGAGGCTGGAAAGGAGATGAGGGGATGCTGCTAAGGGGAGGATATGAGAGGCTGGTGAGGGGAGGCTGCTAAGGGGAGGATATGAGAGGCTGGAAAGGAGATGAGGGGAGGCTGCTAAGGGGAGAAGAGAGACTGGTGAGGGGAGGCTGCTAAGGGGAGAGGAGAGACTGGTGAGGGGAGGCTGCTAAGGGGAGAATATGAGAGGCTGGAGAGGAGATGAGAAGGGAGGCTGCTAAGGGGAGAGGAGAGGCTGGTGAGGGGAGGCTGCTAAGGGGAGAGGAGAGGCTGGTGAGGGGAGGCTGCTAAGGGGAGGATATGAGAGGCTGGAGAGGAGATGAGAGGGGAGGCTGCTGAGGGGAGAGGAGAGGCTGGTGAGGGGAGGCTGCTAAGGGGAGAGGAGAGGCTGGTGAGGGGAGGCTGCTAAGGGGAGAATATGAGAGGCTGGAGAGGAGAGGAGAAGGGAGGCTGCTAAGGGGAGAAGAGAGACTGGTGAGGGGAGGCTGCTAAGGGGAGAGGAGAGGCTGGTGAGGGGAGGCTGCTAAGGGGAGGATATGAGAGGCTGGAAAGGAGATGAGGGGATGCTGCTAAGGGGAGGATATGAGAGGCTGGTGAGGGGAGGCTGCTAAGGGGAGGATATGAGAGGCTGGAAAGGAGATGAGGGGAGGCTGCTAAGGGGAGAAGAGAGACTGGTGAGGGGAGGCTGCTAAGGGGAGAATATGAGAGGCTGGAGAGGAGATGAGGGGAGGCTGCTAAGGGGAGAAGAGAGACTGGTGAGGGGAGGCTGCTAAGGGGAGAGGAGAGACTGGTGAGGGGAGGCTGCTAAGGGGAGAATATGAGAGGCTGGAGAGGAGATGAGAAGGGAGGCTGCTAAGGGGAGAGGAGAGGCTGGTGAGGGGAGGCTGCTAAGGGGAGAGGAGAGGCTGGTGAGGGGAGGCTGCTAAGGGGAGGATATGAGAGGCTGGAGAGGAGATGAGAGGGGAGGCTGCTGAGGGGAGAGGAGAGGCTGGTGAGGGGAGGCTGCTAAGGGGAGAGGAGAGGCTGGTGAGGGGAGGCTGCTAAGGGGAGAATATGAGAGGCTGGAGAGGAGAGGAGAAGGGAGGCTGCTAAGGGGAGAAGAGAGACTGGTGAGGGGAGGCTGCTAAGGGGAGAGGAGAGACTGGTGAGGGGAGGCTGCTAAGGGGAGAATATGAGAGGCTGGAGAGGAGATGAGAAGGGAGGCTGCTAAGGGGAGAGGAGAGGCTGGTGAGGGGAGGCTGCTAAGGGGAGAGGAGAGGCTGGTGAGGGGAGGCTGTTAAGGGGAGGATATGAGAGGCTGGAGAGGAGATGATACGGGAGGCTGCTGAGAGGAGAGGCTGGTGAGGGGAGGCTGCTAAGGGGAGAGGAGAGGCTGGTGAGGGGAGGCTGCTAAGGGGAGGATATGAGAGGCTGGAAAGGAGATGAGGGGATGCTGCTAAGGGGAGGATATGAGAGGCTGGTGAGGGGAGGCTGCTAAGGGGAGGATATGAGAGGCTGGAAAGGAGATGAGGGGAGGCTGCTAAGGGGAGAAGAGAGACTGGTGAGGGGAGGCTGCTAAGGGGAGAGGAGAGACTGGTGAGGGGAGGCTGCTAAGGGGAGAATATGAGAGGCTGGAGAGGAGATGAGAAGGGAGGCTGCTAAGGGGAGAGGAGAGGCTGGTGAGGGGAGGCTGCTAAGGGGAGAGGAGAGGCTGGTGAGGGGAGGCTGCTAAGGGGAGGATATGAGAGGCTGGAGAGGAGATGAGAGGGGAGGCTGCTGAGGGGAGAGGAGAGGCTGGTGAGGGGAGGCTGCTAAGGGGAGAGGAGAGGCTGGTGAGGGGAGGCTGCTAAGGGGAGAATATGAGAGGCTGGAGAGGAGAGGAGAAGGGAGGCTGCTAAGGGGAGAAGAGAGACTGGTGAGGGGAGGCTGCTAAGGGGAGAGGAGAGACTGGTGAGGGGAGGCTGCTAAGGGGAGAATATGAGAGGCTGGAGAGGAGATGAGAAGGGAGGCTGCTAAGGGGAGAGGAGAGGCTGGTGAGGGGAGGCTGCTAAGGGGAGAGGAGAGGCTGGTGAGGGGAGGCTGCTAAGGGGAGGATATGAGAGGCTGGAGAGGAGATGAGAGGGGAGGCTGCTGAGGGGAGAGGAGAGGCTGGTGAGGGGAGGCTGCTAAGGGGAGAGGAGAGGCTGGTGAGGGGAGGCTGCTAAGGGGAGAATATGAGAGGCTGGAGAGGAGAGGAGAAGGGAGGCTGCTAAGGGGAGAAGAGAGACTGGTGAGGGGAGGCTGCTAAGGGGAGAGGAGAGACTGGTGAGGGGAGGCTGCTAAGGGGAGAATATGAGAGGCTGGAGAGGAGATGAGAAGGGAGGCTGCTAAGGGGAGAGGAGAGGCTGGTGAGGGGAGGCTGCTAAGGGGAGAGGAGAGGCTGGTGAGGGGAGGCTGCTAAGGGGAGGATATGAGAGGCTGGAGAGGAGATGAGACGGGAGGCTGCTGAGAGGAGAGGCTGGTGAGGGGAGGCTGCTAAGGGGAGAGGAGAGGCTGGTGAGGGGAGGCTGCTAAGGGGAGGATATGAGAGGCTGGAAAGGAGATGAGGGGATGCTGCTAAGGGGAGGATATGAGAGGCTGGTGAGGGGAGGCTGCTAAGGGGAGGATATGAGAGGCTGGAAAGGAGATGAGGGGAGGCTGCTAAGGGGAGAAGAGAGACTGGTGAGGGGAGGCTGCTAAGGGGAGAGGAGAGACTGGTGAGGGGAGGCTGCTAAGGGGAGAATATGAGAGGCTGGAGAGGAGATGAGAAGGGAGGCTGCTAAGGGGAGAGGAGAGGCTGATGAGGGGAGGCTGCTAAGGGGAGAGGAGAGGCTCGTGAGGGGAGGCTGCTAAGGGGAGGATATGAGAGGCTGGAAAGGAGATGAGGGGAGGCTGCTAAGGGGAGAGGAGAGACTGGTGAGGGGAGGCTGCTAAGGGGAGAGGAGAGACTGGTGAGGGGAGGCTGCTAAGGGGAGAGGGGAGGCTGCTAAGGGGAGGATATGAGAGGCTGCTGAGGAGATGAGAGGCTGGTGAGGGGAGGAGATATAATAATAATAATAATAATAATTATTTTATTTATATAGCGCCAACATATTCCGCAGCGCTTTACAAATTATAGAGGGGACTTGTACAGACAATAGACATTACAGCATAACAGAAATACAGTTCAAAACAGATACCAGGAGGAGTGAGGGCCCTGCTCGCAAGCTTACAAACTATGGGGAAAAGGGGAGACACGAGAGGTGGATGGTAACAATTGCTTTAGTTATTCGGACCAGCTATGAGAGGACAGGCTGGTGAGGGGAGGCTGCTGAGGAGAGGAGATGAGAGGACAGGCTGGTGAGGGGAGGCTGCTGAGGAGATGAGAGGACAGGCTGGTGAGGGGAGGCTGCTGAGGAGAGGAGAGGAGAGGCTGGTGAGGGGAGGCTGCTGAGGAGAGGAGATGAGAGGGGAAGCTGCTGAGGAGGGAGGCTGCTGAGGAGAGAGGCTGGTGAGTGGAGGTTGCTGAGGAGATGAGAGGAGAGGCTGGTGAGGGGAGGCTGCTAAGGGGCGGATATGAGAGGCTGCTGAGGAGAGGAGATGAGAGGCTGGTGAGGAGAGTCTGATGAGGGGAGGCTGTTGAGGAGAGGCTGGTGAGGGGAGGCTGCTGAGAGGAGAGGCTGGTGAGGGGAGGCTGCTGAGGAGAGGGCGAGGCTGGTGAGGGGAGGCTGCTGAGGAGAGGGGAGGCTGCTGTAGAGAGGCTGCTGAGGAGATGAGAGGCTGGTGAGGGGAGGCTGGTGAGGGGAGGCTGCTGAGGAGATGAGAGGAGAGGCTGCTGAGGAGGGAGGCTGCTGAGGAGGGAGGCTGCTGAGGAGGGAGGCTGCTGAGGAGATGAGAGGCTGGTGAGGAGAGGGGAGGCTGCAGAGGAGAGGAGAGGGGAGGCTGATGAGGAGAGGGGAGGCTGCTGAGGAAAGGAGATGAGAGGCTGCTGATGTGAGGCTGGTGAGGAGATGGGAGGCTGGTGAGGAGATGGGAGGCTGTTGAGGAGAGGAGAGGGGAGGCTGGTGAGGAGAGGGGAGGCTGGTGAGGAGATGAGTCTGGTGAGATGAGAGGCTGCTGAGGTGGCTGCTTCTGGCAGGGGGAGGCTGCATTTGGCAGGTGGAGGCTGCTTACGGGAGTGAGGAGAGGCTGCTGAGGGAAGTCTGAATCCTGCATCCAACAGGGTGAGGCTGAAGAGGGGGTTCCCTTTAGAAATCTGTCAAACCTTGCAACCATGGCAGAATCAACTGACCATGTAATGTGTATGTGATTCACCAGATTCTCACATGACAACTGGAAAGGTTTGCTAAGGGTACCGTCACACTTAGCGACGCTGCAGCGATACCGACAACGATGTCGATCGCTGCAGCGTCGCTGTTTGGTCGCTGGAGACCTGTCACACAGACAGCTCTCCAGCGACCAACGATCCCGAAGTCCCCTGGTAACCAGGGTAAACATCGGGTTACTAAGCGCAGGGCCGCGCTTAGTAACCCGATGTTTACCCTGGTTACCAGCATAAACGTAAAAAAAACAAACACTACATACTTTCCTTCCGTGTCTGTCCTCCGGCGCTGTGCTTTCCTCTGCACTGTCAGCGCCGGCCAGCCGGAAAGCAGAGCGGTGACGTCACTGCTGTGCTCTGCTTTCCGGCTGGCCGGCGCTCACAGCCAGTGCAGAGAAGCACAGCGCCGAGGACAGACAGCGGTAGGTAAGTATGTAGTGTTTTTTTTTTTTCGTTTACGCTGGTAACCAGGATAAACATCGGGTTACTAAGCGCGGCCCTGCGCTTAGTTACCCGATGTTTACCCTGGTTACCAGTGAAGACATCGCTGAATCGGTGTCACACACGCCGATTCAGCGATGTCTGCAGGAGATCCAGCGACGAAATAAAGTGCTGGACTTTCTGCGCCGACCAACGATGGCACAGCAGGATCCTGATCGCTGCTGCGTGTCAAACTCAACGATATCGCTAGCCAGGACGCTGCAACGTCACGGATCGCTAGCGATATCGTTCAGTGTGACGGTACCTTAAGGCTACTTTCACATCAGCGATTTTCTCCGTTCGCGGCAGATACTGCAGTTTTTCCGCATCTGCCACGTAACGTATCAGTTACGGGCCGGCAACTCTGCGTTCGGCCTCATTCATTCCCTATGGGACTTATGGACATGTGCGACACTTGAGGTTTTGCACTTGAGGCGAGACAAAAAAACACTACTAGCAGCATTTTTTTTTCCTGTTGCTGCAAGTACCGCATTTGCCGGATCGCGGCAAAACTGCTAGTGCCACACATCATCGCAAGTCCCATAGGGAATGAATGAGGCCAAACGCACTGTTGCCGTAAGTGATCCGTTATGGATGCGGAAAAACTGCTGCAAATGTCAAAAATCGCTGATGTTAAAGTAGCCTAAGTCACTGCCGATAGTGTCATACTCAACAATGGGGGAGGCAGCACGAAAAGTGCCTAGGGCAGCAGAAACTCTAAATACGGCCCTGTATCCGCCGTAGCTCCAGGATGCAACCTCGTATAGTGACAATGGAATTACCATTGATCTTGTTTTGAGATTCTATTAAGACCAAACATGACCTGGCTATGCAATGCGGGTAAGCAGTAAATCGTTTCTCAGATACCAATGATACGGAAAATTAGACAACACACTGGGTGAGGGCCCAGCCGATGCAGAGGCCAAAAATGTATTTCTCCTGCTTCCAGACCTAAGCTGCGCGAATACATACCAGTTTAAGAGAACAAAGAGAATGCTCCCCTGACCATGCTCTTTGCATAAAGCTGAGTAGGCCTGCTCACAGCACACTGGTTTCACATTACAGCTGCATGCAGTGGGGAGGGAGAAGGGAGCAGTGAAAAGAATAGCTTTCTAGGCAGTGTGAAAGAGGGGGGGGGGGTCAGAAAGCCCACAGTGTGTCCGAAAAGTCATGGAACCTTCTAGGTGTATGCTCAAAATATGACATACTGTATTAATATTATCATGACAAGTATATATGTCATATTTCTTATCTATGGAAAGCTAAATCATGATAGGAAATATGACAGTAATATCTCCTACCTGGGACCTCCAGAGGCGAAGATATCCTGAAAGCTGTAGATCTCTTAATTTTTGGACCCTAGCCACATCCCATTACCAGCCCCTATATGAGGAGAGATACAGTACAGACCAAAAGTTTGGACACACCTTCTCATTCAAAGATTTTTCTGTATTTTCATGACTATGAAAATTGTTCATTCACACTGAAGGCATCACAACTATGAATTGACACATGTGGAATTATATACGTAACAAAAAACTGTGAAGCAACTGAAAATAAGTCTTATATTCTAGGTTCTTCAAAGTAGCCACCTTTTGCTTTGATTACTGCTTTGCACATGTGGCGCCCCAGGGTCCTGCTCGTCACAGTAATGTCGCTTTCCTCTCGGGGAGAGTGATGTTACGTTTGGAGAAAGGATAACTGTCGCCAAGTACCACAAACATGCAACATATTCACACTCCAGGTCACAAGGGGGAGCTTTTGATCCTACTTTGCAAGGTGACTCCCCTACATATATATTGTGTTTTTTGGAGGGAAAGTTAGTCAGTCCTTCAGGGAAGCTGTGTCTGGCAGGAGTGGGTTCCTGTCAGAGAACAGAGGAGAAGGTCCACGGAGCTGTGCATGCCCTAAGAGCTGCAGCTTCCAGGAAAGAGACACATAGAAAGCTGAATACATTGCAGTGAGCGTGCAGGAAAGCAAAGCATGGGAGAGGATACCAGCGGGAGACCAGCCAGGAGCAGGCTGCCTCCTTCTGAGGCGCAGAAATCCGGTAGTCAGAACACTGAGATTGTGAGCACCTCCATGCCTTACATCAGAGACCGGCAGGACAGCTGAACTTCAAGTTCCCTGTCCGACCTAATACCCAGAACGCACGGTGACAACCCTCAGAGCCGGGTCATCTAAAAGATCCTATGTCAAGAAGCTGCAGTGCAGTACAGCGCAACCTCCACCGGGGGGAGCTTGAGAGGAAAGTAAGACTGCACACACAGGACAGCAGAACAGACGCCACCTAGTGGCGAGAGAATGGTCAGGCAAGCCAAGCCAAAAAACATGAGATAGCACGACAGTATTATAGGATAAGACAGATGGATAGTCAGAAGATAGCCAGAGATCAGTAAACCAGAACGGGCAATATATGGTACAAAAGGGACAAACAGCAACAACGTGAAAAACCAAGCCAGGGGATCAGGACCGGAGAATCAAGCAGATAAACAGAGAAACACTGGGAAAAAGGGCAGACAGAGGGAGTTAAAAGACACCGGTCAAGTCAGGGTACACAGCAGGGCAAATCAAGAGCTACCAGCAGGGTCAGGTTAACACGCCGAAGGCAGAACTATGACTGACACCACCCTCAGGATACCTGGGAGCTAAATAGCAAACCCAAGCCCAGAATGAGGCAGATCAAAGTTAACCCTTGACATGATCCACCCAGAGAAAGAGCAGACAGGTCTAAACTCCGGAACAGATCATGACAGTACCCTCCTCTCAAGGGGGGCCACCGGACCCCCAGGTTTCCCAGGATAACGTGCATGAAATGCCCGGACCAATCGATCAGCATTGACAGATCACGCCAGGACCCAAGATCGATACTCAGGACCATAACCCCTCCAATGGACCAAATACTGAAGAGAACTACGGACCATGTGAGAATCCACGATCCGTTCTACTTCAAACTCGGTCTGACCATCCACAGAGACAGGAGGGGATGGAGGCCCAGCGGAAGATGGTACAAAGGACTTAAGAAGGGATTTATGGAACACATTGGGGATCCGAAGCGACTGAGGAAGGCGTAAACAAAAGGCAACTGGATTGACCACCTCAATGATCTCGTAAAGACCAATAAACCTGGGACCAAGCTTAGCAGAAGGAATCTTTAGATGAATGTTCTTGGTAGACAACCACACTTTATCTCTTACCAGGAATATAGGTCCTACAGACCATCGCTTATCAGCAAAAAGTTTGTTTGCCCTGAGCCTTCCCAATGTTCTTCTGGACCTCCCTCCACACCTCCCCCAACAGTTGCACTGCCGTATCAGCCCCTGGATATCCTGAATCCAGCCTAGAAAAGTCACCAAAATGGGGATGAAAACTGTAGTTACAGAAGAATGGAGAGGTGCCCGTAGACTGGTTAATCCGATTATTAAATGCATATTCAGCCACAGGCAATGAAGAACACCAATCATCCTGCTGAGACGTAGCAAGACACCTCAAAATCTGTTCAAGAGACTGATTGGTCCTCTCCGTCTGCCCGTTGGTCTCAGGATGGTAAGCAGAGGAGAAGGTCAAACAAATACCCAATCTTTTACAAAATGCCCTACAAAATTTGGACACAAATTGTACCCCTCTATCAGAAAGCACACTCAAACCACACCATGCAGCCGTACAACGTGCTCAACAAAGAATCTAGATACAGGTCCTTCTCAAAAAATTAGCATATAGTGTTAAATTTCATTATTTACCATAATGTAATGATTACAATTAAACTTTCATATATTATAGATTCATTATCCACCAACTGAAATTTGTCAGGTCTTTTATTGTTTTAATACTGATGATTTTGGCATACAACTCCTGATAACCCAAAAAACCTGTCTCAATAAATTAGCATATCAAGAAAAGGTTCTCTAAACGACCTATTACCCTAATCTTCTGAATCAACTAATTAACTCTAAACACATGCAAAAGATACCTGAGGCTTATATAAACTCCCTGCCGGGTTCATTACTCAAAACCCCCATCATGGGTAAGACTAGCGACCTGACAGATGTCAAGAAGGCCATCATTGACACCCTCAAGCAAGAGGGTAAGACCCAGAAAGAAATTTCTCAACAAATAGGCTGTTCCCAGAGTGCTGTATCAAGGCACCTCAATGGTAAGTCTGTTGGAAGGAAACAATGTGGCAGAAAACGCTGTACAACGAGAAGAGGAGACCGGACCCTGAGGAAGATTGTGGAGAAGGAGCGATTCCAGACCTTGGGGAACCTGAGGAAGCAGTGGACTGAGTCTGGTGTGGAAACATCCAGAGCCACCGTGCACAGGCGTGTGCAGGAAATGGGCTACAGGTGCCGCATTCCCCAGGTAAAGCCACTTTTGAACCATAAACAGCGGCAGAGGCGCCTGACCTGGGCTACAGAGAAGCAGCACTGGACTGTTGCTAAGTGGTCCCAAGTACTTTTTTCTGATGAAAGCAAATTTTGCATGTCATTCGGAAATCAAGGTGCCAGAGTCTGGAGGAAGACTGGGGAGAAGGAAATGCCAAAATGCCTGAAGTCCAGTGTCAAGTACCCACAGTCAGTGATGGTGTGGGGTGCCATGTCAGCTGCTGGTGTTGGTCCACTGTGTTTCATCAAGGGCAGGGTCAATGCTTTATGGTGATGATGAAGATTTCATTTTTTCAGCACGACCTGGCACCTGCTCACAGTGCCAAAACCACTGGTAAATGGTTTACTGACCATGGTATTACTGTGCTCAATTGGCCTGCCAACTCTCCTGACCTGAACCCCATAGAGAATCTGTGGGATATTGTGAAGAGAAAGTTGAGAGACGCAAGACCCAACACTCTGGTTGAGCTTAAGGCCGCTATTGAAGCATCCTGGGCCTCCATAACATCTCAGCAGTGTCACAGGCTGATTGCCTCCATGTCACGCCGCATTGAAGCAGTCATTTCTGCCAAAGGATTCCCGACCAAGTATTGAGTGCATAACTGAACATTATTATTTGATGGTTTTTTTGTTTGTTATTAAAAAACACTTTTATTTGATTGGATGGGTGAAATATGCTAATTTATTGAGACAGGTTTTTTGGGTTATCAGGAGTTGTATGCCAAAATCATCAGTATTAAAACAATAAAAGACCTGACAAATTTCAGTTGGTGGATAATGAATCTATAATATATGAAAGTTTAATTGTAATCATTACATTATGGTAAATAATGAAATTTAACACTATATGCTAATTTTTTGAGAAGGACCTGTAGTGTCTCAGCATTAGGCAATCCTACCAGAGGTACAAAATGTGCTTGCTTACTGAATCTGTTAACCACTACCCAGATTACAGTTTTGCCATTGGAAGGAGGGAGATCAGTAATAAAATCCATGGACAAATGAGTCCAAGGTCTATCTGGAATTGGCAATGGCACCAATTCCCCGTCCAGCCGGTTATGGGAGCTCTTTGCACAGGCACAGGTATCACAAGCAGACACAAACTCAATAATATCAGAATTCATGGAGGGTCACCAAAACAGCCTAGCAATAGCTTTCCGGGTGGCAGCAATCCCCGGGTGACCACTAAGAGCAGAATCATGGAACTCCTGGAGAATCCTCAATCGGTACTGAACTGGGACAAAAAGCTTATTGTCAGGCAAAGAGGGAGGAGCAAGAGACTGAGCCTTTCGAATCTCCTGCTCCAATTCAGAGGATACCCCCGCAACAACCACCCCATGCTGAAGAATGGAGGAAGGAGGTTCGGGGGGTGATATCGAATCAAAACTGCGAGATAAGGCTTCAGCCTTGACATTCTTGGAACCAGGCCAAAAAGTGATTGAAAAATGAAAACGAGAGAAAAACAGCGACCACCTAGCCTGTCTAGGAGTTAACCGTTTGGCGGTTTCAATATAAGACAAATTCTTGTGGTCAGTAATCACCGTGCTCCGATGAACCGCCCCCTCCAAAAAATGCCTCCATTCTTCAAAAGCCAATTTTATGGCCAATAACTCCCGGTTCCCAACATCATAGTTCCTCTCAGCAGAAGAAAACTTACGGGAGAAAAAGGCACATGGTCTCAAGTTGGTCAAAGTAACGGGTCCCTAAGACAACACCGCCCCTACTCCCACCTCTGATGCGTCCACCTCTACAATGAATGGTTTAGATGGATCGGGCTGAACCAACACAGGAGCAGACATAAAACATTTTTTTAATGTAATAAATGCTTCAACTGCCAAGGATGACCAAACTTTGAGATCAGCCCCTTTGCAAGTAAGATCGGTGAGTGGCTTGACTACTGAGAAAACCCTTTGATCAATTTTCGGTAATAATTGGCAAAACCCAGAAAACGTTGCAACCCCTTGAGGTCTCTGGGTTGCACCCAATCAACAATGGCCTGTACCTTTCCGGGATCCATCCGAAACCCATTCGCAGAAAGGATGATCCCCAGAAAAGAAAGCTCCTGGACACAAAACAAACATTTCTCGGGTTTAGCAAACAAAGAATTTCCCCGTAACCGGTGAAGAACAGCACGTAAATGACCAATGTGGGATTCCTTGTCAGGTGAGAAAACAAGGATATCATCCAGGTATACAACCATAAAGCGCCCGATAAAAATCAGAAAACACATCATTCATGAAGTTCTGAAACACCGCGGGCGCGTTCGTGAGACCAAAGGGCATGACCAAATTTTCAAACAGGCCCTCGGAGGTGAGAAATGTCGTTTTCCACACATCCCCTTCCTGAATGCGGATAAGATTATATGCTCCCCTAAGATGGAGTTTGGAAAAGCACTTATCCCCAGACAATTGGTTATAGAGATCAGGAATGAGTGGGAGAGGGTAGGTATTTCTCACCATAATTTTATTTAGTTCCCAGAAATCGAGGCATGGGTGTAAATCACAATCTTTTTTCTTGACAAAAAAAAAACCCGCGGCCACAGGTGAGACACAGGGATGGATGTGACCTTTGCGTAGATGATCAGAGATATAGTTTTTCATAGCAGTACGTTCCGGGCCAGAAAGATTGTACAAACGGGCTTTGGGTAATTTAGAACCCGGAATAAGGTTGATGGTACAATCATAAGGACGATGGGGTGGTAAGACCTCAGCCTCTTTTTCCTTTAGGTACTCCAGAATACCCTCTGGACTAATGGTGGCCACAAACACAGCATAAAGACAACCATTGGAACAATTAGAACCCCATTTAATAATATCACGAGATCCCCAGTCTATAACAGGATTATGTCTCTGCAGCCAGGGGAACCCCAGCACCAGTCCCACAGGAAGATTATTCATAACATAACATGAAATTCGTTCCTGGTGCAAGGAACCCACCTTGAGGAGGAACTCATCAGAGACAAATTTAAGGACATTTTGAGCCAACAGTGTCTTATCAATGGCAACGATATGGATGAGAGTCTCTAGCCTAAAGCCCCTGTCACACAAAGCGAGATCGCTAGCGAGATCGCTGCTGAGTCACAAGTTTTGTGACGCAACAGCGATCTCAGTAGCGATCTCGCTAGGTGTGACACGTAGCAGCGACCAGGCCCCTGCTGTGAGATCGCTGGTCGTGTCGGAATGGCCTGGACCTTTTTTTGATCGTTGAGGTCCCACTGGGTAGCACACATCGCTGTGTTTGACACCTTACCAACGACCTCGTTGACATGAAATCCCTCATTGAGGTCTGAATCGTCATGAAATAGCTGCCATGTGACATCGTTGTACAGGTCGCCGCATCGCTGCTGCGTCGTCGGGGAGATCGCACTGTTTGACATCTCACCAGCGACCACATAGCGACGCAGCAACGATCCCTGACAGGTCGTATCGTTGTCGGGATCGCTTTAGCGTCGCTAAGTGAGACGGGGCCTTAACTGTCCCTAACTTTAACTTGGACACCAGACTAGAGTCAATGAAGTTCATGGAAGATCCACAGTCCACAAACGCTGAAGTGGATACAAAACCACCTCCAGAACACAGTTCCACCTCTAACAAAACTTTTTGAAATGACAAAAATGGTACCTGAGAGTCTGGATGACCTCCTAGACCATCACCCAGACTCGGCAGCTTGTTACTCGATGGACAAGAGGAGCAGTCCTTCTTCCAATGTCCTGGATCTCCACAGTAAAAACATAGTTTCCCATCACGTCGCCGTTTCCTCTCCTTCTCCTTAAAATTGATGGCACCAACTTCCATAGTCTCCTTGAATTACATCACCTCAGACTTGACAGGCAAAACAGTAATCTCACGCTGGATAATTCTCCTCTCCCGTAACCTCCGGTCCATACGAATGGCCTGAGTCATGGCCTCTACCAGGGAACTGGGAGGCGTATGAAGGACCAGCGCATCCTCGAGATGATCAGAAAGTCCTCTCTCAAACAGGGCCTTCAGAGCAGAGTCACCCCAAGACACCTCAACGGACCACCTCCTAAACTCAGAACAATACTGTTCAGCAGTGAGTTCATTCTGGGAGAGACTCGTGATCATGTCCTCTGCTACCCTGACCCGGTCTGGTTCGTCATAAATCAGTCCCAAAGAATCTGTCCACAGACACACGTTCAGGGGCAGAAGCAGGTAAAGAGAAAGCCCATGACTGAGGTCCCTCTCGCAGTAAGGAAATGATTATCCCCACCCGCTGACTCTCATCTCCAGAAGATCTGGGTCTAAGAGAAAAAAAAAGCTTGCAACTCTCCTTAAAAGTAAAAAATGTATCCCTCTCCCCAGAGAAGGTATCTGGGAGCTTGACTGTAGGTTCAGGAGAGTGAAAAGAGACATCAACAGTGTCAGGTTGTTTAAAGTCAGTCTGCAATGATTTAACTGTGTCTGAAAACTCCCTTTGCAGGTGGTTATGAGAAGAGGACAAGGCCCTCTGCTCCACAAACAGGTCTTGTATCATAACAGTCAAGCTATTCATTTGATCCGCTAAGGTATGGAGCCGATCCATAGCAAACAGAGCAGAGAAAAAAAAAATGCAGAAATCCCTTTAAATGTGCAGGTCAGTTATAATGTCGTGCAGCTGCAGTGCAGTACAGCGCAACCTCCACCGGGGGGAGCTTGAGAGGAAAGTAAGACTGCACACACAGGACAGCAGAACAGACGCCACCTAGTGGCGAGAGAATGGTCAGACAAGCCAAGTAAAAAAACACGAGATAGCACGACAGTATTATAGGATAAGACAGATGGATAGTCAGAACATAGCCAGAGATCAATAAACCAGAACGGGCAATATATGGTACAAAAGGGACAAACAGCAACAACGTGAAAAACCAAGCCAGGGGATCAGGACCGGAGAATTAAGCAGATAAACAGAGAAACACTGGGAAAAAGGGCAGACAGAGGGAGGTAACAAACACAGGACAAGTCAGGGTTCACAGCAGGGCAAATTAAGAGCTACCAGCAGGGTCAGGTTAACACACCGAAGGCAGAACTATAACTGACACCACCCTCAGGATACCTGGGAGCTAAACAGCAAACCCGAGCCCAGAATGAGGCAGAGCAAAGTTAACCCTTGACATGATCCACCCAGAGAAAGAGCAGACAGGACTGAACTCCGGAACGGATCATGACATCCTATAAACAGGCTCAAGTCACCAGTCATACGGGTTATGTCCTATCCTAACCAGAGGACTACACCACTAGAGTGCAAGGGAAGGCTATTGATGTCCACCTGGACAAGGGGACTCTGGAATTGCCTCCAAACCAGCCAGACTCTGCCTGCCCTGTGATCTGGTGCCCTGGACTGGAAACCAACAGTAAACAAGGTAAAGAGACTGGAAACCTGTGTCCTTGTTCTTCACTGCACCTCACACCATTCTACTATCTACATACTGGGAAGCCCTGGGGACATACTTCACCTATGGGAAGTTATACCATCTTAGCTGCCATAACATCACACAAGTGGACCCCTTTAAGTCATCCTGACCGAATACCACAGGTGGCGTCACGAACACAAACTCTATCCCTTTAAAGACCTTTCCCTTTTACATGGGTGTCCAGGGCCACGGACCAGGTCCCAGCCACCGTGAAATCCCACTGTGAACAACTCAGGACCCGGTACCGAGTACCCCACAGCCCTGGCGGACGTTCCACACACTCTTGGCATTCTCTTGATGAGCTTCAAGAGGTAGTCACCGGGAATGGTCTTCCAACAATCTTGGAGGAGTTCCCAGAGATGCTTAGCACTTGTTGGCCCTTTTGCCTTCACTCTGCGGTCCAGCTCACCCCAAACCATCTCGATTGGGTTCAGGTCTGGTGACTGTGGAGGCCAGGTCATCTGGCGTAGCCCCCCATCACTCTCCTTCTTGGTCACATAGCCCTTACACAGCCTGGAGATGTGTTTGGGGTCATTGTCCTGTTGAAAAATAAATGATGGTCCAACTAAACGTAAACCGGATGGAATAGCATGCCGCTGTAAGATGCTGTGGTAGCCATGCTGGTTCAGTATGCCTTCAGTTTTGAATAAATCCCCAACAGTGTCACCAGCAAAGCCCCCCCACACCATCACACCTCCTCCTCCATGCTTCACGGTGGGAACCAGGCATGTAGACTCCATCCGTTCACCTTTTCTGCGTCGCACAAAGACACAGTGGTTGGAACCAAAGATCTCAAATTTGGACTCATCAGACCAAAGCACAGATTTCCATTGGTCTAATGTCCATTCCTTGTGTTCTTTAGCCCAAACAAATCTCTTCTGCTTGCTGCCTGTCCTTAGCAGTGGTTTCCTAGCAGCTATTTTATCATGAAGGCTGCTGCACAAAGTCTCCTCTTAACAGTTGTTGTAGAGATGTGTCTGCTGCTAGAACTCTGTGTGGCATTGACCTGGTCTCTAACCTGAGCTGCTGTTAACCTGCGATTTCTGAGGCTGGTGACTCGGATAAACTTATCCTCAGAAGCAGAGGTGACTCTTGGTCTTCCTTTCCTGGGGTAGTCCTCATGTGAGCCAGGTTCTTTGTAGGGCTTGATGGTTTTTGTAACTGCACTTGGGGACACTTTCAAAGTTTTCCCAATTTTTCGGACTGACTGACCTTCATTTCTGAAAGTAATGATGGCCACTCGTTTTTCTTTACTTTGCTGCTTTCTTCTTGCCATAATACAAATTCTAACAGTCTATTCAGTAGGACTATCAGCTGTGTATGCACCAGACTTCAGCACAACACAACTGATGGTCCCAACCCCATTTATAAGGCAAGAAATCACACTTATTAAACCTGACAGGGCACACCTGTGAAGTGGAGACCATTCCCGGTGACTACCTCTTGGAGCTCATCAAGAGAATGCCAAGAGTGTGCAAAGCAATCATCAAAGCAAAAGGTGGCTACTTTTAAGAACCTAGAATATAAGACATAATTTCAGTTGTTTCACACTTTTTTGTTAAGTATGTAATTCCACATGTGTTAATTCATAGTTTTGATGCCTTCAGTGTGAATGTACAATTTTCATAGTCATGAAAATACAGAAAAATCTTTAAATGAGAAGGTGTGTCCAAACTTTTGGTCTGTACTGTATTTCCCTTGGTTCCTGGGACACTGGTTTCTCCCCTGAGGTTTCCTATCAGCTGCATGGCCTGTAATCTCATCCATATGCTCTGCAAACATGACATGACATCTGCTAATTATTACAGCCAATTTAGAGCTCCAAAAATCCAATGGTGCTCCTTCCCTTCACTGTTGAGCCATGCCATGCACCCAAACAGTAGTTTTTGATCACATATGGGGTATCTGTGCACTCAAGAGAAATTACAAAAAAAAAATTATGGTCCATCTTCTCCTGTTATCCTTGTAAAAATTAGAAATTTGGGGTTAAAGGAACATTTTTGTGGGAAAATTTAGAATGTTCATTTTTTTTTTTACTTTCAAATTGCTTTAATTAGTTTGAAGCACCTGTACAGTTAATAAACTTCTTGAATGTGGCTTTAAGCACCTTGAAGGGTGCAGTTTTTAGAATGGTGTCACTTTTGGGTATTTTCTGTCACATAGGCCCCCGCAAACTCGCTTCAAACATGATGTGGTCCCTAAAAAATGGTTTAGTAAATATTGATTGAAAAATGAGAAATTGCTGATTTTAACCCTTCTAACTTTCTAACAAATAAAAAAAATATGCTTCAAAAATGATGCTGATGTAAAGAAGACGTGTGGGAAATGTTATTTATTTTGTGTGATGTGGCTATCTGGTTTAAGGACATAAAACATAAAAGTTTGAAAATTTTGATATTTTTGCCAAAATTTCTATATTTTCACAAACAAATGCAAAAATAGTCAGCCTAAATTCTCCAATAACATAAAGTGCAATGTGTATCGAAAAAACAGTCTCAGAATCAGTGGGATCCGTGGAAGTGTTCCAGAGTTGATTGTAACATTCGGCCTATATACTAAGAACGGGAACTCCACATGATGGCCCACATCTATCACGGGAGCGCACTACTAAAGCAGGATGGCACCATTGAAGCTCTAAAAAACTATAGGGAGAAAAATACTTTATCTAAAAAACTAATTAAAGCTGCCAAAAAGGAAACAGAGAAGCACATTGCTAAGGAGAGTAAAACTAATCCCAAACTGTTCTTCAACTATATCAATAGTAAAAGAATAAAAACTGAAAATGTAGGCCCCTTAAAAAATAGTGAGGAAAGAATGGTTGTAGATGACGAGGAAAAAGCTAACATATTAAACACCTTCTTCTCCACGGTATTCACGGTGGAAAATGAAATGCTAGGTGAAGTCCCAAGAAACAATGAAAACCCTATATTAAGGGTCACCAATCTAACCCAAGAAGAGGTGCGAAACCGGCTAAATAAGATTAAAATAGATAAATCTCCGGGTCCGGATGGCATACACCCACGAGTACTAAGAGAACTAAGTAATGTAATAGATAAACCATTATTTCTTATTTTTAGGGACTCTATAGCGACAGGGTCTGTTCCGCAGGACTGGCGCATAGCAAATGTGGTGCCAATATTCAAAAAGGGCTCTAAAAGTGAACCTGGAAATTATAGGCCAGTAAGTCTAACCTCTATTGTTGGTAAAATATTTGAAGGGTTTCTGAGGGATGTTATTCTGGATTATCTCAATGAGAATAACTGTTTAACTCCATATCAGCATGGGTTTATGAGAAATCGCTCCTGTCAAACCAATCTAATCAGTTTTTATGAAGAGGTAAGCTATAGACTGGACCACGGTGAGTCATTGGACGTGGTATATCTCGATTTTTCCAAAGCGTTTGATACCGTGCCGCACAAGAGGTTGGTACACAAAATGAGAATGCTTGGTCTGGGGGAAAATGTGTGTAAATGGGTTAGTAACTGGCTTAGTGATAGAAAGCAGAGGGTGGTTATAAATGGTATAGTCTCTAACTGGGTCGCTGTGACCAGTGGGGACCACAGGGGTCAGTATTGGGACCTGTTCTCTTCAACATATTCATTAATGATCTGGTAGAAGGTTTACACAGTAAAATATCGATATTTGCAGATGATACAAAACTATGTAAAGCAGTTAATACAAGAGAAGATAGTATTCTGCTACAGATGGATCTGGATAAGTTGGAAACTTGGGCTGAAAGGTGGCAGATGAGGTTTAACAATGATAAATGTAAGGTTATACACATGGGAAGAGGGAATCAATGTCACCATTACACACTGAACGGGAAACCACTGGGTAAATCTGACAGGGAGAAGGACTTGGGGATCCTAGTTAATGATAAACTTACCTGGAGCAGCCAGTGCCAGGCAGCAGCTGCCAAGGCAAACAGGATCATGGGGTGCATTAAAAGAGGTCTGGATACACATGATGAGAGCATTATACTGCCTCTGTACAAATCCCTAGTTAGACCGCACATGGAGTACTGTGTCCAGTTTTGGGCACCGGTGCTCAGGAAGGATATAATGGAACTAGAGAGAGTACAAAGGAGGGCAACAAAATTAATAAAGGGGATGGGAGAACTACAATACCCAGATAGATTAGCGAAATTAGGATTATTTAGTCTAGAAAAAAGACGACTGAGGGGCGATCTAATAACCATGTATAAGTACATAAGGGGACAATACAAATATCTTGCTGAGGATCTGTTTATACCAAGGAAAGTGACGGGCACAAGGGGGCATTCTTTGCGTCTGGAGGAGAGAAGGTTTTTCCACCAACATAGAAGAGGATTCTTTACTGTTAGGGCAGTGAGAATCTGGAATTGCTTGCCTGAGGAGGTGGTGATGGCGAACTCAGTCGAGGGGTTCAAGAGAGGCCTGGATGTCTTCCTGGAGCAGAACAATATTGTATCATACAATTATTAGGTTCTGTAGAAGGACGTAGATCTGGGTATTTATTATGATGGAATATAGGCTGAACTGGATGGACAAATGTCTTTTTTCGGCCTTACTAACTATGTTACTATGTTACTATGTATGTTACTTAAATACATACAATTACTATAAATCTAAAAAAAATAGCTATCAAATAACAGATCCAGTTGTAATGAAGACATTGATGCCAAAGTCTTCAGTCCGTCATGGTTCATGAACTGGCCCTTCCATCCTAGACCCCAGGGGGACTGAGGACGTCTGGTCAATAGAAGCTGCGGGTCCTTCCCTAACTGTCATAGGAGGCAGCACTGGGGAAAATTATCACACATGCAGATGTCGCTTTTTTATTTGGCTATGTTCATATAAAAAACATTTTTGGGGGTCTTTATTTTCATAATCTCCCCCCAGGGTGAATGTAGCTGCCATAACGAGCATCACGCTCACCACTGTCCTCCATCTGCACCATGTGAACGGTATTTTCTTGTTAGAGGCTTTACGTTTTTTTATTTCCTTTTTTCTTCATATTTTCCAATCTCTCCTGATGCTCGAACTGATCTCGCAATTTCTGTCTCTCGAAATGTCGTTGTAATCTCTCCATTCTTTCCTTATGTGCTACTCGATTTTTTTGGATCCTTGCTTCCTCCTCCTGCTGCCGTAGTCTGAAGGCCTGCTCCATCCGAACGTTCTCCACATCTTTCTGTCTGGCTAGATTTGCCTCGTGAAGCTTCATTTCCCGTTGGTGAATATAATTCAGCACAAATAGTTTCCGATCAATCATCTCCTGATCGGCGTCCCGGGGGTAGTCGGCTCGGAACTTGCCGTCTCTGATGACTTCGTAGAGGAACTGGATGACCGCCTCGTGAGTTTCCCTTTTTCTCTTTTGAGTTTTATCTGTGTAATTTTCAAGGCTAAAAAACTTATCGACTCCGATGTCCCTGAACATATTCTCAATCTCAGTGTAGTTCTCGTGAGTCCGGTGAGTGAGGACAACGGTGGGAACAACCTCTGAAACGAAAGAATGAAACGTCTCCATTTGTAATGACATTGACGGATTATTGTATCTGTGAACATTCATCTTTTTTTATTGAGCAGATTCTTTATAAATGTATCTCCACCAATAATCAATGAGGACTGAAACATGGATCGGCCTTCATTAACTATGTGCGGATAACACTGCTCCGCATCAGGACACATGCACCGGGGCGAAACATTCTCATAGCGAAACCTAATTACTTAACACTTCATTAGTTACGCACAACTTGCCATGTAGCACCTCCCTCATACTTACGCCCCCATCTAGCCCCGGCCTGTTTACCTGCTTGCCATGCTGCGGGGGATGCACCCTCCACTTGCGTGGCCGGCTAGACTCGCCCCGGGCGCATCATCGGAGGGAACCCCCTGTGCACTCACCCTATAATTTGGGTCTACGTGAGCTCCTATTTTCACCGCTTAGCCCCGGCTGTCTTTATATATCCTTTTTATCAGTCTCACACATTTTGTCACTTTTTTTTTCAATTTTTGTATGACTATTTTTAATTAAGCATTCTTATGGGTTTTCAGTATTTAACACTTTCATAGTTTTTTAGGAAGCTTTATCTCCTTACCCAGAGGATATTTTTGTTTTTTTTCTATCTTTAAGCACATTGGCCGATATCTGGGAAGTGATGAAGAAATTGCCCCCTTCTTGTGCTACCACCATGGGTCAGTGTGTTCTATATACTGTGGCTTTTATTACGCGTTATTCCGTATGGAGCTATGATAGCGCTTTGTGCCTCGGTGGTGGCTCCCCGATGTGGGGCACCCATCAGATTAGTGTTGGGTAGGGGTGGAGACCTCCTGATTGGGTTACGTGCTGCATCTCTATGTACAGAACACTTACTTGTTAGCTTTTTAGCAGTGTGAAATATGTCTGCTAGCTCTTCCTTTAGCCCAGGGGTTGGAGAGTTTGCCACACTAAATAAAAGAGAAAAAAGTCAATGCCAGTCTTCATGAATATAGGACACTAATGGCCTGTAATGGCACAGCTATGGGGGGCACAGAGGTGGCAGTTCTAGAGATAACTATAAGGGGTGCAGAGATGGCAGTTGCACACAGTTCCTGGTACTTAAAGGAACTTAAAGAATATTGCTTTCTTGCCCTTTCTTCAGAGAATATAAATGATAACACCAAAACTTTTTCTCCACTCATGGTTAGTGGTTGGGTGAAGCCATTTATTGTCAGACTACTGTGTTTTCTCTTTATAAATCATAATGACAACCCAAAGAATCCAAATGACCCTGATCAAAAGTTCCCATACCCTGGTGATTTTGGCCTGATAATATGCACAGAAGTTGACACAAATGGGTGTGAATGGCTACTAAAGGTAACATCCTCACCTGTGACCTGTTTGCTTGTAATCAGTTTGTCTGTGCATAAAAGCTGAGTGAGTTTCTGGGATCCAGACAGACTCTGGCATCTTTCATCCAGCCGCTCATGTTTCTGGATTGTGAGTCTTGGGGAAAGCAAAAGAATTGTCAACGGATCTACCGGAAAAGGTAGTTGAACTGTATAAAACAGGAAAGGGATACAAAAAGATATCCAAGGAATTGATAATGCCAGTCAGCAGCGTTCACACTGTGATTAACAAATGGAAAATCAGGGGCTCTGTATAAACAAAACCACGGTCAGGTAGACCAACAAAAATTTCACCCACAACTGCCAGGAACATTGTTCTGGATGGAAAGAAAAATTTACAAATAACATAAGCTGAAACACAGGACTCTCTGAAAACTAGCGGTGTGGCTGTTTCGAGATGCACAATAAGGAGGCACTTGAAAAAAAAATGGGCTGCATGGTCGAATCGCCAGAAGAAAGCCATTACTGCACAAATGCCACAAAGTATCTCGCCTACAATACACAAAAGAGCACAGAGACAAGTCTCAAAACTTCAGGAACAAGGTAATTTGGAGTGATGAGACCAAAATTGAACTTTTTGGCGACAATCATAAACGTTACATTTGGAGAGAGGTCAACAAGGCCTATGATGAAAGGAACACCATTCCTACTGTAAAGCATGGAGGTGGATCGCTGATGTACTGTTGATGTGTGAGCTACAAAGGCACAGGAAACTTGGTCAAAGATGAATGCAGCACGTTATCAGCAAATACTGGAGGCAAATTTGCACTCAGCAGCCCGGATGCTGCGCATGGGATGTTCTTGGACGTTCCAACATGACAACGATCCAAAACACAAGGCCAAGTCAACCTGTCATTGGCTACAGCAGAACAAAGTGAAGGTTCTGGAGTGTCCGTCTCAGTCTCCTGACCTCAATATCATTGAGTCAGTCTGGGGAGATCTCAAGCGCGCAGTTCATGCTATACCGCCCGGGAATATACAGGAACTGGAGGCTTTATGCCAAGAAGAGCGGGCAGCTTTACCATCTGTGAAAATAAAGAACCTCATCCACAACTACCACAAAAGACTTCAAGCTGTCATTGATGTTAGAGGGGGCAATACACGGTATTAACAAATGGGGTATGTGAACTTTTGATCAGGGTCATTTGGATGTTTTAAAAAGAAAAAAACACAGTAGTTTGATAATAAATGGCTTCACCCAACCACTGACCATAAGTGGAGAGAAAGTTTTATCATTCATATTCTCTGAAAAAGGCCAAGAAAGCAAAAATTCTTTTGAGCACAACTGTATATCGTATGTTGGGGGCTTTGTTAAACATTTTGCTGTTGGTCCTTTCAAACGTGAAACGTACCAGCTAATGAATAATATGTATGTATACCTATATATATCATAAATGTCTGATCATTGAGACATAGGGATGAGATATTGGTGAGAAGATCTCTTACCTGTACACGAATATAGGAATAGTGAAATCAGAGGCTTTCACGTGGCGCTCGGCTTCCACAATCCTGTCCACCAGCCCAAATCCATGGCTCCAATCCACCGACTTGTCCAGAGGCAGCAAATTTGCTGAAAAGTTAAAATCGTTTATTTATAATTCATAATAGTGATTAGGCGTTTTACTTATTGCAATTGTTCGTAAGTTTCCTCTAAATTAATCAGAAAATAACAAAATATTCTGCATCTTTATATTAACTACTGAAACTTTTATGCATTAATTATATGTAGCAGTAAAAGGAAACGTCTACGATATCACAGAAACAGGAGAACTAAAAATTGTCATTGTCGGATTTGAATTCAGGAGGTGAAAATAATTAACAAATGGCTGATTTCATAGCTGAACCAGACCTGAAAATATGTAGAAACCTGCAGATCAGACAAGGTTAATGAATATGGCGCTTGTGACCATTGAGCCCGGATACATAATGTTCTTGTGATTCCTAGTGACTTCAGAATGTTTGGAAAAACTCCACACTCCAATCCTATTGTGCTCCGATCATGGATGGACGGACCCCGCAGATGAGAGAGTGGTGGTCCTGATTCTGAGCCTAGATGAGGTCTGATGGGATCTGGCCCTTTATGGCTACTTTGCATTTCATTGTTGGTTAATGTGGACGATACAAATAACATAAAAGTGCTTGTTCTGTAGATCTAAAGGGTGGTCCTAAGAGTCTCTGATTATCAGATAGTATCGTCTGATGGGTGTTAGTGCCAATAAAATATCAGCCATGATGAAAGGTAACTTACACCCACTACATCCTTATGTAGCTGCTCTTCGATATCTTTTCTGTATCACTCAGGCTACAAGATGTGTCTATGCTGATGTCTATACTGTCTGGTTTCCATCATGGTTTCTGTCATTTTACTAGAAAATGTGACAATTTGGTTAAATGCAGCCTTCCACACCCTGAGTATATGAGTGTGCAATGAGCAGGGCCGGACTGGCCATTGGGACGTTCTGGCAAATGCCAGAAGGGCCGGTGCCAGTAGTGGGCTGCTGCGCACCGACTCACCCTTCCCCTGAGCGCTGCCGCCGCATTCAACGATACCGGCGTCTATGACACCGGTACAGTTGAATGCAATGATGGAGGAGAGAGTGTCACCTGACGCTCCCTCTCCCATCATTCCCTGCTCTGCGTCTGACACTGCGGGTGCACGCGCACTCACTGTGTCCCAGGCAGTGCAGCGGCAGCTGCCAAGACGGGAGCAGGGAGCAATGCGGGCACGAGGTGAGGTGAGGACTGGAGTGTTTTTTTTAACTGGACTGTGAGGCCACTCTGGGGGGGCAGGAGAGATGTGTGCTCTGCTGTATACTATGTGGGCTGTGCTATATACTACTGTATGGGCTGTGCTATATACGACTATGTAGGCTCTGCTGTATACTACTGTGTGGGCTCTGCTGTATACTACTGTGTGGGCTGTGCTATATACTATGTGGGCTCTTCTGTATACTACTGTGTGGGCTGTGCTGTATACTACTGTGTGGGCTGTGCTGTATACTACTGTGTGGGCAGTGCTGTATACTACTATGTGGGTTCTGCTGTATACTACTGTGTGGGCAGTGCTGTATACTACTATATGGGCTCTGCTGTATACTACTGTGTGGGCTGTGCTATATACTACTATGTGGGCTCTGCTGTATACTACTGTTTGGGCAGTGCTGTATACTACTATGTGGTCTTTGCTATATACTACTGTGTGGGCTGTGCTGTATACTACTGTGTGGGCTGTGCTGTATACTACTGTGTGGGCAGTGCTGGAAACTACTATGTGGGCTCTGCTATATACTACTGTGTGGGCTGTGCTTTATACTACTGTGTGGGCTGAGCTATATACTACTATGTGGGCTGTGCTATATACTACTGTGTGGGCTGTGCTGCATACTACTGTGTGGGCAGTGCTATATACTACTGTGTGGGCTCTGCTGTATACTACTATGTGGGCAGTGCTGTATACTACTGTGTGGGCACTGCTGTATACTACTATGTGGGCTGTGCTGTATACTACTGTGTGGGCTGTGCTATATACTACTATGTGAGCTGTACTATATACTACTGTGTGGGCTCTGCTGTATACTACTGTGTGGGCTGTGCTGTATACTATGTGGGCTGTGCTATAAACTACTGTGTGGGCTCTGCTGTATACTACTGTGTGGGCAGTGCTGTATACTACTATGTGGGCTCTGCTATATACTACTGTGTGGGCTGTGCTATATACTACTGTGTGGGCTCTGCTATATACTACTATGTGGGCTGTGTTATATACTACTGTGTGGGCTGTGCTGTATACTACTGTGTGGGCTGTACTATATACTACTATGTGAGCTGTGCTATATACTACTGTGTGGGCTCTGCTGTATACTACTATGTGGGCTGTGCTGTATACCACTGCGTGGGCTGTGCTATATACTACTATGTGGGCTGTGCTATATACTACTGTGTGGGCTGTGCTATATACTACTGTGTGGGCTGTGCTATATACTACTATGTGGGCTGTGCTATATACTACTGTGTGGGCTCTGCTGTATACTGCTATGTGGGCAATGCTGTATACTACTGTGTGGGATCTGCTGTATACTACTATGTGGGCTGTGCTGTATACTACTGTTGGGGCTGTGCTATATACTAGTATGTGAGCTGTGCTATATACTAGTATGTGAGCTGTGCTATATACTAGTGTGTGGGCTCTGCTGTATACTACTATGTGGGATGTGCTTTATACTACTGTGTGGGCTGTGCTATATACTACTATGTGGGCTGTGCTATATACTACTGTGTGGGCTGTGCTATATACTACTGTGTGGGCTCTGCTATATACTACTGTGTAGGCTCTGCTGTATGCTACTATGTGGGCAGTGCTGTATACTACTGTGTGGGAAGTGCTATATACCACTGTGTGGGCTGTGCTGTATACTACTGTGTGGGCTGTGCTACAGTGGGGCAAAAAAGTATTTAGTCAGTCAGCAATAGTGCAAGTTCCACCACTTAAAAAGATGAGAGGCGTCTGTAATTTACATCATAGGTAGACCTCAACTATGGGAGACAAACTGAGAAAAAAAAATCCAGAAAATCACATTGTCTGTTTTTTTAACATTTTATTTGCATATTATGGTGGAAAATAAGTATTTGGTCAGTAACAAACAATCAAGATTTCTGGCTCTCACAGACCTGTAACTTCTTCTTTAAGAGTCTCCTCTTTCCTCCACTCATTACCTGTAGTAATGGCACCTGTTTAAACTTGTTATCAGTATAAAAAGACACCTGTGCGCACCCTCAAACAGTCTGACTCCAAACTCCACTATGGTGAAGACCAAAGAGCTGTCAAAGGACACCAGAAACAAAATTGTAGCCCTGCACCAGGCTGGGAAGACTGAATCTGCAATAGCCAACCAGCTTGGAGCGAAGAAATCAACAGTGGGAGCAATAATTAGAAAATGGAAGACATACAAGACCACTGATAATCTCCCTCGATCTGGTGCTCCACGCAAAATCCCACCCCGTGGGGTCAGAATGATCACAAGAACGGTGAGAAAATATCCCAGAACCACGCGGGGGGACCTAGTGAATGAACTGCAGAGAGCTGGGACCAATGTAACAAGGCCTACCATAAGTAACACACTACGCCACCATGGACTCAGATCCTGCAGTGCCAGACGTGTCCCACTGCTTAAGCCAGTACATGTCCGGGCCCGTCTGAAGTTTGCTAGAGAGCATTTGGATGATCCAGAGGAGTTTTGGGAGAATGTCCTATGGTCTGATGAAACCAAACTGGAACTGTTTGGTAGAAACACAACTTGTCGTGTTTGGAGGAAAAAGAATACTGAGTTGCATCCATCAAACACCATACCTACTGTAAAGCATGGTGGTGGAAACATCATGCTTTGGGGCTGTTTCTCTGCAAAGGGGCCAGGACGACTGATCCGGGTACATGAAAGAATGAATGGGGCCATGTATCGTGAGATTTTGAGTGCAAACCTCCTTCCATCAGCAAGGGCATTGAAGATGAAACGTGGCTGGGTCTTTCAACATGACAATGATCCAAAGCACACCGCCAGGGCAACGAAGGAGTGGCTTCATAAGAAGCATTTCAAGGTCCTGGAGTGGCCTAGCCAGTCTCCAGATCTCAACCCTATAGAAAACCTTTGGAGGGAGTTGAAAGTCCGTGTTGCCAAGCGAAAAGCCAAAAACATCACTGCTCTAGAGGAGATCTGCATGGAGGAATGGGCCAACATACCAACAACAGTGTGTGGCAACCTTGTGAAGACTTACAGAAAACGTTTGACCTCTGTCATTGCCAACAAAGGATATATTACAAAGTATTGAGATGAAATTTTGTTTCTGACCAAATACTTATTTTCCACCATAATATGCAAATAAAATGTTAAAAAAACAGACAATGTGATTTTCTGGATTTTTTTTTCTCAGTTTGTCTCCCATAGTTGAGGTCTACCTATGATGTAAATTACAGACGCCTCTCATCTTTTTAAGTGGTGGAACTTGCACTATTGCTGACTGACTAAATACTTTTTTGCCCCACTGTATATACTACTGTGTGGGCAGTGCTGTATACTACTGTGTGGGCAGTGCTGTATACTATTGTGTGGGCAGTGCTGTATACTACTGTGTGGACAGTGCTGTATACTACTGTGTGGGCTGTGCTGTATACTACGTGGGCTGTGCTGTATACTGCTACATGGGCTCTACTGTATAATGCTACGTGGGCTGTGTTATCTGCTATACGGGTTGTGCTATATACTATGGGGGGTATGTTATATTCTATGGGGGAGGCCGTGTTATATAATATATGGCTGTGTTATATACTATCATAGGTGTATTATATTCTAAGGGGGAGGCTGTTATATACTATGGGGGGCTGCATTATATTCTATGGGGGCTACATTATATATTATGTATGGGAGGTGGGCTGTATTATATTCTATGGGGTGGCTGCATTATACTCTGGGGTGGCTGCATTATATTCTGTAGGATGGTGGTTGCATTATACTATATGTGGCTGCATTATACTGTATCGAGGACTATGAGGAATACATTATACTATATGAAAAACTATGGGGTGCAGTATACTATGGGAAGTGAATTGTACTACATGGATGACTATGGCGGTGCATTATACTATACGGAGCACTATGAGGAGTGTATCATACTATATGGAGCACTATGAGGAGTGTATTATACTATATGGAGCACTATGAGGAGTGTATTATACTATATGGAGGACTGTGGTGCACATTATAATATATGGAGGACTATGGGGTGTATTTTACTAAACAAGTAAAATGCTGCATATTCAGATTGTTTTTGCTGGAACAAAAATCCTTGTTCTCAGCAGCACATCGCCGGTGTAAACTGTAGATGTGCTGCTGATAACATGATACTGTATGGTGATCTGTTAGGGATCTATTGATCTTTCTGTCCCATCATTATCCCTCAGCTGGTGGAAAGAGGCCGGGAAACAAGCATTGAACAACTTCAGTATTGTCGATCAAACTCATTTAGCGGCCTGAACTCAGCGCTTGTAAGTACAACCGAAATGCTTTTGTGTCATGTGCAATATGGTAGCATTTGGGGCCCCATTATAAACTTTGCCTAGGCGTAGGGCCCCACTTTGCCTAAAACTGGCCCTGCCTACAAGTGTACAAAGATATTATACAGTCACCATGTGACAAGTGGGCCTGTGTAACTTCAAATGCCAGGACTGAATATTAGTCCCCGTCCGGCCCTGGCTCTGAGTTTATAGCCAACAGTGACCATTGATGGTTATGTACCAGACACCTCCATACATTCACACACTGATCCCATACAGCATGGACCCAGGAATCCTAGTGGGTAACACCATCCATGGAGGAAGCCCAATTACAGAGACAATGTTCTGGAGAACGTCAGTAAGAAGCCAGGTCTTCCCTCGCACCTTCCTGTTTAGCTCTTACACTTACCAAGTTGGGCGAAGATCTCTCCAGTTTCATATGTGTTCATTTTGGAGCAGCCCCTGTTATCGACCAGGACAATGTTCTTGGTGAGCTGGTAAGTCAACCTCTCCGTCTTGTGACCCTCGTCTGCACCTGCTGCATTTGCGTGATTTTTGTAGTCACTGTTGGACCAGACACACATCACGGTGTTGATAAATGATGACTTCCCATGGCCGAGGTACCCGAACAGCTGCAGGAGGATTCTCTGAAAACCCTGGTTGCCCCTTTTACATTTGTCAAAGGTGAAATCTCTAATCTTCCTCCTCCGTTCTTCATCTTCCATGGCTGGTGAGATGTCTGCACCTTCAACACTCTGCAATCAAAATAAACCATCAAGACGTTAGGCCAAAGTCCTCTTTTTATAGCCTCTTATATGTGAATGTTTCTTCAGACCTTATCTACAATTAGTTTCTTCCTTGTTGTTTCTTTTTTCTTTTTAATAAGGGAATTCTAGGTGGATTTTAATACAGAGCCCAATGTTTAAGTTCTTATATGTTTCTGCTTCCTTGTAGCGTCCTGCACAGAATGTAAGATACAGAAGGAAATGCCGCCATGGCAATATAGTTACAAAGGACGATCTCTTCTATTGCTTTGTAGTTGTGGATACTTTGGTGACCTGCAATAAATCCTCATTCAGCACTGGTTTGTTAATAGACCTTATGTTCCTCTGAAGTGGCTCCTCAATAGCTGGACAGGGCTGCTGTCCCTGCCCTAGAGGGTGGAGGGATCCTTACAAACAAGAGGACCGATATACAGTAGATATACTGTAAAGGGATTTAAATCATTCTCATTAAGATCCTAATTGGTGGTCTTTTCCAAAAGATGAAACATCTATATTGCGAACACCAAGATGGAAAAGTCTTGGAATGATGCAAATGTCAGGATGTTTAGGCATGTTAATGATCCGCAAATGATGGAAACAAATTTTAAAATCATCCCAATATATTCTACGCATTGATCCAGAAAAAGTTTCCGCTATTTTGAATTGCCCACAACCTTGGTTGAATTGGTATCAAAGCCCACCATCAAAGTTCTTCATATTTGCAAACTATTACTGCCAGTTAATTAAAAACTACTCTAAAGTTGTTGCTCTTCTTATACTCCTAACTCAGAAGGTCGCTAATTCCCAGAATTGGTCTTATTCTGCTATTCCAGCCTTCCAAGAACTACAGTATTACATCGGTGACCATGAGCTCTTAGCCATAAAAGTAGTCCTTGAGGAATGGCAAGATCTGCTTGAAGGGAATAAGTCGCTGGTGACCATCCATAGTGACCGCAAAAATCTGGACTTACTTCAGAAAGCCCATGGGCTGAATCCACATCAAGCTCAATGGTCATCATTATTTCAAAAACTTAAAGTTCATTGGTCTTCTCCTCATCTTAGTACCCCCAAAGTAATAGTCCTAATGAGAGACTCAGTCCGTTCTCGGAGCAATATTTAGAAATTTCCCCCAATTCCCAACAAGACAATTGGCCAGATTTGCTTCTTTGTGTCTAACTCGCCCACCAGAATTCAGTTTCAGAGTCTTTTAGGAAGTCTCCGATTGTTACAGTTTATGACCAATAACCTTGTCTTCACTGGCCATTTGCACCTAAAAGTTTACTTCCAGCTGTGAATAATGTTCCTTCAGACATTCATAACATCTGGACTGAGGAGCAGTTAGAGCAAAAGAGATTGCCATAGACGCTGTGGCCTGCTCCCAACATCACTCGAAGTCAATGCCTGGCTGTCCACCAAAACGGTCCTACAGAACGTCTGAGGGCCTCAACTCTTCTTACCTGCTTATCCCACCGGGGACTGGTAATGCAGAATGGCGCTATCTGACAAGTGTTCTACTTACATCTATTGTCCCTCAGTGCACCGTGTACGGACGGATCCTCCTATCCACTGCATCGCTGAGCGCTTTATATCTCATTGTCGATGGTAGTATAGTTAGGAAGGCCGATCAATCCCTAATTGCAGATACTAAAGGTTTCACCGATTCTTTACGTGTCATAGCCGAAGGTTTTGGAGACTGACACAAATTTTGGTTTTCACAAAGTTTCTTGCTTCAGTTATTAAATGGGCAATTTACATTAACCCTAGATTAAGGCTACATGGTGGCTCAGTGGTTAGCACTGTACTATATATAGGGAGCCTGGTGGCTGAGTGGTTAGCACTATACTATATATAGGGAGCCCGGTGGCTCAGTGGTTAGTACTGCACTATATATAAGGAGCCTGGTGGCTCAGTGGTTAGTACTGCACTATATATAAGGAGCCCAGTGGCTCAGTGGTTAGCACTATACTATATATAGGGAGCCCGGTGACTCAGTGGTTAGCACTGTACTATACATAGGGAGCCTGGTGACGCAGTGGTTAGCACTGTACTATATATAGGGAGCCCGGTGGCTCAGTGGTTAGCTCTGTACTATATATAGGGAACCTGGTGGCTCAGTGGTTAGCACTGTACTATATATAGGGAGCCCGGTGATGCAGTGGTTAGCACTCTACTATATATAGGGAGCCCGGTGAGGCAGTGGTTAGCACTATACTATATATAGGGAGCCCGGTGGCTCAGTGGTTAGTACTGTACTATATATAGGGGGCTCAGTGGTTAGCACTATACTATATATAGGGAGCCCGGTGGCTCAGTGGTTAGCACTGCACTATATATAAGGAGCCCGGTGGCTCAGTGGTTAGCACTGTACTATATATAGGGAGCCGGGTAACAAAGTGGTTAGCACTGTACTATATATAGGGAGCCCCGTGGCTTAGTGGTTAGCACTGTACTATATATAGGGAGCCCGGTGGCTCAGTGGTTAGCACTGTACTATATATAGGGAGCCCCGTGGCTCAGTGGTTAGCACTGTACTATATATAGGGAGCCCGGTGGCTCAGTGGTTAGCACTGTACTATATATAGGGAGCCCGGTGGCTCAGTGGTTAGCACTGTACTATATATAGGGAGCCCGGTGGCTCAGTGGTTAGCACTGTACTATATATAGGGAGCCCCGTGGCTCAGTGGTTAGCACTGTACTATATATAGGGAGCCCGGTGGCTCAGTGGTTAGCACTGTACTATATATAAGGAGCCCGGTGGCTCAGTGGTTAGCACTGTACTATATATAGGGAGCCCCGTGGCTCAGTGGTTAGCACTGTACTATATATAGGGAGCCCGGTGGCTCAGTGGTTAGCACTGTACTATATATAGGGAGCCCGGTGGCTCAGTGGTTAGCACTGTACTATATATAGGGAGCCCGGTGGTTCAGTGGTTAGCACTGTACTATATATAGGGAGCCCGGTGGCTCAGTGGTTAGCACTGTACTATATATAGGGAGCCCCGTGGCTCAGTGGTTAGCACTGTACTATATATAGGGAGCCCGGTGGCTCAGTGGTTAGCACTGTACTATATATAGGGAGCCCCGTGGCTCAGTGGTTAGCACTGTACTATATATAGGGAGCCCCGTGGCTCAGTGGTTAGCACTGTACTATATATAGGGAGCCCGGTGGCTCAGTGGTTAGCACTGTACTATATATAGGGAGCCCGGTGACTCAGTGGTTAGCACTGTACTATACATAGGGAGCCTGGTGACGCAGTGGTTAGCACTGTACTATATATAGGGAGCCCGGTGGCTCAGTGGTTAGCTCTGTACTATATATAGGGAACCTGGTGGCTCAGTGGTTAGCACTGTACTATATATAGGGAGCCCGGTGAGGCAGTGGTTAGCACTATACTATATATAGGGAGCCCGGTGGCTCAGTGGTTAGTACTGTACTATATATAGGGAGCCCCGTGGCTCAGTGGTTAGCACTATACTATATATAGGGAGCCCGGTGGCTCAGTGGTTAGCACTGCACTATATATAAGGAGCCCGGTGGCTCAGTGGTTAGCACTGTACTATATATAGGGAGCCGGGTAACAAAGTGGTTAGCACTGTACTATATATAGGGAGCCCCGTGGCTTAGTGGTTAGCACTGTACTATATATAGGGAGCCCGGTGGCTCAGTGGTTAGCACTGTACTATATATAGGGAGCCCCGTGGCTCAGTGGTTAGCACTGTACTATATATAGGGAGCCCGGTGGCTCAGTGGTTAGCACTGTACTATATATAGGGAGCCCGGTGGCTCAGTGGTTAGCACTGTACTATATATAGGGAGCCCGGTGACTCAGTGGTTAGCACTGTACTATACATAGGGAGCCTGGTGACGCAGTGGTTAGCACTGTACTATATATAGGGAGCCCGGTGGCTCAGTGGTTAGCTCTGTACTATATATAGGGAACCTGGTGGCTCAGTGGTTAGCACTGTACTATATATAGGGAGCCCGGTGGCTCAGTGGTTAGCACTGTACTATATATAGGGAGCCCCGTGGCTCAGTGGTTAGCACTGTACTATATATAGGGAGCCCGGTGGCTCAGTGGTTAGCACTGTACTATATATAAGGAGCCCGGTGGCTCAGTGGTTAGCACTGTGCTATATATAGGGAGCCCCGTGGCTCAGTGGTTAGCACTGTACTATATATAGGGAGCCCGGTGGCTCAGTGGTTAGCACTGTACTATATATAGGGAGCCCGGTGGCTCAGTGGTTAGCACTGTACTATATATAGGGAGCCCGGTGGTTCAGTGGTTAGCACTGTACTATATATAGGGAGCCCGGTGGCTCAGTGGTTAGCACTGTACTATATATAGGGAGCCCCGTGGCTCAGTGGTTAGCACTGTACTATATATAGGGAGCCCGGTGGCTCAGTGGTTAGCACTGTACTATATATAGGGAGCCCCGTGGCTCAGTGGTTAGCACTGTACTATATATAGGGAGCCCCGTGGCTCAGTGGTTAGCACTGTACTATATATAGGGAGCCCGGTGGCTCAGTGGTTAGCACTGTACTATATATAGGGAGCCCGGTGACTCAGTGGTTAGCACTGTACTATACATAGGGAGCCTGGTGACGCAGTGGTTAGCACTGTACTATATATAGGGAGCCCGGTGGCTCAGTGGTTAGCTCTGTACTATATATAGGGAACCTGGTGGCTCAGTGGTTAGCACTGTACTATATATAGGGAGCCCGGTGAGGCAGTGGTTAGCACTATACTATATATAGGGAGCCCGGTGGCTCAGTGGTTAGTACTGTACTATATATAGGGAGCCCCGTGGCTCAGTGGTTAGCACTATACTATATATAGGGAGCCCGGTGGCTCAGTGGTTAGCACTGCACTATATATAAGGAGCCCGGTGGCTCAGTGGTTAGCACTGTACTATATATAGGGAGCCGGGTAACAAAGTGGTTAGCACTGTACTATATATAGGGAGCCCCGTGGCTTAGTGGTTAGCACTGTACTATATATAGGGAGCCCGGTGGCTCAGTGGTTAGCACTGTACTATATATAGGGAGCCCCGTGGCTCAGTGGTTAGCACTGTACTATATATAGGGAGCCCGGTGGCTCAGTGGTTAGCACTGTACTATATATAGGGAGCCCGGTGGCTCAGTGGTTAGCACTGTACTATATATAGGGAGCCCGGTGACTCAGTGGTTAGCACTGTACTATACATAGGGAGCCTGGTGACGCAGTGGTTAGCACTGTACTATATATAGGGAGCCCGGTGGCTCAGTGGTTAGCTCTGTACTATATATAGGGAACCTGGTGGCTCAGTGGTTAGCACTGTACTATATATAGGGAGCCCGGTGATGCAGTGGTTAGCACTCTACTATATATAGGGAGCCTGGTGAGGCAGTGGTTAGCACTATACTATATATAGGGAGCCCGGTGGCTCAGTGGTTAGTACTGTACTATATATAGGGAGCCCGGTGATGCAGTGGTTAGCACTGTACTATATATAGGGAGCCCGGTGATGCAGTGGTTAGCACTGTACTATATATAGGGAGCCCGGTGATGCAGTGGTTAGCACTGTACTATATATAGGGAGCCCCGTGGCTTAGTGGTTAGCACTGTACTATATATAGGGAGCCCGGTGGCTCAGTGGTTAGCACTGTACTATATATAGGGAGCCCCGTGGCTCAGTGGTTAGCACTGTACTATATATAGGGAGCCCGGTGGCTCAGTGGTTAGCACTGTACTATATATAGGGAGCCCGGTGGCTCAGTGGTTAGCACTGTACTATATATAGGGAGCCCCGTGGCTCAGTGGTTAGCACTGTACTATATATAGGGAGCCCGGTGGCTCAGTGGTTAGCACTGTACTATATATAGGGAGCCCCGTGGCTCAGTGGTTAGCACTGTACTATATATAGGGAGCCCGGTGGCTCAGTGGTTAGCACTGTACTATATATAGGGAGCCCGGTGGCTCAGTGGTTAGCACTGTACTATATATAGGGAGCCCCGTGGCTCAGTGGTTAGCACTGTACTATATACAGTGGGGCAAAAAAGTATTTAGTCAGTCAGCAATAGTGCAAGTTCCACCACTTAAAAAGATGAGAGGCGTCTGTAATTTACATCATAGGTAGACCTCAACTATGGGAGACAAACTGAGAAAAAAAAATCCAGAAAATCACATTGTCTGTTTTTTTATCATTTTTTTTGCATATTATGGTGGAAAATAAGTATTTGGTCAGAAACAAACAATCAAGATTTCTGGCTCTCCAGATTTGTAACTTCTTCTTTAAGAGTCTCCTCTTTCCTCCACTCATTACCTGTAGTAATGGCACCTGTTTAAACTTGTTATCAGTATAAAAAGACACCTGTGCACACCCTCAAACAGTCTGACTCCAAACTCCACTATGGTGAAGACCAAAGAGCTGTCAAAGGACACCAGAAACAAAATTGTAGCCCTGCACCAGGCTGGGAAGACTGAATCTGCAATAGCCAACCAGCTTGGAGTGAAGAAATCAACAGTGGGAGCAATAATTAGAAAATGGAAGACATACAAGACCACTGATAATCTCCCTCGATCTGGGGCTCCACGCAAAATCCCACCCCGTGGGGTCAGAATGATCACAAGAACGGTGAGCAAAAATCCCAGAACCACGCGGGGGGACCTAGTGAATGAACTGCAGAGAGCTGGGACCAATGTAACAAGGCCTACCATAAGTAACACACTACGCCACCATGGACTCAGATCCTGCAGTGCCAGACGTGTCCCACTGCTTAAGCCAGTACATGTCCGGGCCCGTCTGAAGTTTGCTAGAGAGCATTTGGATGATCCAGAGGAGTTTTGGGAGAATGTCCTATGGTCTGATGAAACCAAACTGGAACTGTTTGGTAGAAACACAACTTGTCGTGTTTGGAGGAAAAAGAATACTGAGTTGCATCCATCAAACACCATACCTACTGTAAAGCATGGTGGTGGAAACATCATGCTTTGGGGCTGTTTCTCTGCAAAGGGGCTAGGACGACTGATCCGGGTACATGAAAGAATGAATGGGGCCATGTATCGTGAGATTTTGAGTGCAAACCTCCTTCCATCAGCAAGGGCATTGAAGATGAAACGTGGCTGGGTCTTTCAACATGACAATGATCCAAAGCACACCGCCAGGGCAACGAAGGAGTGGCTTCGTAAGAAGCATATGAAGGTCCTGAAGTGGCCTAGCCAGTCTCCAGATCTCAACCCTATAGAAAACCTTTGAAGGGAGTTGAAAGTCCGTGTTGCCAAGCGAAAAGCCAAAAACATCACTGCTCTAGAGGAGATCTGCATGGAGGAATGGGCCAACATACCAACAACAGTGTGTGGCAACCTTGTGAAGACTTACAGAAAACGTTTGACCTCTGTCATTGCCAACAAAGGATATATTACAAAGTATTGAGATGAAATTTTGTTTCTGACCAAATACTTATTTTCCACCATAATATGCAAATAAAATGTTAAAAAAACAGACAATGTGATTTTCTGGATTTTTTTTTCTCAGTTTGTCTCCCATAGTTGAGGTCTACCTATGATGTAAATTACAGACGCCTCTCATCTTTTTAAGTGGTGGAACTTGCACTATTGCTGACTGACTAAATACTTTTTTGCCCCACTGTATAGGGAGCCCGGTGGCTCAGTGGTTAGCACTGTACTATATATAGGGAGCCCGGTGGCTCAGTGGTTAGCACTGTACTATATATAGGGAGCCCGGTGGTTCAGTGGTTAGCACTGTACTATATATAGGGAGCCCGGTGGCTCAGTGGTTAGCACTGTACTATATATAGGGAGCCCCGTGGCTCAGTGGTTAGCACTGTACTATATATAGGGAGCCCGGTGGCTCAGTGGTTAGCACTGTACTATATATAGGGAGCCCCGTGGCTCAGTGGTTAGCACTGTACTATATATAGGGAGCCCCGTGGCTCAGTGGTTAGCACTGTATTATATATAGGGAACCCGGTGGCTCAGTGGTTAGCAATGTAGTATAACAATGTCTGACTACAATTTTGTCAAAAAGAAATGAAGGATTCATGGCCCAGCAGGATAGAGCTTCCCTACAGCCTTCATTGCAGTCTTGTTCTGCATATTGACGTCATTTGAAAACGATGATATGAAGTCAATGGATACTTGTAGCATAGCTTTTGTCTCGTAGTCCAATTTCAGCCGATAATGTTGGGTGGCACAGTGCATGGCAGCCACAATCCTCTATATCTCCATTCCAGGTGCACTTACAGCTCGGCGTTACATTGATTTGGCCATGGGACCAGTGATCATAAATCGGTTGCATTAGAATACCAGATGTGAGGCTCACGTTGTGAAGTGGACTTATGAAGCCACGGGTCCGGTTGGGTTCTCAGACCCCGGGCGTTGGTGCAGCTCGCAGGATGGGACTTGGGGTGCGAGGACGTGGCACACTCACAGGAATCTAGGGAGCAGCAGGACAGGTGAAGTGGGAATAGGCACGGTAGTCACAGACGGCGGAGAACACCAAACTAAACTCTTGGATCTCAATCGTAAGACACAAGTGTGTGTCCCTACTGGCCTTATATAAGATCATGGAGGTGACGTCAGGGAGCCACACAATGAGATCTGCAATACCTGGGGTGGAGCCCACCATAGGGCAGCAGAACGAGGTGAAGGAAGTGTAGCCGGGGACAGGCTGTGCTCCACCAGACCATCCAAAGTACCAACGCTCACTGGTGTCAAACTCTCACCAACTTTGTGTTCTCAGAATAAAATTAATTTCCAGATGAAACAAGTCAGGCTCCGCTGTTCTTCCCTGCAGATACAGTCGCAGTTATCGCACAGGTGTAATCCACATATCCGGCCTCGGATTGGACGATACCTGCTGTTCCATGTGTATTTGACAATTGTTGACTTTCTGATTATGTTTTCACATTCCCATACTGCGCGTTATCTCTATGTTCACTCTTATCACTCATATATTGAGGCATGCGTTTCCAAAGACCGTCATATAGTCACATATTCAGGTGGGGTCACTTCAGGCCAATGTCATAATGTTACAGTATTATTATTATTATTTTGATATTTTGCATCTAAATTGGAGGAATGTTCCATTTCTAATCGTTAGCTGCACTCTAATAATAAGTGGCAGCAGCCGTGTCCCTAATCACAGCCTGTATCCCTAATGGTAGGAGAGTGACACAGTGGAAAGTAAGGCCGTGTCCTGCAGAAGGTCACCCATTCACCGTCCTACTGCTCTACACCGACACTCTCCTTCTTCATCAGTCTTGTGCACGTTATAGCCATAGTTCTGGTGTAATCCAAGAAGGAAGGAGGCACCGGTGTCCTATGAAAAGCCGGTAATTCAAATGCCGCATATAGTAAAATCACACTGACATGTTAGAATAGGAAAGATAGAACAGATACATACACAAAGAATACATATATACATACATGTCAGTAACACACACATATATATATATATGTACTGATATTGCACAGAAAGATAGAAGAAAAGTCGGTAATTCATCTGCCGTGTTCTGTGGAATCACAGCAGAAGCCAACAGAATAGAAGAGATGGATGACATATAGCAAATACATATAGAATATATAGATATATAGATGTCAGTGACAAAAACAATTAGTACAGTGTGTGTGCAAATTACTGGACATGGTATGTAATTAATAAAATATAATTTTACGGAAAAAAATGGCATGGACTCAATTTTCCCAACCAGCAAAGGGAAAGCCAGTGACTGGGGGCAGATGTTTATAGCCCGGGAAGGGGCTTCCCAGGCTATTAATATCAGCTCACAGCTGTATACTTAGCCTTTGCTGACTACTAAAATGGGGGACCACCCCAAAAATGACTTGAGGTCCCCCCCATAATTAATAAACAGCAAAAGCTATGCAACATCTGCGGGCTGATATTAATAGCCTAGGAAAGGACCATGGATATTTCCCCCCGGCTAAAAACATCAGCCGTTTAATAGACAGTTTACACAGGCAGACCACTCATTAGGATGCGCAGTGGACCATCTGTATCAGATCAGTCTATGCACACAGGCTGCCACTATTCAAGGCAGCACAAGTCCAGTTTGCACAGGATAATGTGCTGCCGAGAATTATGATTTTTTTAAGTGCCTCATTTCACCTGATGAACAAGCATTCTGCTCATTTATAGGGTGAATTGAAGCCTGAAAGACTATTGAGAAATGAGAACTCCTAGAAAAGTTCGTCCAAGAAGTATCTGTCAGTGTAAACGTATATTTAGGACACCATCAAGTCACAATTTTTGTAACTGCATTTACTATGATAACATTACAGCTTTCACGCTAAGACTTTTCGAATCACCAATTTTTGGTAGTTCTAAAATACTCAAATCTCAGTTTACCGGACATAATGTGATTTTTTCCCACATTTTTTAGTTATTGGCTCAGCAAAATACTCAACATTTCTATGTGGTGAAGCGTGTAGGCTCAACATAAAATGACATCATATGGTCAGAGCCCGAGTGGGATCAGGAACTGGGTCCTCACCAGACCCAACAGATGCCATCTGTCCATGTGTAATACTCATCCTCAGTTACATGGGAACCACGATTTTGATAGTGAGGTAGACTTGGCAGATGCTCTCTGCTCTTTGTGAAGATCTCAGCACAATCATACATGTCACAGTCTGTATATCTAGTTCTCAGCTGTATAATTCTTCTTCGTCATCACTCCTTGGGTAGAATTTGATGACGGTCACAGAAGGTCACCTACTCACTCTTCTGCAGGTCTACACCGACACTCTCCTCCCTCCCCAATGCCGCTTAGTCTTGTGCATATTATATCCAGACATCCATCCTCTCTGTGTGCTTTTATCCACCAACTAAAGAGTGTATAGACTGAGGTCAGGATATCCCGATGATGGCCCACAACCACATGGGCGCAAACCCACATACAGTCAAAAAGAAGTGGCCTCCAGACATGGCTCTAGAGACCGAAAATGTAACAAGACACTGGAGGTGGATTGATTTTATTGGAGTACATACAATAAGTGTAAATTGGATAAAAATACAAATCATATAACAGATCCGGGTATAATAAAGGCGATAGGGTCTAAAGTTCTAGTCTGTCACCGATTTACATGACCTGCCCCTGTTATCCTACAACCAGGGGGCTCAAGAACATCTGGCCAAGAGTTGCTATAGGACCCTTACCAATGATTAGTCCATTGTCTGCACCCTGGGAACTTCACAGAAGATTATGCTTTTTAATTAGGCTATGTTCATACATTGAAAAATCTATAAAGAAACAGTCATAAAATGTTTGCACCAAATTCTCCTTGTGCTGACGTAGCCTGTGGTGGATCTCCGATGGCCATGCTTTCTTAAAAAAAATCTTATAATTTATAAGCATAGTCTGCTCTCTGGATGAATTATTGCGTGCATTATACCTATGGGGACATTATGGGACATGGCACAGATCCATATTCACGCTCACCACTGTCCTCCATTTGAACCATGCAGTATTTTCATATTATTTGCTTTTCCTTTTTTCTTTCCGTTTTTCCTTCTCCATATTTTTCAATCTCTCCTCATGCTCGAACTGATCTCGCAATTTCTGTCTCTCGAAATGTCGTTGTAATCTCTCCATTCTTTCCTTATATGCCACTCGATTTTTTTGGATCCTTGCTTCCTCCTCCTGCTGCCGTAGTCTGAAGGCCTGCTCCATCCGAACGTTCTCCACATCTTTCTGTCTGGCTAGATTTGCCTCGTGAAGCTTCATTTCCCTTTGGTGAATATAATTCAGCACAAATAGTTTCCGATCAATCATCTCCTGATCGGCGTCCCGGGGCTGTTTGTCTCGGAACTGGGCGTCACTGATGACTTCATAGAGGAACCGGATGACCGCCTCGTGAGTTTCCCTTTTTTTCTTCGGATTCTTATCTGTGTAATTTTCGATGGAAAAAAAATTCTCGACTCCGATGTCCCTGAACATATTCTGAATCTCGGTGTTGTTCTCGTGATTCCGGTGAGTGAGGACAACGATGGGAACAACCTCTGAAACGAAAGTAACAGTGAAACATCAGAACTGATTCCAGTTACAGATGAATGGAACGGTGAATGTTCAGCTTTTTCTCTTTCACTATTTCACACACGTTCAATGACTGAGGCGAAGCTCCGCGCGTAAGTCAATGGAGACTGCCAGGGACACAATATGTGTCAGGACTTTCTTTATCCCATAAATTCCCAATATCACAGACCGGGAAGGTCACGAGTACCACCCGCTGTGATCTTTGTAGCGAACAGCTCTCTGCTGCCCCCTATTGTCTGGACAATTACATGACTGGCTGACGATCAATGGAGGAGGCCACAGCCTGTTCACGCCGCCGGCTATCGGAAAATTAACTATGAGCGTACAGCATACACACCTCTGGATTCCAACACAGGGAATATGTGTACACACTCCGCTACGGTCACACGCCGCGGGCCAGTCCGACCCCCCTATTCTCACTCTGCCTGCTGCTTGTGTGTGTGTGAATCCTAAACCCCTCATTTCCCCTTCCCTGAAGAATTTTTATGGTTCTATGCTGCAAGCAAACCATTCTCCCTAAAACTACTCATTCCCTCCTCCCGCATAATACCAGCCAAAACTGGTACTTTCTTTGCTGAGATTCTTTGTTCTATTAATGTGATATATAGGGGCACCTATCGGGGCTAGGGTTATAAGAATTATATATTCTCGATGTCCATTGATAGATCGATCACTCACTGAAAGGGCTAGCAGCTAAAAGCAACGAGTGCAAAGTATGAATTTCTCAGTAAGCGGTTCATGTAATTACTCTGTGTTCACACTTAAAACAATGCCCCTGACGTGCGGAACCTCATGAGCATGGTGTCGTACTTATGCGAGGTTCACACAGCAAGTTATGCATAAAATAGTTAACATAGCTCCAAGTAAAGGGGAGGTGTCAGCCTCTAAGTGATGTCACCAAAGGGGGAGTGCCTGTGTTTTGAGCTAGAATAACTTAGTGAGACAGCATTCTTGCAGCGTATTGTGTCCGGGTCTAGCTGCTGTCTAGATGTGTGGTATGCATCTAGATGTGACTCCCCTCCTTTGCACACGGCCAGTCAAAAGATGAAATGATCTGAACGAAATGTAAGTGTTCTTTCAATTTTAATCCCTGTTTATTTGTAATTGCATTATACACATGATTTTGTCTTCTTTATAATATCTTTTTATACCTTGTAAACACTGCCTACCTTTTTTGGAGTTAAATATATAATTTACTAGCTTGTCTCCTCATGCTCTAAACGAACTGTCACGTCTTCTGAAGTGAATTACGCTACTGATTTGGGTTGGCTCCAGACCTGTTAATCCTTAGGAAATCGGAGCTGGTGGCAGCATACTTTGTTCTGTGCATTTGGGAGGCTTTGTAGCGATGGCGGCGTTGATAATTATTGTTCCCGCCCATGTGGGAGTAGTTATATCGCCCTCGCTGCAGCATGCCCAATAGCCAGGACATAGCAGGCAGCCTTTCTGGTTACCCTAGGTGCAGTACCTAGTCTGACCAGAGGGTAAGGGGGCGCCAGAGAGCTGCAAGTTCCAAACTGGAACTGGGAAGTGGGATATAGATAAATCCCCTTCAGAAGGAACCAGGGGCAACCAAACAACCCCGGTTCATGACAAATTTGTGTGAGTGGTGGGTATGATAAAGGTATCTTCCCCGTGAACCGTGACAGATTGGTGGGATCCCTGACATATCCGTTGGGATCCGTGACATATTGGTGGCAGCACAGTGGGATCCATGACACCCCTCTAAGATAACCTCACAAAAGCCCGGTTGTGGGTTGGACTCTTTATGTGGGTTAGCCCTTCATGATTTTAGGAAAACACAATTTATGTAATAACTCCCCATAGTGCGATCGCAGAGGTTTGTGACTGATGTCATCTTTTCTATCAGGATTTTAGCTATGCGTAGAGACCACACATGGCCTAGCTACCGGTGGTTATATGGCCCCTATAGCAGGGGTTATAATTATGAGAAAATATGTGCATTTTTGCCTAGTTATCCCAATGCTGACAATGTACGTCTCATTAATATCGGATGGATAGAAATTCCAATATTTGATATTTTCTCCTGGAGCCATATTGTCTGCTCTCTCATCGTAATGCCGTGACCATGGCTATTTGTAAAGGGTGTTATATCTTCTTTGATCCACTTCAAACACTAATAAGACTTTCCCTGTCTCTGTCCAGCACCAGGACAAACAGCCATAGAGGGGCGGCACCAGGACAGTCAGCCATAAAGGGGCGGCACCAGAACAGACAGCCATAGAGGGGCAGCACCAGGACAGACAGCCATAAAGGGGCGGCACCAGGACAGACAGCCATAGAGGGGCAGCACCAGGACAGACAGCCATAGAGGGGCAGCACCAGGATAGACAGCCATAGAGGTGCAGAACCAGGACAGACAGCCATAGAGGGGCAGCACCAGGATAGACAGCCATAGAGGTGCAGAACCAGGACAGACAGCCATAGAGGGGCAGCACCAGGATAGACAGCCATAAAGAGGCGGCACCAGGACAGACAGCCATAGAGGGGCGGCACCAGATCAGACAGCCATAGAGGGGCAGCACCAGGACAGTCAGCCATAAAGGGGCGGCACCAGAACAGACAGCCGTAGAGGGGCAGCACCAGGACAGACAGCCGTAGAGGGGCAGCACCAGGATAGACAGCCATAGAGGTGCAGAACCAGGACAGACAGCCATAGAGGGGCAGCATCAGGACAGACAGCCGTAGAGGGGCAGCACCAGGATAGACAGCCATAGAGGTGCAGAACCAGGACAGACAGCCATAGAGGGGCAGCATCAGGACAGTCAGCCATAAAGAAGCGGCACCAGGACAGACAACCATAAAGGGGCAGCACCAGGACAGTCAGCCATAAAGGGGCGGCACCAGAACAGACAGCCATAGAGGGGCAGCACCAGGACAGACAGCCGTAGAGGGGCAGCACCAGGATAGACAGCCATAGAGGTGCAGAACCAGGACAGACAGCCATAGAGGGGCAGCATCAGGACAGTCAGCCATAAAGGGTTGGCATCAGGACACACAACCATAAAGGGGCGGCACCATGACAGACAGCCATAAAGGGGTGGCATCAGGACAGTCAGCCATAAAGGGGCGGCACCAGGACAGACAGCCATAAAGGGGTGGCATCAGGACAGTCAGCCATAAAGCGGCAGCACCAGGACAGACAGTCATAAAGGGGCGGCATCAGGACAGACAGCCATAAAGCAGCAACACTAGGACAGACAGCCATAAAGGGGCAGCACCAGGACAGACAGCCTTAAAGGGGTGGCACCAGGACAGACAGCCATAAAGGGGCGGCACGCACTGGGGGCCATTCAAGCAGAGCCAGTAAACTTTCAGGGCAACAGTTACCCCATTATCCTCACTTCTGTGCTTAACCACTGTGCCGCCCATGATTGATGTTACCATTACAACGTCCTTGAGGCTGGCCATCAAAGCCGAGCCTGCTCACCACCATGAGGTTTTACATCCTCTATTAGTTACAATGAGTCCACCTTAACTTGTCTGCAACTTCCATCTGACTCCTATACTGCAAAGTCGTGAGGGGTTATAAATTAGGACAAGAAACAGTTAGATCTCCTCTCCAAGTCAGGTTGCTAAGAGAACAGCTTGGTGGATTAGGTACGTAGGGATGAGCGAACCTGTGGATGTTCGGGTTCGTTGGATTCACTCATCTCTACACGTAAACTAAAAGTTATGGCAAGTATGGTTTGAGTCTACAGATTACTTGAGAACCGAAGAGTACAATATAATCCAAGGACAGCTCCAGCAAAACGTGTGAGGAAGAGCATTCCCTTGTTCCTGCCAGGCCGTTATGGAGCAGTTAGTGGGAGAAAAGTGTGACAAAGCATCAGCACGTCTACTACTGGGCTAGAGTGATGCCTTGATTCTCTACAACACACAGGGCAAAGCCACTGCAAACATGCCGCTACACAGGAAGAATAGTCAGCTAGAAGTAAGATACTGACAGCCACTATGGGGACAACATCTGCTACCGCCCCTCACACATAAAGAAGATTAGTGAGACGGGACATGGAGGCCAGCTAGAGGGATGGAAGGTGATTCCAGAGAGCCAGTTCTGGAAACACCAGCTCTACACACTGGAGAGACTCGCTGCCCTGCGCTCCTCATGCAACCCAGTTCTCTGATTCTGCCACCATCTACCTTCTACAACATGGGAACTTCTGTCACGTACACATGTTTCATTGCTCTGTTATGATAGGCAATTCAGTATCACAATGGACATAGCGATCAGAGCACATACAGTGATCTGACAATAACCCAAAATAATAGAACGAGCTCTGAGACGTGGAAACTCTGTAGACCGCAATCCCTGATCCTAACAAACCACACTAGAGGCAGCCGTGGATTGCGCCTAACGCTACCTATGCAACTCGACACAGCCTGAGAAACTAACTAGCCTGAAGATAGAAAAATAAGCCTACCTTGCCTCAGAGAAATACCCCAAAGGAAAAGGCAGCCCCCCACATATAATGACTGTGAGTTAAGATGAAAAGACAAACGTAGAGATGAAATAGATTCAGCAAAGTGAGGCCCGACTTTCTTAACAGAGCAAAGATAGGAAAGATAACTTTGCGGTCCACACAAAACCCTAAAGAAAACCACGCAAAGGGGGCAAAAAGACCCTCCGTACCGAACTAACGGCACGGAGGTACACCCTTTGCGTCCCAGAGCTTCCAGCAAAACAAATAGACAAGCTGGACAGAAAAAATAGCAAACAAATAGCAAAGGAGAACTTAGCTATGCAGAGCAGCAGACCACAGGAATGATCCAGGGAAAAACAAGTCCAACACTGGAACATTGACAGGAAGCATGGATCAAAGCATTAGGTGGAGTTAAGTAGAGAAGCACCTAACGACCTCACCAGATCACCTGAGGGAGGAAACTCAGAAGCTGCAGTACCACTTTCCTCGACAAACGGAAGCTCCCAGAGAGAATCAGCCGAAGTACCACTTGTGACCAAAGGAGTGAACTCTGCCACAGAATTCACAACATTGCTCCATCTCTGGCTGTTATCCTAATGGCTGTGTTGGAAGTAAAAGTTAACCTGTTCCACCATTAACACCTGACTCTTCTGTCTCCATCTGCACCAACACTTTGGGGAGCGCCATCACGTTAAGAGGGAACAGTAAAAAGTGGCGTTTAACCCCAGCACACCCACAGCCATGTGCCTCCTCACATTGTCTATGGAGCACCAGGCACGGGGCACGGCCACCATCATCTGTGTGACAGGAAGAAGAGGATCCGACCCATGCCGGTGTACTCGATGGTCTCCACCCTGAGCTCCAGATGTTGCAATAGCTTTACATATGGCACAAATATCAGAGTAATGTTGAAGAGCTACCGGGTTCTTACCCGCCAATACATGCATGATGGATCTGTATATACATGGAGGAGACTTACTTGTTAGCTCTTTGGCCACACAAAATATGTCTTTTAGCTCTTCCTTTAGCCCAGGAGTTGGTGAAGTTGTCACACTAAATAAAACAGAAAGAAATCAATAAACCGATCCCAATTTTCATCAATACAGAGCAATAATGCAGATAGGAGTGTGAGTGTTGGGCAACGACTGCAGGCAGCTACTGGTGAAACGATATGGCGGCAGAGATGACGGCTGCTTATGAGACGGGCTAGAGCTCAGCCGATCTCTGGAAATTCTAATTTACAAACTTCACAAAGTTTTACCCCAAAAATTTGATTTCCAGCAAATGAATTTGATCCAATCTTAATAATGAAAAGAAATTGCTTCTAAAATACAATAATGTACATGAGGAAGAGGAGAGTAGGAGCCACTGATCATAAGAGCTTATACTCTACAGGAGAGAGGACCTCAATGACCTTAAGAGCTTACACTACAGAAGAGAAAGAAATACCCGGTGACTGTGGAGATAGAAAATGAATTTGCTGTATGGGGAAGTGCTGATCTCTGATAGCCCAGGTACTAACCACCACTGTACAAGTTATGTTAAAGATTTTAGACGGTGTAGGACCGTCCTGATCAGAGTTACCTTGTCGTCGTGGGATGGCTTTTATTCTATTTTTGTTCAAAAACAGTATTACTAAAAACTCTGTGTTATTTAAATGCATTTTTTGCTTTCTATTTACTTAGTTACAGCAGGGTTTTTGCTCAGTTTTTTCTCTTGTAGGTTTTAGATGTTTTATGGCCAATGTGAACATAACTTTATGTGCTGCATGTGTACCAAGTCAAGCTCATTTTTTTTTTCTTTGTACTATTGCATTCTGTGCAAACTGGGGTGCGGCCTCCCTCTCCTGAGCTGGAAATTGTATATTAGGCTTCCCCAGACTGGTGTCCACTGGTTGGGCCCAGTTCTTTTGTCTGCCCATATTCACACACTGAGGTCAACATTGACACATGGTAAGGTTTTTAATATTAGACAGTGCAGGTCCATCCCGATCAGAGTTACCTTGTCGTGGTGGGATGGTATTTATGCTATTTTTAATCAAAAAACAGTATTACTAAAAACTCTGTATTTTTTAAATGCACTTTTTTGCTTTTTATTTACTCAGTTACAGCATGGGTTTGATCATTTTTTCTCTAGTAGTTTTTGTATATTTATGGCCAATGTGAACATGCGTTTATGTGCTGCATGTGTACCAACTCAAATCAAGCTCAATTTTTGTGTTTTTCTTTTTTTAAGTTATGGTAATCTGTAAGGTGTCATAGTCGTAGGCCATTATGGAGGAGCTTGAGATTTCTAATTCTTCAGCAGCTGTGTCATGTTTCTGGGCAAGATCTTATTTTTTTGTGGACTTCAAATAAAATTTTAAAGTGATTTAATTTGGCATTAAAAGCCAAAAAAATTCAGGAAATTAAATTTGAACTTGATCCTCCGGCGATCGTTCTGCTCACCTCTAGTCCTTGTACCTCAGGGAGCCCACTTGTCTCAGCGCCTCATACATTAACCCCTGTACACACGGGACGTTGCTGGTACAGATTTTGCTCCTGGCTCTTTCTAAACTGATACATGCAGCAGCTTCTGAATATATATGTAAGAAATGTCTGATCACTGAGATTGGGATGAGATACTCGGGAGAAGATCTCCTACCTGTACACGAATATAGGAATGGTGAAATCAGAGGCTTTCACGTGGGTCTCGGCTTCCACAATCCTGTCCACCAGCCCAAATCCATGGCTCCAATCCACCGACTTGTCCAGAGGCAGCAAATTTGCTGAAAATTAAATTTAGGCATCAAATCAGTGATAACAATTATAAACGATACAATCAGAAGGAATTGAATTCATCATCATCACATTGTCTTTTTTCAGTTACGTCTGACATATTGAGGATGTCTCGTGACCTGTGACCACCGCTCCGGTCATTGAGGCGGCTGCAACAGTCAGAACCGGGGATCACGGGACCCTCATTCTGGACAATGGTGGAGGTCCCAAAGTGAACCCCTGCATCTATTACACATGAGAACAAAATGTGCTGTGATCCGTATATAAATAATACAAGGGGAAGTAAAAAATAATCCGCACCCGACCCGGACTGCAGAATTTATTTTAATCATCTTCCAGAAAAGATACATTCGGAATGTTCAGCCATAATCTCTCTGTGTTCAGGACACTAAACAAGATTTCACATCCACATACTGTACATACTGGACACTGTCACACTAAACAGCTGGTGGACGGACATGGACGTGCAATGAGAAGTGTATCAATAAGAATAGCATAAAGCTATGCTCAGATAATCGCTACAATTATCATAGTAATTGAATCTTACACACAGGGATTTATAGAAGAAATAACGATTTGTGGGGTTCCATATAACTAACATGGCACATCTAGTGCTTGGGCTGCAGATCTTACACATAAAATAGAAATAATTCACCCATCACTTTCTATTAAAAAGTGTCATATTCATTACCTTAATGAACGGGGACACATAATCGCCCGGCCGCAGGAGCTGCTGGAAGCTGGAACACGATGCTGCGAGGGCGCGCAGGGAAGGTAAGTAGGATGAGTTTTCTTTTACGTTTTCTCCTGGCGGGCCATTTTCAGTGCATGCCAGAGGGCCATTGTGGAAAACTTGCTGAAAAGATTACCCTCAGAAAATACCGGCTGTTTTCACCCACAAGGATTACAGGGGAGGGCCACACACACCAGGTGCAACTCAGTGAGTGGGCAAATGTCCACTAACTGGGCCATATTCATGAGACAGTTCCATCAGCAAGAGCTATCTGTGTGTGTAACTATGACGAGGATGGAGAACTTAACCAAGATGGTGAAGGACTACTTAAGTAACCATACCAGCGTCCTTCCTGATTCTTCAGTGCCCTTTAACTATTGGTTATCCTAGCTGCACACTTGGCCTGACCTCTCCTTGTACGCCTTGGCGGTGCTACCATGCCCTGATGCGAGTGTGCTGTCGGAGCGGATTTTTAGTTCGGCAGGTGCAATCATAACAGATCGCCATCCCATCTATTTCAGCTTTTTTCTCAGGCCTCCAAACCTGTTTGTTGGATCCAGCAGACAAATATTCGGCTTTCCCATTGACTTGCATTGGATTCGTTATTCGGTACGAATACACGGATATTAGAAATTATTTGTGCCAACTTTCCCAAATCTAAATATTTCACTATTTGCTAATCACTAATCATTGGAAGTCTTTTTCCTCCATGTTCGTCCACAAGCTGTTTAGCTCGACAGTATCCAGTATGTATTTGATCACCTTGCTTCTCGGGTTTGCCACAAGGTTTTAGGTCAGCAGTTATCAGCAGTACCTGTCCCCATGGACAGGACAGCACAGCACTGAATAAATCTATTGTAGCGTGAGCTGCGAGCCTCCAATGCACGGCTGCCTACACCTCTTCATCTGACGTGAATCCTCATCCTATGATTTATACATATTCCCTTGTTACTGTCTGACTTAATCAGTCTACGGTGTGTTCAGTGTGGTCATCAGATGGGTCTCCGACTCCATAGCCAACACTTGTGCAACCTTTCATGAACTCCTTTGTCCATCAATAGACAATTATGTGAAACAAAACACTTTCTCCATAGTTTTCACAAAGTCTTCAATAAATACGAGCACCAAACCTACCCTCAGACCCATCACAATGGCGGCAGGCATTTTTTCTCGCACCACACTCACAAAAGAAGTGATGGAACATGGTCAAACCTGCCCAACAATGACTGGGGAGACAGTGACCTCATGGAGAAAGTCAAGTGTTCATGCAACCGGAGTGTGGAACATATTAGCCCTCGTACTTTCAGTAGACAGTTTGCTATGCATTTATAATTTCACAGATCTATAGTTTAAAAGTTAAAACTAAATGAGACCAGATGCGAAGATGAACTTTCAATCATGGAAGCTAGCAACTATAACTTGAAGTATTACATTCATCCAGAAAGGAATCCAAGCCCTCCTCGTACTGTGCCTTCCGTAATGACAGTAGAACGTTCTTCCCTCTAGAGGTCATCGCTGACATTTACGACACGCCTGTATCTTCTGGAATATGTGACAGACCGGGGAAGATTCAGGGATGGAGTTATGACAAGGAAGACATCTATAATAACCCATTCGGGACAGACGAATGTTTCCATATTTTTCATTAAGAAACCATTAAATCTCCTTATTTAAAAGAAATCATGGCGAGACCTCAGGCTTTGCCCCGATCAATAATTCAGGGTATAATATTCATAAACTTCTGATCAAATTATATCCAACCACAAACATGAATGAATTTACCAGGTATTTTATCAAATTAGTTCAGGTTTAAAACAACTCAGAGATTAATGATGATCACTATGAAGAGATGTGGATGGAGGAGTTAGGAGCAGACCAAAAATCCTGAGCTTGTGGTCATTAATGTGATATTCATTTGATTTCTGATGACATCTGAAAGATGATAATAATGTGCGGTTGGAAGGACTCAAAGCCTTAACCCTATGGTGCCGTGCGATCATGGTGGGACTGGCCCAACCGATGAGACTTAGTGGTCACCCAAGTTCTAACTCAAAAAAAGAACTCCATGATGGGGTCTGGCACTACTTCTTGTTACCTTAAATCTCATTCTTGGTTAATGTTTACAATACAAATGGAATAAGAGTACTTGTTCGATAAATCTAAAGGGTGGTCCGAAGAATCTCTGCCTTGTCTGATACTGGGCGACACAGCCAGTAAGAAATCCACCATAATCAGGAGTAACTCAAGCCAACTGCATCAGTATATGCGGGACTCATCTCTTCGGCGTCTGTTCTGTATAACTTAGGATGCACGATGTGTCTATGCTGATGTCTATACCGTAATGTGACAATTTGGCTAAATGCAGCCATCCATACCCTGAGTATATGAGTGTCCTCTGAGTTTATAAGCAACAGTGACCATTGATGGTTATGTACCAGACACCTCCATACATTCACACACTGATCCCATACAGCATGGACCCAGGAATCCTAGTGGGTAACACCATCCATGGAGGAAGCCCAATTACAGAGACAATGTTCTGGAGAACGTCAGTAAGAAGCCAGGTCTTCCCTCGCACCTTCCCGTTTAGCTCTTACACTTACCAAGTTGGGCGAAGATCTCTCCAGTTTCATATGTGTTCATTTTGGAGCAGCCCCTGTTATCGACCAGGACAATGTTCTTGGTGAGCTGGTAAGTCAACCTCTCCGTCGTGTGACCCTCGTCTGCACCTGCTGCATTTGCGTGATTTTTGTAGTCACTGTTGGACCAGACACACATCACGGTGTTGATAAATGATGACTTCCCATGGCCGAGGTACCCGAACAGCTGCAGGAGGATTCTCTGAAAACCCTGGTTGCCCCTTTTACATTTGTCAAAGGTAAAATCTCTAATCTTCCTCCTCAGTTCTTCATCCTCCATGGCTGGTGAGATGTCTGCACCTTCAACGCTCTTCACTCGGAATAAACCATCAAGACGTTAGGCCAAAGTCTGGTTTTTATAGCCTCTTATATGTGAATGTTTCTTCAGACCTTATCTACAATTAGTTTTGCTCCTGATTTTTTCCCCTAAGGCCGTGTTCCGGGTAGATTTTAATACAGGGGTCAATGTATAGTTTCTTGCCAGAATATGTTTCTGCTTCCTTATATCACACTAGAAGATAGTGATGAGAAAATATTACAGTCTTAGCAATTTTCTCTTAACAGGAGGATCGATTATACTGCATTAAGATTGTGGATACTTTTTTGACCTGCGATCAGTCCACACTCAGGATCTATTTATTAAAGGGAGCCTGTCAGCAGATGTTGCCACTATAAGGTGCGGCCACTGACTTTCAGGGCTTATCTACAGCATTCTATAATGCTTTACATAAGCCCCCAGTCCGACCTGCGAGTGAAGACAAATAAGTTTTATTATACTCACGCGGGAAGGGCGGTTCGGTTTGATGGAAGTCGCAGGTCCTGGTCTGGCACCTCCCATCTTCTTGCTTCTTCATCGCTCTCCGACATCGCGCTCCTGCACAGGTGTGTTTATCTGCCCTGTTGAGGGCAGAGCAATGTGCTGCAGTGCTCAGGCTTCGGGAAAGGTCATAGAGGCCAAAACGTGATGTTAAGTGAGCGTGCTGGGATGAGGTGCTGGGAATCGCATGCTCAAGTGCTAATAGAGCATCTTAGGCGGCTCTGTTATTATGTTTGAGCCCCTGTGGCTGCATATCTCGTGGCTGTTTGACAGCCGAAACACATGCAGTGATTGCCAGTTTGTTAGGAGAACATGTCACCACTCGAACCCAGCAGCTCTTGTGCACCAGGCGGCAGCTCTTTCCTCTGAGCTATTCAGCTTAGTCGAATGTTCCTTGCTAAGCCAGATACTAGTACCTGTGTGGTTTTTGATTGTCTCCACCCTGAGTTCCTGATTAGCTCCACCTTGATTAAACATCCTATTTATACCTGGCACTGCACTTCCTTCCTTGCAAGATTATTGAGCTCCCAGCCTTTAGTCAAGCTTCTTTTGACCTGCTGGTTACTGACCTCTGACTATTCCTGACTACGCAACCTGTTGATCCTTTAACTATACTGCTGATCCAGTGTGCCCACTTCTGGCTATTCCAGACTATACAACCTGCTTATCCTCCCAACTATACTGCTGCTCCTTTTTACCAACCCCTGGCTAATCCTGTCTATGCTACCTGCCGGTGCTGACCCTAGTAGTTGCAATACCACTACTCCAACCCAGGTCACTCCATAACAGCACCGCAACAAGCAGGAAGAAGCACTGGGGTGACCAGAGGGAAAAGGTGGACAACTGTTCCCCAGAGCACCAACAAGCGGCAAGTTCTCAGGCCATGGGTTACGTGTTTCTTTTTTTTTCTGGTGTATTTCCATACAACCTTTCTCACCCAAAAAAGGGAATACGGTTCATGGTTTCTTGTTTTTCTCGACCATCTCCTCCTCTAATCCAAAACTATCCCTCCTCCAGCAGTTACCTCTACATTAAATGCACCTAACAGGGTGTAAGGCAGCAGTTTTCGTGTCCAAGAGGCAATGAGGCATTGGCCCAAGGAAGTTCAACTTAAACATCTTTATTTTCTAATTCACAAAATAAAACCAGAACTTTTATCCTCTGGTTTACAGATGTAGCATCTGTATCAGTGTGCTGCCGTGGGCGACTGCACCGCTGTATCCCTCATAGATGCGTCAGTACCTTTGCCTTCTCTGGCCTGAGTTTACACTCACATATACCTGTGTGCGTAGAGCCTCCTGCTCTGCAGCTTACAAACTTCACACTGGCACACCCAAACTTCAACTGAAAATGTAAATGGGTTTCATGGACATGGGCCACTCCCAAGACCCGGAGTGGAGGGAGAGATCATGCTTATTTCCAATTCTACAGATTTCTCCAAAAATAAAAGCCCATGTTGGGTTTTCCTAAATCTGTAACAATATGAAAAGATAAATATATACAGTTAGGGCCAGAAATATTTGGACAGTGACACAAGTTTTGTTATTTTAGCTGTTTACAAAAACATGTTCAGAAATACAATTATATATATAATATGGGCTGAAAGTGCACACTCCCAGCTGCAATATGATAGTTTCCACATCCAAATCGGAGAAAGGGTTTAGGAATCATAGCTCTGTAATGCATAGCGTCCTGTTTTTCAAGGGACCAAAAGTAATTGGACAATGGACTCTAAGGGCTGCATTTGACTCTGAAGGCGTCTCCCTCGTTAACCTGTAATCAATGAAGTAGTTATAAGGTCAGGGGTGGATTCCAGGTGTGTGGTTTTGCATTTGGAAGCTGTTGCTGTGAGCAGACAACATGCGGTCAAAGGAACTCTCAATTGAGGTGAAGCAGAACATCCTGAGGCTGAAAAAAAAGAAAAAATCCATCAGAGAGATAGCAGACATGCTTGGAGTAGCAAAATCAACAGTTGGGTACATTCTGAGAAAAAAGGAATTGACTGGTGAGCTTGGGAACTCAAAAAGGCCTGGGCGTCCACGGATGACAACAGTGGTGGATGATCGCCGCATACTTAATTTGGTGAAGAAGAACCCGTTCACAACATCAACTGAAGTCCAGAACACTCTCAGTGAAGTAGGTGTATCTGTCTCTAAGTCAACAGTAAAGAGAAGACTCCATGACAGTAAATACAAGGGGGACTTGTCAGGGAGTCACAAAAACATTGAACTTTAGGAAGGCAAAGTTTGAACAGCTTAGAGATGCCCTTAATCTGGTAGACTGGGACAATGTCCTCAGAAATAAGAATACAGATAATAAATGGGAAATGTTTAAGAACATCCTAAATAGGCAGTGTAAGCGGTTTATACCTTGTGGGAATAAAAGGACTAGAAATAGGAAAAACCCAATGTGGCTAAACAAAGAAGTAAGACAGGCAATTAACAGTAAAAAGAAAGCATTTGCACTACTAAAGCAGGATGGCACCATTGAAGCTCTAAAAAACTATAGGGAGAAAAATACTTTATCTAAAAAACTAATTAAAGCTGCCAAAAAGGAAACAGAGAAGCACATTGCTAAGGAGAGTAAAACTAATCCCAAACTGTTCTTCAACTATATCAATAGTAAAAGAATAAAAACTGAAAATGTAGGCCCCTTAAAAAATAGTGAGGAAAGAATGGTTGTAGATGACGAGGAAAAAGCTAACATATTAAACACCTTCTTCTCCACGGTATTCACGGTGGAAAATGAAATGCTAGGTGAAATCCCAAGAAACAATGAAAACCCTATATTAAGGGTCACCAATCTAACCCAAGAAGAGGTGCGAAACCGGCTAAATAAGATTAAAATAGATAAATCTCCGGGTCCGGATGGCATACACCCACGAGTACTAAGAGAACTAAGTAATGTAATAGATAAACCATTATTTCTTATTTTTAGGGACTCTATAGCGACAGGATCTGTTCCGCAGGGTTGGCGCATAGCAAATGTGGTGCCAATATTCAAAAAGGGCTCTAAAAGTGACCCTGGAAATTATAGGCCAGTAAGTCTAACCTCTATTGTTGGTAAAATATTTGAAGGGTTTCTGAGGGATGTTATTCTGGATTATCTCAATGAGAATAACTGTTTAACTCCATATCAGCATGGGTTTATGAGAAATCGCTCCTGTCAAACCAATCTAATCAGTTTTTATGAAGAGGTAAGCTATAGGCTGGACCACGGTGAGTCATTGGACGTGGTATATCTCGATTTTTCCAAAGCGTTTGATACCGTGCCGCACAAGAGGTTGGTACACAAAATGAGAATGCTTGGTCTGGGGGAAAATGTGTGTAAATGGGTTAGTAACTGGCTTAGTGATAGAAAGCAGAGGGTGGTTATAAATGGTATAGTCTCTAACTGGGTCGCTGTGACCAGTGGGGTACCGCAGGGGTCAGTATTGGGACCTGTTCTCTTCAACATATTCATTAATGATCTGGTAGAAGGTTTACACAGTAAAATATCGATATTTGCAGATGATACAAAACTATGTAAAGCAGTTAATACAAGAGAAGATAGTATTCTGCTACAGATGGATCTGGATAAGTTGGAAACTTGGGCTGAAAGGTGGCAGATGAGGTTTAACAATGATAAATGTAAGGTTATACACATGGGAAGAGGGAATCAATATCACCATTACACACTGAACGGGAAACCACTGGGCAAATCTGACAGGGAGAAGGACTTGGGGATCCTAGTTAATGATAAACTTACCTGGAGCAGCCAGTGCCAGGCAGCAGCTGCCAAGGCAAACAGGATCATGGGGTGCATTAAAAGAGGTCTGGATACACATGATGAGAGCCTTATACTGCCTCTGTACAAATCCCTAGTTAGACCGCACATGGAGTACTGTGTCCAGTTTTGGGCACCGGTGCTCAGGAAGGATATAATGGAACTAGAGAGAGTACAAAGGAGGGCAACAAAATTAATAAAGGGGATGGGAGAACTACAATACCCAGATAGATTAGCGAAATTAGGATTATTTAGTCTAGAAAAAAGACGACTGAGGGGCGACCTAATAACCATGTATAAGTATATAAGGGGACAATACAAATATCTCGCTGAGGATCTGTTTATACCAAGGAAGGTGACGGGCACAAGGGGGCATTCTTTGCGTCTGGAGGAGAGAAGGTTTTTCCACCAACATAGAAGAGGATTCTTTACTGTTAGGGCAGTGAGAATCTGGAATTGCTTGCCTGAGGAGGTGGTGATGGCGAACTCAGTCGAGGGGTTCAAGAGAGGCCTGGATGTCTTCCTGGAGCAGAACAATATTGTATCATACAATTATTAGGTTCTGTAGAAGGACGTAGACCTGGGGATTTATTATGATGGAATATAGGCTGAACTGGATGGACAAATGTCTTTTTTCGGCCTTACTAACTATGTTACTATGTTACTATGTATGTTACAAAGGGTTCACATCTAGATGCAAACCATTCATCAATACCAAAAATAGACAGAAAAACACCTCAAGAAGCCAGCTCAGTTCTGGAAAAGTATTCTATGGACAGATGAGACAAAGATCAACCTGTACCAGAATGATGGGAAGAAAAAAGTTTGGAGAAGAAAGGGAACGGCACATGATCCAAGGCACACCACATCCTCTGTAAAACATGGTGGAGGCAACGTGATGGCATGGGCATGCATGGCTTTCAATGGCACTGGGTCACTTGTGTTTATTGATGACATAAGAGCAGACAAGAGTAGCCGGATGAATTCTGAAGTGGACCGGGATATACTTTCAGCCCAGATTCAGCCAAATGCTGCAAAGTTGATTGGACGGCGCTTCATAGAACAGATGGACAATGACCCCAAGCATACAGCCAAAGCTACCCAGGAGTTCATGAGTGCCAAAAAGTGGAACATTCTGCAATGGCCAAGTCAATCTCCAGATCTAAACCCAATTGAGCATGCATTTCACTTGCTCAAATCCAGACTTAAGACGGAAAGACCCACAAACAAGCAAGACCTGAAGGCTGCGGCTGTAAAGGCCTGGCAAAGCATTAAGAAGGAGGAAACCCAGCGTTTGGTGATGTCCATGGGTTCCAGACTTAAGGCAGTGATTGCCTCCAAAGGATTTGCAACAAAATATTGAAAATAAAAATATTTTGTTTGGGTTATGTTTATTTGTCCAATTACTTTTGACCTCCTAAAATGTGGAGTGTTTGTAAAGAAATGTGTACAATTCCTACATTTTCTATCAGATATTTTTGTTCAACCCTTCAAATTAAACGTTACAATCTGCACTTGAATTCTGTTGTAGAGGTTTCATTTCAAATCCAATGTGGTGGCATGCAGAGCCCAACTCGCGAAAATTGTGTCACTGTCCAAATATTTCTGGCCCTAACTGTAACATACAATAGAACACCCAATTAAGATGCCAAGCATGGAATCAGAGCAGCGGTCTCTGGGGGATGATATAATAATACCTCAAACTCGCCCTAATAGACCCTAGGATCTGATGGCCTACCCGGCAACGGAGGTTGAGATTTTGAGATGTGGTGCCCCCACTTGACGATGGCTGTTCCTTCAATCCCTGTGAGTCCCTTATTTATAAAAATATCACACAGAAACACACAACAGATGCACTCAGACCCAAATAATGGATCTCAATGAGGGCACCTGGCTACTAATGTGTAGAGTCTCAGGCTAGTCAACAATTGCAGTTCTCGAAAAGATAAATTCTTATCTTACCAGTATGGCTATAGCCTCCAATGTATCAGACTTGGCTGTATTATCTCATAGATATATAATGATACAGTCTCCCGGCCTGTGGACTAAATGTAAATGCAAGGTCAAAGGAATGAGGAACTGAGATAGCACCCTCAAAACACTCAACATGGAGTTGGCCTCTATAAGTTGTAAGTCCATCTAGCCATCTCTCAAGAAAATAAATGGTAATAAAAGCTAAATGGGGTCAATAGTGCATCAGTGCCAGATAACAGTGCTATAATATCAGAAGGCATAAGTATCAATATAGTCAATGTGACCTTTATTAACAAATCACAGCTAAAATGTCTAAGGACAAAAAGAAGAGGAGTCCCAGTATTAAAGTGCAGGTGTGCGGAGATAGTCAAAAGCTCAGAGGTAAGAAAAAAGGCGTAGCGGTATTTCCAAGGTGAATCCCTTGCTCCAGCTGTAATAGATAAACTCATCCACAGTCCCGACGCGTTTCTCCCCCGTTTTCCTTTGTGAGGAGGTTCATCAGGGGACTTTCATACTCAGGAGGGCCTCACTAAAGGAAGGATATCAATCTGTCAAGGATGGGGATGTTACCTGAGGACCCCACATCCAATTTTGTAGTTGCCATATAGATGACATCATCGTCCTTTAGGCAAGTGGTGAAGACACCTTCAAAACCTTTGCCAATAACCTCAATGACAATCAGATGGGGTTAAAATTCACTTATGAGCTGTGGAGAATAGGATTGCCTTTCTAGATTCCATGATTTCTATACAGTTACCACACCCTGTATACCTTGTATGTACAATATCTGCCCTGTGTGTACAATATCTGCCCTGTGTGTACAATATCTGCCTTGTGTGTGTAATATCTTCCCTGTGTGTACAATATCTGCCCTGTGTGTACACTATCTGCCTTGTGTGTATAATGTCTGCCCTGTGTGTACAATATCTTCCCTGTGTGTACAATATCTGCTTTGTGTGTACAATATCTGCCTTGTGTGTATAATATCAACCTTGTGTGTACACTATCTGCCTTGTGTGTATAATATCTGCCCTGTGTGTACACTATCTGCCTTGTGTGTATAATGTCTGCCCTGTGTGTACAATATCTGCCCTGAGTGTATAATATCTTCCCTGTGTGTACAATATCTGCCCTGTGTGTACAATATCTGCCTTGTGTGTATAATATCCACCTTGTGTGTACACTATTTGCCTTGTGTGTATAATATCTGCCCTGTGTGTACACTATCTGCCTTGTGTGTATAATGTCTGCCCTGTGTGTACAATATCTTCCCTGTGTGTACACTATCTGCCTTGTGTGTATATCTGCCCTGTGTGTACAATATCCACCCTGTGTGCACAATATCCACCTTGTGTGTACACTATCTGCCTTGTGTGTATAATATCTGCCCTGTGTGTACAATATGTGCCTTGTGTGTATAATGTCTGCCCTGTGTGTACAATATCTTCCCTGTGTGTACAATATCTGCTTTGTGTGTACAATATCTGCCCTGTGTGTGTAATATCTGCCTTGTGTGTATAATATCAACCTTATGTGTACACTATCTGCCTTGTGTGTATAATATCTGCCCTGTGTGTACACTATCTGCCTTGTGTGTATAATGTCTGCCCTGTGTGTACAATATCTGCCGTGTGTATAATATCTACCCTGTGTGTACACTATCTGCCTTGTGTGTATATCTGCCCTGTGTGTACAATATCCACCCTGTGTGCACAATATCCACCTTGTGTGTACACTATCTGCCTTGTGTGTATAATATCTGCCCTGTGTGTACAATATCTGCCCTGTGTGTATAATATCTTCCCTGTGTGTACACTATCTGCCTTGTGTGTATAATATCTGCCCTGTGTGTACAATATCCACCGTGTGCACAATATCCACCTTGTGTGTACACTATCTGCCTTGTGTGTTTAATATCTGCCCTGTGTGTACACTATCTGCCTTGTGTGTATAATATCTTCCCTGTGTGTATACTATCTGCCTTGTGTGTATAATATCTGCCCTGTGTGTACACTATCTGCCTTGTGTGTATAATATCTGCCCTGTGTGTACAATATCCACCCTGTGTGCACAATATCCACCTTGTGTGTACACTATCTGCCTTGTGTGTATAATATCTGCCCTGTGTGTACACTATCTGCCTTGTGTGTATAATATCTGCCCTGTGTGTACAATATCTGCCCTGTGTGTATAATATCTTCCCTGTGTGTACACTATCTGCCTTGTGTGTATAATATCTGCCCTATGTGTACAATATCCACCCTGTGTGCACAATATCCACCTTGTGTGTACACTATCTGCCTTGTGTGTATAATATCTGCTCTGTGTGTACACTATCTGCCTTGTGTGTATAATATCTGCCCTGTGTGTACAATATCTGCCCTGTGTGTATAATATCTTCCCTGTGTGCACAATATCCACCTTGTGTGTACACTATCTGCCTTGTGTGTATAATGTCTGCCCTGTGTGTACAATATCCGCCCTGTGTGTACAATATCTACCCTGTGTGTACACTACCTGCCTTGTGTGTACAATATCTGCCCTGTGTGTACAATATCTGCCTTGTGTGTATAATATCTGCCCTGTGTGTACAATATCTGCCCTGTGTGTATAATATCTTCCCTGTGTGTACACTATCTGCCTTGTGTGTATAATATCTGCCCTGTGTGTACAATATCCACCCTGTGTGCACAATATACACCTTGTGTGTACACTATCTGCCTTGTGTATAATATCTGCCCTGTGTGTACACTATCTGCCCTGTGTGTACAATATCCGCCCTGTGTGTACACTATCTGCCTTGTGTGTTTAATATCTGCCTTGTGTGTATAATATCTGCCCTGTGTGTACAATATCTGCCCTGTGTGTACACTATCTGCCTTGTGTGTATAATATCTGCCTTGTGTGTATAATATCTGCCCTGTGTGTACAATATCCACCCTGTGTGCACAATATACACCTTGTGTGTACACTATCTGCCTTGTGTGTATAATATCTGCCCTGTGTGTACAATATCTGCCCTGTGTGTACAATATCCGCCCTGTGTGTACACTATCTGCCTTGTGTGTTTAATATCTGCCTTGTGTGTATAATATCTGCCCTGTGTGTACAATATCTGCCCTGTGTGTACACTATCTGCCTTGTGTGTATAATATCTGCCTTGTGTGTATAATATCTGCCCTGTGTGTACAATATCCACCCTGTGTGCACAATATACACCTTGTGTGTACACTATCTGCCTTGTGTGTATAATATCTGCCCTGTGTGTACAATATCTGCCCTGTGTGTACAATATCCGCCCTGTGTGTACACTATCTGCCTTGTGTGTTTAATATCTGCCTTGTGTGTATAATATCTGCCCTGTGTGTACAATATCTGCCCTGTGTGTACACTATCTGCCTTGTGTGTACACTATCTGCCCTGTGTGTACAATATCCACCCTGTGTGCACAATATTGACTACTACAACCTCCTGCTCTGTGGCCTCCCCTCTAACACTCTCGCACCCCTCCAATCTATTCTAAACTCTGCTGCCCGACTAATCCACCTGTCTCCCCGCTATTCCCCGGCCTCTCCCCTCTGTCAATCCCTTCACTGGCTCCCCATTGCCCAGAGACTCCACTACAAAACCCTAACCATGACGTACAAAGCCATCCACAACCTGTCTCCTCCATACATCTGTGACCTCGTGTCCCGGTACTTACCTACCCGCAACCTCCGATCCTCACAAGATCTCCTACTCTACTCCCCTCTTATCTCCTCTTCCCACAATCGCATACAAGATTTCTCTCGCGCATCACCTCTACTCTGGAACCCTCTACCACAACACATCAGATTCTCGCCTACCATCGAAACCTTCAAAAAGAACCTGAAGACCCACCTCTTCCGACAAGCCTACAACCTGCAGTAACCACCGATCGACCAAACCGCTGCACGACCAGCTCTGCCCTCACCTACTGTATTCTCACCCATCCCTTGTAGATTGTGAGCCCTCGCGGGCAGGGTCCTCTCTCCTCCTGTATCCTCACCCATCCCTTGTAGACTGTGAGCCCTCGCGGGCAGGGTCCTCTCTCCTTCTGTATCCTCACCCATCCCTTGTAGATTGTGAGCCCTCACGGGCAGGGTCCTCTCTCCTCCTGTATCCTCACCCATCCCTTGTAGATTGTGAGCCCTCGCGGGCAGGGTCCTCTCTCCTCCTGTATCCTCACCCATCCCTTGTAGACTGTGAGCCCTCGCCGGCAGGGTCCTCTCTCCTCCTGTATCCTCACCCATCCCTTGTAGATTGTGAGCCCTCGCGGGCAGGGTCCTCTCTCCTCCTGTATCCTCACCCATCCCTTGTAGACTGTGAGCCCTCGCGGGCAGGGTCCTCTCTCCTCCTGTATCCTCACCCATCCCTTGTAGATTGTGAGCCCTCACGGGCAGGGTCCTCTCTCCTCCTGTATCCTCACCCATCCCTTGTAGATTGTGAGCCCTCGCAGGCAGGGTCCTCTCTCCTCCTGTATCCTCACCCATCCCTTGTAGATTGTGAGCCCTCGTGGGCAGGGTCCTCTCTCCTCCTGTATCCTCACCCATCCCTTGTAGATTGTGAGCCCTCGCGGGGAGGGTCCTCTCTCCTCCTGTATCCTCACCCATCCCTTGTAGATTGTGAGCCCTCGTGGGCAGGGTCCTCTCTCCTCCTGTATCCTCACCCATCCCTTGTAGATTGTGAGCCCTCGCGGGCAGGGTCCACTCTCCTCCTGTATCCTCACCCATCCCTTGTAGATTGTGAGCCCTCGCGGGCAGGGTCCTCTCTCCTACTATATTCTCACCCATCCCTTGTAGATTGTGAGCCCTCGTGGGCAGGGTCCTCTCTCCTCCTGTATCCTCACCCATCCCTTGTAGATTGTGAGCCCTCACGGGCAGGGTCCTCTCTCCTCCTGTCTCCTCACCCATCCTTTGTAGATTGTGAGCCCTCGCGGGCAGGGTCCTCTCTCCTCCTGTATCCTCACCCATCCCTTGTAGATTATGAGCCCTCGCGGGCAGGGTCCTCTCTCCTCCTGTATTCTCACCCATCCCTTGTAGATTGTGAGCCCTCGCGGGCAGGGTCCTCTCTCCTCCTGTATCCTCACCCATCCCTTGTAGATTGTGAGCCCTCGCGGGCAGGGTCCTCTCTCCTCCTGTACCAGTTATGACTTGTATTGTTTAAAATTATTGTACTTGTTTTCATTATGTATGCCCCTCTTCACATGTAAAGCGCCATGGAACAAATGGTGCTATACCAATAAATAATAATAATAATATCCACCTTGTGTGTACACTATCTACCTTGTGTGTATAATATCTGCCCTGTGTACAATATCTGCTCTGTGTGTAGAATATCCACCTTGTGTGTATAATATCTGCCCTGTGTGTACAATATCTGCCCTGTGTGTATAATATCTTCCCTGTGTGCACAATATCCACCTTGTGTGTACACTATCTGCCTTGTGTGTATAATATCTGCCCTGTGTGTACAATATCCGCCCTGTGTGTACAATATCTGCCCTGTGTGTACACTATCTGCCTTGTGTGTATAATATCTGCCCTGTGTGTACAATATCCACCCTGTGTGCACAATATACACCTTGTGTGTACACTATCTGCCTTGTGTGTATAATATCTGCCCTGTGTGTACAATATCTGCCCTGTGTGTACAATATCTGCCTTGTGTGTATAATATCTGCCCTGTGTGTACAATATCTGCCCTGTGTGTATAATATCTTCCCTGTGTGTACACTATCTGCCTTGTGTGTATAATATCTGCCCTGTGTGTACAATATCCACCCTGTGTGCACAATATATACCTTGTGTGTACACTATCTGCCTTGTGTGTATAATATCTGCCCTGTGTGTACAATATCCGCCCTGTGTGTACACTATCTGCCTTGTGTGTATAATATCTGCCCTGTGTGTACAATATCTGCCCTGTGTGTACACTATCTGCCTTGTGTGTATAATATCTGCCTTGTGTGTATAATATCTGCCCTGTGTGTACAATATCTGCCCTGTGTGCACAATATACACCTTGTGTGTACACTATCTGCCTTGTGTGTATAATATCTGCCCTGTGTGTACAATATCTGCCCTGTGTGTACAATATACACCTTGTGTGTACACTATCTGCCTTGTGTGTCCAATATCTGCCCTGTGTGTACAATATCCACCCTGTGTGCACAATATACACCTTGTGTGTACACTATCTGCCTTGTGTGTATAATATCTGCCCTGTGTGTACAATATCTGCCCTGTGTGTACAATATCCGCCCTGTGTGTACACTATCTGCCTTGTGTGTACAATATCTGCCCTGTGTGTATAATATCTTCCCTGTGTGTACACTATCTGCCTTGTGTGTATACTATCTGCCCTGTGTATAATATCTGCCCTGTGTGTACAATATCTACCCTGTGTGTACACTATCTGCCCTGTGTGTACAATATCTGCCTTGTGTGTACAATATCCGCCCTGTGTGTACAATATCTGCCCTGTGTGTATACTATCTGCCCTGTGTACAATATCCGTCCTGTGTGTACAATATCTACCCTGTGTGCACAATATACACCTTGTGTGTACACTATCTGCCTTGTGTGTATATCTGCCCTGTGTGTACAATATCCGCCCTGTGTGTACACTATCTGCCTTGTGTGTTTAATATCTGCCTTGTGTGTATAATATCTGCCCTGTGTGTACAATATCTGCCCTGTGTGTACACTATCTGCCTTGTGTGTATAATATCTGCCCTGTGTGTACAATATCCACCCTGTGTGCACAATATACACCTTGTGTGTACACTATCTGCCTTGTGTGTATAATATCTGCCCTGTGTGTACAATATCTGCTTTGTGTGCACAATATACACCTTGTGTGTACACTATCTGCCTTGTGTGTATAATATCTGCCCTGTGTGTACAATATCTGCCCTGTGTGCACAATATCCACCTTGTGTGTACACTATCTGCCTTGTGTGTATAATATCTGCCCTGTGTGTACAATATCCGCCCTGTGTACAATATCTGCCCTGTGTGTACACTATCTGCCCTGTGTGTACAATATCCACCCTGTGTGCACAATATACACCTTGTGTGTACACTATCTGCCTTGTGTGTATAATATCTGCCCTGTGTGTACAATATCTGCCCTGTGTGTACAATATCTGCCTTGTGTGTATAATATCTGCCCTGTGTGTACAATATCTGCCCTGTGTGTATAATATCTTCCCTGTGTGTACACTATCTGCCTTGTGTGTATAATATCTGCCCTGTGTGTACAATATCCACCCTGTGTGCACAATATATACCTTGTGTGTACACTATCTGCCTTGTGTATAATATCTGCCCTGTGTGTACAATATCCGCCCTGTGTGTACACTATCTGCCTTGTGTGTATAATATCTGCCCTGTGTGTACAATATCTGCCCTGTGTGTACACTATCTGCCTTGTGTGTATAATATCTGCCTTGTGTGTATAATATCTGCCCTGTGTGTACAATATCCACCCTGTGTGCACAATATACACCTTGTGTGTACACTATCTGCCTTGTGTGTATAATATCTGCCCTGTGTGTACAATATCTGCCCTGTGTGTACAATATCCGCCCTGTGTGTACACTATCTGCCTTGTGTGTACAATATCTGCCCTGTGTGTATAATATCTTCCCTGTGTGTACACTATCTGCCTTGTGTGTATACTATCTGCCCTGTGTATAATATCTGCCCTGTGTGTACAATATCTACCCTGTGTGTACACTATCTGCCCTGTGTGTACAATATCTGCTCTGTGTGTAGAATATCTGCCTTGTGTGTACAATATCCGCCCTGTGTGCATACTATCTGCCCTGTGTATAATATCCGCCCTGTGTGCATACTATCTGCCCTGTGTACAATATCCGTCCTGTGTGTACAATATCTACCCTGTGTGCACAATATACACCTTGTGTGTACACTATCTGCCTTGTGTGTATAATATCTGCCCTGTGTGTACAATATCTGCCCTGTGTGCACAATATCCACCTTGTGTGTACACTATCTGCCTTGTGTGTATAATATCTGCCCTGTGTGTACAATATCCGCCCTGTGTACAATATCTGCCCTGTGTGTACACTATCTGCCCTGTGTGTACAATATCCACCCTGTGTGCACAATATACACCTTGTGTGTACACTATCTGCCTTGTGTGTATAATATCTGCCCTGTGTGTACAATATCTGCCCTGTGTGTACAATATCTGCCTTGTGTGTATAATATCTGCCCTGTGTGTACAATATCTGCCCTGTGTGTATAATATCTTCCCTGTGTGTACACTATCTGCCTTGTGTGTATAATATCTGCCCTGTGTGTACAATATCCACCCTGTGTGCACAATATATACCTTGTGTGTACACTATCTGCCTTGTGTATAATATCTGCCCTGTGTGTACAATATCCGCCCTGTGTGTACACTATCTGCCTTGTGTGTATAATATCTGCCCTGTGTGTACAATATCTGCCCTGTGTGTACACTATCTGCCTTGTGTGTATAATATCTGCCTTGTGTGTATAATATCTGCCCTGTGTGTACAATATCCACCCTGTGTGCACAATATACACCTTGTGTGTACACTATCTGCCTTGTGTGTATAATATCTGCCCTGTGTGTACAATATCTGCCCTGTGTGTACAATATCCGCCCTGTGTGTACACTATCTGCCTTGTGTGTACAATATCTGCCCTGTGTGTATAATATCTTCCCTGTGTGTACACTATCTGCCTTGTGTGTATACTATCTGCCCTGTGTATAATATCTGCCCTGTGTGTACAATATCTACCCTGTGTGTACACTATCTGCCCTGTGTGTACAATATCTGCTCTGTGTGTAGAATATCTGCCTTGTGTGTACAATATCCGCCCTGTGTGCATACTATCTGCCCTGTGTATAATATCCGCCCTGTGTGCATACTATCTGCCCTGTGTACAATATCCGTCCTGTGTGTACAATATCTACCCTGTGTGCACAATATACACCTTGTGTGTACACTATCTGCCTTGTGTGTATAATATCTGCCCTGTGTGTACAATATCCGCCCTGTGTGTACACTATCTGCCTTGTGTGTTTAATATCTGCCTTGTGTGTATATCTGCCCTGTGTGTACACTATCTGCCCTGTGTGTACACTATCTGCCTTGTGTGTATAATATCTGCCCTGTGTGTACAATATCCACCCTGTGTGCACAATATACACCTTGTGTGTACACTATCTGCCTTGTGTGTATAATATCTGCCCTGTGTGTACAATATCTGCTTTGTGTGCACAATATACACCTTGTGTGTACACTATCTGCCTTGTGTGTATAATATCTGCCCTGTGTGTACAATATCTGCCCTGTGTGTACAATATCCGCCCTGTGTGTACACTATCTGCCTTGTGTGTATACTATCTGCCCTGTGTATAATATCCGCCCTGTGTGCATACTATCTGCCCTGTGTACAATATCCGTCCTGTGTGTACAATATCTACCCTGTGTGCACAATATACACCTTGTGTGTACACTATCTGCCTTGTGTGTATAATATCTGCCCTGTGTGTACAATATCCGCCCTGTGTGTACACTATCTGCCTTGTGTGTTTAATATCTGCCTTGTGTGTATAATATCTGCCCTGTGTGTACAATATCTGCCCTGTGTGTACACTATCTGCCTTGTGTGTATAATATCTGCCCTGTGTGTACAATATCCACCCTGTGTGCACAATATACACCTTGTGTGTACACTATCTGCCTTGTGTGTATAATATCTGCCCTGTGTGTACAATATCTGCCCTGTGTGTACAATATCCGCCCTGTGTGTACACTATCTGCCTTGTGTGTATACTATCTGCCCTGTGTATAATATCCGCCCCGTGTGCATACTATCTGCCCTGTGTACAATATCCGTCCTGTGTGTACAATATCTACCCTGTGTGTACACTATCTGCCTTGTGTGAATAATATCCGCCCTGTGTGTACAATATCTGCCCTGTGTGTATACTATCTGCCCTGTGTACAATATCTACCCTGTGTGTACACTATCTGCCTTGTGTGAATAATATCCGCCCTGTGTGTACAATATCTGCCCTGTGTGTATAATATTCGCCCTGTGTGTACAATATCTACCATGTGTGTATAATATTCGCCCTGCGTGTGTATAATATCTACCCTGTGTGTATAATATCTGCCCTGTGTACTATATCTGCCCTGTGTACAATATCTACCCTGTGTGTACACTATCTGCCTTGTGTGTATACTATCTGCCCTGTGTATAATATCCGCCCTGTGTGCATACTATCTGCCCTGTGTACAATATCCGTCCTGTGTGTACAATATCTACCCTGTGTGTACACTATCTGCCTTGTGTGAATAATATCCGCCCTGTGTGTACAATATCTGCCCTGTGTGTATACTATCTGCCCTGTGTACAATATCTACCCTGTGTGTACACTATCTGCCTTGTGTGAATAATATCCGCCCTGTGTGTACAATATCTGCCCTGTGTGTATAATATTCGCCCTGTGTGTACAATATCTACCCTGTGTGTATAATATTCGCCCTGCGTGTGTATAATATTTACCCTGTGTGTATAATATCTGCCCTGTGTACAATATCTACCCTGTGTGTACACTATCTGCCTTGTGTGTATACTATCTGCCCTGTGTATAATATCCGCCCTGTGTGCATACTATCTGCCCTGTGTACAATATCTGCCCTGTGTACAATATCTACCCTGTGTGTACACTATCTGCCTTGTGTGAATAATATCCGCCCTGTGTGTACAATATCTGCCCTGTGTACAATATCTGCCCTGTGTACAATATCTACCCTGTGTGTACACTATCTGCCTTGTGTGAATAATATCCGCCCTGTGTGTACAATATCTGCCCTGTGTGTATACTATCTGCCCTGTGTACAATATCTGCCCTGTGTGTATACTATCCGCCCTGTGTGTACAATATCTGCCCTGTGTGTATACTATCTGCCCTGTGTACAATATCTGCCCTGTGTGTATACTATCTGCCCTGTGTACAATATCTGCCCTGTGTGTACAATATCTTCCCTGTGTGTACAATATCTACCCTGTGTGTACACTACCTGCCTTGTGTGTACAATATCTGCCCTGTGTGTACACTATCTGCCTTGTGTGAATAATATCCGCCCTGTGTGTACAATATCCGCCCTGTGTATAATATCCACCCTGTGTGTACACTATCTGCCTTGTGTGTATAATATCTGCCCTGTGTGTATAATATCTGCCCTGTGTACAATATCTACCCTGTGTGTACACTATCTGCCTTGTGTGTATACTATCTGCCCTGTGTATAATATCCGCCCTGTGTGCATACTATCTGCCCTGTGTACAATATCTGCCCTGTGTACAATATCTACCCTGTGTGTACACTATCTGCCTTGTGTGAATAATATCCGCCCTGTGTGTACAATATCTGCCCTGTGTACAATATCTGCCCTGTGTACAATATCTACCCTGTGTGTACACTATCTGCCTTGTGTGAATAATATCCGCCCTGTGTGTACAATATCTGCCCTGTGTACAATATCTGCCCTGTGTACAATATCTACCCTGTGTGTACACTATCTGCCTTGTGTGAATAATATCCGCCCTGTGTGTACAATATCTGCCCTGTGTACAATATCTGCCCTGTGTACAATATCTACCCTGTGTGTACACTATCTGCCTTGTGTGAATAATATCCGCCCTGTGTGTACAATATCTGCCCTGTGTGTATACTATCTGCCCTGTGTACAATATCTGCCCTGTGTGTATACTATCTGCCCTGTGTACAATATCTGCCCTGTGTGTACAATATCTTCCCTGTGTGTACAATATCTACCCTGTGTGTACACTACCTGCCTTGTGTGTACAATATCTGCCCTGTGTGTACACTATCTGCCTTGTGTGAATAATATCCGCCCTGTGTGTACAATATCCGCCCTGTGTATAATATCCACCCTGTGTGTACACTATCTGCCTTGTGTGTATAATATCTGCCCTGTGTGTATAATATCTGCCCTGTGTACAATATCTACCCTGTGTGTACACTATCTGCCTTGTGTGTATACTATCTGCCCTGTGTATAATATCCGCCCTGTGTGCATACTATCTGCCCTGTGTACAATATCTGCCCTGTGTACAATATCTACCCTGTGTGTACACTATCTGCCTTGTGTGAATAATATCCGCCCTGTGTGTACAATATCTGCCCTGTGTACAATATCTGCCCTGTGTACAATATCTACCCTGTGTGTACACTATCTGCCTTGTGTGAATAATATCCGCCCTGTGTGTACAATATCTGCCCTGTGTACAATATCTGCCCTGTGTACAATATCTACCCTGTGTGTACACTATCTGCCTTGTGTGAATAATATCCGCCCTGTGTGTACAATATCTGCCCTGTGTACAATATCTGCCCTGTGTACAATATCTACCCTGTGTGTACACTATCTGCCTTGTGTGAATAATATCCGCCCTGTGTGTACAATATCTGCCCTGTGTGTATACTATCTGCCCTGTGTACAATATCTGCCCTGTGTGTATACTATCCGCCCTGTGTGTACAATATCTGCCCTGTGTGTATACTATCTGCCCTGTGTACAATATCTGCCCTGTGTGTATACTATCTGCCCTGTGTACAATATCTGCCCTGTGTGTACAATATCTTCCCTGTGTGTACAATATCTACCCTGTGTGTACACTACCTGCCTTGTGTGTACAATATCTGCCCTGTGTGTACACTATCTGCCTTGTGTGAATAATATCCGCCCTGTGTGTACAATATCCGCCCTGTGTATAATATCCACCCTGTGTATAATATCCACCCTGTGTGTACACTATCTGCCTTGTGTGTATAATATCTGCCCTGTGTGTATAATATCTGCCCTGTGTACAATATCTACCCTGTGTGTACACTATCTGCCTTGTGTGTATACTATCTGCCCTGTGTATAATATCCGCCCTGTGTGCATACTATCTGCCCTGTGTACAATATCTGCCCTGTGTACAATATCTACCCTGTGTGTACACTATCTGCCTTGTGTGAATAATATCCGCCCTGTGTGTACAATATCTGCCCTGTGTACAATATCTGCCCTGTGTACAATATCTACCCTGTGTGTACACTATCTGCCTTGTGTGAATAATATCCGCCCTGTGTGTACAATATCTGCCCTGTGTACAATATCTGCCCTGTGTACAATATCTACCCTGTGTGTACACTATCTGCCTTGTGTGAATAATATCCGCCCTGTGTGTACAATATCTGCCCTGTGTACAATATCTGCCCTGTGTACAATATCTACCCTGTGTGTACACTATCTGCCTTGTGTGAATAATATCCGCCCTGTGTGTACAATATCTGCCCTGTGTGTATACTATCTGCCCTGTGTACAATATCTGCCCTGTGTGTATACTATCCGCCCTGTGTGTACAATATCTGCCCTGTGTGTATACTATCTGCCCTGTGTACAATATCTGCCCTGTGTGTATACTATCTGCCCTGTGTACAATATCTGCCCTGTGTGTACAATATCTTCCCTGTGTGTACAATATCTACCCTGTGTGTACACTACCTGCCTTGTGTGTACAATATCTGCCCTGTGTGTACACTATCTGCCTTGTGTGAATAATATCCGCCCTGTGTGTACAATATCCGCCCTGTGTATAATATCCACCCTGTGTGTACACTATCTGCCTTGTATGTATAATATCTGCCCTGTGTGTATAATATCTGCCCTGTGTACAATATCTACCCTGTGTGTACACTATCTGCCTTGTGTGTATACTATCTGCCCTGTGTATAATATCCGCCCTGTGTGCATACTATCTGCCCTGTGTACAATATCTGCCCTGTGTACAATATCTACCCTGTGTGTACACTATCTGCCTTGTGTGAATAATATCCGCCCTGTGTGTACAATATCTGCCCTGTGTACAATATCTGCCCTGTGTACAATATCTACCCTGTGTGTACACTATCTGCCTTGTGTGAATAATATCCGCCCTGTGTGTACAATATCTGCCCTGTGTACAATATCTGCCCTGTGTACAATATCTACCCTGTGTGTACACTATCTGCCTTGTGTGAATAATATCCGCCCTGTGTGTACAATATCTGCCCTGTGTACAATATCTGCCCTGTGTACAATATCTACCCTGTGTGTACACTATCTGCCTTGTGTGAATAATATCCGCCCTGTGTGTACAATATCTGCCCTGTGTGTATACTATCTGCCCTGTGTACAATATCTGCCCTGTGTGTATACTATCCGCCCTGTGTGTACAATATCTGCCCTGTGTGTATACTATCTGCCCTGTGTACAATATCTGCCCTGTGTGTATACTATCTGCCCTGTGTACAATATCTGCCCTGTGTGTACAATATCTTCCCTGTGTGTACAATATCTACCCTGTGTGTACACTACCTGCCTTGTGTGTACAATATCTGCCCTGTGTGTACACTATCTGCCTTGTGTGAATAATATCCGCCCTGTGTGTACAATATCCGCCCTGTGTATAATATCCACCCTGTGTGTACACTATCTGCCTTGTGTGTATAATATCTGCCCTGTGTGTATAATATCTGCCCTGTGTACAATATCTACCCTGTGTGTACACTATCTGCCTTGTGTGTATACTATCTGCCCTGTGTATAATATCCGCCCTGTGTGCATACTATCTGCCCTGTGTACAATATCTGCCCTGTGTACAATATCTACCCTGTGTGTACACTATCTGCCTTGTGTGAATAATATCCGCCCTGTGTGTACAATATCTGCCCTGTGTACAATATCTGCCCTGTGTACAATATCTACCCTGTGTGTACACTATCTGCCTTGTGTGAATAATATCCGCCCTGTGTGTACAATATCTGCCCTGTGTACAATATCTGCCCTGTGTACAATATCTACCCTGTGTGTACACTATCTGCCTTGTGTGAATAATATCCGCCCTGTGTGTACAATATCTGCCCTGTGTACAATATCTGCCCTGTGTACAATATCTACCCTGTGTGTACACTATCTGCCTTGTGTGAATAATATCCGCCCTGTGTGTACAATATCTGCCCTGTGTGTATACTATCTGCCCTGTGTACAATATCTGCCCTGTGTGTATACTATCCGCCCTGTGTGTACAATATCTGCCCTGTGTGTATACTATCTGCCCTGTGTACAATATCTGCCCTGTGTGTATACTATCTGCCCTGTGTACAATATCTGCCCTGTGTGTACAATATCTTCCCTGTGTGTACAATATCTACCCTGTGTGTACACTACCTGCCTTGTGTGTACAATATCTGCCCTGTGTGTACACTATCTGCCTTGTGTGAATAATATCCGCCCTGTGTGTACAATATCCGCCCTGTGTATAATATCCACCCTGTGTGTACACTATCTGCCTTGTGTGTATAATATCTGCCCTGTGTGTATAATATCTGCCCTGTGTACAATATCTACCCTGTGTGTACACTATCTGCCTTGTGTGTATACTATCTGCCCTGTGTATAATATCCGCCCTGTGTGCATACTATCTGCCCTGTGTACAATATCTGCCCTGTGTACAATATCTACCCTGTGTGTACACTATCTGCCTTGTGTGAATAATATCCGCCCTGTGTGTACAATATCTGCCCTGTGTACAATATCTGCCCTGTGTACAATATCTACCCTGTGTGTACACTATCTGCCTTGTGTGAATAATATCCGCCCTGTGTGTACAATATCTGCCCTGTGTACAATATCTGCCCTGTGTACAATATCTACCCTGTGTGTACACTATCTGCCTTGTGTGAATAATATCCGCCCTGTGTGTACAATATCTGCCCTGTGTACAATATCTGCCCTGTGTACAATATCTACCCTGTGTGTACACTATCTGCCTTGTGTGAATAATATCCGCCCTGTGTGTACAATATCTGCCCTGTGTGTATACTATCTGCCCTGTGTACAATATCTGCCCTGTGTGTATACTATCCGCCCTGTGTGTACAATATCTGCCCTGTGTGTATACTATCTGCCCTGTGTACAATATCTGCCCTGTGTGTATACTATCTGCCCTGTGTACAATATCTGCCCTGTGTGTACAATATCTTCCCTGTGTGTACAATATCTACCCTGTGTGTACACTACCTGCCTTGTGTGTACAATATCTGCCCTGTGTGTACACTATCTGCCTTGTGTGAATAATATCCGCCCTGTGTGTACAATATCCGCCCTGTGTATAATATCCACCCTGTGTGTACACTATCTGCCTTGTGTGTATAATATCTGCCCTGTGTGTATAATATCTGCCCTGTGTACAATATCTACCCTGTGTGTACACTATCTGCCTTGTGTGTATACTATCTGCCCTGTGTATAATATCCGCCCTGTGTGCATACTATCTGCCCTGTGTACAATATCTGCCCTGTGTACAATATCTACCCTGTGTGTACACTATCTGCCTTGTGTGAATAATATCCGCCCTGTGTGTACAATATCTGCCCTGTGTACAATATCTGCCCTGTGTACAATATCTACCCTGTGTGTACACTATCTGCCTTGTGTGAATAATATCCGCCCTGTGTGTACAATATCTGCCCTGTGTACAATATCTGCCCTGTGTACAATATCTACCCTGTGTGTACACTATCTGCCTTGTGTGAATAATATCCGCCCTGTGTGTACAATATCTGCCCTGTGTACAATATCTGCCCTGTGTACAATATCTACCCTGTGTGTACACTATCTGCCTTGTGTGAATAATATCCGCCCTGTGTGTACAATATCTGCCCTGTGTGTATACTATCTGCCCTGTGTACAATATCTGCCCTGTGTGTATACTATCCGCCCTGTGTGTACAATATCTGCCCTGTGTGTATACTATCTGCCCTGTGTACAATATCTGCCCTGTGTGTATACTATCTGCCCTGTGTACAATATCTGCCCTGTGTGTACAATATCTGCCCTGTGTGTACAATATCTTCCCTGTGTGTACAATATCTACCCTGTGTGTACACTACCTGCCTTGTGTGTACAATATCTGCCCTGTGTGTATAATATCCGCCCTGTGTGTACAATATCCGCCCTGTGTATAATATCCACCCTGTGTGTACACTATCTGCCTTGTGTGTATAATATCTGCCCTGTGTGTATAATATCTGCCCTGTGTACAATATCTACCCTGTGTGTACACTATCTGCCTTGTGTGAATAATATCCGCCCTGTGTGTACAATATCTGCCCTGTGTACAATATCTGCCCTGTGTACAATATCTACCCTGTGTGTACACTATCTGCCTTGTGTGAATAATATCCGCCCTGTGTGTACAATATCTGCCCTGTGTGTATACTATCTGCCCTGTGTACAATATCTGCCCTGTGTGTATACTATCCGCCCTGTGTGTACAATATCTGCCCTGTGTGTATACTATCTGCCCTGTGTACAATATCTGCCCTGTGTGTATACTATCTGCCCTGTGTACAATATCTGCCCTGTGTGTACAATATCTGCCCTGTGTGTACAATATCTTCCCTGTGTGTACAATATCTACCCTGTGTGTACACTACCTGCCTTGTGTGTACAATATCTGCCCTGTGTGTACACTATCTGCCTTGTGTGTATAATATCTGCCCTGTGTGTGTGTAACAAGCCCCGTGAAATGATCTTTGCCAAATGTATAGTACCCAGCGTCTGCTGGGATCTGTGGTGCCTGATACAACAGCGTGTACACGCTATTAGAACAGGTCAGATCATTCCTCTGGTCCCAGGGAAGTTTCGCTTTCCGTTCACAGCCGGAGGCGGCTCTGTCTCCACCTGCTCTTCCTTCCTGCATGATTCTGCTCTTCGCCCTCCATTCCTTGCACACAGGTTCCTGTCACCCTGAGACGAGGCCTAGCCGGACAGGCGGGCTCTGATGGCGGCTGCTCCATGATTCCTTCCCCAGCACGGAGCAGGTGAGGGCGCAGACTCTCAGGGTCTTCGCTGTTTTGGGGGCTGAATCCTTTAGTGACTTTTTATTTGTGACAAACTCATCACACGATTTGCTCCTTTATTGCCTTCTGTGCTTTACTTCGCTTCATAATATTTATGTCAATGTGGATTTTTCACGTTTTCAACGGGTCAATGCCAAAAGAAAAGGAGCAATTTTGCTTAAAACTTATGAAGCACGTGCGCCATTTTATTGATTTTATGAAAACAGTTGTAGGAAAGAGCGCAAATAGCGTCTTATCTGAGAAGGTTAGAAGGTTAATCCATAGGACTGCACTCACCAGATGTAGCCGAGATGAAGCATTGAAAGGATTCGCTGCCGCAGATCCACGCGTCCAGGAAGGAGCAGCCGTTAGATACAGATTGGGATGATTGTGGTAAATTTCTGCGCTGCTGAATCACTAGAATTCCAGAATTATTAGCACATGTGGCTTTATTATTCTACGCGTTTCAGAGTTCAAGACTCCTTTATCAGGACACACCACAGGTGTTACACCCGATCCGGTCCCCGTCAGGACTCTCGCTCTGTGCTGGCTCCACGCTGTCCTGATACAGCCTTTGCTTCCCCTTCCTCCTCTGCTTCCTTGCACGCAGCCAGCAGGTTCCCGCGCGCAATTTCCAAAAAGTACTTCTAACCAATGGCGTGTTAATGGTCACTATTTCTAGCCCCTCCACCATAGGGAGGGTGCCTGAGCAACAAGTATCCACTGTTGCTTCCGGTTCCTGCTAGCATGTGCTTCCGTTTCTGAAGTCCTCTGCTTATACTGTCTGTATGCACATGTACCGCGACCACTAACCAGCGCTTGTCATGGCTACACATGTACCGCGACCACTAACCAGCGCTTGTCATGGCTACACATGTACCGCGACCACTAACCAGCGCTCGCCATGGCTACACATGTACCGCGACCACTAACCAGTGCTCGCCATGCCTACACATGTGCCGTGACCACTAACCAGCACTTGTCATGGCTACACATGTACCGCAACCACTAGCCAGCACTTGTCATGGCTACACATGTACCGCGACCACTAACCAGCGCTCGCCATGGCTACACATGTACCGCGACCACTAACCAGCGCTTGCCATGCCTACACATGTGCCGTGACCACTAACCAGCACTTGTCATGGCTACACATGTACCGCGACCACTAACCAGCACTCGCCATGGCTACACATGTACCGCGACCACTAACCAGCACTCGCCATGGCTACATATGTGCCGTGACCCCTAACCAGCACTTTCCATGGCTGCACATGTGCCACAACCATTAACCAGCGCTTGTCATGGCTGCAGGAAACACAATCGTTTATGTCCATCACCGTCATCCTGCAGATTCATAAAGTATCATGGATGCATGTAATTATTATCCAAGACTTTGATCATATTGTACATAAACTTCATGACTGTTCATGCTCATTGGGAAAGGTGTCATGGAGATGTGGTCAAGGTGAGGATGTGACGTTAGTGAACACATGGTGGAGGTTGGGGTCATGGTGGAGGTGATAATGTGGTGGAAGTGGAGATTTCCCTTCGTGAGAACATGGTAGAGGTCGAGGTGTGGTGTTGGTGTGAATATGATGGAGACATGGTGGAAGCGAGGACATGATGGAGGTGGACAAGTGTCATTAGTGTTAAAATGATGAAGGTGGAGATGTACCTTTTAAATGAACTTTATGGAGGTGGGGACCTGGTGGATGTGAGGACATTGTGGAGAAACAGATTTATCATTGATATAAACATGATGGAGATTTTCTGAACGAACACGGTGAAGGTTGAACAACGCACAACTAGTGATGTGTCGTTGGTGTGAGTATGGTGGAGGCTGAAATGTGTTATTGTTTAGCTCATGGCAGAGATTAGGAAATTATTAAACTACTGCAATTTACATGTCAGAAAGATATTTGTAGCTTCTATATATTTGTACAGAGCCCCCATCATCTATCATGGAAGCCTTGTCTCCTCCTAGGTCTTCACCACGTCAGCCTCCACACTGGCATTGTTCTTCTTGTCCAATTCCGTCAGTGCCACTAAACGCTAAACACAGCAGTGAGACTGAAAAAGCACAACATAGTTCATAATATAAAAATTTCATCTTTTATTAAACCCATACTTAAAAACACATATCATAACACAAAACCAGAAATATCTCAGAAAAGAGGGACCCTAAGGGTTACTATCCACATAAAGCGTATATTTTAAGCACAATAACCTCAAGAACGGGCTAAATCAATGGTCTAGATTCCAATGTCTCAATGCTGAAAATCAATCATAAGGAGACAATAGGAAACAAACGCCCGCAACCTTACCGGCTCTATGGCAGCCCCAATTCCCCTCTATCATCCATCTATTATGGGTAACCAGGAGGCTAAAAAAAGCCGTAGCCAAAAATGAAGCCGGACCTACACAATAAACAAGGCTATGCTTACATCGCTAAGTGGAGAGTCCCGGTCCCTCGTCCCCGACGCGCGTTTCGTCCTCACTTCATCAGGGGGCGTGTCGGGGTGGAGGGAAATCCGGTCTCTTATAGTCCCTGTATCCAATCAGCTCGTTGTCTAGGAGTTGCTGCGATCCACCGTTGTCACGGCAACGCGGCGCGCCGACTCGTCCCTTGTTCTTCTTGTGTATGATTTCCCCGTGAGAACAATCACCTCTTTCTTATTATTTCTTCTTCTTACAGTCATGAGCTTTCTTCTGAGTAGAGCAAATGTCGGGATCTTTTCTCGGGATGATAAAGGCTCGTACCAATGGTTGGCCAGTCACCTATCTTCCCACCGCTGTGTGCAAACAGTTGAGTCTGTCCAAGTGTCTAACAATGGTAGGGTGAGGTTCATGGAGGGTGTCAGGAGATGTACATTTGCCATCTTATATCACACAAAGAAGAGAGGAAGAATCAACATCACAGACGTAACCGATTCCCTCTACGATGAAGAGTTGAGCCAATTATCATCAACAAAGGGTAAGTTCCGGGAGAGCCACTGAGTCGCTAATACATCCTGTACTTTTTAATAGTATGAGGAGCCTTCATTCTGTGTCCAAAATATGGAGATGAACGGTGGCAGTAGGAGTAATAACTTCTACAAGGAGGTGGCCTCCACATTTCCATCTGAAGGGTCAAGGTCATTCCTTTCTCAGCTCCAAATATCAGCATGTATGGTATCTTTATAAGGTTAGCATCAAATTCTTCATGACTGCTTTGTTTGGGCCCTGTATAGCGCTATTATTTGGCCACTACATGACATGGTTGTGATAAATTGTTTTCAGGGAAAGAAAATGTTATTGTGGTGGTCGACGACTTGGAGGATGATGGCAATAATGGTCACAGGGACAGAATCCTTCTGAACCAGCCCAGTCTGCAACGATTGACGACCGAGGTCTTCTGCTTCACTCTGGAGGAGAAAATGACTCTGACCAATAAGTACCCTGCTCCTAAGATGATGGCAAAACTGAGGCAAATAGAGAAGATGATCAAGGAGCGAGGTAAGGATGAACCTCAGCACAATATTCCTGGTCATGAAGGACCAAGAGAATCATTTGCATGGTGACAACCACTAATGGGAGGGTCCCACAATGAAACGTTAATCACCTGATGATCAGCAATAATCTGTGAGGAAACCCAGCAGCCAGTGCACTTTTTCCCCGCAACACCCCCACAGGACAAGGAATTACACAGTTCTAAATAACTATTATTTCCATCTTTAGAAATGTTCTCCTATCTATGGCTGATTATTGGGGGGTTTGATCACTGGGACCTACATCAGTCTTGAAAATGGAGCTCATCTGAATTGATGGGTGGTGAGACATGACCACCACAGCTCCATTCCATTTTGTTCTGTGTGCTGGAAATCAATCATATCTCAACTGTTCTTCGAATAACCATCGGTCCTGTAGACACATGATAACTTCTAAACATGGAAAGATGGATGTCTCCCTATTACCATAAGGATTTGTGTGAAAATGAGAGGAAAACATCTGTATGAGGACGCTTAGATCTCCAGTAAGAGTCTCTCGGCTCCTGGTTCTGAGCTTGTTTTCCTTCATGTGAGACGTATGTTGCATCCAGCAGTGAATTGTGCCGGAGTTTGGGGCCGATCTGACGAGTACATTGAGCTTTCGTATGATATGTAATACTACGGTTACAGACTCACTGTCTTTTTCTTGCTCTTTTTCAGCCTGGAGAAAAAAAAAGCAGAAGGTGAGAACAAATAATCATCTCTGGTTACAACCTGGCCACCAGCCTCATGCTTAAATTATGTCTGTGTGGTACTGTCTGGGCACTGTGGTATTATTTATCTAGGATTGTATGGTACTGTCTGGGCACTGTGGTATTATTTATCTAGGCACTGTGTGGTCCTATCTGAGCACTGTGGTATTATTATTATTTGTTATTTCTATAGCACCATTGATTCCATGGTGCTTTACATGAGAAGGGGTTACATACAATTTACAGATATCACTTACAGTAAACAAACTAACAATGACAGACTGATACAGAGGGGCGAGGACCCGGCCCTTGTGGACTTACATTCTACAGGATTATGGGGAAGGAGACAGTAGGTTGAGGGTTGCAGGAGCTCCGGTGTTGGTGAGGCGGTAGCGGGATCAGTGCAGGCTGTAGGCTTTCCTGAAGAGATGGGTTTTCAGGTTCCGTCTGAAGGATCCGAATGTGGTTGATAGTCGGACGTGTCGGGCAAAGAATTCCAGAGGATGGGGGATATTCGGGAGAAGTCTTGGAGGCGGTTGGGTGAGGAGCGGATAAGTGTGGAGGAGAGAAGGAGGTCTTGGGAGGACCGGAGATCAGTGAGGGAAGATATCGGAAGATTAGTTCAGAGATATATGGAGGAGACAGGTTGTGGATGGCTTTGTAGGTCAGTGTTAGTAATGTGAACTGGATACGCTGAGGGAATGGGAGCCAGTGAAGAGATTTGCAGAGGGGGGAAGCGGAGGAGTAGCGAGGAGAGAGATGGATTAGTCGGGCAGCAGAGTTAAGGATGGATTGGAGTGGTGCAAGGGTGTTAGCAGGGAGGCCGATGAAAAGGATGTTACAGTAGTCAAGGCGGGAGATGATGAGGGCATGCACAAGCATTTTAGTATATTGATGGTCAAGGAAAGGACGGATTATGGAGATATTTTTGAACTGGAGGCAACAGGAGGTGGAAAGAGCTTGGATGTGCGGCTTGAAGGACAGGGCGGAGTCAAGGGTTAGTCTGAGGCAGCGGACTTCCGGTACGGGGGAAAGCATGATGTCATTGATTGCGATAGATAGGTCAGGTAAGGAAGATCTATGAGATGGAGGAAAGATGATGAGTTCAGATTTGTCCACATTGAGTTTGAGGAAGCGAGAGGAGAAGAAGGAGAATATTGCTGATAGACACTCTGGGATTCTGGACATCAGAGACGTCTGGGCCAGAAAGATAAATCTGAGTGTCATCAGCATAGAGGCGGTACTGGAATCCATGGGACTTTATGAGTTGTCCCAAGCCAAGTGTATAAATTGAGAAGAGTAGGGGTCCCAGAACAGAGCCTTGGGGGACTCTAACAGAGAGAGGGTGGGATGAGGAGGAAGTGTGGGAGTGGGAGACGCTGAATGTGCGGCTGGAAAGGTACGAGGCGATCCAGGATAGGGCGAGGTCTTTGATGCCAAAGGAGGAGAGCATCTGCAGTAGGAGGCAGTGGTCAACTGTGTCGAAGGCAGAGGACAGGTCTAGAAGGAGGAGTACAGAGTATTGTCCATTAGCTTTGGCTGTAAGTAGGTCATTAGTGATTTTGGTCAGGGCTGTCTCAGTTGAGTGATGGGGGCGGAAACCAGATTGTAGATTGTCAAAGAGCAAGTTAGATTTAGGCACTGTGGTATTGTTTATCTAGGATTGTATGGTCCTATCTGGGCACTGTGGTATTATTCATCTAGGCACTGTATGGCCCTATCTGGGCACTGTGGTATTATTTATCTAGGCACGATGTGGTCCTATCTGAGCACTATGGTATTATTCATCTAGGCACTGTATGGCCCTATCTGGGCACCGTGGTATTATTTATCTAGGCACCGTATGGCACTATCTTTGCACTGTGGTATTATTTGTTTAGCACTGTATGGCACTATCTGGGCACTGTGGTATTATTTATCTAGGCACTGTATGGCACTATCTTTGCACTGTGGTATTATTTGTTTAGCACTGTATGGCACTGTCTGGGCACTGTGGTATAATTTTTCTAGGCACTGTGTGGCCCTATCTGTGCACAGTGGTATTATTCATCTAGGCACTGTATGGCACTATCTGGGCACTGTGGTATTATTCATCTAGGGACTGTATGGTCCTATCTGGGCACTGTGGTATTATTTATCTAGGCACGGTGTGGTCCTATCTGGGCACTGTGGTATTATTTATCTAGGCATGGTGTGGTCCTATCTGGGCACTGTGGTATTATTTATCTAGACACTGTATGGTCCTATCTGGGCACTGTGGTATTATTCATCTAGGCACTGTATGGCCCTATCTGGGCACTGTGGTATTATTTATCTAGGCACGATGTGGTCCTATCTGAGCACTATGGTATTATTCATCTAGGCACTGTATGGCCCTATCTGGGCACCGTGGTATTATTTATCTAGGCACCGTATGGCACTATCTTTGCACTGTGGTATTATTTGTTTAGCACTGTATGGCACTATCTGGGCACTGTGGTATTATTTATCTAGGCACTGTATGGCACTATCTTTGCACTGTGGTATTATTTGTTTAGCACTGTATGGCACTGTCTGGGCACTGTGGTATAATTTTTCTAGGCACTGTGTGGCCCTATCTGTGCACAGTGGTATTATTCATCTAGGCACTGTATGGCACTATCTGGGCACTGTGGTATTATTCATCTAGGGACTGTATGGTCCTATCTGGGCACTGTGGTATTATTTATCTAGGCACGGTGTGGTCCTATCTGGGCACTGTGGTATTATTTATCTAGGCATGGTGTGGTCCTATCTGGGCACTGTGGTATTATTTATCTAGACACTGTATGGTCCTATCTGGGCACAGTGGTATTATTTATCTAGGCACTGTATGGCTCTATCTGCGCACAGTGGTATTATTTATCTAGGCAGTGTATGGTCCTATCTGGGCACTGTGGTATTATTTATCTGATGTCAGCTCTTTTGGAACTCCTAATGTGAACCCGCAGAACCACAACAATGAACCTCCCAAGGGTGAGCTGGCCTGATGGACCACCCCCAATACAGGGAGTGTTAGGGGCAGGCCCGAGGGAGACTATTGCCGCCGAAGCTGATACCCGGGGACAGGAAATAGGAGCGGAAAAGACGCAGAGCTGGCTATAACGGAGACACAGGACAGACTGGCAATGACCGAGACTAAAAATAGGCAGGATATGGCAGACGCCCAGGACAGACTGGATATGGCGTAAACACAGGACAGGCAGGGTATGCCGGAAACACAGGACAGGGTGGGTTTTGGCAGAAACACAGGACAAGCAGGTTATGGCGAATTCCCAGGACGGGCTGGACATGATGGCAACACAGGACAGGCAGGGTATGGCGGACGCACAGGACAGAGCAAGGTATGGCGAACGCACAGGACAAAGCATGGTACAGAGGACCTAGGTCAAATGAGGACAGATGACAATCAGGCATGGAGCAGAGGAAGTAGTTACCTTAAATAGAAGAGACGCAGAAGGACTTCCGGGTCAGGGTCCTCCAGGGCCAAAGAGAGGAGAAACGGCGCACCAGCATATCAAAGAGGAAGTGTGCATGCGCAGAGGGATGTGGAGTGCGCTCGTGCACCCGATGGACACCAGGAAGCTGCGGTGAATCAGGAGGAGAATGAAGAATGCGCGCCTGCAGGAGGAGCGCGCCGGAGAGGGTAAGTATGTCGGCGAGTGGGGGCAGAGCGGCAGGAGCGGCGGTGCTGAGCGGTGCCGTGACATCTAGCACTGTATGGCACTTTCTGGGCATTGTGGTATTATTTATCTAGGATTGTATGGCACTTTCTGGGCATTGTGGTATTATTCATCTAGGCACTGTATGGTCCTATCTAGGCATTGTGGTATTATTTATCAAGCACTGTATGGAACTATCTGGGCACTGTGGTATTATTTATCTAGACACTGTATGGCACTATCTGGGCACTGTGGTATTATTTATCTAGGATTGTATGGCACTTTCTGGGCATTGTGGTATTATTCATCTAGGCACTGTATGGTCCTATCTAGGCATTGTGGTATTATTTATCAAGCACTGTATGGAACTATCTGGGCACTGTGGTATTATTTATCTAGGCACTGTATGGCACTTTCTGGGCATTGTGGTATTATTTATCTAGGATTGTATGGCACTTTCTGGGCATTGTGGTATTATTCATCTAGGCACTGTATGGTCCTATCTAGGCATTGTGGTATTATTTATCAAGCACTGTATGGAACTATCTGGGCACTGTGGTATTATTTATCTAGACACTGTATGGCACTATCTGGGCACTGTGGTTTTATTCATCTAGGCACTGTATGGTCCTATCTGGGCACTGTAGTATTTATCTAGGATTATATGGTCCTATCTAGGCACTGTATGGTCCTATCTGGGCACTGTGGTATTATTTATCTAGCACTGTATGGCACTATCTGGACAATGTGGTATTATTTGTTTAGCACTGTATGGCACTATCTAGGCACAGTGCGGTATTATACATCCAGACTGTCTGGTCACAGTTTGAGTAATCCAACTTTATTCTATATATAAAAATAAAATATCATATACATCATAGATCAATAAAATGAAATGTGATTGAAATGAACGTATTAAACATTCAATAACTGAGATGATCGTTGTTCCTAAATGTATATGTACAGTATATACATAGCTGGGAGATTTTGGAGCTTTTATTTGAAACTTCTGGTAAATCCCCGATATTTGCCTCCACATCCCATCATTAATAAGCTCTTCAGGGGCGGATCACATTGTGGCCCCTCCTGAGCACAATCCAGTCTCATCCGGGACGGTTCTTCTCTTGCAGATTATCTTTGCGCTGGGAATTGGATTACTCCTGACGATCTGGCTCCTGACGACAAACCACAGATTCCTGACAACTTTTCAGACTTTCTTCAGAAAACTGCAATATTAATTCTTATTAAATTACAGATTACTTTTATAACTTGTCAAAATAAAAGATTTTTCCATAACATATATGGAGTTGTGTCAGTGTCTGCGATATATTGTGTGTATATATATATATTGTAAGGTGGCAGCTGGACAGGGTGTGGATGGGTGGTGTGTGTCCACGAGGTGCCAATCCTCATGGACGTAGGACCTGGAGAAGCATGCTCTATTGCATATAGTGCCGAGAGTTTTTTCTATGGACCCAGATTCAGGGCTTTTTCGAGCTGCTGAAAGAGCGGGGTGGGATCGACTGCTCACTTACCTCCGGTCCAGGTCTTGCAACAGGCTATAAAAGGCAGTTCACCTGCCTCATTCAGTGCCTGTGTCTGGAGGTGTGCAGACCTCCAGTGCTGTCTGTCCTTGCTGAGGACTAAAGAGCTGGACACTGACCCGAGCAGACGAACCTGCAATACTGTATGATCTACTTACTTTATGTTCTCACTTTGTGCTGGAAAAGGCTGTTGTTTTTTTTGTTATCCTAAGTGGTTTATGGAATCTTACTTAATAAACTGCTTCGTTGTTTGAACTGAAGAAACTGGATCCCTGTGTGTCCCAGCACCTACCAGCAGTGTATCATCATGTAAGGAACCTAACTAGTGGTCAGTGAAGACTGGGATGACCCAATAGAAAAGCCTCTACTGAGTGGAGCAGTTACAGCAGTGCTGGAGGAAGCGACAGAACGCAGAGGTCACCTCATTCCTGCTGTGACGGAGGTCATGCACGGCCCGTCCATTCCACAAGGTCTTCTGCTTCCTCCACAGTAATACACCGGCCTGATGGCAGGTGCCAACTGTGATGCTGACTGCTCTACATGATCCCACATCCTTCCTGCAAATGACGAACCTCGGGAGACTCTTACCTTTACCTCTTTTTTTTACTGGTTATCGAGCACAGAGCCATCACTGGTTATCGAGCGTAGAGCCATCACTGGTTATCGAGCGTAGAGCCATCACTGGTTATCGAGCGTAGAGCCATCACTGGTTATCAAGCGTAGTGCCGTCTCTGGTTATCAAGCGCAGAACCGTCCCTGGTTATCGAGCACAGAGCCATCGCTGGTTATCGAGCGTAGAGCCGTCCCTAGTTATCGAGCGTAGAGCCGTCCCTAGTTATCGAGCACAGAGCCATCACTGGTTATCGAGCACAGAGCCATCACTGGTTATCGAGCGTAGAGCCACCACTGGTTATCGAGCATAGAGCCGTCCCTAGTTATCGAGCACATAGCCATCACTGGTTATCAAGCGTAGTGCCGTCTCTGGTTATCGAGCACAGAGCCATCACTGGTTATCAAGCGTAGTGCCGTCTCTGGTTATCGAGCACAGAGCCATCACTGGTTATCGAGCGTAGAGCCGTCCCTGGTTATCGAGCACAGAGCCATCACTGGTTATCAAGCGTAGTGCCGTCTCTGGTTATCGAGCACAGAGCCATCACTGGTTATCGATTGTAGAGCCGTCCCTGGTTATCGAGCGTAGTGCCGTCTCTGGTTATCATGCGCAGAACCGTCCCTGGTTATCGAGGGCAGAGCCATTACTGGTTATCAAGCGTAGAGTTGCTTCTGCTATTAGTCCTCGGTGACCTCACACCTATCGCCTCTCGTGATTGGCTGTGCTGCCAGTTGGGGTGTCCACAAGACAGTATAGGGACCCAACCGCCCCTCCCGAGTCCTATGACCCTCAATGTTGTCCCACCTGTAACATTTCAGCCATTGTTTTAGACACTTCATCTGAAACAAATTCACAACTATTGAAATTCCTAAAATGCAATGAATTTAAAAGAAATTGTACTAAAATGGATCCTGTCATCCCCAGTCCTGAGCAGTCACTAATCATCAGATTATAGGGAGAGTCTGAGAAACATCCGGTCGCGTCTCATGGAGCAGCCGTAGAATCAGTGGTGGTGGCACGAGTTGTGCGCTGTGGTACAGAAGTAAAAGCTTCTGTCTGGTTGATCCCTGCAGGGCCGGCTTTGTACTCAGGGGAGTGGTCAGATGTGAAAGCTTCCATCTGGTTGATCCCTATGGAGACGGCTTTGTACTCAAAGGAGTGGTCATAAGTAGAAGCTTCCATCTGGTTGATCACTGTGGGGCTGGCTTTGTACTCAGGGGAGTGGTCAGATGTAAAAGCTTCCATATGGTTGATCCCTGTGGGGCTGGCTTTGTACTCAGGGGAGTGGTCAGATGTGAAAGCTTCCGTCTGGTTGATCCCTGCAGGGCCGGCTTTGTACTCAGGGGAGTGGTCAGATGTGAAAGCTTCCATCTGGTTGATCCCTATGGAGACGGCTTTGTACTCAAAGGAGTGGTCATAAGTAGAAGCTTCCATCTGGTTGATCACTGTGGGGCTGGCTTTGTACTCAGGGGAGTGGTCAGATGTAAAAGCTTCCGTCTGGTTGATCCCTGCAGGGCCGGCTTTGTACTCAGGGGAGTGGTCAGATGTGAAAGCTTCCATCTGGTTGATCCCTATGGAGATGGCTTTGTACTCAAAGGAGTGGTCATAAGTAGAAGCTTCCATCTGGTTGATCACTGTGGGGCTGGCTTTGTACTCAGGGGAGTGGCCAGAAGTAAAAGCTTCCATCTGGTTGATCCCTGTGGGGTTGGCTTTGTACTCAGGGAAGTGGCCAGATGTGAAAGCTTCCATCTGGTTGATCCCTATGGAGATGGCTTTGTACTCAAAGGAGTGGTCATAAGTAGAAGCTTCCATCTGGTTGATCACTGTGGGGCTGGCTTTGTACTCAGGGGAGTGGTCAGATGTAAAAGCTTCCATCTGGTTGATCCCTGTGGGGCTGGCTTTGTACTCAGGGGAGTGGTCAGATGTGAAAGCTTCCATCTGGTTGATCCCTATGGAGACGGCTTTGTACTCAAAGGAGTGGTCATAAGTAGAAGCTTCCATCTGGTTGATCACTGTGGGGCTGGCTTTGTACTCAGGGGAGTGGCCAGAAGTAAAAGCTTCCATCTGGTTGATCCCTGTGGGGTTGGCTTTGTACTCAGGGAAGTGGCCAGATGTAAAAGCTTCTGCCTGATCCCTGTGGGGATGGCTTTGTACTCGGAGAGTGGCCAGACGTAATGCTGACAGATGCAGGGTGGTAGAATCTTCTATACTTCTGGTTACTAGAAGACCAGCTGTGGTGTTTTCTTTCATGGTTGACATTAGAGATGTATCATCCAGAACTAATGTGCTAGTCTTGCTACGAATGAGAGGTTATAGTTTTAGCATCTGATCCCTCAGTAGTAATTCCTGGTAATGAGATCAGATTATTTGTGGAGATTTCTGGACCAGATGTGTAGAGAACAGTGGTGGAATGTTGCTTTGTTGTAGTAGGTGTTGTATACCGTCATGGAGTAGTACAGATTCTGTCTGGTTCATCCCTACAGTAGTGGTGGTGTACTCTAGATATTTTCCGGAAATTTTCAGAAGTAATGCTGACATATAAAGACTAGTTGTGGTATTATGTGTTGTGGAACTTCTGTCCAGTTGATTCCTACAGTAATGGTTATGTACGTTGGATATTGGCTGAACTCGCCTGGAATTATGTTGACGACTTCGGACTAGAGGACTTTCCATGTGTTTTTGTGTTATGAGTTATATAAAGGACTGTGGAGGCTTCTGTCTGGTTGATCCCTTCAGTGGTGGTGCTATACTCCGAATATTGGCTGGAAACTTCTGGAAGTAATGTTGACGAGTTCGAACTAGAGGAATTTCCATGTGTTTTGGTGTTATGAGTTGTATGAAGGACTGTGCAGTCTTCTGTCTGGTTGATCCCTTCAGTGGTGGTGCTATACTCCGAATATTGGCTGGAAACTTCTGGAATTAATGTTGACGAGTTTGGACAAGAGGAATTTCCACGTGTCACGGAATTATGGGTTGTGGAGGTTTCTGTCCATTTGATCCCTACAGTAGTGTCCTCAGGATGATGGTTGGAAATTTCTAAAATTTAAGTTGATGAGTTCATAGTATGTGAGGAATTTCCCTGTGTTGTGGCATGATGGACTGTGGAGGATTCTGTCTTAATCCCTACAGTTGTGATATTGTACTCTGGGTACTGGCTAGAAACTTCTGGAAATAATGCTGATTTATAAGGACTAGTTGTGGAATTTCCATCTGACATGGTATTATGGGTTGTTTGAAGGACGGTGGAAGCTGCTGTCTGGTTGACCCCTTCAGTGGTGGTGCTATACTCCGAATATCGGCTGGAAACTTCTGGAAGTAATGTTGATGAGTTCACAGTATGTGTGACATTTCCCTGTGTTGTGGTATTATGGGTTGTTTGAAGGACTGTGAAGGCTTCTGTCTGGTTGATCCCTTCAGTGGTGGTGCTATACTCCGAATATTGGCTGGAAACTTCTGGAATTAATGTTGATGAGTTCACAGTATGTGTGGCATTTTCCTGTGTTGTGGTATTATGGGTTGTTTGAAGGACTGTGAAGGCTTCTGTCTGGTTGATCCCTTCAGTGGTGGTGCTATATTCCGAATATTGGCTGGAAACTTCTGGAAGTAATGTTGACGAGTTCGGACTAGAGTAATTTCCATGTGTCACGATATTATGGGTTGTGGAGGTTTCTGTCCTGTTGATCCCTACAGTGGTGGTGATGTCCTCAGGATATTGGCTGGAAACTTCTGGAAGTAATGTTGACGAGTTCACAGTATGTGTAGCATTTCCCTGTGTTGTGGTATTATGGGTTGTTTGAAGGACTGTGAAGGCTTCTGTCTGGTTGATCCCTTCAGTGGTGGTGCTATACTCTGAATATTGGCTGGAAACTTCTGGAATTAATGTTGATGAGTTCACAGTATGTGTGGCATTTTCCTGTGTTGTGGTATTATGGGTTGTTTGAAGGACTGTGAAGGCTTCTGTCTGGTTGATCCCTTCAGTGGTGGTGCTATATTCCGAATATTGGCTGGAAACTTCTGGAAGTAATGTTGACGAGTTCGGACTAGAGTAATTTCCATGTGTCACGATATTATGGGTTGTGGAGGTTTCTGTCCTGTTGATCCCTACAGTGGTGGTGATGTCCTCAGGATATTGGCTGGAAACTTCTGGAAGTAATGTTGACGAGTTCACAGTATGTGTAGCATTTCCCTGTGTTGTGGTATTATGGGTTGTTTGAAGGACTGTGAAGGCTTCTGTCTGGTTGATCCCTTCAGTGGTGGTGCTATACTCCGAATATTGGCTGGAAACTTCTGGAATTAATGTTGATGAGTTCACAGTATGTGTGGCATTTCCCTGTGTTGTGGTATTATGGGTTGTTTGAAGGACTGTGAAGGCTTCTGTCTGGTTGATCCCTTCAGTGGTGGTGCTATACTCCGAATATTGGCTGGAAACTTCTGGAATTAATGTTGATGAGTTCACAGTATGTGTGGCATTTCCCTGTGTTGTGGTATTATGGGTTGTTTGAAGGACTGTGAAGGCTTCTGTCTGGTTGGTCCCTTCAGTGGTGGTGCTATACTCCGAATATTGGCTGGAAACTTCTAGAATTAATGTTGATGAGTTCACAGTATGTGTGGTATTTCCCTGTGTTGTGGTATTATGGGTTGTTTGAAGGACTGTGATGGCTTCTGTCTGGTTGATCCCTTCAGTGGTGGTGCTATACCCCGAATATCGGCTGGAAACTTCTGGAATTAATGTTGATGAGTTCACAGTATGTGTGGCATTTCCCTGTGTCACGATATTATGGGTTGTGGAGGATTCTGTCCTGCTGGTCCCTACAGTTCCTGTGCTGGGAGAGGGACTGGGAGTAGCAGTAGGTGATGTGACAAGTTCATTATTTCCTCTATTTGCCACATTTGCTGCTCCAAGGCCTGAAATGATCACCATAACCACTAGGATTGCTGAGATCGTCAACCAGTAGCCAAACTTCTGTGGAAAAAAGGGATTGAAAAGATGAAAGTAAGTCGGTGACCTTGTAATAGACCGGAGATGAGATTAGTAGACCAAAATACAATAGCAATGGACCTACTAGACGTGACGCTCCTAGCTGTACCGGGTCTCACAATGATTGCTGTTCTGCGGCTGCACTATGTACAGGTACACATTCATACACTATGACATTGCTGTAGTTACAGCTGCCGATGCCCCTCTATCACCCATTGTACGATAGGATGGTTTCTACTCATCGTCTTCACATAGAACAGTCTGCTGCTGAGACGCTGACACAGTATGATCTGCTGCCCAGAATGTACAACATGGTCCCTCCAGAGAAGAGGAACAGAGGAGCATCAGGAACAATGGCGACACGGGGTGTAGGGGAACTTATGGACTTGGAGATCATTCTTAATATCTCTGCTTTATGTCAGTAAATGGGAACAACCACTGTTGACAGCACCACACTGAGATCTCCTCCTGGCCAAGTGGTGGTGATCACCTTATCCGTCAGTGCGTTTCATTTCATAGATTTATTCTTACTAAGCCCAGAGACATGAAGTCACAAACCTGAAGGAAGTTTTTCTTTCTTTTGTCTTGTGGAAAACTTTCAATGTCATCCTATAAAGCAGAAGAAAATGTGTGAGAATGGGAATAGTCATCAATGTAAAACGGGCCAGATTCTCCTCTACAATGAACTTGTGACTGATCACCCTGCAAATATTTCTAATAATAATAATTTCATTTATATAGCGCCAACATATTCCGCAGCGCTTTACAAATTATAGAGGGGACTTGTACAGACAATAGACATTACAGCATAACAGAAATCACAGTTCAAAACAGATACCAGGAGGAGTGAGGGCCCTGCTGCTCGCAAGCTACAAACTATGAGGAAAAGGGGAGACACGAGAGGTGGATGGTAACAATTGCTTTAGTTATTCGGACCGGCCATAGTGTAAGGCTCGGGTGTTCATGTAAAGCTGCATGAACCAGTTATCAGCCTAAGTATGTAGCAGTACAGACACAGAGGGCTAATACTGCATAAAGTGAATGAGAACATGATGTGAGGAACCTGATTATGGTTTAAGGTTTGTTTTTTGTTTTTTAATGGGCCACACAGGGATCGTTAGGTTAATGCATTGAGGCGGTAGGCCAGTCTGAACAAATGGGTTTTTAGGGTACGCTTAAAACTGTGGGGATTGGGGATTAATCGTATTAACCTGGGTAGTGCATTCCAGAGAATCGGCGCAGCACGTGTAAAGTCTTGGAGACGGGAGTGGGAGGTTCTGATTATTGAGGATGCTAACCTGAGGTCATCAGCGGAGCGGAGGGCACGGGTAGGGTGGTAGACTGAGACCAGAGAGGAGATGTAGGGTGGTGCCGAGCCATGGAGTGCTTTGTGGATGAGGGTAGTAGTTTTGTACTGGATTCTGGAGTGGATGGGTAGCCAGTGTAATGACTGGCACAGGGTAGAGGCATCGGTGTAACGGTTGGTGAGGAATATGATCCTGGCAGAAGCATTCAGGACAGATTGGAGCGGGGAGAGTTTGGTAAGAGGGAGGCCGATTAGTAGAGAGTTACAATAGTCCAGACGAGAATGAATAAGTGAAACAGTAAGAGTTTTTGCAGAGTCGAAAGTAAGAAAAGGGCGAATTCTAGAAATGTTTTTGAGATGCAGGTAAGAAGAGCGAGCCAGTGATCGGATGTGGGGGGTGAATGAAAGGTCAGAATCAAGGACGACCCCAAGGCAGCGGGCATGTTTCTTTGGAGTAATGGTGGAACTGCACACGGAGATGGCAATGTCAGGCAAAGGTAGGTTAGTAGAGGGAGAGAACACGAGGAGTTCAGTTTTTGACAGGTTTAGTTTCAGATAGAGGGAGGACATGATGTTAGAGACAGCGGTAAGACAATCACTGGTGTTTTCTAATAAGGCAGGCGTGAGATCAGGAGAAGAAGTGTATAATTGGGTGTCATCAGCATAGACATGGTACTGGAAACCAAATCTACTGATTGTTTGTCCAATAGAGGCAGAATACAACGAGAAGAGGAGGAGGCCTAGGACTGATCCTTGAGGAACCCCAACAGTAAGGGGAAGGTGAGAGGAGGAGGAACCAGCAAAACATACAGTGAAGGATCGGTCAGAGAGATAGGAGGAGAACCAGGAGAGAACGGTGTCCTTGAGGCCGATGGAGCGGAGCATCTCTGTGCTCTCCAAGCTGGGGCCTTCCAACTCCCATCTGGTCCTGACATATGCAGGTTGGGGGTTGTAGTTTCTCAGCTGGAGACCAACATGTTGAAGACCGTGGATAAAATTATTGGAATCCGAGGATACCTGGGTGATCCTTCTTTTTGCCCTCTCAGTTTGCCCCCTGCCGGAGTTGTTTGGAATGACATCGTCCGAGGCTCCAGCTGTTCCCTCTCCAGAATCTGAGAAAACAGATGGAAACCATGGATTTAATATAACTGGTACACACAGAAGACTTTAGTTTATATAGGCTGAGGCTAGACAGCTGCAACATAGGATGCATCATAGGTCACAAGGTCAAAGATGGTTTTTTGCCGCAGCTCCACTGTGCAACTGAATGGGGTTGAGTTTTGTGACCGCCGCAAAAAAGTTACAAAAAGTCAAAAGCATGATCCAAGGACAATGAGTAGATACATCAGTATAATGAGGAAGGTGATATGGGCCCCTCATCATACTGCTCATTATCGTTGGGTGAAATCAGCCCCCTCCCCCCACTGTTACACTTGGGGTAATAGTCACTGTATAGGTGACTATAATGGGGTCTGCAAACTGGCAGAAAAGATGGTGGCCATCACAATTATTTACAGGGCAATGCTCGTTTTGTAGTAGGAGTTTAATAACACTTATCTGTTATGGGTCTGCTGCCCCGGGGCCGAAGCCGCTCCTGCAACAATTCTTATCCCAGCTACTGCTCTTATGTTGACGTAAACCTCCGCTCCTTTCACGTAATTGACAGTGAGTGTCGGAGGAAGGTGTCACTGGCAGGGAGGGTCGGAGGCGGCATCACTGACACTGAGTGCCAAAGGGAGGTATCACTAGCAGGCCGGCATCACTAACACTGAGTGCAAAAGGAAGGCATCACTGATGCTGACTGCCTGAGGGAGGTATCACTAGTAAGGATAATTCAAAAAATTCCGGCACTCATAGAAGTATGCAAATAAGATTTATTCAAATGCAATCCCACTTTATAACGTTTTGGTCTGAAACTTAGACCTTCATCAGACGGATTGCTGCAGCGTGGAAGGAATCAAGAATAGTCAGCGCAAGGAAAAGGAAAAGCTTCCTGCAGCGCCATTACCTGCAGGAAGCTTTTCCTTTTCCTTGCGCTGACTATTCTTGATTGCTTCCACGCTGCAGCAATCTGTCTGATGAAGGTCTAAGTTTCAGACCAAAACGTTATAAAGTGGGATTGCATTTGAATAAATCTTATTTGCATACTTCTATGAGTGCCGGAATTTTTTGAATTATCCTTATTAAGGGGGTGGTATCCCTCTCTGAGCACCTCCTGGTTACAGAGTGACGTGCTATATATTTTTATATCACTAGTAGGGAAGCATCACTGATTCTGAGTGCCAGAGGGAGGTGTCACTGGCAGGGTGTACAGGAGGGAGGTGGCAAAGCCAACAGAAGTTCCAAGGGAGGTGTCACTGATGGGGAGTGTCAGAGGGAGGTGTCACTGATGGGGAGTGTCAGAGGGAGGTGTCACTGATGGGGAGTGTCAGAGGGAGGTGTCACTAATGGGGAGTGCCAGAGGGAGGTGTCACTGATGGGGAGTGCCAGAGGATGGTATCACTGGCAGGGAGTGTCTGAGGGAGGCAGTGTCAGCCTGGTCACATGACCTCACTGCTACAGTGCTAAGCTCCTGTGTTGGCCATAGATTTCGGTGAGCTCTGAGAGCGTCTACTTTCCCCAAACGCTGACGCTGCCTTCTTATGACTTCATAGTCAGTTGCTGGTGATCGCTCACAGATGTTTGATAAAAGAAATTAACCCAGAAGTCACCAGTAATTTTGGCGCCCTGCCTGTATCACCACAACGCAGTGGAGAGAAAAAAGCAAAAAACAAACAAGAAAAAAGCTCTGATCTACAGTTCTGCAGGAATGTGCAGTTCAAAATGGAAAAGTTTGTGAAACCTCCTCCTAAAGGAGAAATCAGAAATTAAAAAAAAAAGAAAAATTAACAATATATGTATTTTGCTGCCAATGATGAGAAGAAAACTGCTGAAATCTTCTCCAAAAAGTGCAGGAAGAACCAATAGGAAGCGGACGGGTAATAATGACCAGATTGCTATTATGTTCTCTGTGTAGAGATTGTGAGAACAAACATTCCCATTTTGTAACACAAAGACCTCATGGAAACAACAGGTGAATGTGGATCTGAGCTCAGGTGCCAGTGCGGTCAGGCGGGGAGACTTCACCTCTGTGATTCTGGTCTGGCTGTCGCCCTCCTGTCCATGTCCTCAGAGCCCGGAGACATTGGCTCGGTGATGAGATCCACTTTCACTGGTGTCCATGTTCCCTCACTGTCCAGGTTCTACCCCGAACCTCTGTCCTCTGGGACTTCATCACCCACAACTGAGAAGTTACCCGACAAACCCCCCGGTGATAATTCTTATAAGTTGTGCTTCTTCTCTGCGGGAGGCAGACTATGGCCTGGAGGAAAGCCGAGCTCCAGTGCCCCGGACGGTGGGTACAGGGCCTGTGCACAGATACCAGCCTGATGCCACTACAGACAGACATCAGGTCCTGTGGTGGGCGGCAGTTGGGGAGGCAGAAGAACACAGACTGGCTGGCTGATAGAGGGGCGCCAACTGGGGACCCCTCTGTACTCTACGCACCCTGCTGTCCATGATCAGGGATGATATTCTATATAAACCCATCAGACTCCGGTTTACCTTTCTCACCAGTTTCATCCATTCAGGACACCTCGGACTCCTCAGATCTCACTCCAGGGATCATCGGGGGGGTTCAGACCACGGAGGAGTTGTGTGCTTCACTAGAAAGGGGGTCTGCTCTTGTGTCCATGTGTAGTCGTCCAGGCTCCGAAGGTTCTGGATCTTTTGCTCAAGACTTTTGTCCTCCAGATCTTTGCTCACCACTAGAAGGTGAATGCGTTCTAGAAACCACAAAAATATTTTACAAAGCACAACAGAAACCCTGAGTCATTGTCATCATCATCATCATCATCCATTTCATCATCATCATCTACTCTATCATCGTCATTTACTCCATCATCCACTCTATCATCGTCAGCCACTCCATCATCAGCCACTCCATCATCAGCCACTCCTCAACATTTTCCACTCCATCATCATCATTCACTGTATCATCATCTTCCATGCCATCATCCACTCTATCATTATCATCCACTACATCATCATTCACTCTATCATCATCCACTCCATCATCCACTCCATCATCATCCACTCGACCATCATTCACTCTATCATCGTCACCCACTCCATCATCAGCCACTCCATAACATGATCCACTCCATCATCATCCACTGTATCATTGTCATCCACTCAATCATCATCCACTCCATAATCATCATTCACTCTGTCATGGTCACCCACTCCATCATCCATTCCATCATCAGCCACTCTATAACATTATCCACTCCATCATCATCCACTCCACCATCATCAGCCACAATATCATTTGCCATCCACTCCATCATCCACTCTATCATCGTCAACTCCATAACATTATCCACTAAATCATTATTCAGTCTATCATCATCCGCTCCATCATCATCATCCACTCCATCATCATCACTCCATCATTATTCAGCCTATCATCATCCACTCCATCATCATCATTCTATCATCCACTTCATCATCCAATCCATCACCATCCATTTTCTCATCACCCATTTCATAATCATCTGTTCCATCATCATCCACTCCATCATCATCCACTCCATCATCATCCACTCAATTATCAATATCCACTCCTCCGTCATCCTTTCCATCATGCTCATCATCCACTTTATCATTGTCATCCACTTCATCATCATCATCCACTAATCATGCTCATCATTACTCTATTATTGTCATCCACTCCATCATCATTATCCACTCCATCATCATCCACTCCATCATCAATATCCACTCCTTCATCATCCACTCCATCATTGTCATTCACTCCATCATCATCATCCACTCAATCATCATCCACTCCATCATCACCATCCACTCCATCATCGTCATCCACTCCATTATCAATATCCACTCCATCATGTTCATCATCTACTCCATCATTGTCATCCACTCCATCATCCACTCCATCATGCTCATCATCCACTCCATCATTGTCATCCACTCCTTCATCATCCTCTCCGTTCTTTTCAGACTCTGGGAATGTTCTCTATTTCTAAGGGTACTTGTCTCCTTCCGCATTGGTGACTGAATGATGTTCTAACATTTTCTGTTACCATGTAATTCACAAACATCTTCGATGTCGTTGCCGGGCGAGATGTCCACCCTTCATACTCCGTTCTGTTATTGTAGGTAATAACTGTAAGGTCACAGAGTGATAGTTTGTGCCTGAAGTCCAGGGAGATGTCGTCGGTGCAGAAGATGGAGAATGCTGCCTTTACTTCTGGCAAGGATGAGATCAAGGGAGACAACCATTCATAGGATTCACGATCTTCTCAGGAGAAAATTCCCACAACCGGCCTCACGGGTTCCATGTCCCTTTGTGCCTCGGTAAGCTGCTCTGAGGAAGGACACAACCAGTTATGTTGTAGAGTCTAACTCCACGATGTCACTATGGAAAGAGGACTCAGAGCAGAATGAGGATTCATCCTCATAGACCATCCACCAAAATTCCAGGACCTTCTACATCTACTATACTTTACCAACCACGAGGTCCAAACCATGATGGTCATGATACCCCTGACCACTGCGACTATGAGTGACACACTGTATGGACAGGGCGACATTGAGAGGTCAAGCTGAGCATCAGTGCCAGGGACACGAGAGACATTAGACCTCCTGGAGGCCCACAAGAATCAGGATCTCCTGCACTCCCTCTTTTCTGGGAGGTTTCTTCCTTCACAGATAAGTGGAGAAGGACATGAGCGGATGGGAAACAAGAAGAAGAGAGGTGGTTTGGTTTTAGGAGAACGGCAACTAGGCAATTTGCCAACAAGTTGCTGCTTTTCTTGCAATCTAGAGTTAGTAGACCTGCTGATGAGGTTCAGTTTTCACCTGGTCATGGATTCTCAGATGAAGAACATGATTTTCATGTGCTGTGCATCCAGGCGAAACGGCAGGAGCTTCTGCTGTGGAGTTTTCAGCAGTAGATTACCTTTCAGTAAAGCCACATGAAGCTCCAGAGATGCCCAGCTCCATTAGACCCCTGACGGAGACCTCCACCCTCCTGATATCACGAAGGTCTACAATCAGCATGAATTAGTCTGAGTGGCAGTACCAGACACAGGCTGCAGACAGGAGTGGCGCTGTCTCTGGGAAATGATGGCCATTTGTATCTAAAGTCAGAAAACACTGCTGCTAATATGTGATCAATAATAACCTGGACATGATCAGGACCCCGGACGATCCCCCCCGACCTCTGACTTCGCTCTGACACTTTGACTTCCTCCTAAGAATGAGAAGTTGTCGCCATTTCTTGTATTACTGACAATTCTGATCATCCGGCGCAAAAGCGACAGCGAGAGGTGAAGTCGCCGGTGACGAGAAGTGTGCGCAAGAGAAAACAAGAACAGCAGCAAAAAGGCGTCAACCTCAAGGAAAGTGTCAGCATTTTCCTTCTCGTTATTTCCACCCCTGAGGTTCAGACCGAGACCCCCATCCCCGGCCCCCGGGGAAATGTTGGGCTCCATAATAAAGATATTGCATTATTCTGCACGATGTACTCACCGGACAGCGATCACTGGAGATCTGTGGGATCATTACTGCGCTGCAAGATTTACAGTCGAAAGGTAGTCAAAGTCCAAGACAATCAGGAAATAATGAAATCCCGAGATGGAACAACACCCGTATACTGCTGACAACCAACCCATATACTGCTGACAACCAACCCGTATACTACTGACAACAAGCCCGAACACTGCTGACAACCAGCCCGTATACTGCTGACAACCAACCCATATACTGCTGCAACCAACCCGTATACTACTGACAACAAGCCCGCATACTGCTGACAACCAGCCCGTATACTGCTGACAACCAGCCCGTATACTGCTGACAATCAACCCGTATACTACTGACAACCAGCCCATATACTGCTGACAACCAGCCCATATACTGACAACCAGCCCATATACTGCTGACAACCAACCCAAATACTGCTGACAACCAGCCCATATACTGCTGACAACCAGCCCGTATACTGCTGACAACCAACCCATATACTGCTGACAACCAGCCCATATACTGCTGACAACCAGCCCGTATACTGCTGACAACCAGCCCGTATACTGCTGACAACCAGCCCGTATACTGCTGACAACCAGCCCATATACTGCTGACAACAAGCCCGTATACTGCTGACAACCAGCCCGTATACTGCTGACAACCAACACATATACTGCTGACAACCAGCCCATATACTGACAACCAGCCCATAAACTGCTGACAACCAACCCATATACTGCTGACAACCAGCCCATATACTGCTGACAACCAGCCCGTATACTGCTGACAACCAGCCCATATACTGCTGACAACCAGCCCATATACTGACAACCAGCCCATATACTGCTGACAACCAACCCATATACTGCTGACAACCAGCCCATATACTGCTGACAACCAGCCCGTATACTGCTGACAACCAACCCATATACTGCTGACAACCAACCCGTATACTACTGACAACAAGCCCGTACACTGCTGACAACCAGCCCATATACTGCTGACAACCAACCCGTATACTGCTGACAACCAGCCCGTATACTGCTGACAACCAACCCATATACTGCTGACAACCAACCCGTATACTACTGACAACCAGCCCGTATAATGCTGACAACCAGCCCGTATACTGCTGACAACCAGCCTGTATACTACTGACAACAAGCCCGTACACTGCTGACAACCAGCCCGTATACTGCTGACAACCAGCCCATATACTGCTGACAACCAGCCCATATACTGCTGACAACCAGCCCGTATACTGCTGACAACCAACCCATATACTGCTGACAACCAGCCCGTATAATGCTGACAACCAGCCCGTATACTGCTGACAACCAGCCCGTATACTACTGACAACAAGCCCGAATACTGCTGACAACCAGCCCATATACTGCTGACAACCAGCCCATATACTGCTGACAACCAGCCCGTATACTGCTGACAACCAACCCATATACTGCTGACAATCAGCCCGTATAATGCTGACAACCAGCCCGTATACTGCTGACAACCAGCCCGTATACTACTGACAACAAGCCCGTACACTGCTGACAACCAGCCCGTATACTGCTGACAACCAGCCCGTATACTGCTGACAATCAACCTGTATACTACTGACAACTAGCCCATATACTGCTGACAACCAGCCCGTATACTGCTGACAACCAACCCATATACTGCTGACAACCAGCCCATATACTGCTGACAACCAGCCCATATACTGCTGACAACCAGCCAATATACTGCTGACAACCAGCCCGTATACTGCTGACAACCAGCCCGTATACTGCTGACAACCAGCCCATATACTGCTGACAATCAGCCCGTATACTGCTGACAACCAACCCATATACTGCTGACAACCAACCCGTATACTGCTGACAACCAACCCGTATACTGCTGACAACCAGCCCGTATACTACTGACAACAAGCCCGTACACTGCTGACAACCAGCCCGTATACTGCTGACAACCAGCCCATATACTGCTGACAACCAGCCCGTATACTGCTGACAACCAACCCGTATACTACTGACAACAAGCCCGTACACTGCTGACAACCAGCCCGTATACTGCTGACAACCAACCCATATACTGCTGACAAACAACCCGTATACTACTGACAACCAGCCCGTATACTGCTGACAACCAGCCCGTATACTGCTGACAACCAGCCCATATACTGCTGACAACCAGCCCATATACTGCTGACAACCAGCCCGTATACTGCTGACAACCAACCCATATACTGTTGACAACCAGCCCGTATAATGCTGACAACCAGCCCGTATACTGCTGACAACCAGCCCATATACTGCTGACAACCAGCCCATATACTGCTGACAACCAGCCCATACACTGCTGACAACCAGCCCATATACTGCTGACAACCAGCCCGTATACTACTGACAACAGGCCCGTTCACTGCTGACAACCAGCCCGTATACTGCTGACAACCAGCCCGTATACTACTGACAACAAGCCCGTACACTGCTGACAACCAGCCCGTACACTGCTGACAACCAGCCCGTATACTGCTGACAACCAGCCCGTATACTACTGACAACAAACCCGTACACTGCTGACAACCAGCCCGTACACTGCTGACAACCAGCCCATATACTGCTGACAACCAACCCATATACTGCTGACAACCAGCCCATATACTGCTGACAACCAGCCCGTATACTGCTGACAACCAGCCCATATACTGCTGACAACCAGCCCGTATACTGCTCACAACCAGCCCATATACTGCTCACAACCAGCCCGTATACTGCTGACAACCAACTCATATACTGCTGACAACCAACCCGTATACTACTGACAACAAGCCCGTATACTGCTGACAACCAGCCCATAAATTGCTGACAACCAGCCCTTATACTGCTGACAACCAACCCATATACTGATGACAACCAGCCCATATACTGCTGACAACCAGCCCGTATACTGCTGACAATCAACCCGTATACTACTGACAACCAGCCCATATACTGCTGACAACCAGCCCGTATACTGCTGACAACCAGCCCATATACTGCTGACAACCAGCCCATATACTGCTGACAACCAGCCCGTATACTGCTGACAACCAACCCAAATACTGCTGACAACCAACCCGTATACTACTGACAACAAGCCCGTATACTGCTGACAACCAGCCCGTATACTGCTGACAATCAACCCGTATACTGCTGACAACCAGCCCGTATACTGCTGACAATCAACCCGTATACTACTGACAACCAGCCCGTATACTGCTGACAATCAACCCGTATACTGCTGACAACCAGCCCATATACTACTGACAACCAGACCATATACTGCTGACAACCAGCACATATACTGCTGACAACCAGCACATATACTGCTGACAATCAACCCGTATACTGCTGATAACCAACCCGTATACTGCTGAAAACCAGCCCGTATACTACTGACAACCAGCCCGTATACTGCTGACAACCAGCCCATATACTGCTGACAACCAGCCCGTATACTGCTGACAACCAGCCCGTATACTGCTGACAACCAGCCCATATACTGCTGACAACCAGCCCATATACTGCTGACAACCAGCCCGTATACTGCTGACAACCAGCCCATATACTGCTGACAACCAGCCCATATACTGCTGACAACCAGCCCGTATACTGCTGACAACCAGCCCATATACTGCTGACAACCAGCACATATACTACTGACAACCTGACAACAAGCCCGTATACTGCTGACAACCAGCCCATATACTGCTGACAACCAGCCCATATACTGCTGACAACCAGCCCGTATACTGCTGACAACCAGCCCGTATACTGCTGACAATCAACCCGTATACTACTGACAACCAGCCCATATACTGCTGACAACCAGCCCATATACTGCTGACAACCAGCCCATATACTGCTGACAACCAGCCCATATACTGCTGACAACCAGCCCATATACTGCTGACAACCAGCCCGTATACTGCTGACAACCAGCCCATATACTGCTGACAACCAGCCCATATACTACTGACAACCAGCCCATATACTGCTGACAACCAGCCCATATACTGCTGACAACCAGCCCATATACTGCTGACAACCAGCCCATATACTGCTGACAACCAGCCCGTATACTGCTGACAACCAGCCCATATACTGCTGACAACCAGCCCGTATACTGCTGACAACCAACCCGTATACTACTGACAACCTGACAACCAGCCCATATACTGCTGACAACCAGCCCATATACTGCTGACAACCAGCCCGGATACTGCTGACAATCAACCCGTATACTGCTGACAACCAGCCCATATACTACTGACAACCAACCCGTATACTACTGACAACCTGACAACAAGCCCGTATACTGCTGACAACCAGCCCGTATACTGCTGACAACCAGCCCATATACTGCTGACAACCAGCCCATATACTGCTGACAACCAGCCCGTATACTGCTGACAACCAGCCCATATACTGCTGACAATCAACCTGTATACTACTGACAACCAGCCCATATACTACTGACAACCAGCCCGTATACTGCTGACAACCAGCCCATATACTGCTGACAATCAACCTGTATACTACTGACAACCAGCCCATATACTGCTGACAACCAACCCGTATACTGCTGACAACCAGCACATATACTGTTGACAACCAACCCGTATACTGCTGACAACCAGCCCGTATACTACTGACAACCAGCCCGTATATTGCTGACAACCAACCCATATACTGCTGACAACCAACCTGTATACTGCTGACAACCAGCCCGTATACTACTGACAACCAGCCCATATACTGCTGACAACCAGCCCATATACTGCTGACAACCAGCCCGTATACTGCTGACAACCAACCTGTATACTGCTGACAACCAGCCCGTATACTACTGACAACCAGCCCATATACTACTGACAACCAGCCCGTATACTGCTGACAACCAGCCCGTATACTGCTGACAACCAGCCCATATACTGATGACAACCAGCCCATATACTGCTGACAACCAGCCCATATACTGCTGACAACCATCCTGTATATTGCTGACAACCAGCCCATATACTGCTGACAACCCGCCCGTATACTGCTGACAACCAGCCCATATACTGCTGACAACAAGCCCGAAAACTGCTGACAACCAACCCATATACTGCTGACAAACAGCCCATATACTGCTGACAACCAGCCCGTATACTGCTGACAACCAGCCCATATACTGCTGACAATCAACCCGTATACTGATGACAACCAGCCCGTATACTGCTGACAACCAACCCGTACACTGATGACAACCAGCCCATATACTGCTTACAATCAACCCGTATACTGATGACAACCAGCCCGTATACTGCTGACAACCAGCCCATATACTGCTGACAACCAACCCGTATACTGCTGACAACCAGCCCGTATACTGCTGACAACCAGCCCGTATACTGATGACAACAAGCCCGTATACTGCTGACAACCAACCCGTATACTACTGACAACCAGCCCATATACTGCTGACAACCAGCCCGTATACTGCTGACAACCAGCCCGTATACTGACAACCAGCCCGTATACTGACAACCAGCCCGTATACTGCTGACAATCAACCCGTATACTGATGACAACCAGCCCGTATACTGCTGACAACCAGCCCGTACACTGCTGACAACCAGCCCTTATACTGCTGACAACCAGCCCGTATACTGCTGACAACCAGCCCGTATACTGCTGACAACCAACCCATATACTGCTGACAACCAACCCGTATACTGCTGACAACCAGCCCGTATACTGCTGACAACCAGCCCGTATACTGCTGACAACAAACCCATATACTGCTGACAACCAGCCCATATACTGCTGACAACCAGCCCATATACTGCTGACAACCAGCCCGTATACTGCTGACAACCAGCCCATATACTGCTGACAACCAACCCGTATACTGCTGACAACCAGCCCGTATACTGCTGACAACCTGCCCGTATACTGCTGACAACCAACCCATATACTGCTGACAACCAGCCTATATACTGCTGACAACCAGCCCGTATACTGCTTGAAACCAACCCATATACTGCTGACAACCAGCCCGTATACTGCTGACAACCAGCCCATATACTGCTGACAACCAGCCCGTATACTGCTGACAACCAGCCCGTATACTGCTGACAACCAACCCATATACTGCTGACAACCAACCCGTATACTGCTGACAACCACCCCGTATACTGCTGACAACCAGCCCGTATACTGCTGACAACCTGCCCGTATACTGCTGACAACCAACCCGTATACTGCTGACAACCAGCCCATATACTGCTGACAACCAACCCGTATACTGCTGACAACCAGCCCGTATACTGCTGACAACCTGCCCGTATACTGCTGACAACCAACCCATATACTGCTGACAACCAGCCCATATACTGCTGACAACCAGCCCATATACTGCTGACAACCAGCCCATATACTGCTGACAACCAGCCCGTATACTGCTGACAACCAGCCCATATACTGCTGACAACCAGCCCGTATACTGCTGACAACCAGCCCATATACTGCTGATAACCAGCCCATATACTGCTGACAACCAACCCATATACTGCTGACAACCAGCCCGTATACTGCTGACAACCAGCCCGTATACTGCTGACAACCAGCCCGTATACTGCTGATAACCAGCCCATATATTGCTCACAACCAGCCGTATACTGCTGACAACCAGCCCGTATACTGCTGACAACCAGCCCATATACTGCTGACAACCAGCCCGTATACTGCTGATAACCAGCCCATATACTGCTCACAACCAGCCCGTATACTGCTGACAACCAGCCCATATACTGCTGACAACCAGCCCATATACTGCTGACAACCAGCCCGTATACTGCTGACAACCAACCCATATACTGCTGACAACCAGCCCGTATACTGCTGACAACCAGCCCATATACTGCTGACAACCAGCCCGTATACTGCTGACAACCAGCCCGTATACTGCTGACAACCAACCCATATACTGCTGACAACCAACCCGTATACTGCTGACAACCACCCCGTATACTGCTGACAACCAGCCCGTATACTGCTGATAACCAGCCCATATATTGCTCACAACCAGCCGTATACTGCTGACAACCAGCCCGTATACTGCTGACAACCAGCCCATATACTGCTGACAACCAGCCCGTATACTGCAGATAACCAGCCCATATACTGCTCACAACCAGCCCGTATACTGCTGACAACCAGCCCATATACTGCTGACAACCAGCCCATATACTGCTGACAACCAGCCCGTATACTGCTGACAACCAACCCATATACTGCTGACAACCAGCCCGTATACTGCTGACAACCAGCCCATATACTGCTGACAACCAGCCCGTATACTGCTGACAACCAGCCCGTATACTGCTGACAACCAGCCCATGTACTGCTGACAACCAGCCCGTATACTGCTGACAACCAGCCCGTATACTGCTGACAACCAACCCATATACTGCTGACAACCAGCCCGTATACTGCTGACAACCTGCCCGTATACTGCTGACAACCAACCCATATACTGCTGACAACCAGCCCATATACTGCTGACAACCAACCCGTATACTGCTGACAACCAGCCCGTATACTGCTGACAACCTGCCCGTATACTGCTGACAACCAACCCATATAATGCTGACAACCAGCCCATATACTGCTGACAACCAGCCCATATACTGCTGACAACCAGCCCGTATACTGCTGACAACCAGCCCATATACTACTGACAACCAGCCCGTATACTGCTGACAACCAGCCCATATACTGCTGACAACCAGCCCGTATACTGATGACAACCAGCCCATATACTGCTGACAACCAGCCCGTATACTGCTGACAACCAGCCCGCATACTGCTGACAACCAGCCTGTATACTACTGACAACCAGCCCATATACTGCTGACAACCAGCCCGTATACTGCTGACAACCAGCCCATATACTGCTGATAACCAGCCCATATACTGCTGACAACCAACCCATATACTGCTGACAACCAGCCTGTATACTACTGACAACCAGCCCATATACTGCTGACAACCAGCCCGTATACTGCTGACAACCAGCCCATATACTGCTGATAACCAGCCCATATACTGCTGACAACCAACCCATATACTGCTGACAACCAACCCGTATACTACTGACAACAAGCCCGTATACTGCTGACAACCAGCCCGTATACTGCTGACAACCAACCCATAAACTGCTGACAACCAGCCCATATACTGCTGACAACCAGCCTGTATACTACTGACAACCAGCCCATATACTGCTGACAACCAGCCCGTATACTGCTGACAACCAGCCCGTATACTGCTGACAACCAGCCCGTATACTGCTGACAACCAGCCCATATACTGCTGATAACCAGCCCATATACTGCTGACAACCAACCCATATACTGCTGACAACCAACCCGTATACTACTGACAACAAGCCCGTATACTGCTGACAACCAGCCCGTATACTGCTGACAACCAACCCATAAACTGCTGACAACCAGCCCATATACTGCTGACAACCAGCCCGTATACTGCTGACAATCAACCCGTATACTACTGACAACCAGCCCATATACTGGTGACAACCAGCCCGTATACTGCTGACAACCAGCCCATATACTGCTGACAACCAGCCCATATACTGCTGACAACCAGCCCGTATACTGCTGACAACCAGCCCGTATACTGCTGACAACCAGCCCATATACTGCTGACAACCAGCCCATATACTGCTGACAACCAACCCGTATACTGCTGACAACCAGCCCGTATACTGCTGACAACCAGCCCATATACTGCTGACAACCAACCCGTATACTGCTGACAACCAGCCCATACACTGCTGACAACCAGCACATATACTGCTGACAACCAGCCTGTATACTGCTGACAACCAGCCCGTATACTGATGACAACCTGCCCGTATACTGCTGACAACCAGCCCGTATACTGCTGACAACCAGCCCATATACTGCTGACAATCAACCCGTATACTACTGACAACCAGCCCATATACTGCTGACAACCAGCCCGTATACTGCTGACAACCAGCCCATATACTGCTGACAACCAGCCCATATACTGCTGACAACCAGCCCGTATACTGCTGACAACCAACCTGTATACTGCTGACAACCAACCCATATACTGCTGACAACCAACCCAAATACTGCTGACAACCAACCCGTATACTACTGACAACAAGCCCGTATACTGCTGACAACCAGCCCGTATACTGCTGACAATCAACCCGTATACTGCTGACAACCAGCCCGTATACTGCTGACAATCAACCCGTATACTACTGACAACCAGCCCGTATACTGCTGACAATCAACCCGTATACTGCTGACAACCAGCCCATATACTACTGACAACCAGCCCATATACTGCTGACAACCAGCCCGTATACTGCTGACAACCAGCCCATATACTGCTGACAACCAGCCCATATACTGCTGACAACCAGCCCGTATACTGCTGACAACCAACCTGTATACTGCTGACAACCAACCCATATACTGCTGACAACCAACCCAAATACTGCTGACAACCAACCCGTATACTACTGACAACAAGCCCGTATACTGCTGACAACTAGCCCGTATACTGCTGACAATCAACCCGTATACTGCTGACAACCAGCCCGTATACTGCTGACAATCAACCCGTATACTACTGACAACCAGCCCGTATACTGCTGACAATCAACCCGTATACTGCTGACAACCAGCCCATATACTACTGACAACCAGCCCATATACTGCTGACAACCAGCACATATACTGCTGACAATCAACCCGTATACTGCTGACAACCAACCCGTATACTGCTGATAACCAACCCGTATACTGCTGAAAACCAGCCCGTATACTACTGACAACCAGCCCGTATACTGCTGACAACCAGCCCATATACTGCTGACAACCAGCCCGTATACTGCTGACAACCAGCCCGTATACTGCTGAAAACCAGCCCATATACTGCTGACAACCAGCCCGTATACTGCTGACAACCAACCCATATACTGCTGACAACAAACCCGTATACTACTGACAACCTGACAACAAGCCCGTATACTGCTGACAACCAGCCCATATACTGCTGACAACCAGCCCATATACTGCTGACAACCAGCCCGTATACTGCTGACAACCAACCCGTATACTGCTGACAACCAGCCCGTATACTGCTGACAACCAGCCCGTATACTGCTGACAATCAACCCGTATACTACTGACAACCAGCCCATATACTGCTGACAACCAGCCCGTATACTGCTGACAACCAGTCCATATACTGCTGACAACCAGCCTATATACTGCTGACAACCAGCCCATATATTGCTGACAACCAGCCCGTATACTGCTGACAACCAGCCGATATACTGCTGACAACCATCCCGTGTACTGCTGACAACCAACCCGTATACTGCTGACAACCAGCCCATATACTGCTGACAACCAGCCCATATACTGCTGACAACCAACCCGTATACTACTGACAACCTGACAACCAGCCCATATACTGCTGACAACCAGCCCATATACTGCTGACAACCAGCCCGGATACTGCTAACAATCAACCCGTATACTGCTGACAACCAGCCCATATACTACTGACAACCAACCCGTATACTACTGACAACCTGACAACCAGCCCGTATACTACTGACAACCAGCCCATATACTACTGACAACCAGCCCGTATACTGCTGACAACCAGCCCATATACTGCTGACAATCAACCTGTATACTACTGACAACCAGCCCATATACTGCTGACAACCAGCCCATATACTACTGACAACCAGCCCGTATACTGCTGACAACCAACCCATATACTGCTGACAACCAGCCCGTATACTGCTGACAACCAACCCGTATACTGCTGACAACCAGCACATATACTGTTGACAACCAACCCGTATACTGCTGACAACCAGCCCGTATACTGCTGACAACCAACCCGTATACTGCTGACAACCAGCCCGTATACTGCTGACAACCAGCCCGTATACTGCTGACAACCAGCCCATATACTGCTGACAATCAACCTGTATACTACTGACAACCAGCCCATATACTACTGACAACCAGCCCGTATACTGCTGACAACCAACCCATATACTGCTGACAACCAGCCCGTATACTGCTGACAACCAACCCGTATACTGCTGACAACCAGCACATATACTGTTGACAACCAACCCGTATACTGCTGACAACCAGCCCGTATACTGCTGACAACCAACCCGTATACTGCTGACAACCAGCACATATACTGTTGACAACCAACCCGTATACTGCTGACAACCAGCCCGTATACTGCTGACAACCAGCACATATACTGTTGACAACCAACCCGTATACTGCTGACAACCAGCCCGTATACTACTGACAACCAGCCCGTATATTGCTGACAACCAACCCATATACTGCTGACAACCAACCTGTATACTGCTGACAACCAGCCCGTATACTACTGACAACCAGCCCATATACTGCTGACAACCAGCCTATATACTGCTGACAACCAGCCCATATACTGCTGACAACCAGCCCATATACTGCTGACAACCAGCCTATATACTGCTGACAACCAGCCCATATACTACTGACAACCAACCCATATACTGCTGACAACCAGCCTATATACTGCTGACAACCAGCCCATATACTGCTGACAACCAGCCCATATACTGCTGACAACCAGCCCGTATACTGCTGACAACCAACCCATATACTGCTGACAACCAGCCCGTATACTGCTGACAACCAGCCCATATACTGCTGACAACCAGCCCGTATACTGCTGACAACCAGCCCGTATACTGCTGACAACCAACCCATATACTGCTGACAACCAACCCGTATACTGCTGACAACCAACCCGTATACTGCTGACAACCAGCCCGTATACTGCTGACAACCTGCCCGTATACTGCTGACAACCAACCCATATACTGCTGACAACCAGCCCATATACTGCTGACAACCAACCCGTATACTGCTGACAACCAGCCCGTATACTGCTGACAACCTGCCCGTATACTGCTGACAACCAACCCATATACTGCTGACAACCAGCCCATATACTGCTGACAACCAGCCCATATACTGCTGACAACCAGCCCATATACTGCTGACAACCAGCCCGTATACTGCTGACAACCAGCCCATATACTGCTGACAACCAGCCCGTATACTGCTGACAACCAGCCCATATACTGCTGATAACCAGCCCATATACTGCTGACAACCAACCCATATACTGCTGACAACCAGCCCGTATACTGCTGACAACCAGCCCGTATACTGCTGACAACCAGCCCGTATACTGCTGACAACCAGCCCGTATACTGCTGACAACCAGCCCATATACTGCTGACAACCAACCCATATACTGCTGACAACCAGCCCGTATACTACTGACAACCAGCCCATATACTGCTGACAACCAGCCCGTATACTGCTGACAACCAGCCCGTATACTGCTGACAACCAGCCCGTATACTGCTGACAACCAGCCCATATACTGCTGACAACCAACCCATATACTGCTGACAACCAGCCCGTATACTGCTGACAACCAGCCCATATACTGCTGACAACCAGCCCATATAGTGCTGACAAACAGCCCGTATACTGCTGACAACCAACCCGTATACTGCTGACAACCAGCCCGTATATTGCTGACAACCAGCCCGTATACTGCTGACAACCAGCCCATATACTGCTGACAACCAGCCCGTATACTGCTGACAACCAGCCCGTATACTGCTGACAACCAGCCCGTATACTGCTGACAACCAGCCCGTATACTGCTGACAACCAGCCCATATACTGCTGACAACCAACCCATATACTGCTGACAACCAGCCCGTATACTACTGACAACCAGCCCGTATACTGCTGACAACCAGCCCGTATACTGCTGACAACCAGCCCGTATACTGATGACAACCAGCCCGTATACTGCTGACAACCAGCCTATATACTGCTGACAACCAACCCATATACTGCTGACAACCAGCCCGTATACTGCTGACAACCAGCCCATATACTGCTGACAACCAGCCCATATAGTGCTGACAAACAGCCCGTATACTGATGACAACCAGCCCGTATATTGCTGACAACCAGCCCGTATACTGCTGACAACCAGCCCATATACTGCTGACAACCAGCCCATATAGTGCTGACAAACAGCCCGTATACTGATGACAACCAGCCCGTATACTGCTGACAACCAGCCCATATACTGCTGACAACCAGCCCATATACTGCTGACAACCAGCCCATATACTGCTGACAACCAGCCCGTATACTGCTGACAACCAGCCCGTATACTGATGACAACCAGCCCGTATACTGCTGACAACCAGCCCGTATACTGATGACAACCATCCCGTATACTGCTGACAACCAGCCCATATACTGCTGACAACCAGCCCGTGTACTGCTGACAACCAGCCCGTATACTGCTGACAACCAGCCCGTATACTGCTGACAACCAGCCCATATACTGCTGACAACCAGCCCATATACTGCTGACAACCAGCCCGTATACTGCTGACAACCAGCCCGTATACTGCTGACAACCAGCCCGTATACTGATGACAACCAGCCCGTATACTGCTGACTACCAGCCCGTATACTGCTGACAACCAGCCCGTATACTGCTGACAACAAGCCCGTATACTGCTGACAACCAGCCCGTATACTGCTGACAACCAGCCCCTATACTGCTGACAACCAGCCCGTATACTGCTGACAACCAGCCCGTATACTGCTGACAACCAGCCCATATACTGCTGACAACCAACCCGTATACTGCTGACAACCAGCCCATACACTGCTGACAACCAGCCCGTATACTGATGACAACCAGCCCATATACTGCTGACAACCAGCCCGTATACTGATGACAACCAGCCCGTATACTGCTGACAACCAGCCCATATACTGCTGACAACCAGCCCGTATACTGCTGACAACCAGCCCGTATACTGCTGACAACCAGCCCATATACTGCTGACCACCAGCCCGTATACTGCTGACAACCAGCCCGTATACTGCTGACAACCAGCCCATATACTGCTGACAACCAGCCCGTATACTGCTGACAACCAGCCCGTATACTGCTGACAACCAGCCCGTATACTGCTGACAACCAGCCCGTATACTGCTGACAACCAGCCCGTATACTGCTGACAACCAGCCCATATACTGCTGACAACCAGCCCATATACTGCTGACAACCAGCCCGTATACTGCTGACAACCAGCCCGTATACTGCTGACAACCAGCCCGTATACTGCTGACAACCAGCCCATATACTGCTGACAACCAGCCCGTATACTGATGACAACCAGCCCATATACTGCTGACAACCAGCCCGTATACTGCTGACAACCAGCCCGTATACTACTGACAACCAGCCCATATACTGCTGACAACCAGCCCGTATACTGCTGACAACCAGCCCGTATACTGCTGACAACCAGCCCGTATACTGATGACAACCAGCCCGTATACTGCTGACTACCAGCCCGTATACTGCTGACAACCAGCCCGTATACTGCTGACAACAAGCCCGTATACTGCTGACAACCAGCCCGTATACTGCTGACAACCAGCCCATATACTGCTGACAACCAGCCCCTATACTGCTGACAACCAGCCCGTATACTGCTGACAACCAACCTATATACTGCTGACAACCAGCCCGTATACTGCTGACAACCAACCCGTATACTGCTGACAACCAGCCCGTATACTGATGACAACCAGCCCGTATACTGCTGACAACCAGCCCGTATACTGATGACAACCATCCCGTATACTGCTGACAACCAGCCCATATACTGCTGACAACCAGCCCGTATACTGCTGACAACCAGCCCGTATACTGCTGACAACCAGCCCATATACTGCTGACAACCAGCCCGTATACTGATGACAACCAGCCCATATACTACTGACAACCAGCCCATATACTGCTGACAACCAGCCCGTATACTGATGACAACCAGCCCATATACTACTGACAACCAGCCCATATACTGCTGACAACCAACCCGTATACTGCTGACAACCAGCCCGTATACTGCTGACAACCAGCCCATATACTGCTGACAACCAACCCGTATACTGCTGACAACCAGCCCGTATACTGCTGACAACCAACCCGTATACTGCTGACAACCAGCCCATACACTGCTGACAACCAGCCCGTATACTGATGACAACCAGCCCATATACTGCTGACAACCAGCCCGTATACTGATGACAACCAGCCCGTATACTGCTGACAACCAGCCCGTATACTGCTGACAACCAGCCCGTATACTGCTGACAACCAGCCCGTATACTGCTGACAACCAGCCCATATACTGCTGACCACCAGCCCGTATACTGCTGACAACCAGCCCGTATACTGCTGACAACCAGCCCATATACTGCTGACAACCAGCCCGTATACTGCTGACAACCAGCCCGTATACTGCTGACAACCAGCCCGTATACTGCTGACAACCAGCCCGTATACTGCTGACCACCAGCCCGTATACTGCTGACAACCAGCCCGTATACTGCTGACAACCAGCCCATATACTGCTGACAACCAGCCCATATACTGCTGACAACCAGCCCGTATACTGATGACAACCAGCCCATATACTGCTGACAACCAGCCCATATACTGCTGACAACCAACCCGTATACTGCTGACAACCAGCCCATACACTGCTGACAACCAGCCCGTATACTGCTGACAACCAGCCCATATACTGCTGACAACCAGCCCGTATACTGCTGACAACCAGCCCGTATACTGCTGACAACCAGCCCGTATATTGCTGACAACCAACCCATATACTGCTGACAACCAACCTGTATACTGCTGACAACCAGCCCGTATACTACTGACAACCAGCCCATATACTGCTGACAACCAGCCCATATACTGCTGACAACCAGCCCATATACTGCTGACAACCAGCCCATATACTGCTGACAACCAGCCCATATACTGCTGACAACCAACCTGTATACTGCTGACAACCAGCCCGTATACTGCTGACAACCAACCCATATACTGCTGACAACCAGCCCATATACTGCTGACAACCAGCCCATATACTGCTGACAACCAGCCCGTATAGTGCTGACAACCAACCCGTATACTGCTGACAACCAGCCCATATACTGCTGACAACCAGCCCATATACTGCTGACAACCAACCCGTATACTACTGACAACCTGACAACCAGCCCATATACTGCTGACAACCAGCCCATATACTGCTGACAACCAGCCCGGATACTGCTAACAATCAACCCGTATACTGCTGACAACCAGCCCATATACTACTGACAACCAACCCGTATACTACTGACAACCTGACAACCAGCCCGTATACTACTGACAACCAGCCCATATACTACTGACAACCAGCCCGTATACTGCTGACAACCAGCCCATATACTGCTGACAATCAACCTGTATACTACTGACAACCAGCCCATATACTGCTGACAACCAGCCCATATACTACTGACAACCAGCCCGTATACTGCTGACAACCAACCCATATACTGCTGACAACCAGCCCGTATACTGCTGACAACCAACCCGTATACTGCTGACAACCAGCACATATACTGTTGACAACCAACCCGTATACTGCTGACAACCAGCCCGTATACTGCTGACAACCAACCCGTATACTGCTGACAACCAGCCCGTATACTGCTGACAACCAGCCCGTATACTGCTGACAACCAGCCCATATACTGCTGACAATCAACCTGTATACTACTGACAACCAGCCCATATACTACTGACAACCAGCCCGTATACTGCTGACAACCAACCCATATACTGCTGACAACCAGCCCGTATACTGCTGACAACCAACCCGTATACTGCTGACAACCAGTACATATACTGTTGACAACCAACCCGTATACTGCTGACAACCAGCCCGTATACTGCTGACAACCAACCCGTATACTGCTGACAACCAGCACATATACTGTTGACAACCAACCCGTATACTGCTGACAACCAGCCCGTATACTGCTGACAACCAGCACATATACTGTTGACAACCAACCCGTATACTGCTGACAACCAGCCCGTATACTACTGACAACCAGCCCGTATATTGCTGACAACCAACCCATATACTGCTGACAACCAACCTGTATACTGCTGACAACCAGCCCGTATACTACTGACAACCAGCCCATATACTGCTGACAACCAGCCTATATACTGCTGACAACCAGCCCATATACTGCTGACAACCAGCCCATATACTGCTGACAACCAGCCCGTATACTGCTGACAACAAGCCCGTATACTGCTGACAACCAGCCCGTATACTGCTGACAACCAGCCCGTATACTGATGACAACCAGCCCATATACTGCTGACAACCAGCCCGTATACTGCTGACAACCAGCCCATATACTGCTGACAACCAGCCCGTATACTGCTGACCACCATCCCGTATACTGCTGACAACCAGCCCGTATACTGCTGACAACCAGCCCATATACTGCTGACAACCAGCCCGTATACTGCTGACAACCAGCCCATATACTGCTGACAATCAACCCGTATACTGCTGACAACCAGCCCATATACTGCTGACAACCAGCCCGTATACTGATGACAACCAGCCCGTATACTGCTGACAACCAGCCCGTATACTGCTGACAACCAGCCCATATACTGCTGACAACCAGCCCGTATACTGCTGACAACCAGCCCGTATACTGCTGACAACCAGCCCATATACTGATGACAACCAGCCCGTATACTGATGACAACCAGCCCGTATACTGCTGACAACCAGCCCGTATACTGCTGACAACCAGCCCGTATACTGCTGACAACCAGCCCGTATACTGCTGACAACCAGCCCATATACTGCTGACAACCAGCCCATATACTGCTGACAACCAGCCCATATACTGCTGACAACCAGCCCGTATACTGCTGACAACCAGCCCGTATACTGCTGACAACCAGCCCGTATACTGCTGACAACCAGCCCGTATACTGCTGACAACCATCCTGTATATGGTGTGGGAAGTTGTCAGCCCCCACAGACTTTTCCTTGGGGTTGTGACATTTTTATTGCTCTTCTTGCATGTTCTAGTCTTCTTCTTGGACCAGCACTCCTCCCATTTGGCTCAGGTGATTTTAATTAGCAGGAGACTGGAAAGTAAGGGGTCTAGCCCATTTTGGCTCTCACTGAAGAGCTGGAGGAAGGTGAGTGTCAGTGCTCCTTTCATTTTGGTGTTGGTGCTGTGTGGCGGCCATTGTTGCGGTGGCTTTGTGCTGGTGGGGCGGCGCGGTCTGGAGTCGTGGGGACTCAGTCTTGCAGCATGGGTGCTGTGGGGCAACAGGCCGTCCGCCCTGCTGGTGCATGGGTGCTGTGGTGGTGGTCGTTAGGACCCACTACGAGGTTTGCCGTGAAGTGGCAGTGCGCTTCATACAGTCTGATCAGAATGTTAAACTGAAAACCTCATATTCAGTTATATTAATTTTTGCCTAGCGGCTTTAGATCAACGTATGATTTTGGGATGTGCGGTTCATGCTCTTTTTTTTTTTTCTTTTTTATTGCTCTTCTTACAATCGTCCTTTCTGCTCCTAAAGTCTCATTTCCAATATTCTCGATTTCAGGAATCTTTCCTTTGCTCGGATCCTTCAGATTCCGGGACTTTCTCCAGATTTTACATAATTCTCCTCTCCACAATTATTAGTCGACATTTATGACTCCAAAGTCCGAGCCCCGGACGGAATCTATAATCTGGAGATTCTGAAACATCAGCACAAAAATCACAGCGTCAGCATAAAGCGTCAGCGCAGCCCGGAGATACGCCGCAGCGATGGGGCCCAGACCGGTGCACCATTACCCCTCATCCATCCTCCACCCCAGGATTAACCTCTTACCCCTCACACAGGTTGTAGATTAAGAACAGACTGATGTCATTCTACTTTGTATTTCACCTTCCAGTTATTTTATACTTTTTATTGTTTGCTAAAATCATAAAACTATAGAACCATTGTGTACAGCACGGCTCCCCCCGGTGGAGGAATATAGAACAACCATTGTGTGCAGCACGGCTCCCCCTGGTGGAGGAATATAGAACAACCATTGTGTACAGCACGGCTCCCTCTGGTGGAGGAGTATAGAACAACCATTGTGTGCAGCACGGCTCCCCCTGGTGGAGGAATATAGAACAACCATTGTGTACAGCACGGCTCCCCCCGGTGGAGGAATATAGAACAACCATTGTGTGCAGCACGGCTCCCCCTGGTGGAGGAGTATAGAACAACCATTGTGTACAGCACGGCTCCCCCTGGTGGAGGAGTATAGAACAACCATTGTGTGCAGCACGGCTCCCTCTGGTGGAGGAGTATAGAACAACCATTGTGTGCAGCACGGCTCCCCCTGGTGGAGGAATATAGAACAACCATTGTGTACAGCACGGCTCCCCCCGGTGGAGGAATATAGAACAACCATTGTGTGCAGCACGGCTCCCCCTGGTGGAGGAGTATAGAACAACCATTGTGTGCAGCACGGCTCCCTCTGGTGGAGGAGTATAGAACAACCATTGTGTGCAGCACGGCTCCCTCTGGTGGAGGAGTATAGAACAACCATTGTGTGCAGCACGGCTCCCCCTGGTGGAGGAGTATAGAACAACCATTGTGTACAGCACGGCTCCCCCCGATGGAGGAATATAGAACAACCATTGTGTGCAGCACGGCTCCCCCCGGTGGAGGAATATAGAACAACCATTGTGTACAGCACGGCTCCCCCCGGTGGAGGAATATAGAACAACCATTGTGTGCAGCACGGCTCCCCCTGGTGGAGGAATATAGAACAACCATTGTGTACAGCACGGCTCCCCCCGATGGAGGAATATAGAACAACCATTGTGTACAGCACGGCTCCCCCCGGTGGAGGAATATAGAACAACCATTGTGTACAGCACGGCTCCCCCCGGTGGAGGAATATAGAACAACCATTGTGTGCAGCACGGCTCCCCCCGGTGGAGGAATATAGAACAACCATTGTGTGCAGCACGGCTCCCCCTGGTGGAGGAGTATAGAACAACCATTGTGTGCAGCACGGCTCCCCCTGGTGGAGGAATATAGAACAACCATTGTGTACAGCACGGCTCCCCCTGGTGGAGGAATATAGAACAACCATTGTGTGCAGCACGGCTCCCCCTGGTGGAGGAGTATAGAACAACCATTGTGTACAGCACGGCTCCCCCTGGTGGAGGAATATAGAACAACCATTGTGTGCAGCACGGCTCCCCCTGGTGGAGGAGTATAGAACAACCATTGTGTGCAGCACGGCTCCCTCTGGTGGAGGAGTATAGAACAACCATTGTGTGCAGCACGGCTCCCCCTGGTGGAGGAATATAGAACAACCATTGTGTGCAGCACGGCTCCCCCTGGTGGAGGGATATAGAACAACCATTGTGTGCAGCACGGCTCCCCCTGGTGGAGGAGTATAGAACAACCATTGTGTGCAGCACGGCTCCCCCTGGTGGAGGAATATAGAACAACCATTGTGTGCAGCACGGCTCCCTCTGGTGGAGGAATATAGAACAACCATTGTGTACAGCACGGCTCCCCCTGGTGGAGGGATATAGAACAACCATTGTGTACAGCACGGCTCCCTCTGGTGGAGGAGTATAGAACAACCATTGTGTACAGCACGGCTCCCCCTGGTGGAGGGATATAGAACAACCATTGTGTGCAGCACGGCTCCCTCTGGTGGAGGAGTATAGAACAACCATTGTGTGCAGCACGGCTCCCTCTGGTGGAGGAATATAGAACAACCATTGTGTACAGCACGGCTCCCCCTGGTGGAGGAATATAGAACAACCATTGTGTGCAGCACGGCTCCCTCTGGTGGAGGAGTATAGAACAACCATTGTGTGCAGCACGGCTCCCCCTGGTGGAGGAGTATAGAACAACCATTGTGTGCAGCACGGCTCCCTCTGGTGGAGGAGTATAGAACAACCATTGTGTGCAGCACGGCTCCCTCTGGTGGAGGAGTATAGAACAACCATTGTGTACAGCACGGCTCCCCCTGGTGGAGGGATATAGAACAACCATTGTGTACAGCACGGCTCCCTCTGGTGGAGGAATATAGAACAACCATTGTGTGCAGCACGGCTCCCTCTGGTGGAGGAGTATAGAACAACCATTGTGTACAGCACGGCTCCCCCCGGTGGAGGAATATAGAACAACCATTGTGTACAGCACGGCTCCCCCTGGTGGAGGAATATAGAACAACCATTGTGTACAGCACGGCTCCCCCTGGTGGAGGAGTATAGAACAACCATTGTGTACAGCACGGCTCCCCCTGGTGGAGGAATATAGAACAACCATTGTGTACAGCACGGCTCCCTCTGGTGGAGGGATATAGAACAACCATTGTGTGCAGCACGGCTCCCCCTGGTGGAGGAATATAGAACAACCATTGTGTGCAGCACGGCTCCCCCTGGTGGAGGAATATAGAACAACCATTGTGTGCAGCACGGCTCCCCCTGGTGGAGGGATATAGAACAACCATTGTGTACAGCACGGCTCCCTCTGGTGGAGGAGTATAGAACAACCATTGTGTGCAGCACGGCTCCCCCTGGTGGAGGAATATAGAACAACCATTGTGTGCAGCACGGCTCCCCCTGGTGGAGGAATATAGAACAACCATTGTGTGGTGCACGGCTCCCCCTGGTGGAGGGATATAGAACAACCATTGTGTGCAGCACGGCTCCCCCTGGTGGAGGAATATAGAACAACCATTGTGTGCAGCACGGCTCCCTCTGGTGGAGGAATATAGAACAACCATTGTGTGCAGCACGGCTCCCCCTGGTGGAGGAATATAGAACAACCATTGTGTACAGCACGGCTCCCTCTGGTGGAGGAGTATAGAACAACCATTGTGTACAGCACGGCTCCCCCTGGTGGAGGAATATAGAACAACCATTGTGTACAGCACGGCTCCCCCTGGTGGAGGGATATATATAACCTTTACGTTTTCCCCAGTGTTCCGCAGTGGATTGATGCGTTGAGCAGGAATGTACACACCATACAATGAAGTCGCTGTCAGCAGATCGTCTGTTTATTCCTTAGTGAACATTTTTACTGGATTGTGAGAACAGATGTTTAACCCGATCCTGGCCGAATAGGAACAAAACGAGGACTAATAAGAAATCAGGCCAAAACTGGAGATGTGAAGCTCCGCGGGGGCCGGACTAGCTGTCACCAGCTGATGACCTCACTGACTGGGTGGGGCTCATAGTCACACAGAGCTGTGGTTGTAGGGAGTGGTAGCCAAGATGGTGACGTGCCGAGCTGGGGCCACCGTGGTGTGGGGCGTAGTATTCCCACCCTGATGAGAAGTGCTCAACACTATGACGAGAATGATCACAGTAATGGCTGCACAAGCGATGGCGACAATCATCCTTCGGCGATTCTGAAAGAGAAAGAACATTGGTGTTACACGTCAGAATCCAGGAGGAACACCGACATGACTATGTGGCACCATGTTCGGGGCCAGGCCGGCCATTCTGGAAAATGCCAAATCACAACACCTGACAGTATCCGCGTCCTCATGCCGACAATATGGTAACAGCTCGGCGTCCACTGCTGTGAAGGAGCAGAGCGCCACTGACTCCTTGCTCCACCACTGACTCCAGCAGGACACAGGCTGCTGCAGAACTGCGGTCTGAAAGAGGTCGGCGCCATACAGGGGACGATATTGCGGGATCACATCACTGCATCGCTGCGCTGCCACTGGCCCACTGTATATGTGACAGGAAACAGAGGCTGCAGTGGACCGGAACTAGTAATAGGTGACTATTTGCTTTTGGGGATTTATGTTAATAGGCCATCATACTATTTGATGGGACTGTGGGGTGCATTGTACTGCATGTGGGGGGGGGGGGACTGTGGGGTGCATCATACTGTGTGTGGGGGACTGTGGGGTGCATCATACTGTGTGTGGGGGACTGTGGGGGCAGCATACTGTGTGTGGGGGACTGTGGGGGCAGCATACTGTGTGTGGGGGACTGTGGGGGGCATCATACTATGTGTGGGGGACTGTGGGGTGCATCATACTGTGTGTGGGGGACTGTGGGATGCATCATACTGTGTGTGGGGGACTGTGGGGGCAGCATACTGTGTGTGGGGGACTGTGGGGTGCATCATACTGTGTGTGGGGGACTGTGGGGGCAACATACTATGTGTGGGGGACTGTGGGGTGCATCCTACTGTGTGTGGGGGACTCTGGGGGCAGCATACTGTGTGTGGGGGACTGTGGGGGGCATCATACTATGTGTGGGGGACTGAGGGGGCAGCATACTGTGTGTGGGGGACTGTGGGGTGCATCCTACTGTGTGTGGGGGACTCTGGGGGCAGCATACTGTGTGTGGGGGACTGTGGGGTGCATTATACTGTGTGTGGGGGACTGTGGGGTGCATCATACTGTGTGTGGAGGACTGTGGGGGCAGCATACTGTGTGGGGGGACGGTGGGGTGCATCATACTATGTGTGGGGGACTGTGGGGTGCATCGTACTGTGTGTGGGGGACTGTGGGGTGCATCATACTGTGTGTGGGGGACTGTGGGGTGCATCATACTGTGTGTGGAGGACTGTGGGGGCAGCATACTGTGTGTGGAGGACTGTGGGATGCATCATACTGTGTGTGGGGGACCGTGGGGTGCATCTTACTGTGTGGGGGACTGTGGGGTGCATCATACTGTGTGTGGGGGGTCGTCACTACTGGATGGGGGATCATGGACCTTTATAAATGTTCCAAGGAGGATATCTCCCTCTTTCTAGCACATCGTCTGAGTAGCAATGTTTTGGGGGAGGGGGCGACTACAGCAATGATATCATTTTTTAAGTATTGGAGTCACTGTTCCTTGCTACAGGTGCAGTATTAGGGTCACACACAGCAGCGGCTCAGTATTGGGGTATCGGCAGGATGAGGGGTCTGTGCAGGTTGGGCATAGATATGGACGGTGCTGGAGATGTGAGAAGTCAGATGTGTCTGTTGTATTCTCTGCAGACGAGTCCTGGCCGGAGAAGTCGTTATGTCGGTCTGGGCCAGATGGAAAAGGCGGGAAAAGTGAACGACTCCATCAGAAAGAACGTCAGCGGTAAGTCCTGCCCCTGGTCTACATCTGGCCTTGGATACTGCCAATATTGGTCTTTGTATAGTTTAGTATGTAGGGGTTCGTTAGTCCGGGTATCGCAGCATTGACAATGATATTATGGTGCAGGGCACGGGGGGCACCATTACTGTCTGCGGCACTGGCTATAGTGCTGTGTGGCGGAGAATATGAGGATGCGCTGGAGAAGCAGTAACCAGTGATGTCTGTGTTACATTCTGCAGGGAGCGTTATGGATGGAAGAAGAGGTCATAGCGGTCTGGGCCGAAAGGAAAAGAAAAGACAATGAGCGACAACAATCAGCGAGACGTCACGGGTGTAGACCTGATGTCACCACTATATGGTCACTGTGTGGCGGTGATATGTAAGGATACTGATGAGTATTATCACTACTGTATATGCTGGGAATATGCGGGAATGGAGTGGCGGTATTATTCATCTATTGTACTGCAGGGTTGATGCTGATATTGGTCTTGGTACAATCATGTTTCTTATAGGGGTGGTCCGGGTTCTGCAGACCCTCACAGTGTGTAGTATAGAGTGCAATGTGCGCACCATTAGGATCCCGCTCCGCTTACCGGTCCCAGCAATCAGTATTTGACTACACGTGCACAAATCACAAACTTGCAGTCAGGTAATGATGTCGGGCACTGGTAAGCGCCACATGGCAGGATTCCGTCACTGGGAGGTCATGGCGTGGCGGTATTATAGGAAATCTAGGTCTTGTAGTAACTCTTGACTTCCTTCAGGCAGGGTGATGTTAGTAATGCAGACCCCCATCTGGAGAAGGATGGGGGCAACATGGGCCTGTAAGTTTCACATGCCAGGGCCTGGATTATGGGGTCACCCAGAAAGACCCTGAACATGTAGACCTGAATTTGTGTCCAGAACCCGGCATCTGCTGATATCTAACATGGAGGAGGAAAAAACGGCGGAAATATCCAAGAAAACTTACCATGCGGAGACCGGAGGCCACGGAGATGTGTCCGTCTGTCCATCGCTCCCCACCCTGAAATAATAAACACATGATCCAGGTAGACAGGCGGGTGGTGTATGTGAGTGGATGTACGCTGTGCGCGACTGCTCTCAAGGGAAGGAGTTCTCCAAGATTTTGGAGGAGTTTGTGGGAAATGTTTCCCCTTCATCCAGAAGAGCATCTGTGAGGTCAGACCCGGAGAAACGTCCATTATAGGATGGGGCTGAGGTCCGGGCCGCTCATGTTCTCCCCTTCTTGTCTGTTTGGACCTTGTGGTCTGGGCACCGCCATGGGGGACAGATAAGGGCCATCAGATGCCGATAGAGAAGTGCGATTTGTCATTGCTTGGGACACGTCTCCTCTAGAGTCTGGTGTTGGCGGATTTACACGGGTCCATCTGACGCTGCCTTCCTGACCTCTATCCCCCGGCCCATCCTGGGGTCTTCTCCCACATTTCCTACTCTCCAATCACGTCTCTGTACTGATGTGTCCTTCATTTCTCTGTTATCATACGTATAGCTCCCTTCTTTCCTCTGTCCACTTTCCCTCTTCAGCCTGGGTTTCTCCGCTGTTAAATATTCCCCCCGGGGCTCCTATCCCCCGGCCCTTCCTGGGCTCTTCTCCCACCTTCCAATCATTTGTCATCTGTTACACTTTATCATTAATACGTTTGATCCCATTTTTTCCCCTCTAACTTTAATCAGTTTGTAACTTCCAGGTGAACTTTCCTCCCTTCCCAAGTTCCCTATTGGTTTCATTGTTTCTGGGGGTCTTCCCTGTGTATTTTGGGCCTTTGATCTGTTGTTGTGCTTTGAACATTTGTTATACTCAACTGATAAAGACACCGGTACGGTGTAGAAACGCATTGTGAATAAAAAGCCTTATCCTCGTCATCATTTCTGAAGAATTTATTTCTTCCAGCCACCAACGTGTTCATCCAACTGGATCCAATGTCTCCTGAAGGATTTATCCACTGGCTGGGGGGCAGCGGCTGCTTACCTTCATACTTACATAGCACTCTCCTATGCTCCCTCCACCAGGTGAGCGTCACCAGCACTCTCCTACTCTCCCTCCACAAGGTGAGCATCACCAGCACTCTCCTACTCTCCCTCCACAAGGTGAGCATCACCAGCACTCTCCTACTCTTCCTCCACCAGGTGAGCATCACCAGCACTCTCCTACTCTTCCTCCACCAGGTGAGCATCACCAGCACTCTCCTATGCTCCCTCCACAATGTGAGCATCACCACCAGTCTCCTGCTCTCACCCCATCAAATGAGCATCACCAGCACTCTCCTACTCTCCCTCCACCAGGTGAGTGTCACCAGCACTCTCCTGCTCTCCCTCCACCAGGTGAGCATCACCAGCACTCTCCTACTCTCCCTCCACAAGGTGAGCGTCACCAGCACTCTCCTATGCTCCCTCCACCAGGTGAGCGTCACCAGCACTCTCCTGCTCTCACCCCACCAGATGAGCATCACCAGCACTCTCCTGCTCTCCCTCCACCAGGTGAGCATCACCAGCACTCTCCTACTCTCCCTCCACAAGGTGAGCGTCACCAGCACTCTCCTATGCTCCCTCCACCAGGTGAGCGTCACCAGCACTCTCCTACTCTCCCTCCACAAGGTGAGCGTCACCAGCACTCTCCTACTCTCCCTCCACAAGGTGAGCGTCACCAGCACTCTCCTGCTCTCCCTCCACAAGGTGAGCGTCACCAGCACTCTCCTACTCTCCCTCCACAAGGTGAGCGTCACCAGCACTCTCCTACTCTCCCTCCACAAGGTGAGCGTCACCAGCACTCTCCTGCTCTCACCCCACCAGATGAGCATCACCAGCAGTCTCCTACTCTCCCTCCACCAGGTGAGAGTCACCAGCACTCTCCTACTCTCCCTCCACCAGGTGAGCGTCACCAGCACTCTCCTACTCTCCCTCCACAAGGTGAGCGTCACCAGCACTCTCCTACTCTCCCTCCACAAGGTGAGCGTCACCACCAGGCTCCTGCTCTCACCCCACCAGGTGAGCGTCACCAGCACTCTCCTGCTCTCACCCCACCAAATGAGCATCACCAGCACTCTCCTACTCTCCCTCCACCAGGTCAGCATCACCAGCACTCTCCTACTCTCCCTCCACAAGGTGAGCGTCACCAGCACTCTCCTGCTCTCCCTCCACAAGGTGAGCGTCACCAGCACTCTCCTACTCTCCCTCCACAAGGTGAGCGTCACCAGCACTCTCCTGCTCTCCCTCCACAAGGTGAGCGTCACCAGCACTCTCCTGCTCTCCCTCCACAAGGTGAGCGTCACCAGCACTCTCCTACTCTCCCTCCACCAGGTGAGCGTCACCAGCACTCTCCTACTCTCCCTCCACAAGGTGAGCGTCACCAGCACTCTCCTGCTCTCCCTCCACAAGGTGAGCATCACCAGCAGTCTTGTACTCTCCCTCCACCAGGTGAACGTCACCAGCACTGTCCTACTCTCCCTTCAACACGTGAGCAACACCAGTACTCTCTTACTCTCTCTTCACAGCACTGTCCTTGTCTCCCTTCACCAGGTGAGCATCACCAGCACTCTCCTACTCTCCCTCCACCAGATGAGCATCACCAGGCTCTCCTACTCTCCCTCCACCAGGTGAACGTCACCAGCACCAGGAAGGTGACGGGCACAAGGGGGCATTCTTTGCGTCTGGAGGAGAGAAGGTTTTTCCACCAACATAGAAGAGGATTCTTTACTGTTAGGGCAGTGAGAATCTGGAATTGCTTGCCTGAGGAGGTGGTGATGGCGAACTCAGTCGAGGGGTTCAAGAGAGGCCTGGATGTCTTCCTGGAGCAGAACAATATTGTATCATACAATTATTAGGTTCTGTAGAAGGACGTAGATCTGGGGATTTATTATGATGGAATATAGGCTGAACTGGATGGACAAATGTCTTTTTTCGGTCTTACTAACTATGTTACTATGTTAGCACTCTCCTACCTAGTGAGTGTCACCAGCACTCTCCTACTCTCCTACCTGGTGAGCGTCACCAGCACTCTCCTGCTCTCACCCCACCAGATGAGCGTCACCAGCATACTACTATCCTCCCTCCATCAGCTGAGCGTCACCAGCACTCTCCTACTCTCCCTCCACCAGGTGAGCATCAGCAGAAGTCTCCTACTCTCCCTCCACTAGGTGAGCATCACCAGCAGTCTCCTACTCTCCTTCTACCTGGTGTGTGTCACCAGCACTCTCCTACTCTCCTTCTACCTGGTGTGTGTCACCAGCAGTCTCCTACTCTCCCTCCACTAGGTGAGCGTCACCAGCAGTCTCCTACTCTCCCTCCACCAGGTGAGCATCACCAGCAGTCTCCTACTCTCCCTCCACAAGGTGAGCGTCACCAGCACTCTCCTGCTCTCCCTCCACAAGGTGAGCGTCACCAGCACTCTCCTACTCTCCCTCCACCAGGTGAGCGTCACCAGCACTCTCCTACTCTCCCTCCACAAGGTGAGCGTCACCAGCACTCTCCTGCTCTCCCTCCACAAGGTGAGTGTCACCAGCACTCTCCCTCTACCAGGTGAGTGTCACCAGCAGTCTTGTACTCTCCCTCCACCAGGTGAACGTCACCAGCACTGTCCTACTCTCCCTTCAACACGTGAGCAACACCAGTACTCTCTTACTCTCTCTTCACAGCACTGTCCTTGTCTCCCTTCACCAGGTGAGCATCACCAGCACTCTCCTACTCTCCCTCCACCAGATGAGCATCACCAGCACTCTCCTGCTCTCCCTCCACCAGATGAGCATCACCAGCAGTCTCCTACTCTCCCTCCACCAGGTGAACGTCACCAGCACCAGGAAGGTGACGGGCACAAGGGGGCATTCTTTGCGTCTGGAGGAGAGAAGGTTTTTCCACCAACATAGAAGAGGATTCTTTACTGTTAGGGCAGTGAGAATCTGGAATTGCTTGCCTGAGGAGGTGGTGATGGCGAACTCAGTCGAGGGGTTCAAGAGAGGCCTGGATGTCTTCCTGGAGCAGAACAATATTGTATCATACAATTATTAGGTTCTGTAGAAGGACGTAGATCTGGGTATTTATTATGATGGAATATAGGCTGAACTGGATGGACAAATGTCTTTTTTCGGTCTTACTAACTATGTTACTATGTTAGCACTCTCCTACTCTCCTACCTAGTGAGTGTCACCAGCACTCTCCTACTCTCCTACCTGGTGAGCGTCACCAGCACTCTCCTGCTCTCACCCCACCAGATGAGCGTCACCAGCATACTACTATCCTCCCTCCATCAGCTGAGCGTCACCAGCACTCTCCTACTCTCCCTCCACCAGGTGAGCATCAGCAGCAGTCTCCTACTCTCCCTCCACCAGGTGAGCATCAGCAGAAGTCTCCTACTCTCCTTCTACCTGGTGAGCATCACCAGCAGTCTCCTACTCTCCTTCTACCTGGTGTGTGTCACCAGCACTCTCCTACTCTCCCTCCACTAGGTGAGCATCACCAGCAGTCTCCTACTCTCCTTCTACCTGGTGTGTGTCACCAGCACTCTCCTACTCTCCCTCCACTAGTTGAGCGTCACCAGCAGTCTCCTACTCTCCCTCCACCAGGTGAGCATCACCAGCAGTCTCCTACTCTCCCTCCACCAGGTGAGAGTCACCAGCAGTCTCCTACTCTCCTTCTACCTGGTGAACGTCACCAGCAGTCTCCTACTCTCCCTACACCAGGTCAGCGTCACCAGCAGTCTCCTACTCTCCCTACACCAGGTGAGCATCACCAGCAGTCTCCTACTCTCCCTCCACAAGGTGAGCGTCACCAGCACTCTCCTGCTCTCCCTCCACAAGGTGAGCGTCACCAGCACTCTCCTACTCTCCCTCCACCAGGTGAGCGTCACCAGCACTCTCCTACTCTCCCTCCACAAGGTGAGCGTCACCAGCACTCTCCTGCTCTCCCTCCACAAGGTGAGTGTCACCAGCACTCTCCCTCTACCAGGTGAGTGTCACCAGCAGTCTTGTACTCTCCCTCCACCAGGTGAACGTCACCAGCACTGTCCTACTCTCCCTTCAACACGTGAGCAACACCAGTACTCTCTTACTCTCTCTTCACAGCACTGTCCTTGTCTCCCTTCACCAGGTGAGCATCACCAGCACTCTCCTACTCTCCCTCCACCAGATGAGCATCACCAGCACTCTCCTGCTCTCCCTCCACCAGATGAGCATCACCAGCAGTCTCCTACTCTCCCTCCACCAGGTGAACGTCACCAGCACCAGGAAGGTGACGGGCACAAGGGGGCATTCTTTGCGTCTGGAGGAGAGAAGGTTTTTCCACCAACATAGAAGAGGATTCTTTACTGTTAGGGCAGTGAGAATCTGGAATTGCTTGCCTGAGGAGGTGGTGATGGCGAACTCAGTCGAGGGGTTCAAGAGAGGCCTGGATGTCTTCCTGGAGCAGAACAATATTGTATCATACAATTATTAGGTTCTGTAGAAGGACGTAGATCTGGGGATTTATTATGATGGAATATAGGCTGAACTGGATGGACAAATGTCTTTTTTCGGTCTTACTAACTATGTTACTATGTTAGCACTCTCCTACCTAGTGAGTGTCACCAGCACTCTCCTACTCTCCTACCTGGTGAGCGTCACCAGCACTCTCCTGCTCTCACCCCACCAGATGAGCGTCACCAGCATACTACTATCCTCCCTCCATCAGCTGAGCGTCACCAGCACTCTCCTACTCTCCCTCCACCAGGTGAGCATCAGCAGCAGTCTCCTACTCTCCCTCCACCAGGTGAGCATCAGCAGAAGTCTCCTACTCTCCTTCTACCTGGTGAGCATCACCAGCACTCTCCTACTCTCCTTCTACCTGGTGTGTGTCACCAGCACTCTCCTACTCTCCCTCCACTAGGTGAGCGTCACCAGCAGTCTCCTACTCTCCCTCCACCAGGTGAGCTTCACCAGCAGTCTCCTACTCTCCCTCCACCAGGTGAGAGTCACCAGCAGTCTCCTACTCTCCTTCTACCTGGTGTGTGTCACCAGCAGTCTCCTACTCTCCTTCTACCTGGTGAACGTCACCAGCAGTCTCCTACTCTCCCTCCACCAGGTGAGAGTCACCAGCAGTCTCCTACTCTCCTTCTACCTGGTGTGTGTCACCAGCAGTCTCCTACTCTCCTTCTACCTGGTGAACGTCACCAGCAGTCTCCTACTCTCCCTCCACCAGGTGAGAGTCACCAGCAGTCTCCTACTCTCCCTACACCAGGTCAGCGTCACTACCACTCTCCCTCCATAGGGTGTCACCATATTGTGCACTCTGACTCCCACTTCTAGATTTACACATAGAAATGATGGTCCCTATTCATGGAGATTACTGGTTTGTACTCTGGTCTTGATGAAGTATCTGCTGGAGTAAGAAGCCCAAATTTTGCTAAAGCCGTTTGTGTATTAGTGTAATGTGTGCAGTCTGTGGGTCGGCACTTACCGGGGTGCTTGCCCTGTGCTTGGCACCTGCAAAAAGAAAGAATAACATCTTACTTTTTTTATTAGATTTGTAGCTTTGTCTTGCTGTCCTCAATACCCCCAGTTTAGGTCCCAGGCCCCATGATTAGTTACTATGCTCTCATATTCAGTTTCTATTTCCCCAGGTTTAGTTTCCACCCCTTATGCTTAGTTTCTAGCCCCCTCAGGTTTAGTTTCCACCCCTCAGGGTTGGTTTCTAGCCCCCCCCATGTTTAGTTTCTAGCCCCCCATGTTTAGTTTCCACCACTCGTGTTTAGTTTCTAGCCCCTATATTTAGTTTCAACCCCCCGTGTTTACTTTATAGCCCACCATGTATAGTTTCTAGCCCTCCCATGTTCAGTTTCTATACCCCCCATGTTCAGTTTCCACCACTCATGTTTACTTTCTATCCCCCCATGTTTAGTTTCTAGCCCCATGTTCATTTTCTATCCCCCATGTTCAGGTTCCACCCCCATATTTAGTTTCTAGCCCCACATGTTCAGTTTCCAGCCCCCCCCCCCCCCATGTTCAGTTTATAGCCCCCATGTTTAGTTTCTAGCCTCCGCCCCCCCCCTCCCCCCATTGTTCAGTTTCTAGCCCACAGGTTTAGTTTCTAGCTACTCATGTTTAGTTTCTAGCCCACCATATTTAGTTTCCACCACTCATGTTTAGTTTCTAGGCCCTAAATTTTAGTTTCCACCCCTAGGTTTAGTTTCTAGCCCCCCATGTTCAGTTTCCTGCCCACCATGCTCAGTTTCCACCCCATATTTTTATTTCTAGCCCCCCCATGTTTAGTTTCTAGCCCCTCATGTTCAGTTTCTAGCCCCCATGTTCAGGTTCCACCCCCATATTTAGTTTCCAGCCCCCCATGTTTAGTTTCTAGGCCCCCTTATTGTTCAGTTTCTACCCCCAGGTTTAGTTTCTAGCTACTCGTGTTTAGTTTCTAGCCCACCATATTTAGTTTCCACCACTCATGTTTAGTTTCTAGGCCCTATATTTTAGTTTCCACCCCTAGGTTTAGTTTCTAGCCCCCCATGTTCAGTTTCCTGCCCACCATGTTCAGTTTCCACCCCATATTTTTATTTCTAGCCCCTCATGTTTAGTCTCTAGCCCCCCCATATTTAGTTTCTAGCCCCCCATGTTCAGTTTCCTGCCCCCCATGTTCAGTTTCCAGCCCCCCATGTTCAGTTTCTAGCTCCCATGTTCAGGTTCCACCCCCATATTTAGTTTCTAGCCCCACATGTTTAGTTTCTAGCCCCCCATGTTCAGTTTCTAGCCCCCATATTTAGTTTCTAGCCCCCCATGTTCAGGTTCCACCCCCATATTTAGTTTCTAGCCCCACATGTTCAGGTTCCACCCCCATATTTAGTTTCTAGCCCCACATGTTTAGTTTCTAGCCCCCCCTCCCCCCCATTGTTCAGTTTCTAGCCCCCAGGTTTAGTTTCTAGCCCAACATGTTTAGTTTCTAGCTACTCATGTTTAGTTTCTAGCCCATCATATTTAGTTTCCACCACTCATGTTTAGTTTCTAGGCCCTATATTTTAGTTTCCACCCCTAGGTTTAGTTTCTAGCCCCCCATGTTCAGTTTCCACCCCATATTTTTATCTCTAGCCCCCCCATGTTTAGTTTCTAGCCCCCCATGTTTAGTTTCTATTTCCCCCCATTGTTCAGTTTCTAGCCCCAGGTTTAGTTTCCAGCTACTCATGTTTAGTTTCTAGCCCCTATATTTTAGTTTCTAGCCCCCCATGTTTAGTTTTACCTTTTATTATCCTCTTCATCTCCTCCAGAGATCGCAGGGCACTAACCGAGGACTGGTACCCACTTCCATAAAGATTGGCTTTATCTGCAGAGCTGAAGAGGAACAGATCCAGGGCGAATTTCCCGATACTCTGCTGATGAGAGAGGATCCTGGACTTCTCCTCTTCGCTGCTGCTCTCCAAATCATCGATCACCACCAGGACATTATTTCTTCCTGAAAAAGTCACCAATGGAAAATAACGTGGGGGAATCGACTGATGGCTGTGTATACAGTCACCTGAGTATGGGGCTGTGATTAATCACCGGCATCTAAGGTGTCCTTGTGGAGAGAGACAAGCCAGGCCTGGCATGTCAGAGCGAGGAGACCTATAGGCCATGCATGCTCCCCTGGGAAAGTAAATATGCAAATTGAAGAAGCAATTTGCATAGTCACTGGCAGACACGGTGTGTGGGAGGGCTCCTGCAGTGTCGGTGCCCAGGAACAGGGATGAAGTTCAGGCAGCGCTCGCTCTGAGCAGGCAACAATGTAATCAGGATGTGAGATGGACGCTCTGCTGGTGGGATTGTTATAGGGGGTCAAGTCCGAGAGGGAAATGTTTAGTTTGCATTTTGGGGGTGACAGACGCCTTGTAAACCAAGAAGAAAATCGTCTTCCTTTTATTTACTGATCGTAGTGAATTCAAAATGTTCTGCTATGGATACCGGGATGCGATGGATTTCTGTTATTTCCGATATGTACAGATAAATGTCGCAGTTGAAGGTGCAAGCGGAGGCGCAGGTGAAGGTGCAAGCGGAGGCAGAGGCGCAGGTGAAGGTGCAAGCGGAGGCAGAGGCGCAGGTGAAGGTGCAAGCGGAGGCAGAGGCGCAGGTGAAGGTGCAAGCGGAGGCACAGGTGAGGGTGCAAGCGGAGGCACAGGTGAAGGTGCAAGCAGAGACACAGGTGAAGGTGCAAGCGGAGGCAGAGGCGCAGGCGAAGGTGCAAGCGGAGGCACAGGTGAAGGTGCAAGCAGAGACACAGGTGAAGGTGCAAGCGGAGGCAGAGGCGCAGGTGAAGGTGCAAGCGGAGGCGCAGGTGAAGGTGCAAGCGGAGGCAGAGACACAGGTGAAGGTGCAAGCGGAGGCAGAGGTGAGGGTGCAAGCGGAGGCAGAGGCGCAGGTGAAGGTGCAAGCGGAGGCAGAGGCGCAGGTGAAGGTGCAAGCGGAGGCAGAGGCGCAGGTGAAGGTGCAAGCGGAGGCAGAGGCGCAGGCGAAGGTGCAAGCGGAGGCACAGGTGAGGGTGCAAGCGGAGGCACAGGTGAAGGTGCAAGCGGAGACACAGGTGAAGGTGCAAGCGGAGGCACAGGTGAGGGTGCAAGCGGAGGCAGAGGCGCAGGTGAAGGTGCAAGCGGAGGCGCAGGTGAAGGTGCAAGTGGAGGCGTAGGTGAAGGTGCAAGCGGAGGCAGAGGCGCAGGTGAAGGTGCAAGCAGAGGCACAGGTGAAGGTGCAAGCGGAGGCAGAGGCGCAGGTGAAGGTGCAAGCGGAGGTGAAGGTGCAAGCGAAGGCAGAGGCGCAGGTGAAGGTGCAAGCGGAGGCAGAGGCGCAGGTGAAGATGCAAGCGGAGGCAGAGGCGCAGGTGAAGGTGCAAGCGGAGGCAGAGGCGCAGGTGAAGGTGCAAGCGGAGGTAGAGGCGCAGGTGAAGGTGCAAGCGGAGGCAGAGGCGCAGGTGAAGGTGCAAGCGGAGGCGCAGGTGAAGGTGCAAGCGGAGGCGCAGGTGAAGGTGCAAGCGGAGGCAGAGGCGCAGGTGAAGGTGCAAGCGGAGGCAGAGGCGCAGGTGAAGGTGCAGGCAGAGGCGCAGGTGAAGGTGCAAGCGGAGGCACAGGTGAGGGTGCAAGCGGAGGCAGAGGCGCAGGTGAAGGTGCAGGCAGAGGCGCAGGTGAAGGTTCAAGCGGAGGCAGAGGCGCAGGTGAAGGTGCAAGCGGAGGCAGAGGCGCAGGTGAAGGTGCAAGCGGAGGCAGAGGCGCAGGTGAAGGTGCAAGCGGAGGCAGAGGCGCAGGTGAAGGTGCAAGCGGAGGCGCAGGTGAAGGTGCAAGCGGAGGCAGAGGCGCAGGTGAAGGTGCAAGCGGAGGCAGAGGCACAGGTGAAGGTGCAAGCGGAGGTGAAGGTGCAAGCGGAGGCAGAGGCGCAGGTGAAGGTGCAAGCGGAGGCAGAGGCGCAGGTGAAGATGCAAGCGGAGGCAGAGGCGCAGGTGAAGGTGCAAGCGGAGGCAGAGGCGCAGGTGAAGGTGCAAGCGGAGGCAGAGGCGCAGGTGAAGGTGCAAGCGGAGGCAGAGGCGCAGGTGAAGGTGCAAGCGGAGGCGCAGGTGAAGGTGCAAGCGGAGGCGCAGGTGAAGGTGCAAGCGGAGGCGCAGGTGAAGGTGCAAGCGGAGGCGCAGGTGAAGGTGCAAGCGGAGGCGCAGGTGAAGGTGCAAGCGGAGGCGCAGGTGAAGGTGCAAGCGGAGGCGCAGGTGAAGGTGCAAGCGGAGGCAGAGGCACAGGTGAAGGTGCAAGCGGAGGTGACGGTGCAAGCGGAGGCAGAGGCGCAGGTGAAGGTGCAAGCGGAGGCAGAGGCGCAGGTGAAGGTGCAAGCGGAGGCAGAGGCGCAGGTGAAGGTGCAAGCGGAGGCAGAGGCGCAGGTGAAGGTGCAAGCGGAGGCAGAGGCGCAGGTGAAGGTGCAAGCGGAGGCAGAGGCGCAGGTGAAGGTGCAAGCCGAGGCAGAGGCGCAGGTGAAGGTGCAAGCGGAGGCAGAGGCGCAGGTGAAGGTGCAAGCGGAGGCAGAGGCGCAGGTGAAGGTGCAAGCGGAGGCGCAGGTGAAGGTGCAAGCGGAGGCAGAGGCGCAGGTGAAGGTGCAAGTGGAGGCGCAGGTGAAGGTGCAAGCGGAGGCAGAGGCGCAGGTGAAGGTGCAAGCGGAGGCAGAGGCACAGGTGAAGGTGCAAGCGGAGGTGAAGGTGCAAGCGGAGGCAGAGGCGCAGGTGAAGGTGCAAGCGGAGGCAGAGGCGCAGGTGAAGGTGCAAGCGGAGGCAGAGGCGCAGGTGAAGGTGCAAGCGGAGGTGAAGGTGCAAGCGGAGGCAGAGGTGAAGGTGCAAGCGGAGGCAGAGGTGCAGGTGAAGGTGCAAGCGGAGGCAGAGGCGCAGGTGAAGGTGCAAGCGGAGGCAGAGGCGCAGGTGAAGGTGCAAGCGGAGGCAGAGGCGCAGGTGAAGGTGCAAGCGGAGGCAGAGGCGCAGGTGAAGGTGCAAGCGGAGGTGAAGGTGCAAGCGGAGGCAGAGGCGCAGGTGAAGGTGCAAGCGGAGGCAGAGGTGCAGGTGAAGGTGCAAGCGGAGGTGAAGGTGCAAGCGGAGGCAGAGGTGCAGGTGAAGGTGCAAGCGGAGGTGAAGATGCAAGCGGAGGCAGAGGTGCAGGTGAAGGTGCAAGCGGAGGCAGAGGCGCAGGTGAAGGTGCAAGCGGAGGCGCAGGTGAAGGTGCAAGCGGAGGCGCAGGTGAAGGTGCAAGCGGAGGCAGAGGCGCAGGTGAAGGTGCAAGCGGAGGCAGAGGCGCAGGTTAAGGTGCAAGCGGAGGCAGAGGCGCAGGTGAAGGTGCAAGCGGAGGCAGAGGCGCAGGTGAAGGTGCAAGCGGAGGCAGAGGCGCAGGTGAAGGTGCAAGCGGAGGCAGAGGCGCAGGTGAAGGTGCAAGCGGAGGCAGAGGCGCAGGTGAAGGTGCAAGCGGAGGCAGAGGCGCAGGTGAAGGCGCAGGCAGAGGCGCAGGTGCATCATGGCTGCTGCTGTTCCCAGTCTTTTCACCCATTTCGCCACCCCGTGCAGATGCCAGGCAGGGGGTGAAGATGATGTACGTGGTGACCATTGAGCTGCCTCTTTAGAAGTCGAATTACAAGGGTCGTGCAGAATTACAAAAAATAATGGTTGTTCCCTTGCAGACGCAGCGCCACCACTCTACATGGCTCTGCCCGGTAATGCAAATCAGTCAAATTCAATTGAATGTGTCTGCGGTGCGATTACCTTCATAACCTAAGAACAGATGTGGCGCTGCTTTTCCAAAAACTACACAGGGACATTTCTCTAAGCCCGGACCACCCCTTGAAGTGAGTCAGACTATAGTTTAGGTAATCAGCATATGTAAGGGGGTGTCAAGATGGTGAATCAGTGGGATCGCTGCAGGTTTCTAATCACGGAAGACCGACCACCAATAGCAAATATAGGGAGAGCAGAAACAAAGATGGACAAATCCCCGAATGTGTGATGGGGGGCCCGAGGCAGCACTGGGGGACGGAAGGGTCTGAGGCCGCAACAAAGCGACAGATTGGTCTGAGGCCGCACCCAAGGGACGGAGGGGATGAACAAGGGGATGAGGCCGCACCTGCGGGATGGAGACCCTCAAACTGATCAAGGCTTAACCGTTTGGGTTGACAGGGTCGGAGATAGTGGAGACGCTGTACCACCTCCTAGTAGAAGCGCCAGGTACAGTGGGTACGGAACATATTCAGACCCCTTAAAATGTTTTACTCTGATTCATTGCAGCCATTTGGTAAATTCAGAAAACTTCATTTTTTCTTCATTAATGTCCACTCTGCACCCCATCGTGACTGAAAAACACTGAAATGTAGAAACTTTTGGAAATGACCCTTTGCTCAGTATTGAGTAGAAGCCCCTTTTGAGCTAGTACAGCCATGAGTCTTCTTGGGAATGATGCAACAAGTTTTTCACCCCTGGATTTGGGGATCCTCGGCCATTCTTCCTCGCAGATCCTCTCCAGTTCCGTCAGGTTGGATGGGGAACGTTGGTGGACGCCATTTTCAGGTCTCTCCGGAGATGCTCCATTGGGTTTAGGTCAGGGCTCTGACTGGGCCGGTCAGGAATGGTCACAGAGTTGTTCTGAAGCCACTCCTTTGTTATTTTAGCTGTGTGCTTAGGGTCATTGTCTTGTTGGAATGTGAACCTTCGGCCAAGTCTGAGGTCCAGAGCACTCTGGAAGAGGTTTTCATCCATGATCTCTGTACTTGGCCGCATTCATGTTTCCTTCAATGACAACCAGTCGTCCTTTCTCTGCAGCTGAAAAACACCCCCATAGCATGATGCTGCCTCCACCATGTTTCACTGTGGGGATTGTATTGGGCAGGTGATGAGCAGTGCCTGGTTTTCTCCACACATACCGCTAAGAATTATCACCAAAAAGGTCTATCTTCATCTCATCAGACCTGACAATCTTATTTCTCATAGCCTGGGAGTCCTTCATGTGTTTTTTTTAGTAAACTCTATGCGGCTTTACATAGTAACATAGTTAGTAAGGCCGAAAAAAGACATTTGTCCATCCAGTTCAGCCTATATTCCATCATAATAAATCCCCAGATCTACGTCCTTCTACAGAACCTAATAATTGTATGATACAATATTGTTCTGCTCCAGGAAGACATCCAGGCCTCTCTTGAACCCCTCGACTGAGTTCGCCATCACCACCTCCTCAGGCAAGCAATTCCAGATTCTCACTGCCCTAACAGTAAAGAATCCTCTTCTATGTTGGTGGAAAAACCTTCTCTCCTCCAGACGCAAAGAATGCCCCCTTGTGCCCGTCACCTTCCTTGGTATAAACAGATCCTCAGCGAGATATTTGTATTGTCCCCTTATATACTTATACATGGTTATTAGATCGCCCCTCAGTCGTCTTTTTTCTAGACTAAATAATCCTAATTTCGCTAATCTATCTGGGTATTGTAGTTCTCCCATCCCCTTTATTAATTTTGTTGCCCTCCTTTGTACTCTCTCTAGTTCCATTATATCCTTCCTGAGCACCGGTGCCCAAAACTGGACACAGTACTCCATGTGCGGTCTAACTAGGGATTTGTACAGAGGCAGTATAATGCTCTCATCATGTGTATCCAGACCTCTTTTAATGCACCCCATGATCCTGTTTGCCTTGGCAGCTGCTGCCTGGCACTGGCTGCTCCAGGTAAGTTTATCATTAACTAGGATCCCCAAGTCCTTCTCCCTGTCAGATTTACCCAGTGGTTTCCTGTTCAGTGTGTAATGGTGATATTGATTCCCTCTTCCCATGTGTATAACCTTACATTTATCATTGTTAAACCTCATCTGCCACCTTTCAGCCCAAGTTTCCAACTTATCCAGATCCATCTGTAGCAGAATACTATCTTCTCTTGTATTAACTGCTTTACATAGTTTTGTATCATCTGCAAATATCGATATTTTACTGTGTAAACCTTCTACCAGATCATTAATGAATGATGTCTTGCACTGAGGAGAGGCTTCCGTCGGGCCACTCTGCCATAAAGGCCCGAGTCGTTGAGGCTGCAGTGATAGGTGACTTTGTGGAACTTTCTCCCATCTCCCTACTGCATCTCTGGAGCTCAGTCACAATGATCTTGGGGTTCTTCTTTACCTCTCACCAAGGCTCTTCTCCCGCGATTGCTCAGTTTGGCTGGACGGCCAGGTCTAGGAAGACGTCTGGTGGTCCCAAACTTCTTCTGGCTCCTCGGCCAGTTCCTTTGGCCTCATGATTCTCACGTGGTCTGACATGCACTGTGAGCTGTGAGGTCTTATATAGACAGGTGTGCGCCGTCCCAAATCAAGTCCAATCAGTTTAATTACACACAGCTGGACTCCAATGAAGGAGGAGAACCATCTCAAGGAAATGGACAGCATGGGACTTACATAGGAGAGTCTGAGCAGAGGGGCTGAAGACTTATGACCATGTGATATTTCAATTTTTCTTTTTTAATAAATTTGCAAAACTTTCTACATTTCTGTTTTTTTTCAGACAAGATGTGGAGCAGAGTGAACATTAATGAGAAGAAATGAACTTTTTTTGAATTTACCAAATGGCTGCAATGAAACAAAGGGTGAAAAATGTAAAGGGGTCTGAATACTTCCCGTACCCACTGTAGATATATGGTAGACACCTGACTCCGACAGCACGGCCCCATGTAAAGATGTGAATCACCCTCACCGTACACCTCGCAGAGTAACCGCAGCTCCTCATCGTACAGGGAGTCTACGACGTCGGTGACATTGACCCTTCCGCGCTTCTTCGTGTGGTAGAGAATGCCAAAGTCGCACTTTTCCGTCTCTTCCTGGAAGTTCTGGAATCTGTTTGTGATGGTCACACATCGGACGTCGTTCACACTGCGGCTGCTCACAAGGACTTTCACCAACCAGTTATAAGTAGATTCATCCTCTCGAGAGAAGACACCGACCAGCACCATCGTGACCTGCGGTCTACAGACAACGCTGGAACAGAACCCCAAAAACAGCGGTTAACATCACCCCAACATGAGGATGGTGGACACCGAGCTGATGATGTCACTGCACCAGCAAGTGATGTCACCGGCGAGACACCAGAAAAATAGGAGATCAGCCCAGCTGACAACTCCAGGAGGAGACCGCCGACAACCACATGGACAGTGCACGTCACCCGCGGTAACTTCTACACTAATGGAATGGGCACCGTGGTGAGCGCCGCCATCGCGGGAGACACCCTGAGCATCACCTGTGGGGTCACCTCACACCAAACTATGGGTGATGTCAGAGGAGGGAACTGGACAAGACGGAGGCGGGAAACTTCCCCCATCATTGCCCTGTACTGGGGCCACAGGTAACTCCCGGGACGTAACAGGACGCAGAGGACGCACAAGTCACAGAAACGGCGAAACGTTCTGTCTGTGCAGAACAGGAATCAGATGAACCAATGGCAAATAATAGTATTATACTCAGACGTATCGCACGCCGTACACAGAAGCATCACACACCGTACATAGAGGGATCGCACGCCGTACACAGAAGCATCACATGCCGTACACAGAGGGATCGCACGCCGTACACAGAAGCATCACACACCGTACATAGAGGGATCACACGCCGTACATAGAGGGATCACACGCCGTACACAGAGGGATCGCACGCCGTACACAGAAGCATCACACACCGTACATAGAGGGATCGCACGCCGTACACAGAAGCATCACATGCCGTACACAGAGGGATCGCACGCCGTACACAGAAGCATCACACACCGTACATAGAGGGATCACACGCCGTACATAGAGGGATCACACGCCGTACATAGAGGGATCACACGCCGTACACAGAAGCATCACACACCGTACATAGAGGGATCGCACGCCGTACACAGAAGCATCACATGCCGTACACAGAGGGATCGCACGCCGTACACAGAAGCATCACACACCGTACATAGAGGGATCACACGCCGTACATAGAGGGATCACACGCCGTACACAGAAGCATCACACACCGTACATAGAGGGATCGCACGCCGTACACAGAAGCATCACATGCCGTACACAGAGGGATCGCACGCCGTACACAGAAGCATCACACACCGTACATAGAGGGATCACACGCCGTACATAGAGGGATCACACGCCGTACACAGAAGCATCACACACCGTACATAGAGGGATCGCACGCCGTACACAGAAGCATCACATGCCGTACACAGAGGGATCGCACGCCGTACACAGAAGCATCACACACCGTACATAGAGGGATCACACGCCGTACATAGAGGGATCACACGCCGTACACAGAAGCATCACACGCCGTACACAGAAGCATCACACGCCGTACATAGAGGGATCACACACCGTATACAGAGGGATCACACGCCGTATACAGAGGGATCACACGCCGTACACAGAAGCATCACACGCAGTACACAGAAGCATCACATGCCGTACACAGAAGCATCACACGCCGTACATAGAGGGATCGCACGCCGTACACAGAAGCATCACATGCCGTACACAGAGGGATCGCACGCCGTACACAGAAGCATCACACACCGTACATAGAGGGATCACACGCCGTACACAGAAGCATCACACACCGTACACAGAAGCATCACACGCCGTACACAGAAGCATCACACACCGTACATAGAGGGATCACACGCCGTACATAGAGGGATCACACGCCGTACACAGAAGCATCACACGCCGTACACAGAAGCATCACACGCCGTACATAGAGGGATCACACACCGTATACAGAGGGATCACACGCCGTATACAGAGGGATCACACGCCGTACACAGAAGCATCACACGCAGTACACAGAAGCATCACACGCCGTACATAGAGGGATCACACGCCGTACACAGAAGCATCACACACCGTACACAGAGGGATCACACGCCGTACACAGAAGCATCACACACCGTACATAGAGGGATCACACGCCGTACACAGAGGGATCACACGCTGTACACAGAAGCATCACACACCGTACATAGAGGGATCGCACGCCGTACACAGAAGCATCACATGCCGTACACAGAGGGATCGCACGCCGTACACAGAAGCATCACACACCGTACATAGAGGGATCACACGCCGTACACAGAAGCATCACACACTGTACACAGAGGGATTGCACGCCGTACACAGAAGCATCACACACCGTACATAGAGGGATCACACGCCGTACACAGAAGCATCACACACCGTACATAGAGGGATCACACGCCGTACACAGAAGCATCACACACCGTACATAGAGGGATCACACGCCGTACACAGAAGCATCACATGCCGTACACAGAGGGATCGCACGCCGTACACAGAAGCATCACACGCCGTACATAGAGGGATCACACACCGTATACAGAGGGATCACACGCCGTATACAGAAGCATCACACACCGTACACAGAAGCATCACACACCGTACACAGAAGCATCACACGCCGTACATAGAGGGATCACACACCGTATACAGAGGGATCACACGCCGTACATAGAGGGATCACACGCCGTACACAGAAGCATCACACGCAGTACACAGAAGCATCACACACTGTACACAGAGGGATCACACGCCGTACACAGAAGCATCACACGCCGTACACAGAAGCATCACACACCGTACACAGAAGCATCACACACCGTACATAGAGGGATCACACGCCGTACACAGAAGCATCACACACCGTACACAGAAGCATCACACACCGTACATAGAGGGATCACACGCCGTACACAGAAGCATCACACACCGTACATAGAGGGATCACACGCCGTACACAGAAGCATCACACACCGTACATAGAGGGATCACACGCCGTACACAGAAGCATCACATGCCGTACACAGAGGGATCACACGCCGTACATAGAAGCATCACACACCGTACATAGAGGGATCACACGCCGTACACAGAAGCATCACACACCGTACATAGAGGGATCACACACCGTACACAGAAGCATCACATGCCGTACATAGAGGGATCGCACGCCGTACACAGAAGCATCACACACCGTACATAGAGGGATCACACGCTGTACACAGAAGCATCACACACCGTACATAGAGGGATCACACGCCATACACAGAAGCATCACACACCGTACATAGAGGGATCGCACGCCGTACACAGAAGCATCACATGCCGTACACAGAGGGATCGCACGCCGTACACAGAAGCATCACACACCGTACATAGAGGGATCACACGCCGTACACAGAAGCATCACACACTGTACACAGAGGGATCGCACGCCGTACACAGAAGCATCACACACCGTACATAGAGGGATCACACGCCGTACACAGAAGCATCACACACCGTACATAGAGGGATCACACGCCGTACACAGAAGCATCACACACCGTACATAGAGGGATCACACGCCGTACACAGAAGCATCACATGCCGTACACAGAGGGATCACACGCCGTACATAGAAGCATCACACACCGTACATAGAGGGATCACACGCCGTACACAGAGGGATCACACGCCGTACACAGAAGCATCACACGCCATATACAGAGGGATCACACGCCGTACACAGAGGGATCACACGTCGTATACAGAGGGATCACACACCATATACAGAGGGATCACACGCCGTACACAGAAGCATCACACGCTGTACACAGAGGGATCACACGTCGTATACAGAGGGATCACACACCATATACAGAGGGATCACACGCCGTACACAGAGGGATCACACGTCGTATACAGAGGGATCACATGCCATATACAGAGGGATCACACGCCGTACACAGAAGCATCACACGCTGTACATAGACGGATCACACGCCGTATACAGAGGGATCACACGCCGTACACAGAGGGATCACACGCCGTATACAGAGGGATCACAGTGTACACAGAGGGATCCTACACCGTACACAGAGGGATCACACGCCATACACAGAGGGATCGCACGCCGTACACAGAAGCATCACACACCGTACATAGAGGGATCACACGCCGTACACAGAAGCATCACATGCCGTACATAGAGGGATCACACGCCGTACACAGAAGCATCACACACCGTACATAGAGGGATCACACGCCGTACACAGAAGCATCACACGCCGTACATAGAGGGATCACACGCCGTACGCAGAAGCATCACATACCGTACATAGAGGGATCACACGCCGTACACAGAAGCATCACATACCGTACATAGAGGGATCACACGCCGTACACAGAGGGATCGCACGCCGTACACAGAAGCATCACACACCGTACATAGAGGGATCACACGCCGTACACAGAAGCATCACATGCCGTACATAGAGGGATCACACGCCGTACACAGAAGCATCACACGCCGTACATAGAGGGATCACACGCCGTACGCAGAAGCATCACACGCCGTACATAGAGGGATCACACGCCGTACACAGAAGCATCACATACCGTACATAGAGGGATCACACGCCATATACAGAGAGATCACACGTCATATACAGAGGGATCACACGTCATATACAGAGGGATCACACGTCATATACAGAGGGATCACACGTCATATACAGAGGGATCACACGTCATATACAGAGGGATCACACACTGTATACAGGGGCATCACACACGCCATGTACACAGACATCACACACCATCGCGCACACACACCGTATACACAAACATCACACACACATGCTGTATATACAGACATCACACACCGTATACAGACATCACACACTGTCGCACACACACCGTATACACAGACATCACACACCGTCACACAAACAGCGTATATAGACACTCGCTCTATATACAGACATCACACACACACCGTATATAGACATCACACACGTCACACACACAGCGTATATAGACACTCGCTCTATATACAGACATCACACACCGCGTATAGACATCACATGCAGCATATACACAGACATCACACACCGTCGCACACACCATATACAGACATTACGCACCGTCGCACACACGCCGTATAGACATCACACACCGTCGCACACACACCGTATAGACATCACACACAGCGTATACAGACATCACACACCGTCGCACACACCGTACACAGACATCACACACCGTCGCACACACCGTATACAGACATCACACACCGCGTATAGACATCACACACAGCATATACACAGACATCACACACCGTCGCACACACGCTGTATACACAGACATCACACACTGTCGCACTCATGCCGTATACAGACATCACACACTGTCGCACACACCATATACAGACATTACGCACCGTTGCACACACACGCCGTATAGACCTCACACACTGTCGCACACACACCGTATACAGACATCACACACCATCACACACACCGTACACAGACATCACACACCGTCGCACACACGCCGTACACAGACATCACACACCGTCGCACACACGCCGTACACAGACATCACACACCGTCGCACACACGCCGTACAGACATCACACACCGTCGCACACACGCCGTACAGACATCACACACCGTCGCACACACGCCGTACACAGACATCACACACCGTCGCACACACCGTACACAGACATCACACACCGTCGCACACACGCCGTACACAGACATCACACACACGCCGTACAGACATCACACACCGTCGCACACACGCCGTACACAGACATCACACACCGTCGCACACACGCCGTACACAGACATCACACACCGTCGCACACACACCGTACACAGACATCACACACCGTCGCACACACACCATACAGACATCACACACCGTCGCACACACGCTGTACAGACATCAAACACCGTCGCACACACGCCGTACACAGACATCACACACCGTCGCACACACGCCGTACACAGACATCACACACCGTCGCACACACACCGTACACAGACATCACACACACGCCGTACACAGACATCACACACCGTCGCACACACGCCGTACACAGACATCACACACCGTCGCACACACGCCGTACACAGACATCACACACCGTCGCACACACGCCGTACACAGACATCACACACCGTCGCACACACGCCGTACACAGACATCACACACCGTCGCACACACACCGTACACAGACATCACACACACGCCGTACACAGACATCACACACCGTCGCACACACGCCGTACACAGACATCACACACCGTCGCACACACGCCGTACACAGACATCACACACCGTCGCACACACGCCGTACAGACATCACACACCGTCGCACACACGCCGTACACAGACATCACACACCGTCGCACACACGCCGTACACAGACATCACACACTGTCGCACACACGCCGTACACAGACATCACACACCGTCGCACACACGCCGTACACAGACATCTCACACCGTCGCACACACACCGTACACAGACATCACACACCGTCGCACACACGCCGTACACAGACATCACACACCGTCGCACACACGCCGTACAGACATCACACACCGTCGCACACACGCCGTACACAGACATCACACACACGCCGTAGACATCACACACCGTCGCACACAAGCCGTACAGACATCACACACCTTCGCACACACGCCGTACACAGACATCACACACCGTCGCACACAGACATCACACACCGTCGCACACACGCCGTACACAGACATCACACACCGTCGCACACACACCGTACACAGACATCACACACACGCCGTACACAGACATCACACACCGTCGCACACACGCCGTACACAGACATCACACACCGTCGCACACACGCCGTACACAGACATCACACACCGTCGCACACACGCCGTACACAGACATCACACACTGTCGCACACACGCCGTACACAGACATCACACACCGTCGCACACACGCCGTACACAGACATCACACACCGTCGCACACACACCGTACACAGACATCACACACCGTCGCACACACGCCGTACACAGACATCACACACCGTCGCACACACGCCGTACAGACATCACACACCGTCGCACACACGCCGTACACAGACATCACACACACGCCGTAGACATCACACACCGTCGCACACACGCCGTACAGACATCACACACCTTCGCACACACGCCGTACACAGACATCACACACCGTCGCACACACACCGTATACAGACATCACACACCGTCGCACACACGCCGTACACAGACATCACACACCGTCGCACACACGCCGTACACAGACATCACACACCGTCGCACACACGCCGTACACAGACATCACACACACGCCGTAGACATCACACACCGTCGCACACACGCCGTACAGACATCACACACCTTCGCACACACGCCGTACACAGACATCACACACCGTCGCACACACACCGTATACAGACATCACACACCGTCGCACACACGCCGTACACAGACATCACACACCGTCGCACACACGCCGTACACAGACATCACACACCGTCGCACACACGCCGTACACAGACATCACACACCGTCGCACACACGCCGTACACAGACATCACACACCGTCGCACACACGCCTTACAGACATCACACACCGTCGCACACACGCCGTACACAGACATCACACACCGTCGCACACACACCGTACACAGACATCACACACCGTCGCACACACGCCGTACACAGACATCACACACCGTCGCACACACCCCGTACACAGACATCACACACCGTCGCACACACACCGTACACAGACATCACACACCGTCGCACACACGCCGTACACAGACATCACACACCTCACCTCGCTGTTTCCTCGCTGCTGTGGTCTCGGTGTTTGCGCCGCTGATCACACCCTGCGCACTCATATAGAAAGTGAAATTACGGTGGAGCAGACACGGTGCCCCTCCCGGGATATCATTAACCATCGCTGTTCATTATCAGTTTCCTTTCTTAATAAACAGGTGGGGACGTCAGCTCGCTGCAGCCGAGTATCTCAGCAGATTAGATGGGATTAGATACACACTTCCCCGCACTTTTAGGGAGCACGTTTATAGTAGATACAGCGCCCCCCTGAGCAGTGGTGGGGTCGGGTATTGCAGCTCTCCAGTATTCCCTTCTGTACAGCCGAGCTGTAATACCGGACCCCACCACTGCTCAGGGGGGCGCTGTATGGGAGACAATGTCTCTGACCGCACCTTGAGAAAGAAAGGCGAAACGCGCTTGGGTGTCGGCGTGGCACGTGTCCGGACTGTGATATACTATGGGTGAGCAATGCTAATGGGGGTGTTATAGGCTCCAGTGATCGTGAACGCACTTATAATGATCCCTGGAATAGTTTCACCTTTAACACTCATTTCCTCACACATAATTATGCACTAAGCACTGTATGGGATGCACAGTACATGTATGTCATTGGTTGTCTGGACATTAGTAGCCATCACTACCTCATCCTAGTCTGTAATGGGTTAATTGTTTTGATTAATAAAAGTTATATGTTTCTTTACAATTGGACCTATTACTCCTATTTTCCCAGCATGTAATGCCCAGCAATCTCCAGAGATTAAGCACGTAATACCCAGCATGTAGTACCCAGCATGTAGTACCCAGCATGTAGTACCCAGCATGTAATACCCAGCAATCTCCAGAGATTCAGCATGTCATACCCAGCATGTAATGCCCAGCAATCTCCAGAGATTCAGCACGTAATACCCAGCAATCTCCAGAGATTCAGCATGTAATACCCAGCATGTAGTACCCAGCATGTAATACCCAGCAATCTCCAGAGATTCAGCATGTCGTACCCAGCATGTAATACCCAGCAATCTCCAGAGATTCAGCATGTCGTACCCAGCATGTAATACCCAGCAATCTCCAGAGATTCAGCATGTCGTACCCAGCATGTAGTACCCAGCAATCTCCAGAGATTCAGCATGTCATACCCAGCATGTAGTACCCAGCAATCTCCAGAGATTCAGCACGTAATACCCAGCATGTAGTACCCAGCATGTAGTACCCAGCATGTTATACCCAGCATGTAGTACCCAGCAATCTCCAGAGATTCAGCATGTCATACCCAGCATGTAGTACGCAGCAATCTCCAGAGATTCAGCACGTAATACCCAGCATGTAATACCCAGCATGTAATACCCAGCAATCTCCAGAGATTCAGCATGTAATACCCAGCATGTAATACCCAGCATGTAATACCCAGCGATCTCCAGAGATTCAGCATGTAATACCCAGCATGTAATACCCAGCACATAATACCCAGCAATCTCCAGAGATTCAGCATGTAATACCCAGCAATCTCCAGAGATTCAGCATGTCATACCCAGCATGTAATACCCAGCATATAATACCCAGCAATCTCCAGAGATTCAGCATGTAATACCCAGCGATCTCCAGAGATTCAGCACGTAATACCCAGCAATCTCCAGAGATTCAGCACGTAATACCCAGCAATCTCCAGAGATTCAGCACGTAATACACAGAATGTCATACCCAGCATGTAGTACCCAGCAATCTCCAGAGATTCAGCATGTAATACCCAGCAATCTCCATAGAGTCCACATGTAATACCCAGCATGTAGTACCCAGCAATCTCCAGAGATTCATCACGTAATACCCAGCATGTAATACCCAGCAATCTCCAGAGATTCAGCATGTCATACCCAGCAATCTCCAGAGATTCAGCATGTCATACCCAGCAATCTCCAGAGATTCAGCATGTAATACCCAGCATGTAATACCCAGCAATCTCCAGAGATTCAGCATGTAATACCCAGCATGTAATACCCAGCAATCTCCAGAGATTCAGCACGTAATACCCAGCATGTAATACCCAGCAATCTCCAGAGATTCAGCATGTAATACCCAGCAATCTCCAGAGATTCAGCATGTCATACCCAGCAATCTCCAGAGATTAAGCACGTAATACCCAGCATGTAATACCCAGCAATCTCCAGAGATTCAGCATGTCATACCCAGCAATCTCCAGAGATTAAGCACGTAATACCCAGCATGTAATACCCAGCAATCTCCAGAGATTCAGCATGTCATACCCAGCAATCTCCAGAGATTCAGCATGTAATACCCAGCATGTAATACCCAGCAATCTCCAGAGATTCAGCACGTAATACCCAGCATGTAATACCCAGCAATCTCCAGAGATTCAGCATGTAATACCCAGCAATCTCCAGAGATTCAGCATGTAATACCCAGCATGTAGTACTAAAACGGTAATCTTTAAGCTTATCATACAATAAATGGCCGAGAGCATGGTCATAATCCACCAAAGAAAACGCTCTCCCAAATATCAAACCATAAAGGTCATATGCACAGGAGTGTCGCTCCTAAATATAAGTATATAACACTAGCGAAAAAAGGGGAGTATCGACACCAAAATATAATAAAAAGGATATACAACTTTTATTAATAAATACATATACAACAAAATAGCATATACATAACACAAACATGGGGGACTATGACAACTCCACCATGCGAATAAGAGGGAAAAACCAACCGGTACACAAATGGTAAGGTGTGCCAGCACCTATACGACCTGGGTATATAGTTCGCCGAATACCAAACAAATCAGGGTTTCCAGGAATATAAAACAATATGTTTTCCTTTCAATATCATATTGGCACTATCTCCAATTCTCTCATGTACTCCCAAGTACGATGTCATATCAAGAAACGGAGACTTCGGAGCTTACCCATCATAAGTCTGTGCTGGCGTAGCCTTACCACGACCCCTGACGCGCGTTTCGCGTTGATCGCTTCTTCAAAGGGGAAGTGTGACCTATGTCTCACTCATGTTGCGCTATTTAAGGGATGTCAGCACCTGAGTGTAATTAGCGCGTGTGCCCGAGATCCCTCCACACATAAAAAAGTGCGAACTCCATATGCGTCAATGGTGCGGCGCTCATGGGGGCGGGAAAGCACGCCAATGGTACCAATATCCATCCGCGCCGCACCTGTTTAGACGCCATAGAGAAGAAGCAGTGTGGGGCAGATCGGGCTGCGCACGCGCACCACTCACGCCGAGAAACCGGAAGTGCATCATCGCTGGGGGCCGGAGCTTCCCATACCATGATCGCAGACCTACAGCGCCTGCGTATACACCCTACGTCATGTCCCACAATCAACAAAGAATGTTGCCATAGTTTTTGGAAATCGCACCTGCGCATAACCATAGTAGCCGGGTCCAAGAACCGGAAATGCGTCATCGGTAAAGACCAGAGATTCCAATACTATAGTCTCAGACCTACAGCGCCTGCGTATCGGCCATACATCCTGTCATGCAGTCAACACATAGTGTTGCCAAGGTCAAGGGAAACACATCTGTGCATGACAATAGTAGTCGGGTCTCAAAAGCAAGAATTCCTAATTACGTGCGTATCACTCATATGTGACACATCTATTCTGCTGCTTTTGCCCTTAAACTATGCAGAGCGAAGTGTCTCTGTAGTTTCGACTAGTAAACAGGTATGTATTTAACCTTCACCTTACTCCCACCGATCGTATCCAAAGATCACCGGTTCCTCCATCTATATATAAGTAAGTCAGACAGACAGTTCTACGGCACTATGACTCTAGAGTTCCATAAATACCTGGCTTTTCAAGATTGTCATCATAAGCGACACTCTTTCATTATGGATGACACATAAACTCAGATCTCCCGACATGGCTCGTAGCAGGACCATTCAGATCAAAAATATGCGATACATTAAATATATGTTCTAATACCAAATTCCATTATAAATAGGACCCATCAAAAAGGAAAAAACACACGGAAGGACAAAAAAAAAAAAAAAATTCAAAAACTAGAGGCATCGAGTGTACCTTTTTATGTGCCTAAGGATGCAGAAAGTGCATTCACGGAGTTGAGTAAGCGTGTTTGTAACACCTAGTGAGCAGAGACCCCCTCGACTAGATAAATAAAGGGGACTTATATCCAAGTGCGCAGGAAAAGAGCCCCTACATACCGTGCTATCATGTATTATATAGACACCGACTTCAAGGTCGGTTAGACCCCCACATCAGAGGGGATTTAGTGAAAGCTAAAACTAATTAGCATGTCAAAAATGACTGCACCATAACATATAAAATACTTAAAAACTACACAAAGTGCACAAAACAAGTGTCCAAAGAAGTCCATAGGACCCACGTAAACCACAAGTCTCCCCATGTAGATTCCTTCTTGACTCGTCCGGATCATGGCCCGCAAGGACATACGCCATCGATATCTTGAACTTTGATCCGTCCTCGAAGATCTTGATAGCTGAGATCCAATAGTGACAGCGCACGATGTACGTATCATGCGTGAGAAAAACGAATACTACTATAGAAACATAAAACTAAAAAAGAGAGAGACAAAGAAACACAGGATTAAAATCATACCATAATTCCAAAATCTATTCCATAAAAAGTCCTCACAAATGAATCCGCACACGGACAAGGGTGTGGAGAACAGGGAAAACCTCACAAAAATGGAGCAAAGGATACTGTTTCATTTAGCCCTCTTGGAGTTACTGTGTCTAAGGTAATTATCCACCTACACTCACGTTGGGCAAGAATCTGTTTGAGGTCACCACCTCTAATGCCCCCGTGAATGTGGTCAATGCCTCTTACACTCAACCCCTTAGGATTACATCCGTGCCGTTCCCGGAAATGTCTGGGAAGGGTCTTCAGGGTTGATACATCTTGTATGTCCTTAGCGGCTATGATGTCGCGGACATGCTCGCGTGTCCTAATCCTAAGTTCTCTAGATGTGAGACCCACGTATATGAGGGAGCAGGGACAGATGGCATAATAAATCACATGAGATGTTTTACAAGAGATATACTCTCTAATTTCAAATTCCCTGCTCCCATCCGATGACTTGAAGGTCCCACATCTAGTGATGTTAGGACACGCGACGCATGAACCGCAGGGAAAACAACCTTTCCTCTTACCACCTGAATTAAAAATCCCAGATTGTTTCACCACATAATGGCTATTCACCAAAGTGTCCCTCAAGTTTTTACTGCGTTTTTGTATCATTACTGGGGACTCTGATAGGTGAGTAGCCAAGATGTTGTCGCTACGTAGAACCGACCAATGTTTTTGCAAGACCTCACGAATTCTGTCCCATTGACAGTTGGACGTTGATATATAACTCAGCCTATAGTCATTATTACTGGTAGTTCTTTTTCCAGATGGCCTGAGAAGATCATTTCTCCTCATAGCTCGTGCACGTCTGTATCCCATTTTGATGCAACGGTTGCTGTACCCCCTGGCCTTGAACCTATCGGAAAGGACAGCCGACTGCTTTTCGAAACGTACATCCGTAGAACACACCCGCCTGTTCCTGAGGTATTGCCCAACTGGGATGGCTTTGATAGTGGAATAGCTGTGGGCCGAGGACGCATGCAGGAGAGAATTAACAGAAGTATCTTTTCTGTATAAATCCGTTTCTAAACTCCCATCCTCCCCGACCCACAGGCTAATATCCAGAAAATCGACATGTTTATGATGGTACTGAAAAGTAAATTTCAAATTAAATTCATTATTGTTAATTTGTTGCATAAAGTCTAATAGGCTGGCTTCGCTACCCTCCCAAAACATCAGGACATCATCAATGTAGCGAAACCAGCCTATTATTGGGTCGGCGGCCTGTGCCCCGTCGCCGTGGAAAACCTGCCTCTCCCAGAAACCGAGAAACAGGTTTGCATACGACGGCGCACAGGCCGCGCCCATCGCGGTACCCTGCGTTTGAAGAAAAAAACGATCTTTAAATACAAAAAAATTATGTGTTAACGCAAATTCCAACAAATCCAAAATAAAATCCGAAAAATGCCCATCCCAGTTGGTTTCCCTCAGGAAGAAGCGGGCGGCCCTAAGTCCATCAACATGTCTGATCGATGTATACAGTGACTCAATATCAATGGTCACTAATAAGATTCCATCGTCAACTGTAATGCCATCGATTTTAGTTAGCATATCCATTGTGTCTCTGACATAGGAGGGGAGCGTCTCCACCAAAGGTTTAAGATGAAAGTCAATAAATTTACAGATGTTTTCGCTCAACCCTCCTATGCCAGAGACTATGGGTCGACCAGGGGGGTTCACAGCGTCCTTATGCACCTTTGGTAAAAGGTAGAATGTAGCTACCTTGGGATATTTCGGTAAGAGTGCATCAAAAGATTTTTTGGGGATAATCCCTGACTCATAGGCATTGGTCAAAATCAACTCCAACTCCGTATAAAACCCCTGCATAGGATTACCAGATAAAATCTGGTATGTCTCCTTATTTCTCAGTTGTCGTAAAGCCTCTTTTTCGTACTTCTCTACTGGCCAAACCACGACATTCCCCCCCTTGTCTGCAGGCTTAATAACCACCGAATCCATAGACTGCAATTCTCTCAAAGCTTTTCTTTGTCTAGATGTTAAATTATCATTCTGTATGTTTTGGGGTATTTTCTTGAGATCTGCAGTCACCAGTCTACAAAAAATGTCGACCGGCGGGCATATAGACAAGGGGGGGAATGCCGCCGATCTAGGTTTAATAGAGGATGGAATAGTACCTGGATGTTTAGTTTGTTGTTCATTGAGTAGGTCTTCCAGATCTACTAAGGCCTGTTGTTCAATAGATTCAGGAAGTGAGGCAGTTTGGTGGTATAATTTCTTAAAAATAAGTTTGCGACAAAACAGATGAACATCCTTCAGGGCTGTAAAGGAATCAAAGCCATTACGTGGTACAAAATTAAGGCCCAACTTCAGCACATCACATTGTGTTTCTGACAGGGGAATTGAAGAAAGATTAATTACCTCAAGATTGCTGTTTTTAGCTTTGCGTTCATATTGAGGGGAGGGTTTCTGCTTCCTTTTCTTATTGCCCTGATGGCTTCTTAGATAATGCGTATTACGAATTTTCCATGTTACCCACCCCTCCCGAGGCAGTACTTGATCCGCCAGCTGATGTAAGGGAGGACATAGAACCCGATCTGGATCGTGTGATGGGGCGGCGATTAGCCCATTTACTTCTCCATCTATAGACTCTATTCTCTTGATAATCAAGATTGTCTCTCTGTAGCTTTTTGGCTTTGAAAGCTCCAATCTCCTGTTCCCACTTAGAAAAATCTTTCTCCAGATCTGTGTTTAATTTTTCTAAGGCATCCGGGGTTAAATCTCCTTTGATCTTCACCTGAATATTATCAATATCCTTCTCTAATTCCTCTAATTTAGCTGCATCAAATTTCACCAGCAGCTCCATAAACCCACGGGAACATTTAGTTGCCAACTCCTCCCACTCTTTTTTAAAAAGATCATCTTCTACCTCGAAGGATGGAAATATTTGGATGCGGAGACCCCTGGGAATTAGGCCTCGTGTAAGATACTGCCCCAGAGAGGCCCTGTTCCACCACAACCTTGTCCGCTTGTGCAACAGACTTTTCAATTTAGTGATTTGTTCTTTGGAATCTCGGGTACATAAATCTGAAATACCGGTCGGATCCTCTTTGAAAACATCATTCAAACGAGACAACCACGTTTGATCTCGGGCACGGAAGTCCATCTGCTTAAGATTAGATACTGTGAAAGACACAGACAAAATGTAGACTAAAACGGTAATCTTTAAGCTTATCATACAATAAATGGCCGAGAGCATGGTCATAATCCACCAAAGAAAACGCTCTCCCAAATATCAAACCATAAAGGTCATATGCACAGGAGTGTCGCTCCTAAATATAAGTATATAACACTAGCGAAAAAAGGGGAGTATCGACACCAAAATATAATAAAAAGGATATACAACTTTTATTAATAAATACATATACAACAAAATAGCATATACATAACACAAACATGGGGGACTATGACAACTCCACCATGCCAATAATAGGCTGGTTTCGCTACATTGATGATGTCCTGATGTTTTGGGAGGGTAGCGAAGCCAGCCTATTAGACTTTATGCAACAAATTAACAATAATGAATTTAATTTGAAATTTACTTTTCAGTACCATCATAAACATGTCGATTTTCTGGATATTAGCCTGTGGGTCGGGGAGGATGGGAGTTTAGAAACGGATTTATACAGAAAAGATACTTCTGTTAATTCTCTCCTGCATGCGTCCTCGGCCCACAGCTATTCCACTATCAAAGCCATCCCAGTTGGGCAATACCTCAGGAACAGGCGGGTGTGTTCTACGGATGTACGTTTCGAAAAGCAGTCGGCTGTCCTTTCCGATAGGTTCAAGGCCAGGGGGTACAGCAACCGTTGCATCAAAATGGGATACAGACGTGCACGAGCTATGAGGAGAAATGATCTTCTCAGGCCATCTGGAAAAAGAACTACCAGTAATAATGACTATAGGCTGAGTTATATATCAACGTCCAACTGTCAATGGGACAGAATTCGTGAGGTCTTGCAAAAACATTGGTCGGTTCTACGTAGCGACAACATCTTGGCTACTCACCTATCAGAGTCCCCAGTAATGATACAAAAACGCAGTAAAAACTTGAGGGACACTTTGGTGAATAGCCATTATGTGGTGAAACAATCTGGGATTTTTAATTCAGGTGGTAAGAGGAAAGGTTGTTTTCCCTGCGGTTCATGCGTCGCGTGTCCTAACATCACTAGATGTGGGACCTTCAAGTCATCGGATGGGAGCAGGGAATTTGAAATTAGAGAGTATATCTCTTGTAAAACATCTCATGTGATTTATTATGCCATCTGTCCCTGCTCCCTCATATACGTGGGTCTCACATCTAGAGAACTTAGGATTAGGACACGCGAGCATGTCCGCGACATCATAGCCGCTAAGGACATACAAGATGTATCAACCCTGAAGACCCTTCCCAGACATTTCCGGGAACGGCACGGATGTAATCCTAAGGGGTTGAGTGTAAGAGGCATTGACCACATTCACGGGGGCATTAGAGGTGGTGACCTCAAACAGATTCTTGCCCAACGTGAGTGTAGGTGGATAATTACCTTAGACACAGTAACTCCAAGAGGGCTAAATGAAACAGTATCCTTTGCTCCATTTTTGTGAGGTTTTCCCTGTTCTCCACACCCTTGTCCGTGTGCGGATTCATTTGTGAGGACTTTTTATGGAATAGATTTTGGAATTATGGTATGATTTTAATCCTGTGTTTCTTTGTCTCTCTCTTTTTTAGTTTTATGTTTCTATAGTAGTATTCGTTTTTCTCACGCATGATACGTACATCGTGCGCTGTCACTATTGGATCTCAGCTATCAAGATCTTCGAGGACGGATCAAAGTTCAAGATATCGATGGCGTATGTCCTTGCGGGCCATGATCCGGACGAGTCAAGAAGGAATCTACATGGGGAGACTTGTGGTTTACGTGGGTCCTATGGACTTCTTTGGACACTTGTTTTGTGCACTTTGTGTAGTTTTTAAGTATTTTATATGTTATGGTGCAGTCATTTTTGACATGCTAATTAGTTTTAGCTTTCACTAAATCCCCTCTGATGTGGGGGTCTAACCGACCTTGAAGTCGGTGTCTATATAATACATGATAGCACGGTATGTAGGGGCTCTTTTCCTGCGCACTTGGATATAAGTCCCCTTTATTTATCTAGTCGAGGGGGTCTCTGCTCACTAGGTGTTACAAACACGCTTACTCAACTCCGTGAATGCACTTTCTGCATCCTTAGGCACATAAAAAGGTACACTCGATGCCTCTAGTTTTTGAATTTTTTTTTTTTTTTTGTCCTTCCGTGTGTTTTTTCCTTTTTGATGGGTCCTATTTATAATGGAATTTGGTATTAGAACATATATTTAATGTATCGCATATTTTTGATCTGAATGGTCCTGCTACGAGCCATGTCGGGAGATCTGAGTTTATGTGTCATCCATAATGAAAGAGTGTCGCTTATGATGACAATCTTGAAAAGCCAGGTATTTATGGAACTCTAGAGTCATAGTGCCGTAGAACTGTCTGTCTGACTTACTTATATATAGATGGAGGAACCGGTGATCTTTGGATACGATCGGTGGGAGTAAGGTGAAGGTTAAATACATACCTGTTTACTAGTCGAAACTACAGAGACACTTCGCTCTGCATAGTTTAAGGGCAAAAGCAGCAGAATAGATGTGTCACATATGAGTGATACGCACGTAATTAGGAATTCTTGCTTTTGAGACCCGACTACTATTGTCATGCACAGATGTGTTTCCCTTGACCTTGGCAACACTATGTGTTGACTGCATGACAGGATGTATGGCCGATACGCAGGCGCTGTAGGTCTGAGACTATAGTATTGGAATCTCTGGTCTTTACCGATGACGCATTTCCGGTTCTTGGACCCGGCTACTATGGTTATGCGCAGGTGCGATTTCCAAAAACTATGGCAACATTCTTTGTTGATTGTGGGACATGACGTAGGGTGTATACGCAGGCGCTGTAGGTCTGCGATCATGGTATGGGAAGCTCCGGCCCCCAGCGATGATGCACTTCCGGTTTCTCGGCGTGAGTGGTGCGCGTGCGCAGCCCGATCTGCCCCACACTGCTTCTTCTCTATGGCGTCTAAACAGGTGCGGCGCGGATGGATATTGGTACCATTGGCGTGCTTTCCCGCCCCCATGAGCGCCGCACCATTGACGCATATGGAGTTCGCACTTTTTTATGTGTGGAGGGATCTCGGGCACACACGCGCTAATTACACTCAGGTGCTGACATCCCTTAAATAGCGCAACATGAGTGAGACATAGGTCACACTTCCCCTTTGAAGAAGCGATCAACGCGAAACGCGCGTCAGGGGTCGTGGTAAGGCTACGCCAGCACAGACTTATGATGGGTAAGCTCCGAAGTCTCCGTTTCTTGATATGACATCGTACTTGGGAGTACATGAGAGAATTGGAGATAGTGCCAATATGATATTGAAAGGAAAACATATTGTTTTATATTCCTGGAAACCCTGATTTGTTTGGTATTCGGCGAACTATATACCCAGGTCGTATAGGTGCTGGCACACCTTACCATTTGTGTACCGGTTGGTTTTTCCCTCTTATTCGCATGGTGGAGTTGTCATAGTCCCCCATGTTTGTGTTATGTATATGCTATTTTGTTGTATATGTATTTATTAATAAAAGTTGTATATCCTTTTTATTATATTTTGGTGTCGATACTCCCCTTTTTTCGCTAGTGTTATACCAGCATGTAGTACCCAGCAATCTCCAGAGATTCAGCATGTAATACCCAGCATGTAGTACCCAGCAATCTCCAGAGATTCAGCATGTAATACCCAGCATGTAGTACCCAGCATGTAGTACCCAGCAATCTCCAGAGATTCAGCATGTAATACCCAGCATGTAATACCCAGCAATCTCCAGAGATTCAGCATGTAATACCCAGCATGTAGTACCCAGCAATCTCCAGAGATTCAGCATGTAATACACAGCATGTAATACCCAGCAATCTCCAGAGATTCAGCATGTAATACCCAGCATGTAGTACCCAGCATGTAATACCCAGCAATCTCCAGAGATTCAGCATGTAATACCCAGCATGTAGTACCCAGCAATCTCCAGAGATTCAGCACGTAATACCCAGCATGTAGTACCCAGCATGTAGTACCCAGCATGTTATACCCAGCATGTAATACCCAGCAATCTCCAGAGATTCAGCATGTCATACCCAGCATGTAGTACCCAGCATGTAATACCCAGCAATCTCCAGAGATTCAGCATGTTGTACCCAGCATGTAGTACCCAGCAATCTCCAGAGATTCAGCATGTCATACCCAGCATGTAGTACCCAGCAATCTCCAGAGATTCAGCATGTAATACCCAGCAATCTCCAGAGATTCAGCATGTAATACCCAGCACATAATACCCAGCAATCTCCAAAGATTCAGCATGTAATACCCAGCAATCTCTAGAGATTCAGCATGTCATACCCAGCATGTAATACCCAGCATGTAATACCCAGCAATCTCTAGAGATTCAGCATGTAATACCCAGCGATCTCCAGAGATTCAGCATGTAATACCCAGCATGTAATACCCAGCATGTAATACCCAGCATGTAATACCCAGCAATCTCCAGAGATTCAGCATCTAATACCCAGCATGTAATACCCAGCACATAATACCCAGCAATCTCCAGAGATTCAGCATGTAATACCCAGCAATCTCCAGAGATTCAGCATGTCATACCCAGCATGTAATACCCAGCATATAATACCCAGCAATCTCCAGAGATTCAGCACGTAATACCCAGCGATCTCCAGAGATTCAGCACGTAATACCCAGCATTCTCCAGAGATTCAGCACGTAATACCCAGCAATCTCCAGAGATTCAGCATGTAATACCCAGCATGTAATACCCAGCAATCTCCAGAGATTCAGCACGTAATACCCAGCATGTAATACCCAGCATGTAATACCCAGCAATCTCCAGAGATTCAGCATCTAATACCCAGCATGTAATACCCAGCACATAATACCCAGCAATCTCCAGAGATTCAGCATGTAATACCCAGCAATCTCCAGAGATTCAGCATGTCATACCCAGCATGTAATACCCAGCATATAATACCCAGCAATCTCCAGAGATTCAGCACGTAATACCCAGCGATCTCCAGAGATTCAGCACGTAATACCCAGCATTCTCCAGAGATTCAGCACGTAATACCCAGCAATCTCCAGAGATTCAGCATGTAATACCCAGCATGTAGTACCCAGCAATCTCCAGAGATTCAGCATGTAATACCCAGCATGTAGTACCCAGCAATCTCCAGAGATTCAGCATGTAATACCCAGCATGTAATACCCAGCAATCTCCAGAGATTCAGCATGTAATACCCAGCATGTAATACCCAGCGATCTCCAGAGATTCAGCACGTAATACCCAGCATGTAATACCCAGCATGTAATACCCAGCAATCTCCAGAGATTCAGCATCTAATACCCAGCATGTAATACCCAGCACATAATACCCAGCAATCTCCAGAGATTCAGCATGTAATACCCAGCAATCTCCAGAGATTCAGCATGTCATACCCAGCATGTAATACCCAGCATATAATACCCAGCAATCTCCAGAGATTCAGCACGTAATACCCAGCGATCTCCAGAGATTCAGCACGTAATACCCAGCATTCTCCAGAGATTCAGCACGTAATACCCAGCAATCTCCAGAGATTCAGCATGTAATACCCAGCATGTAGTACCCAGCAATCTCCAGAGATTCAGCATGTAATACCCAGCATGTAGTACCCAGCAATCTCCAGAGATTCAGCATGTAATACCCAGCATGTAATACCCAGCAATCTCCAGAGATTCAGCATGTAATACCCAGCATGTAGTACCCAGCAATCTCCAGAGATTCAGCATGTAATACCCAGCAATCTCCAGAGATTCAGCACGTAATACCCAGCATGTAATACCCAGCAATCTCCAGAGATTCAGCATGTAATACCCAGCAATCTCCAGAGATTCAGCATGTAATACCCAGCATGTAATACCCAGCATGTAATACCCAGCAATCTCCAGAGATTCAGCATGTAATACCCAGCATGTAATACCCAGCAATCTCCAGAGATTCAGCATGTAATACCCAGCATGTAGTACCCAGCAATCTCCAGAGATTCAGCATGTAATACCCAGCATATAATACCCAGCAATCTCCAGAGATTCAGCACATAATACCCAGCATGTAATACCCAGCAATCTCCAGAGATTCAGCATGTAATACCCAGCAATCTCCAGAGATTCAGCATGTAATACCCAGCAATCTCCAGAGATTCAGCACGTAATACCCAGCAATCTCCAGAGATTCAACATGTAATACCCAGCAATCTCCAGAGATTCAGCATGTAATACCCAGCAATCTCCAGAGATTCAGCATGGAATACCCAGCAATCTCCAGAGATTCAGCATGTAATACCCAGCATGTAATACCCAGCAATCTCCAGAGATTCAGCATGTAATACCCAGCATGGAATACCCAGCATGGAATACCCAGCAATCTCCAGAGATTCAGCATGTAATACCCAGCATGTAATACCCAGAATGTAATACCCAGCAATCTCCAGAGATTCAGCACGTAATACCCAGCATGTAATACCCAGCAATCTCCAGAGATTCAGCATGTAATACCCAGAAATCTCCAGAGATTTAGCATGTAATACCCAGCATGTAATACCCAGCATGTAATACCCAGCATGTAATACCCAGCAATCTCCAGAGATTCAGCATGTAATACCCAGCATGTAATACCCAGCAATCTCCAGAGATTCAGCATGTAATACCCAGCATGTAATACCCAGCAATCTCCAGAGATTCAGCATGTAATACCCAGCATGTAGTACCCAGCAATCTCCAGAGATTCAGCATGTAATACCCAGCATATAATACCCAGCAATCTCCAGAGATTCAGCACGTAATACCCAGCATGTAATACCCAGCAATCTCCAGAGATTCAGCATGTAATACCCAGCAATCTCCAGAGATTCAGCATGTAATACCCAGCAATCTCCAGAGATTCAACATGTAATACCCAGCACGTAATACCCAGCAATCTCCAGAGATTCAGCATGTAATACCCAGCATGTAATACCCAGCAATCTCCAGAGATTCAGCATGTAATACCCAGCATGTAATACCCAGCAATCTCCAGAGATTCAGCATGTAATACCCAGCATGTAGTACCCAGCAATCTCCAGAGATTCAGCATGTAATACCCAGCATATAATACCCAGCAATCTCCAGAGATTCATCACGTAATACCCAGCATGTAATACCCAGCAATCTCCAGAGATTCAGCATGTAATACCCAGCAATCTCCAGAGATTCAGCATGTAATACCCAGCACGTAATACCCAGCAATCTCCAGAGATTCAGCATGTAATACCCAGCAATCTCCAGAGATTCAGCATGTAATACCCAGCATGTAATACCCAGCAATCTCCAGAGATTCAGCATGTAATACCCAGCAATCTCCAGAGATTCAGCATGTAATACCCAGCAATCTCCAGAGATTCAGCATGTAATACCCAGCAATCTCCAGAGATTCAGCATGTAATACCCAGCAATCTCCAGAGATTCAGCATGTAATACCCAGCAATCTCCAGAGATTCAACATGTAATACCCAGCACGTAATACCCAGCAATCTCCAGAGATTCAGCATGTAATACCCAGCATGTAATACCCAGCAATCTCCAGAGATTCAGCATGTAATACCCAGCATGTAATACCCAGCAATCTCCAGAGATTCAGCATGTAATACCCAGCATGTAGTACCCAGCAATCTCCAGAGATTCAGCATGTAATACCCAGCATATAATACCCAGCAATCTCCAGAGATTCATCACGTAATACCCAGCATGTAATACCCAGCAATCTCCAGAGATTCAGCATGTAATACCCAGCAATCTCCAGAGATTCAGCATGTAATACCCAGCACGTAATACCCAGCAATCTCCAGAGATTCAGCATGTAATACCCAGCAATCTCCAGAGATTCAGCATGTAATACCCAGCATGTAATACCCAGCAATCTCCAGAGATTCAGCATGTAATACCCAGCATGTAATACCCAGCAATCTCCAGAGATTCAGCATGTAATACCCAGCATGGAATACCCAGCATGGAATACCCAGCAATCTCCAGAGATTCAGCATGTAATACCCAGCATGTAATACCCAGCATGTAATACCCAGCAATCTCCAGAGATTCAGCATGTAATACCCAGCATGTAATACCCAGCAATCTCCAGAGATTCAGCATGTAATACCCAGAAATCTCCAGAGATTCAGCATGTAATACCCAGCATGTAATACCCAGCATGTAATACCCAGCAATCTCCAGAGATTCAGCATGTAATACCCAGCATGTAATACCCAGCATGTAATACCCAGCAATCTCCAGAGATTCAGCATGTAATACCCAGCAATCTCCAGAGATTCAGCATGTAATACCCAGCAATCTCCAGAGATTCAACATGTAATACCCAGCATGTAATACCCAGCAATCTCGAGATTCAGCATGTAATACCCAGCAATCTCCAGAGATTCAGCATGTAATACCCAGCATGTAATACCCAGCAATCTCCAGAAATTCAGCATGTCATACCCAGCAATCTCTAGAGATTCAGCATGTAATACCCAGCATGTAGTACCCAGCAATCTCCAGAGATTCATCACGTAATACCCAGCATGTAGTACCCAGCAATCTCCAGAGATTCAGCATGTCATACCCAGCAATCTCTAGAGATTCAGCATGTAATACCCAGCATGTAGTACCCAGCAATCTCCAGAGATTCAGCATGTAATACCCAGCATGTAGTACCCAGCAATCTCCAGAGATTCAGCACGTAATACCCAGCAATCTCCAGAGATTCAGCATGTAGTACCCAGCAATCTCCAGAGATTCAGCATGTAATACCCAGCATGTAATACCCAGCAATCTCCAGAGATTCAACATGTAATACCCAGCATGTAGTACCCAGCAATCTCCAGAGATTCAGCATGTAATACCCAGCAATCTCCAGAGATTCAGCACGTAATACCCAGCATGTAATACCCAGCAATCTCCAGAGATTCAGCATGTAATACCCAGCATGTAATACCCAGCAATCTCCAGAGATTCAGCATGTAATACCCAGCATGTAATACCCAGCAATCTCCAGAGATTCAGCACGTAATACCCAGCATGTAATACCCAGCAATCTCCAGAGATTCAACATGTCATACCCAGCATGTACAGTTAGGGCCAGAAATATTTGGACAGTGACACAAGTTTTGTTATTTTAGCTGTTTACAAAAACATGTTCAGAAATACAATTATATATATAATATGGGCTGAAAGTGCACACTCCCAGCTGCAATATGATAGTTTCCACATCCAAATCGGAGAAAGGGTTTAGGAATCATAGCTCTGTAATGCATAGCGTCCTCTTTTTCAAGGGACCAAAAGTAATTGGACAATGGACTCTAAGGGCTGCAATTAACTCTGAAGGCGTCTCCCTCGTTAACCTGTAATCAATGAAGTAGTTAAAAGGTCAGGGGTGGATTCCAGGTGTGTGGTTTTGCATTTGGAAGCTGTTGCTGTGAGCAGACAACATGCGGTCAAAGGAACTCTCAATTGAGGTGAAGCAGAACATCCTGAGGCTGAAAAAAAAGAAAAAATCCATCAGAGAGATAGCAGACATGCTTGGAGTAGCAAAATCAACAGTTGGGTACATTCTGAGAAAAAAGGAATTGACTGGTGAGCTTGGGAACTCAAAAAGGCCTGGGCGTCCACGGATGACAACAGTGGTGGATGATCGCCGCATACTGAATTTGGTGAAGAAGAACCCGTTCACAACATCAACTGAAGTCCAGAACACTCTCAGTGAAGTAGGTGTATCTGTCTCTAAGTCAACAGTAAAGAGAAGACTCCATGACAGTAAATACAAAGGGTTCACATCTAGATGCAAACCATTCATCAATACCAAAAATAGACAGAAAAACACCTCAAGAAGCCAGCTCAGTTCTGGAAAAGTATTCTATGGACAGATGAGACAAAGATCAACCTGTACCAGAATGATGGGGAGAAGAAAGGGAACGGCACATGATCCAAGGCACACCACATCCTCTGTAAAACATGGTGGAGGCAACGTGATGGCATGGGCATGCATGGCTTTCAATGGCACTGGGTCACTTGTGTTTATTGATGACATAAGAGCAGACAAGAGTAGCCGGATGAATTCTGAAGTGTTCCGGGATATACTTTCAGCCCAGATTCAGCCAAATGCTGCAAAGTTGATTGGACGGCGCTTCATAGTACAGATGGACAATGACCCCAAGCATACAGCCAAAGCTACCCAGGAGTTCATGAGTGCCAAAAAGTGGAACATTCTGCAATGGCCAAGTCAATCTCCAGATCTGAACCCAATTGAGCATGCATTTCACTTGCTCAAATCCAGACTTAAGACGGAAAGACCCACAAACAAGCAAGACCTGAAGGCTGCGGCTGTAAAGGCCTGGCAAAGCATTAAGAAGGAGGAAACCCAGCGTTTGGTGATGTCCATGGGTTCCAGACTTAAGGCAGTGATTGCCTCCAAAGGATTTGCAACAAAATATTGAAAATAAAAATATTTTGTTTGGGTTATGTTTATTTGTCCAATTACTTTTGACCTCCTAAAATGTGGAGTGTTTGTAAAGAAATGTGTACAATTCCTACATTTTCTATCAGATATTTTTGTTCAACCCTTCAAATTAAACGTTACAATCTGCACTTGAATTCTGTTGTAGAGGTTTCATTTCAAATCCAATGTGGTGGCATGCAGAGCCCAACTCGCGAAAATTGTGTCACTGTCCAAATATTTCTGGCCCTAACTGTAATACCCAGCAATCTCCAGAGATTCAGCACGTAATACCCAGCATGTAATACCCAGCAATCTCCAGAGATTCAGCATGTCATACCCAGCAATCTCCAGTTTCCCCAGCGCTCCTATACTTTGTGCTCTTCCTGGATACAGGCGATCCCTACATACATTTAGGCGGCTTGTACATAAAGCCCATAGGAGACTTCTTATCCCCGTGTCCTCCCAGATGAGCCGCACTGCGGCTTTGGGACTACTCTGCCGTTTCGCCTTATGACGAGGGTAACTTTGAGTTCATTTATACTCTTTACATTGTTACACATATTTAATTGATGGAATATTACTATTATATATCTGGCAGTTTAATAATAATTTATAATAATAATTTTTATTTATATAGCGCCAACATATTCCGCAGCGCTTTACAAATTATAGAGGGGACTTGTACAGACAATAGACATTACAGCATAACAGTAATAATCCAAAGTTATAGCAGCCGCGCCTCTGTGGGGTCCGATCCTCCCGGGTCCCCGTACTCCACAAATATCCGGAACAGACGACACATCGATGGGGTGAAAGTGAGACCCGTCCTTTCTTCGCACCTCCCGGCCCCTCGATGGAGCCGCTCTCATCACACAGTACAATTATCATTACAATCACATTACTAAATGTTACCTTTTCTTCTTCTTTCAGCTTTACTTTATTTCGTAGCTTCATTTTTTACACTGCAAAGTTGAGTTAACTCTAGATTCTTCTGATCAGATCAATTGCAATAATTTATTGCTCTAAAAATTAATAAAACCCCAATTTGTACTGAATTTTTGCCCTGTCAAAAATTTACCCGATTACCTCAATCTAGTGAACTTCTCGTTAGCTCAGGAGAAAGTGTTAACAAGGACAAGGCAGCTGATATCACTGAGTCATACTGATTGAACTGCTTAGGAAACTGCTGCTTGAAATCATTGTCTTCTTCTGTTAACCATAGCTACTTCCAAGGACACACGTGCAGCCATCATTGATCAAAAAGGGCTTTACAGGAGAGGACATTGCTTGTAGTATTGCCCCTAAATCAGCAATTTATTGGATCATCAAGAGCTTCAAAGATAACAGTTCAGTTCATGTGAAGAAAGCTTGAGGGCACCCAAGAAGGTCCAAGAAGGTCCAGGACGTGTCCTAAAGGAGATTAAGCTACGGGATTGGATCAAGGCAGTGCAGAGCTTGCTCAGGAACGGCAGCAGGCAGGTGTCTATCTGCACACAGTGAGGTGAAGGCTTGTAGAGGATCCTGGGTATCAAGAATCAAGTGCAGACTGACGTTGGGCAGGAAGAGCAGGGATTGGACGGCAGAGGACGGGGGTATCGTTGTGTTCTCTAATGAAGCCCCTTCAGGCTGATTGGAAGAGAATTTGCCGTTCCCACCATCCTGTGTCTGCCGCCTCCTCAGACCACTCATGTGCGGGGGCTTCTCATCCATGGAGGGGGTCATTCACAATGTTCGGGGGCTTCTCATCCATGGAGGGGGTCACTCACAATGTGCGGGGGCTTCTCATCCATGGAGGGGGTCACTCACAATGTGTGGAGGCTTCTCATCCATGGAGGGGATCACTCACAATGTGTGGAGGCTTCTCATCCATGGAGGGGATCACTCACAATGTGTGGAGGCTTCTCATCCATGGAGGGGATCACTCACAATGTGCGGGGGCTTCTCATCCATGGAGGGGGTCACTCACAATGTGTGGAGGCTTCTCATCCATGGAGGGGATCACTCACAATGTGTGGAGGCTTCTCATCTATGTAGGGGGATCACTCACAATGTGCGGAGGCTTCTCATCCATGGAGGGGATCACTCACAATGTGTGGGGGCTTCTCATCCATGGAGGGGGTCACTCACAATGTGCGGGGGCTTCTCATCCATGGAGGGGGTCACTCACAATGTGTGGAGGCTTCTCATCCATGGAGGGGATCACTCACAATGTGTGGGGGCTTCTCATCCATGGAGGGGATCACTCACAATGTGTGGGGGCTTCTCATCCATGGAGGGGGTCACTCACAATGTGCGGGGGCTTCTCATCCATGGAGGGGATCACTCACAATGTGCGGGGGCTTCTCATCCATGGAGGGGGTCACTCACAATGTGTGGAGGCTTCTCATCCATGGAGGGGGTCACTCACAATGTGTGGGGGCTTCTCATCCATGGAGGGGATCACTCACAATGTGCGGGGGCTTCTCATCCATGGAGGGGATCACTCACAATGTGTGGAGGCTTCTCATCCATGGAGGGGGTCACTCACAATGTGTGGGGGCTTCTCATCCATGGAGGGGATCACTCACAATGTGCGGGGGCTTCTCATCCATGGAGGGGATCACTCACAATGTGTGGGGGCTTCTCATCCATGGAGGGGATCACTCACAATGTGTGGAGGCTTCTCATCCATGGAGGGGATCACTCACAGTGTGTGGAGGCTTCTCATCCATGGAGGGGTCACTCACAATGTGCGGGGGCTTCTCATCCATGGAGGGGATCACTCACAATGTGTGGAGGCTTCTCATCCATGGAGGGGATCACTCACAGTGTGTGGAGGCTTCTCATCCATGGAGGGGTCACTCACAATGTGCGGGGGCTTCTCATCCATGGAGGGGGATCACTCACAATGTGCGGGGGCTTCTCATCCATGGAGGGGATCACTCACAATGTGTGGAGGCTTCTCATCCATGGAGGGGATCACTCACAGTGTGTGGAGGCTTCTCATCCATGGAGGGGTCACTCACAATGTGCGGGGGCTTCTCATCCATGGAGGGGATCACTCACAATGTGTGGAGGCTTCTCATCCATGGAGGGGATCACTCACAATGTGTGGAGGCTTCTCATCCATGGAGGGGATCACTCACAATGTGCGGAGGCTTCTCATCTATGTAGGGGGATCACTCACAATGTGCGGAGGCTTCTCATCCATGGAGGGGATCACTCACAATGTGTGGGGGCTTCTCATCCATGGAGGGGATCACTCACAATGTGCGGAGGCTTCTCATCTATGTAGGGGGATCACTCACAATGTGCGGGGGCTTCTCATACATGGAGGGGATCACTCACAATGTGTGGGGGCTTCTCATCCATGGAGGGGATCACTCACAATGTGGGGGGCTTCTCATCCATGGAGGGGATCACTCACAATGTGCGGGGCTTCTCATCCATGGAGGGGATCACTCACAATGTGTGGGGGCTTCTCATCCATGGAGGGGATCACTCACAATGTGTGGGGGCTTCTCATCCATGGAGGGGATCACTCACAATGTGTGGGGGCTTCTCATCCATGGAGGGATCACTCACAATGTGTGGAGGCTTCTCATCCATGGAGGGGTCACTCACAATGTGCGGGGGCTTCTCATCCATGGAGGGGATCACTCACAATGTGTGGGGGCTTCTCATCCATGGAGGGGATCACTCACAATGTGCGGGGGCTTCTCATCCATGGAGGGATCACTCACAATGTGCGGGGGCTTCTCATCCATGGAGGGGTCACTCACAATGTGCGGGGGCTTCTCATCCATGGAGGGGATCACTCACAATGTGCGGGGGCTTCTCATCCATGGAGGGGATCACTCACAATGTGCGGGGGCTTCTCATCCATGGAGGGGATCACTCACAATGTGTGGGGGCTTCTCATCCATGGAGGGGATCACTCACAATGTGTGGAGGCTTCTCATCCATGGAGGGGATCACTCACAGTGTGTGGAGGCTTCTCATCCATGGAGCGGATCACTCACAATGTGTGGAGGCTTCTCATCCATGGAGGGGATCACTCACAATGTGTGGGGGCTTCTCATCCATGGAGGGGATCACTCACAATGTGTGGGGGCTTCTCATCCATGGAGGGGATCACTCACAATGTGTGGGGGCTTCTCATCCATGGAGGGATCACTCACAGTGTGTGGAGGCTTCTCATCCATGGAGCGGATCACTCACAATGTGTGGAGGCTTCTCATCCATGGAGGGGATCACTCACAATGTGTGGGGGCTTCTCATCCATGGAGGGGATCACTCACAATGTGTGGGGGCTTCTCATCCATGGAGGGGATCACTCACAATGTGTGGGGGCTTCTCATCCATGGAGGGGGTCACTCACAATGTGTGGAGGCTTCTCATCCATGGAATGTTGATTATTGCTCATTTTTCCGCTGTTTGTCGCTCAGTTTCGGGGCTAAAGACGCCATTAATGCAGAGAGAAGCCCGTGGTCCTCGTGACTTCCAGCCAGGTCACAGCTGCTGCAGCGCTGCATAAATTAAGCTCCTCCCATTAATCAGGTGAGTCATTAACACTTCCAGCACAGGGATGATCGACCTAGTGATTGGGAAGGATTCATTATGGGCAGAGCTTTGGCTGCAGCTCTGGATGTGACTGGAGAGGGGCAGTATTATACTCATGGCTATAAGAGGCACAAGGCGAAGCAGAGTGCACAGAGCTCAGAGGGTGCGATACTCTGCAGAGGAGATGGGGGTCGTCATGTTCTGGGGTCCTGGTGCAGATCACTAATGATGAATGAGCTCCACACAGAGAATTATGATCACAACGATGAGCAGAAGAGGAACCCCGACAATGAGCAAACAGCGGACCTGTGAGGAAAGAGACTGGTGCAATCATCTGCAGGATACAACACTGTATCTGTCAGGAGGTGGGGGAGCGATGCTCTGCAGAGAGGTCAGTGGTGTAATAATCTGCAGGATATATTACTATGTATCTGTCAGGAGGTGGGGGAGCGATGCTCTGCAGAGGTCAGTGGTGTAATAATCTGCAGGATATATTACTATGTATCTGTCAGGAGGTGGAGGAGCGATGCTCTGCAGAGAGGTCAGTGGTGTAATAATCTGCAGGATATATCTGTGTATCTGTCAGGAGGTGGAGGAGCGATGCTCTGCAGCGAGGTCAGTGGTGTAATAATCTGCAGGATATATCACTATGTATCTGTCAGGAGGTGGAGGAGCGATGCTCTGCAGAGAGGTCAGTGGTGTAATAATCTGCAGGATATATCACTATGTATCTGTCAGGAGGTGGAGGAGCGATGCCCTGCAGAGAGGTCAGTGGTGTAATAATCTGCAGGATATATCACTATGTATCTGTCAGGAGGTGGAGGAGCGATGCTCTGCAGAGAGGTCAGTGGTGTAATAATCTGCAGGATATATCACTGTGTATCTGTCAGGAGGTGGAGGAGCGATGCTCTGCAGAGAGGTCAGTGGTGTAATAATCTGCAGGATATATCACTATGTATCTGTCAGGAGGTGGAGGAGCGATGCTCTGCAGAGAGGTCAGTGGTGTAATAATCTGCACGATATATCACTGTATCTGTCAGGAGGTGGAGGAGCGATGCTCTGCAGAGAGGTCAGTGGTGTAATAATCTGCAGGATATATCACTATGTATCTGTCAGGAGGTGGAGGAGCGATGCTCTGCAGAGAGGTCAGTGGTGTAATAATCTGCAGGATATATCACTGTATCTGTCAGGAGGTGGAGGAGCGATGCTCTGCAGAGAGGTCAGTGGTGTAATAATCTGCAGGATATATCACTATGTATCTGTCAGGAGGTGGAGGAGCGATGCTCTGCAGAGAGGTCAGTGGTGTAATAATCTGCACGATATATCACTGTATCTGTCAGGAGGTGGAGGAGCGATGCTCTGCAGAGAGGTCAGTGGTGTAATAATCTGCAGGATATATCACTGTGTATCTGTCAGGAGGTGGAGGAGCGATGCTCTGCAGAGAGGTCAGTGGTGTAATAATCTGCAGGATATATCACTATGTATCTGTCAGGAGGTGGAGGAGCGATGCTCTGCAGAGAGGTCAGTGGTGTAATAATCTGCAGGATATATCACTATGTATCTGTCAGGAGGTGGAGGAGCGATGCTCTGCAGAGATGTCAGTGGTGTAATAATCTGCAGGATATATCACTGTGTATCTGTCAGGAGGTGGAGGAGCGATGCTCTGCAGAGAGGTCAGTGGTGTAATAATCTGCAGGATATATCACTGTGTATCTGTCAGGAGGTGGAGGAGCGATGCTCTGCAGAGAGGTCAGTGGTGTAATAATCTGCAGGATATATCACTCTGTCAGGAGGTGGAGGAGCGATGCTCTGCAGAGAGGTCAGTGGTGTAATAATCTGCAGGATATATCACTATGTATCTGTCAGGAGGTGGAGGAGCGATGCTCTGCAGAGAGGTCAGTGGTGTAATAATCTGCAGAATATATCACTATGTATCTGTCAGGAGGTGGAGGAGCGATGCTCTGCAGAAGGGTCAGTGGTGTAATAATCTGCAGGATATATCACTATCTGTCAGGAGGTGGAGGAGCGATGCTCTGCAGAGAGGTCAGTGGTGTAATAATCTGCAGGATATATCACTATGTATCTGTCTGGAGGTGGAGGAGCGATGCTCTGCAGAGAGGTCAGTGGTGTAATAATCTGCAGGATATATCACTGTGTATCTGTCAGGAGGTGGAGGAGCGATGCTCTGCAGAGAGGTCAGTGGTGTAATAATCTGCAGGATATATCACTGTGTATCTGTCAGGAGGTGGAGGAGCGATGCTCTGCAGAGAGGTCAGTGGTGTAATAATCTGCAGGATATATCACTCTGTCAGGAGGTGGAGGAGCGATGCTCTGCAGAGAGGTCAGTGGTGTAATAATCTGCAGGATATATCACTATGTATCTGTCAGGAGGTGGAGGAGCGATGCTCTGCAGAGAGGTCAGTGGTGTAATAATCTGCAGAATATATCACTATGTATCTGTCAGGAGGTGGAGGAGCGATGCTCTGCAGAAGGGTCAGTGGTGTAATAATCTGCAGGATATATCACTATCTGTCAGGAGGTGGAGGAGCGATGCTCTGCAGAGAGGTCAGTGGTGTAATAATCTGCAGGATAAATCACTATGTATCTGTCTGGAGGTGGAGGAGCGATGCTCTGCAGAGAGGTCAGTGGTGTAATAATCTGCAGAATATATCACTATGTATCTGTCAGGAGGTGGAGGAGCGATGCTCTGCAGAGAGGTCAGTGGTGTAATAATCTGCAGGATATATCACTATGTATCTGTCAGGAGGTGGAGGAGCGATGCTCTGCAGAGAGGTCAGTGGTGTAATAGTCTGCAGGATATATCACTGTGTATGTGTCAGGAGGTGGAGGAGCGATGCTCTGCAGAGAGGTCAGTGGTGTAATAATCTGCAGGATATATCACTGTACCTGTCAGGAGGTAGAGGAGCGATGTTCTGCAGAGAGGTCAGTGGTGTAATAATCTGCAGGATATATCAGTATGTATCTGTCAGGAGGTGGAGGAGCGATGCTCTGCAGAGGTCAGTGGTGTAATAATCTGCAGGATGTATCACTATGTATCTGTCAGGAGGTGGAGGAGCGATGCTCTGCAGAGGTCAGTGGTGTAATAATCTGCAGGATGTATCACTGTGTATCTGTCAGGAGGTGGAGGAGCGATGCTCTGCAGAGAGGTCAGTGGTGTAATACTCTGCAGAATATATCACTATGTATCTGTCAGGAGGTGGAGGAGCGATGCTCTGCAGAGAGGTCAGTGGTGTAATAATCTGCAGGATATATCACTATGTATCTGTCAGGAGGTGGAGGAGCGATGCTCTGCAGAGAGGTCAGTGGTGTAATAATCTGCAGGATATATCACTGTGTATCTGTCAGGAGGTGGAGGAGCGATGCTCTGCAGAGAGGTCAGTGGTGTAATAATCTGCAGGATATATCACTATGTATCTGTCAGGAGGTGGAGGAGCGATGCTCTGCAGAGAGGTCAGTGGTGTAATAATCTGCAGGATATATCACTATGTATCTGTCAGGAGGTGGAGGAGCGATGCTCTGCAGAGAGGTCAGTGGTGTAATAATCTGCAGAATATATCACTATGTATCTGTCAGGAGGTGGAGGAGCGATGCTCTGCAGAGAGGTCAGTGGTGTAATAATCTGCAGAATATATCACTATGTATCTGTCAGGAGGTGGAGGAGCGATGCTCTGCAGAGAGGTCAGTGGTGTAATAATCTGCAGGATATATCACTATGTATCTGTCAGGAGGTGGAGGAGCGATGCTCTGCAGAGAGGTCAGTGGTGTAATAATCTGCAGGATATATCACTGTGTATCTGTCAGGAGGTGGAGGAGCGATGCTCTGCAGAGAGGTCAGTGGTGTAATAATCTGCAGGATAAATCACTATGTATCTATCAGGAGGCGGAGGAGCGATGCTCTGCAGAGAGGTCAGTGGTGTAATAATCTTCAGGATATATCACGATGTATCTGTCAGGAGGTGGAGGAGCGATGCTCTGCAGAGGGGTCAGTGGTGTAATAATCTGCAGGATATATCACTATGTATCTGTCAGGAGGCGGAGGAGCGATGCTCTGCAGAGAGGTCAGTGGTGTAATAATCTGCAGGATATATCACTGTGTATCTGTCAGGAGGTGGAGGAGCGATGCTCTGCAGAGGGGTCAGTGGTGTAATAATCTGCAGGATATATCACTGTGTATGTCAGGAGGTGGAGGAGCGATGCTCTGCAGAGGGGTCAGTGGTGTAATAATCTGCAGGATATATCACTGTGTATGTCAGGAGGTGGAGGAGCGATGCTCTGAGAGAGGTCAGTGGTGTAATAATCTGCAGGATATATCACTGTGTATCTGTCAGGAGGTGGAGGAGCGATGCTCTGCAGAGAGGTCAGTGGTGTAATAATCTGCAGAATATATCACTATGTATCTGTCAGGAGGTGGAGGAGCGATGCTCTGCAGAGAGGTCAGTGGTGTAATAATCTGCAGGATATATCACTCTGTCAGGAGGTGGAGGAGCGATGCTCTGCAGAGAGGTCAGTGGTGTAATAATCTGCAGGATATATCACTATGTATCTGTCAGGAGGTGGAGGAGCGATGCTCTGCAGAGAGGTCAGTGGTGTAATAATCTGCAGAATATATCACTATGTATCTGTCAGGAGGTGGAGGAGCGATGCTCTGCAGAAGGGTCAGTGGTGTAATAATCTGCAGGATATATCACTATCTGTCAGGAGGTGGAGGAGCGATGCTCTGCAGAGAGGTCAGTGGTGTAATAATCTGCAGGATAAATCACTATGTATCTGTCTGGAGGTGGAGGAGCGATGCTCTGCAGAGAGGTCAGTGGTGTAATAATCTGCAGAATATATCACTATGTATCTGTCAGGAGGTGGAGGAGCGATGCTCTGCAGAGAGGTCAGTGGTGTAATAATCTGCAGGATATATCACTATGTATCTGTCAGGAGGTGGAGGAGCGATGCTCTGCAGAGAGGTCAGTGGTGTAATAGTCTGCAGGATATATCACTGTGTATGTGTCAGGAGGTGGAGGAGCGATGCTCTGCAGAGAGGTCAGTGGTGTAATAATCTGCAGGATATATCACTGTACCTGTCAGGAGGTAGAGGAGCGATGTTCTGCAGAGAGGTCAGTGGTGTAATAATCTGCAGGATATATCAGTATGTATCTGTCAGGAGGTGGAGGAGCGATGCTCTGCAGAGGTCAGTGGTGTAATAATCTGCAGGATGTATCACTATGTATCTGTCAGGAGGTGGAGGAGCGATGCTCTGCAGAGGTCAGTGGTGTAATAATCTGCAGGATGTATCACTGTGTATCTGTCAGGAGGTGGAGGAGCGATGCTCTGCAGAGAGGTCAGTGGTGTAATACTCTGCAGAATATATCACTATGTATCTGTCAGGAGGTGGAGGAGCGATGCTCTGCAGAGAGGTCAGTGGTGTAATAATCTGCAGGATATATCACTATGTATCTGTCAGGAGGTGGAGGAGCGATGCTCTGCAGAGAGGTCAGTGGTGTAATAATCTGCAGGATATATCACTGTGTATCTGTCAGGAGGTGGAGGAGCGATGCTCTGCAGAGAGGTCAGTGGTGTAATAATCTGCAGGATATATCACTGTGTATCTGTCAGGAGGTGGAGGAGCGATGCTCTGCAGAGAGGTCAGTGGTGTAATAATCTGCAGGATATATCACTATGTATCTGTCAGGAGGTGGAGGAGCGATGCTCTGCAGAGAGGTCAGTGGTGTAATAATCTGCAGAATATATCACTATGTATCTGTCAGGAGGTGGAGGAGCGATGCTCTGCAGAGAGGTCAGTGGTGTAATAATCTGCAGAATATATCACTATGTATCTGTCAGGAGGTGGAGGAGCGATGCTCTGCAGAGAGGTCAGTGGTGTAATAATCTGCAGGATATATCACTATGTATCTGTCAGGAGGTGGAGGAGCGATGCTCTGCAGAGAGGTCAGTGGTGTAATAATCTGCAGGATATATCACTGTGTATCTGTCAGGAGGTGGAGGAGCGATGCTCTGCAGAGAGGTCAGTGGTGTAATAATCTGCAGGATAAATCACTATGTATCTATCAGGAGGCGGAGGAGCGATGCTCTGCAGAGAGGTCAGTGGTGTAATAATCTGCAGGATAAATCACTATGTATCTATCAGGAGGCGGAGGAGCGATGCTCTGCAGAGAGGTCAGTGGTGTAATAATCTTCAGGATATATCACGATGTATCTGTCAGGAGGTGGAGGAGCGATGCTCTGCAGAGGGGTCAGTGGTGTAATAATCTGCAGGATATATCACTATGTATCTGTCAGGAGGCGGAGGAGCGATGCTCTGCAGAGAGGTCAGTGGTGTAATAATCTGCAGGATATATCACTGTGTATCTGTCAGGAGGTGGAGGAGCGATGCTCTGCAGAGGGGTCAGTGGTGTAATAATCTGCAGGATATATCACTGTGTATGTCAGGAGGTGGAGGAGCGATGCTCTGCAGAGGGGTCAGTGGTGTAATAATCTGCAGGATATATCACTATGTATCTGTCAGGAGGCGGAGGAGCGATGCTCTGCAGAGAGGTCAGTGGTGTAATAATCTGCAGAATATATCACTATGTATCTGTCAGGAGGTGGAGGAGCGATGCTCTGCAGAGAGGTCAGTGGTGTAATAATCTGCAGAATATATCACTATGTATCTGTCAGGAGGTGGAGGAGCGATGCTCTGCAGAGAGGTCAGTGGTGTAATAATCTGCAGGATATATCACTATGTATCTGTCAGGAGGTGGAGGAGCGATGCTCTGCAGAGAGGTCAGTGGTGTAATAATCTGCAGGATATATCACTATGTATCTGTCAGGAGGCGGAGGAGCGATGCTCTGCAGAGGGGTCAGTGGTGTAATAATCTGCAGGATAAATCACTAAGTATCTATCAGGAGGTGGAGGAGCGATGTTCTGCAGAGAGGTCAGTGGTGTAATAATCTGCAGGATATATCACTATGTATCTATCAGGAGGCGGAGGAGCGATGCTCTGCAGAGAGGTCAGTGGTGTAATAATCTTCAGGATATATCACGATGTATCTGTCAGGAGGTGGAGGAGCGATGCTCTGCAGAGGTCAGTGGTGTAATAATCTGCAGGATAAATCACTATGTATCTATCAGGAGGCGGAGGAGCGATGCTCTGCAGAGGGGTCAGTGGTGTAATAATCTGCAGGATATATCACTGTGTATCTGTCAGGAGGTGGAGGAGCGATGCTCTGCAGAGGTCAGTGGTGTAATAGTCTGCAGTCGTCCAGTTCCTTGTACTCACCCAGCTGATTCTTTCACCTGTAACAGAAGAGCAGACTGTGACTTTGTGTTCTGTGTCGCACACTATATGGGGAGGGGGCTGCACTGTGCCAGGTGTCGGAGGGTCTCGGGTCGTGAGTGTAACGTGTCAGGGGGAAGATCCCCAGTGATGGGGTCTCGGGTCGAAGGTGTCACTGGGTGGGGTTGCAGGTCCCGTCTGTCAGGTGGTGCCATGTCCTGGCTGTCAGATATCGGGGTCCCAGGTTGCGTCAGGGGTCCCTGGTGTAGTGAGGCCTGTTGCAGATCATCCACACCCTGACTCCCCACTAACAGTGCCCTTTCCCTCCATACTGGGCGGTGCCCCCCATTCAGGCCGGAGGTCTCCGGTGTCCAGGTCCCTGGTCGCCTGCACACATCAGGAGACACTCGGCTCACTTCTACTGGACCATTCAGATCCAGCAGTCTGCAATACACGGCGTCAGGCACAGGAGACTCCGGTTGTTGCTCTGGTCACACAGTACCTGGTGTGTCTCCGCAGACTCCGGTTGTTGCTCTGGTCACACAGTACCTGGTGTGTCTCCGCAGACTCCGGTTGTTGCTCTGGTCACACAGTACCTGGTGAGTCTCCGCAGACTCCGGTTGTTGCTCTGGTCACACAGTACCTGGTGAGTCTCCGCAGACTCCGGTTGTTGCTCTGGTCACACAGTACCTGGTGTGTCTCCGCAGACTCCGGTTGTTGCTCTGGTCACACAGTACCTGGTGTGTCTCCGCAGACTCCGGTTGTTGCTCTGGTCACACAGTACCTGGTGAGTCTCCGCAGACTCCGGTTGTTGCTCTGGTCACACAGTACCTGGTGAGTCTCCGCAGACTCCGGTTGTTGCTCTGGTCACACAGTACCTGGTGTGTCTCCGCAGACTCCGGTTGTTGCTCTGGTCACACAGTACCTGGTGAGTCTCCGCAGACTCCGGTTGTTGCTCTGGTCACACAGTACCTGGTGAGTCTCCGCAGACTCCGGTTGTTGCTCTGGTCACACAGTACCTGGTGAGTCTCCGCAGACTCCGGTTGTTTCTCTGGTCACACAGTACCTGGTGAGTCTCCGCAGACTCCGGTTGTTGCTCTGGTCACACAGTACCTGGTGAGTCTCCGCAGACTCCGGTTGTTGCTCTGGTCACACAGTACCTGGTGAGTCTCCGCAGACTCCGGTTGTTGCTCTGGTCACACAGTACCTGGTGAGTCTCCGCAGACTCCGGTTGTTGCTCTGGTCACACAGTACCTGGTGAGTCTCCGCAGACTCCGGTTGTTGCTCTGGTCACACAGTACCTGGTGAGTCTCCGCAGCCTTCATTCCTCCCGGACCGTCCTCATCTCATCAGGCTTTGCTGGTCCGAGGGACTCCCCATCCGACAATGCAACTTCTCTGAGACCCCCCATTGTTCCCTCTCGCTTTTCCCAGTCAGACCTCCTCTGCATCAGAGAATGGAGCGCAGGTTCCAGTGCCGACCCCGGGCCACAGACCTCACAAGGGGTTTCACAAGATTCCTGATGTCCTCATGCTGCCAGAACGATGCATTACTGTGGTGCCAGCTGCAGACTTCACCCAAACTTCCACTTGGACCTCTCACTGTCTTAGACCCTCACTCTCACTCCAACTGCTTAATTCAGGGAATTACTTTTCTTTAAAACTGACCCACCTCCTCCCATATGGGCTGGTACCAAACATAGTGTCCTGTCCTCCTGTACCTGCAGTAACTGTATCTCTCGTCTAAACACTGCTCCCTATTCTGCCCACAACTGTATCTTTCCCTAAACATTACACATTACATGAATCCCATAACATTAGTGCCTATAAGGTCCTATGCACCTCTAGATTTCACATTCCTGTAAAAAATACAATATAGTCACGTCCGAGCATTCTGTAATATGTCTTTCAGGACTGTCCCGGTCACCCCCTTACACTGGTGTCGGGGGCAGGGAGATTCCGGGTCCTGGGTGTAAGAGGGGGTCCCAGGTCCTGCGTTTCAGGTGTCGAGGGGGCAGGTCATGAGTGTCGGGGAGTCCCAGGTCTTGTGTGTCGGTGGGGGCCAGGTCCTGGGTGTCAGATGCTGGGGGTTCCAGATCAGTCCTGGTTGTCAGGTTTCAGGGGGACCCAGGTCCTGGTTGTCAGGTGTCTGGGGTTCCAGGCTCTTTGCCTCAGTCGGGGTATTTAGATACAGGGCTGGGGCAGCGTACTGAATCTTTGCCTCGGGTGGACGCTGCTCTGCGCCCCTATTATGACATGATCGCAGGGATGGCGGATGTTAATTTAACACATGTAATACTGCAGCTGAAGTGTGAGTTCAGCTCTGGAGGAGACAGCACAACAGGAGCTCAGGATCTCGCCCACCTTTGCTGATCGCTGATACTGAGCTCATTTGGCGTTTCATCTGTGCGATGTTGTTTTTGACCCTGGGAGCCGCGTCCCTCTGATAGGATTCTGCTGTGCTGCGCAGCGGCTTATCGCTCCCACAGAACACGACCATCAGTCCTGCGAGCTCTGAGATTAATGGCTGCTCCACCGTAATCCTGTGGTGAGCTCCATAATCATCATCCAAGTCATCGACCAGCACCAGAACCTTGTCCCGTCCTGAAAAGACACTGACATTATAAGTCTGCGCAGCGCCGCACCTCCTGCCCAGCGTATGTGCACAGTGCCGCTCCTCCTGCCCAGCGTGTCTGCGCAGTACCGCTTCTCCTCTCCCTCAATACACAGTACTGCTCCTCAAACCTCCCCCCACCCCCGTGCCTGCACAGTACTGCTCCTCCTCCCACTATAGCTGCACAGCACCGCTTCTCCTCTCCCTCGATATCTGCATAGTACTGCTCCTCCAACCACCCCCCCCCCCCCCCTGTCTGCACAGTACTGCTCCTCCTCCCCCTATAACTGCACAGTAACGCTTCTTGTTGTATTTTCTGTGTTATGCATGTAATTCTGCTATTGCTAGGGAGAAGCCCTCTGAAGTTTGTCCATTTGTCGCTCTCCTGTAGTTGATTGTTAGCCCTTGCCCCTCCCTTCTTCTTCATTATCAGTTTGCTGTAGCCATCTTTGGATGTACATGTATACTTCTCTGTTTGGGATTACTCTTTCCACCTGCTGCATTTTACTTAATACAATATTTCAGAGAAAATCAACTTTTTTTTTCTCCTGGACTCTTATTACAAGTCAGTACAGCTGAGTTGGCACTATCTGAGGACGCCGGCATGTGAGTACCACAATCATACAGTTATCTAAGGGATTGATGGCTAAGGATTTAGAGAGTCGTACTGCCTTGAAGAGTCAGAATAGTGGAAAGAGTGGCCTGCCACCAAGAACAGGATACAGCTTACACTCCAGAGAAAGGCACATCTACAGGGTGGAGCGCGGTAATTTGCTGATTTGGGAATGAAATAAAAAAATTATGATCATTAGAAAAATTTATTTTATATTTTAATTATACTGAACAGTAATGGAAATTTTAAATTACATGGTTTTAAATAGTGTATCTGGCAAATGTCGACCTTCGCTATCCACACACTGCTGCATACGTTTTCTGAAGTTTTCATGAACTCTAACAAGCATGTCCACTGGTATTCTGCCAATTTTAGCTTCAATATTGTTCCTTAGGTCTTCCAAGGTGTTGGGACGGTTGATATACACCTTAGACTTCAGGTAACCCCAAAGGAAAAAATCGCATGGGGCTAAATCTGGTGAGCGAGCTGGCCAGTTCACATCTCCCCTCAAAGAGATAAGCACACACACCCACTGAGGTGAAAATGTGCCTCATCAGAAAAAAACACAATTGCGTCACGGGGTATCGTTGCTAACATGTCTTCACAAGAGGTCCGCCGTGTCAAATAGTCCCATGCTGACAAATGTTGGACCACGCACATTTTATACGGGTGAAAATTCAGTTCATCATAAAGAATCCGGTGGAGAGAACATCTTGAAATGCCAAGAGCAAATGATTGCTTCCGAGCAGAGCGTTTCGGAGATTGCAGTACTGCTGCTCTAACTCTCTCGATGTTTTGTGGTGTTGTAATTCTTCTCTCAGGTCCCCTTCGTACACATGACACATTCCCTGCTGTTCTGAATGCATTCACCCAATTTACAATTGATTGCCGTCCAGGAACACGTCCGCGTGGAGGAACAGCGAATTGTAAACGAAAAGCACGCTGCACTGCAATGATCGAGTGGGCATTTGAAAAATACGCTTCAACACAAAATGACCTCTCCTCACGTGTCCACTGCATGATGGCAACTGAAAGGCAGAGGAATACAAATCTCCCATCAGCCACTGTAAGCCACACCCACTCTCCCCTCTCTTCGACCGACAGTGCCGCCACAGCATGCAGTGCAAAAAAGCAAATTACCGCGCTCCACCCTGTATAAAGCTAATTGTGAGGACACATCAGCTTCACAAAGTCTGCAGACACTGCCTGTGCTGCTTACAAACATTGTATGTGAGCTCCTCTGAAGCCAGGAGCAGAATAGCCTCCACCCTTGCATTCCTGTGTATAATGGCAAATACAGAAAGGATCTCTAATTGACTTGCAACAGCAAGAAAAGGATCTCAAGCAGCCTTCAGTGAAAGATCCAAATTCTTGACTACATGGAAGGTCAACGACAATCTAGAAATCGCCAAATATGAATTACTTTCCAGTGTAACGTCCCTATGGGAGCATGCTTCAGATGTTGTGCTTCTACCGAACATCTTGCTAAGGACTGTAAGGTTGCAATCAAGTGTATGGAGTGTGACAGCGAGGACCACGTACAAGCACTCGATCCATCCCAGCTTAACCCTATGCCTACGCCTTCTCCCACCACAAGCCATGGCGGGGAGAGTACAGGCCAAGCAGCAAGTCATCTCAGTATCTTCTTCATGCACAGAAGTCTGCGAAGAAGGTCTTTGGGAGAAGTTTTGTGCAAAGATTTGCCTGATAAAAGTATATCCCAAGGATCACCGAGAGAAGGCCGTGAAGGTGTATAGCATCCTGGACGATCAGCGCAAGGTCAGAACTCTTTGATCTGTCCGATTTAAAGGAAAGCGCCTACACCTTAGGCACCTGCAGCAGTATCTCAGAAGTCTTCAGAAGAAGGGCCAGTGGTCTCATGGTAACATCTCTTGAAAACACCATAGAAATATCTCTACCCACACTCGTCGAGTGCAATCAGATGCCATCTAACAAGGAAGAGATCCCAACACCGCAAGCCGCTCTTCATCACCCTCACCTGAAGACTATAGCCACCAAGATTCCAGCTCTCGATCACAACGCAGAAATCCTGATTCTACTTGGGAGAGACATCCTCCGTTTACACAAGGTACATCAGCAAATCAACGGTTCACACGACGCACCATTTGCTCAGCACTTCAACCTAGCCTGGGTGTTCATAGGGAACGTCCAAGACTTCTCCCGTGCTTCCCCCATACTCTGGAACTCTCTACCCCAACACATCAGACTCTCGCCTACCATAGAAACCTTCAAAAATAACCTGAAGACCTACTTCTTCCGACAAGCCTAGAGCCTGCAGTGATCCTCAACCTACTGAACCGCCGCACAACCAGCTCTACCGTCTCCTAGTGTATCCTCACCCATCCTCTGCAGAATGAGCCCTCACGGGCAGGGTCCTCCCTCCTTATGTACCTGTGTGCCTTATTTTTTTTTTTTATGCGGCTCCACCCCTATGGGAGGTGGAGCCGCATATTCATCACTGTAAAGAGCGGCACCACGTGACCGCTCATACAGGACAAGCTGCGACGCTGAGAGGAAACATCGAGGGAGCTGGGTGAGTATTTTATTTCCAGCGGGCGGGCGCACAGGGGGAGGGGGGAGATTACCGAGAACTTAATTTTAACAACAAAAAAAATAAAAAAACAATGATTTTTCATTCCTTCTCTCCAGCGAACGCTGCTGGGAAGAAGGAATGAATTCCGGATTCAGCACCCAAAGCAGGGGACAGCGCTTACTGTAGCGCTGTCTACTGCATGGTCCGTGTGGTACTCAGTCGGCACACGGACAGCATCCATGTGCGGTACGTGTTTACACGGACCCATTGACTTTAATGGGTCCGTGTGACACACGGTCCGTGAAAACACGCTGACATGTGCAGAGACACATTGATTTTAATGTGTCTACGTGAGTCAGTGTCTCCGGTACGTGAGAAAACTGTCACCACACGTACCGGAGCCACTGACGTGTGAAACCGGCCTAAAAGGAAGGCCAGAGATGGAAAGACATTTCATCGATTTCATGCAAAACATTTTTGACAGATATTATGTAAAACCTGCACCACCACTGAAGGAAGGAGAAGAATGCTGGTACCTTCCATCCTTCAGGGTCTACCTCCCTCAGAAATCTAACCAGTTCAGGGTGGTATTTGACTCCAGTGCTCAGCATGAAGGTGTCTCCCTCAACAACTTGCTTCTTACTGGACCCAACATGAACAGCAGCCTCATAGGAGTGTAGATTCGCTTCACGCAGGAACCTGTGGTGATAATGGCCGACATCCAGCATATGTTTCATTGCTTTATCTTGAGGGAAAACAGTAGAAACTCTCTCAGGTTCCTATGGAACAAGGGCAACAACATCCACAACGAGCTTGTGGACTACCGGATGAATGTACACGTCTTCGGCAACAGCTCTTCACCTGCTGTAGCGATCTATGGACTGAGATGGGCAGCCCAGGAAGGTGACAGTATGGATGTGATGCATGTCAGTTTGTAGAGAAGAACTTCTACGTGGACGACAGGCTCAGGTCTTTATCCTTGAGTGAAGAGGCTATCGATCTGCTCACCAGGACTCAGGAAGTGCTCTCTTCATCAAATCTCAGGCTCCACAAGATTATTTCCAACAGTCAAGAGGTAATGGAGATGTTTCCATCTGAAGACTGTCATGAGCTTAAGGGACCTCTATTTAGGTTCCAACGTCCCTCCAATGCAACGCAGCCTCGGTCTGCTATGGGATATTAAACAGGACGCATTTACTTTTCAAGTGTCGCCCTGCGACAAACCATTCACCAAACGAGGAGTCCTATCCGTCGTAAACAGTATCTACGATCCTCTTGGGTTCGCCGCACCCATCACTATTCAAGGCAAGATTCTGCTAAGACAGCTCACTCTCGAAAATACCGATTTGGAATGCTCCGCTGCCATTCCTGAAACAACAAAGATGGAAGGCCTGGAAGAAGTCACTAAAGGTCTTGGAACAACTCCAAGTTCCACGTTGTTACTCTAAAATCTTCTTCAGTTGAAACCAGAAAAGAAATCCACGTTTTCTCCGACGCCTCTATAGAAGCCATAGCCGCAGCAGCTTATCTGAAGACCTTGGGAGCGCACAATGAAGTGCAGGGTGGTTTCATTCTGGGTAAGGCCAAATTAACCCCTAAACCTGCTCACTCCGTACCAAGGCTTGAACGTTGTGCCGCAGTATTGGCGGCAGAAATCACTGAAGTCGTGAGAGATGAAATGGACACCATAATTGATTCCTTTACATCCTACACAGATAGTAGAGTGGTGTGTGTGTATAATAAATATATATTCTCAAATTAAACAATTCTACATCTACGTGAGTAATAGAGCCCATCAGACGTTTTGCTACTCCTGACAAGTGGCATCACATCCCCTATGATCTAAACCCAGCTGACCGAGGAACCGCATCCAAGCTCTGACACCTCCAAGTATCTTATACGAAGATACCGACGATAACTGTGTCCACAACACATATGAGCTGGTGGATCCAGAATCTGACAAGGAAATTAAGCCAACTCCTAACTTACAAGAAGGAGATCTCGTCATTTTAGAAGACAGAGGCTCATCGTCACCGCTGGCCGATGGATCTTATCATCGAGGTTGTGCCCAGCGATGACGGAAAGACTCGGAAGGTAGAAGTCTAGGTGACTGCATGTATATTTCTCTGCTTGGGATTACTCTTTCCACCTGCTGCATTGTACTGAATACAAGATTACAGAGAATATCAACTGTGTTTCTCCTGGACTCTTAGTGCCAACTCAGCCACACTGACTTGTAATATCTGAGGACGCCTGGCATGTGAGTACAACAATCATACAGTTATCTAAGGGATTGATGGCTAATGATTTAGAGATTCAAACTGCCTTGAAGAGTCAGAATACTTCTCCCCCTATATCTGCACAGTACAACTTCTCCTCCCAATTCATATATGCACAGTACCGCTCCTCCTCCCCTGTGCCTGCACAGTAAAGCCTCTCCTCCTCCTCCTCCCCGTGTCTGCACAGTACCGCCTCTCCTCCTTGTGTCTGCACAGTACCACTCCCCCCTCCCCCCCCCCCCCCCCCGTGTGTCGGCACAGTACCGCTTGTCCTCCCCCATATGTCTGCACAGTACCGCTTCTCCTCTCCCTCATTATCTGCACAGTACCGCTTCTCCTCTCCCTCGTTATCTGCACAGTATCGCTCCTCATCTCCCTCTATCTGCACAGTACCGCTTCTCGTCTCCCTCGACATCTGCACAGTACCTCTCCTCTCCCTCGATATCTGCACAGTACCGCTCCTCCTCTCCCTCGATATCTGCACAGTACCGCTTCTGCCTTACCCAGAATCATGGACAGGTCTCTGAGCTCCTGGTCGTACAGAGAGTCGGTCACGTTGGTGATATTCAATCTTCCCCTTCTCTTTGAATGGTACAAGATGGAGAACGTGCACTTTCTGATTTCCTCCGCGAGTCTCCCAGAGCCGCCACAAGCTGTATTGGTGATGGCGACTGGACGGACGTCTTTTACCAATGTGCGGAATTCTGCCGACAGCAGGAGGTCAATCAGCCATTGGTAAGTGCTGCTGTCCTCCCGGGAGAAGACCCCGACCACAAACTTACTGAGCAGCACCATCCCTACAAGACAGCAGCACAGAGGATGTCAGGAGGAAGGGGGGGCGCTGATCTTATAGAGGGGCACAGACAGATAAATAGTAGAAGGCACAGGTCCTCAGCAGCACAAAGTATTTCAGTAAAGGCGCCAGCAGTGGATCGATAACTTTTTTTCATTCTCCAGGAGATTAACGCTTAAATTATATTAGTATTTGATTAAAGCCAGTGCTGTGTATCCACTGGAATCGTAACCCTATATATCACACCGCGACATTATTATGATAAAATATTAACTCTTTACTTGTTGCAAATCACAGTTGGGATAAAATCCGAGAAGGAAAATCCCCACAAATAAAATGACGAGTGCAGGACGAGGGGTCATATAACGGATTGTGTAAATAATTCTAGAATGTTTACAGTTTCTGCAAAAATAAAAACTTAATAAGATTATTCTATAAATTAACAGCGACAAACAGATGTATAAAGCGATGTATAATCCCCCCCCCCCCCATACTCCGCCGCTGCCTCGGCCACACAAGCCCCCCAGACTGTGCCTCTACTCCGGTCACACAAGCCCCCCAGACTCTCCCTCTACCCCGGTAACACAAGCCCCCCAGACTCTACTCCGGTCTCACAAGCCCCCCAGATTCTGCCTCTACTCCGGCCACACAAGCCCCCCAGACTCTCCCTCTACTCCGGTCACACAAGCCCCCCAGACTCTGCCGCTGCCTCGGCCACACAAGCCCCCCAGACTCTCCCTCTACTCCGGTCACACAAGCCCCCCAGACTCTGCCTCTACCCCGGTCACACAAGCCCCCCAGACTGTGCCTCTACCCCGGTAACACAAGCCCCCCAGACTGTGCCTCTACCCCGGTCACACAAGCCCCCCAGACTCTGCCTCTACTCCGGTAACACAAGCCCCCCAGACTGTGCCTCTACCCCGGTAACACAAGCCCCCCAGACTCTACTCCGGTCACACAAGCCCCCCAGACTCTGCCTCTACTCCGATCACACAAGCCCCCCAGACTCTGCCTCTACCCCGGTCACACAAGCCCCCCAGACTCTGCCTCTACCCCGGTCACACAAGCCCCCCAGACTCTACTCCGGTCACACAAGCCCCCCAGACTCTGCCTCTACCCCGGTCACACAAGCCCCCCAGACTCTGCCTCTACCCCGGTCACACAAGCCCCCCAGACTCTGCCTCTACTCCGGTCACACAAGCCCCCCAGACTGTGCCTCTACTCCGGTCACACAAGCCCCCCAGACTCTGCCTCTACCCCAGTCACACAAGCCCCCCAGACTCTACTCCGGTCACACAAGCCCCCCAGACTCTACTCCGGTCACACAAGCCCCCCAGACTCTGCCTCTACCCCGGTCACACAAGCCCCCCAGACTCTGCCTCTACCCCGGTCACACAAGCCCCCCAGACTGTGCCTCTACTCCGGTCACACAAGCCCCCCAGACTCTGCCTCTACCCCAGTCACACAAGCCCCCCAGACTCTACCCCAGTCACACAAGCCCCCCAGACTCTACTCCGGTCACACAAGCCCCCCAGACTCTACTCCGGTCACACAAGCCCCCCAGACTCTGCCTCTACTCCGGTCACACAAGCCCCCCAGACTCTGCCTCTACTCCGGTCACACAAGCCCCCCAGACTCTACTCCGGTCACACAAGCCCCCCAGACTCTGCCTCTACTCCGGTCACACAAGCCCCCCAGACTCTACTCCGGCCACACAAGCCCCCCAGACTCTGCCTCTACTCCGGTCACACAAGCCCCCCAGACTCTACTCCGGTCACAGAAGCCCCCCAGACTCTGCCTCTACTCCGGTCACACAAGCCCCCCAGACTCTGCCTCTACCCCGGTCACACAAGCCCCCCAGACTCTGCCTCTACCCCAGTCACACAAGCCCCCCAGACTCTACTCCGGTCACACAAGCCCCCCAGACTCTGCCTCTACTCCGGTCACACAAGCCCCCCAGACTCTGCCTCTACCCCAGTCACACAAGCCCCCCAGACTCTACTCCGGCCACACAAGCCCCCCAGACTCTGCCTCTACCCCAGTCACACAAGCCCCCCAGACTCTACTCCGGTCACACAAGCCCCCCAGACTCTGCCTCTACTCCGGTCACACAAGCCCCCCAGACTCTACTCCGGCCACACAAGCCCCCCAGACTCTGCAGGTCCGGAGATTATGGGGTTAACCCGGACAGAGGAGACAAGTTCCTTTCACTTTCCTTTTCTCGCCCCCTCCCGGTGACCCCCGAGCTCCGCCCCCCCCCCCCCCCGGCCACTGTTCTCACCCAGCTCTCCCGTCCCCCTGTGCGGCCGCTGCGGATTCTCGGGGTCTTCAGGGATCTGATCGCCAGGGTCTGCAGAGACCTCTGCTCCCGACTGCTCCGCTGCTGAGATCCCGCCCCTGGAACCGCTGCAGCCAATCACAGGGTCACAAGTCTCACACACACACACACACTGCAAGGGACAAACAGCAGCACAGAGGATGTCAGGAGAGCACTGAGCGTTACATGGTGTGAGGAGCAGAGTCCCAGCAGCACAGAGGATGTCAGGAGAGCACTGAGCGTTACATGGTGTGAGGAGCGGAGTCCCAGCAGCACAGAGGATGTCAGGAGAGCACTGAGCGTTACACGGTGTGAGGAGCGGAGTCCAGCAGCACAGAGGATGTCAGGAGAGGACTGAGCGTTACACGGTGTGAGGAGCAGAGTCCCAGCAGCACAGAGGATGTCAGGAGAGGACTGAGCGTTACACGGTGTGAGGAGCGGAGTCCAGCAGCACAGAGGATGTCAGGAGAGGACTGAGCGTTACATGGTGTGAGGAGCAGAGTCCCAGCAGCACAGAGGATGTCAGGAGAGCACTGAGCGTTACATGGTGTGAGGAGCAGAGTCCCAGCAGCACAGAGGATGTCAGGAGAGCACTGAGCGTTACATAGTGTGAGGAGCAGAGTCCAGCAGCACAGAGGATGTCAGGAGAGCACTGAGCGTTACATGGTGTGAGGAGCAGAGTCCCAGCAGCACAGAGGATGTCAGGAGAGGACTGAGCGTTACATGGTGTGAGGAGCGGAGTCCCAGCAGCACAGAGGATGTCAGGAGAGGACTGAGCGTTACATGGTGTGAGGAGCAGAGTCCCAGCAGCACAGAGGATGTCAGGAGAGCACTGAGCGTTACACGGTGTGAGGAGCAGAGTCCAGCAGCACAGAGGATGTCAGGAGAGGACTGAGCGTTACATGGTGTGAGGAGCAGAGTCCCAGCAGCACAGAGGATGTCAGGAGAGGACTGAGCGTTACACGGTGTGAGGAGCAGAGTCCCAGCAGCACAGAGGATGTCAGGAGAGCACTGAGCGTTACACGGTGTGAGGAGCAGAGTCCCAGCAGCACAGAGGATGTCAGGAGAGCACTGAGCGTTACACGGTGTGAGGAGCAGAGTCCAGCAGCACAGAGGATGTCAGGAGAGCACTGAGCGTTACACGGTGTGAGGAGCAGAGTCCAGCAGCACAGAGGATGTCAGGAGAGGACTGAGCGTTACATGGTGTGAGGAGCAGAGTCCCAGCAGCACAGAGGATGTCAGGAGAGGACTGAGCGTTACATGGTGTGAGGAGCAGAGTCCCAGCAGCACAGAGGATGTCAGGAGAGGACTGAGCGTTACACGGTGTGAGGAGCAGAGTCCCAGCAGCACAGAGGATGTCAGGAGAGCACTGAGCGTTACACGGTGTGAGGAGCAGAGTCCAGCAGCACAGAGGATGTCAGGAGAGGACTGAGCGTTACATGGTGTGAGGAGCAGAGTCCCAGCAGCACAGAGGATGTCAGGAGAGGACTGAGCGTTACACGGTGTGAGGAGCAGAGTCCCAGCAGCACAGAGGATGTCAGGAGAGCACTGAGCGTTACACGGTGTGAGGAGCAGAGTCCAGCAGCACAGAGGATGTCAGGAGAGCACTGAGCGTTACATAGTGTGAGGAGCAGAGTCCAGCAGCACAGAGGATGTCAGGAGAGCACTGAGCGTTACATGGTGTGAGGAGCAGAGTGCAGCAGCACAGAGGATGTCAGGAGAGCACTGAGCGTTACATAGTGTGAGGAGCAGAGTGCAGCAGCACAGAGGATGTCAGGAGAGCACTGAGCGTTACACGGTGCGAGGAGCAGAGTCCAGCAGCACAGAGGATGTCAGGAGAGCACTGAGCGTTACATGGTGTGAGGAGCGGAGTCCAGCAGCACAGAGGATGTCAGGAGAGGACTGAGCGTTACATAGTGTGAGGAGCGGAGTCCAGCAGCACAGAGGATGTCAGGAGAGGACTGAGCGTTACATGGTGTGAGGAGCAGAGTCCAGCAGCACAGAGGATGTCAGGAGAGGACTGAGCGTTACATGGTGTGAGGAGCAGAGTCCAGCAGCACAGAGGATGTCAGGAGAGCACTGAGCGTTACATGGTGTGAGGAGCAGAGTCCCAGCAGCACAGAGGATGTCAGGAGAGGACTGAGCGTTACATGGTGTGAGGAGCAGAGTCCCAGCAGCACAGAGGATGTCAGGAGAGCACTGAGCGTTACATAGTGTGAGGAGCAGAGTCCAGCAGCACAGAGGATGTCAGGAGAGCACTGAGCGTTACATGGTGTGAGGAGCAGAGTCCAGCAGCACAGAGGATGTCAGGAGAGGACTGAGCGTTACATGGTGTGAGGAGCAGAGTCCAGCAGCACAGAGGATGTCAGGAGAGCACTGAGCGTTACATAGTGTGAGGAGCAGAGTCCCAGCAGCACAGAGGATGTCAGGAGAGGACTGAGCGTTACATGGTGTGAGGAGCAGAGTCCCAGCAGCACAGAGGATGTCAGGAGAGGACTGAGCGTTACACGGTGTGAGGAGCAGAGTCCAGCAGCACAGAGGATGTCAGGAGAGGACTGAGCGTTACACGGTGTGAGGAGCAGAGTCCAGCAGCACAGAGGATGTCAGGAGAGGACTGAGCGTTACATGGTGTGAGGAGCAGAGTCCCAGCAGCACAGAGGATGTCAGGAGAGGACTGAGCGTTACACGGTGTGAGGAGCAGAGTGCAGCAGCACAGAGGATGTCAGGAGAGCACTGAGCGTTACACGGTGCGAGGAGCAGAGTCCAGCAGCACAGAGGATGTCAGGAGAGCACTGAGCGTTACATGGTGTGAGGAGCGGAGTCCAGCAGCACAGAGGATGTCAGGAGAGGACTGAGCGTTACATAGTGTGAGGAGCGGAGTCCAGCAGCACAGAGGATGTCAGGAGAGGACTGAGCGTTACATGGTGTGAGGAGCAGAGTCCAGCAGCACAGAGGATGTCAGGAGAGGACTGAGCGTTACATGGTGTGAGGAGCAGAGTCCAGCAGCACAGAGGATGTCAGGAGAGCACTGAGCGTTACATGGTGTGAGGAGCAGAGTCCCAGCAGCACAGAGGATGTCAGGAGAGGACTGAGCGTTACATGGTGTGAGGAGCAGAGTCCCAGCAGCACAGAGGATGTCAGGAGAGCACTGAGCGTTACATAGTGTGAGGAGCAGAGTCCAGCAGCACAGAGGATGTCAGGAGAGCACTGAGCGTTACATGGTGTGAGGAGCAGAGTCCAGCAGCACAGAGGATGTCAGGAGAGGACTGAGCGTTACATGGTGTGAGGAGCAGAGTCCAGCAGCACAGAGGATGTCAGGAGAGCACTGAGCGTTACATAGTGTGAGGAGCAGAGTCCCAGCAGCACAGAGGATGTCAGGAGAGGACTGAGCGTTACATGGTGTGAGGAGCAGAGTCCCAGCAGCACAGAGGATGTCAGGAGAGGACTGAGCGTTACACGGTGTGAGGAGCAGAGTCCAGCAGCACAGAGGATGTCAGGAGAGGACTGAGCGTTACATGGTGTGAGGAGCAGAGTCCAGCAGCACAGAGGATGTCAGGAGAGCACTGAGCGTTACACGGTGTGAGGAGCAGAGTCCAGCAGCACAGAGGATGTCAGGAGAGGACTGAGCGTTACATGGTGTGAGGAGCAGAGTCCAGCAGCACAGAGGATGTCAGGAGAGCACTGAGCGTTACATGGTGTGAGGAGCGGAGTCCAGCAGCACAGAGGATGTCAGGAGAGGACTGAGCGTTACATAGTGTGAGGAGCAGAGTCCAGCAGCACAGAGGATGTCAGGAGAGGACTGAGCGTTACATAGTGTGAGGAGCAGAGTCCAGCAGCACAGAGGATGTCAGGAGAGCACTGAGCGTTACATGGTGTGAGGAGCAGAGTCCCAGCAGCACAGAGGATGTCAGGAGAGGACTGAGCGTTACATGGTGTGAGGAGCAGAGTCCCAGCAGCACAGAGGATGTCAGGAGAGCACTGAGCGTTACATAGTGTGAGGAGCAGAGTCCCAGCAGCACAGAGGATGTCAGGAGAGGACTGAGCGTTACATGGTGTGAGGAGCGGAGTCCAGCAGCACAGAGGATGTCAGGAGAGGACTGAGCGTTACATGGTGTGAGGAGCAGAGTCCCAGCAGCACAGAGGATGTCAGGAGAGGACTGAGCGTTACATGGTGTGAGGAGCAGAGTCCCAGCAGCACAGAGGATGTCAGGACAGATGTCGGCTTACCTACTATGGGGTCATAAGCTGCCATATACAAGAATAAAATCTTAGGAGACAAGAAATGACAGGAGTATGGAGGCTGACAGTAGGGTGTGGAGGAGGCTGACAGTAGGGTGTGGAGGAGGCTGACAGTAGGGTGAGGAGGAGGCTGACAGTAGGGTGTGGAGGTGTAAGGGTTAATCACAGCTTGCTGTATTGGAGATGTGTGACTTCATATATTGTCTGGCCAGTAGAGGGCAGCGGAGAGGCAGGAGCTGTGGGGGTGACTGTATGGTGACGGCCATCTTCCGTGTTCCCGCTGAATACATTGGTGCCATTGTTTTGTACAATGTGAATAATGTTTTGTTCCTGTTGTTTCCTTGTTATAACCATCGCAATTCCGCTGAGGGCTGCAGTAATAACTATCGGCCACAAGGTGTCACTGTCTGGAGTACAGGTGAGGTTTGCCCTAACACAGCAGGCACACAGTAAGGCTACTTTCACACTAGCGTCGGAATCTCCCCGTCGCAGTGCGTCGGGCAGAGATTCCGACGCTAGCGTTGTTAGTGCCGCACAACGGAGGCAGCGGATGCATTTCTCCGGCGTATCCGCTGCCCCATTGGGAGGTGGGGGCGGAGTTCCGGCCGCACATGCGCGGTCAGAAAAAGCGGTCCGTCAGGAGCAAAAAACGTTACATGTAGCGTTTTTTGCTCCCGACGGTCCGCCAAAGCACGACGCATCCGTCGCACAACGTATGCGAAGTGTGGCAATCCGTCGCAAATGCGTCGTCAATACAAGTCTATGGGAAAAAAACGCATCCTGCAAGCACTTTTGCAGGACGCGTTTTTTCTGCAAAACGACGCATTGTGACGGATTGCAGAAAACGCTAGTGTGAAAGTAGCCTAAGGTGATGGTTAACGGTCCGCCCTGATGGGAGGGGGAACTGAGTGTTCGTGGCAGGAAGTGACCACAGTGAGTGGCTGTGAGGGCCGGAGAGCATGTGCAGCAGGGATCGTGGGCTGCTAAGGGAAAAACGTCAGCTCAATATTTGGAATGTAAGATTGCTGTAAATACCTTCCGGGTGATTTCCATCTAATGGCCAAAGGCCACCTCGAGATGGACGTTGGGGGCCAGGGGCACACTCAGCTTGCAAAGCTAGATAGAAAGATGAACTCAGACTACATGGGGCGGAAGGTAACGCAACCAAGAAATGCTGCTAGAAGTGAGGAAGATCCCCAAGGGTAAGGAAAGCCGGGAAGGGGAATGTGCCACCTATCCCGAGAACCAGGGCTGAAGTTGTATCCGGTACCTGTGGGAAAGAGTAGTGATGAGCGAGTACTCGATGCTCGGGTGGTCTCCGAGTATTTGACTGCTCGGTTAGTTGCAGTCTCTGCCTGATTTGCGACTGTTAGCTGGATTACATGTGGGGGTTCCCTAGCAACCAGGCAATCCCCACATGTACTCAGGCTGTCTAGTAGCCGTAAATCACGCAGCTGCGTCAACAAACAAAATCTCTGAGCAGTCACAAATACTCGGAGACTACCCGAGCAACGAGTACACTCGCTCACCACTAATGATAAGCCGTTGGGCCTTACCCTTTACACCTGCTTGTAAACCGACCAGAGTCACCTTGTCGTGGTGCTGTAAGGAGAACACCCAGACCAGGCCCACCTACTCCATGACGGATCCGGAACTGTCGGGGCTGTCACCTGGTTTCATGGGGGAAAGCTTAAAGCTGCCGGACTGACCTGTGCACCTAGGAGTAGGGGGTGTGACTAAGATAAAAGGGCGGAAAATCAGTTAGTTGCCGTGGGAACGTGCATCGCGCATGAGGGCCATGTCAGGGCTTCTGCAGGGGGGGCAACTGCCAGAGCGGGCAAAAACCAGCAAAAAAGCTGCTAACAGAGACTGCCGACAACACCGTACCTGGTCCCCGCTGACTGTGAGTGACAGGACGCCCAATCAGGACATAAGCCTACACACGCACGCACCGATGGATGAATTGGGACACCCGCTGTGGGGGTTTCCCTTCGTACCTGAATTGACTTGCTCGTTGTCCTTATACGCTAACAGGGGAAAGACTGTGCTCTGTCCAGCTCATCGTTGCCGCCAGGAGCCAAGACGTCCTCTTTTCCAGGACTACTCTGGACCACGAGGAATCACCGTTGCCACCAGGATGCCATCTTTTCAAGGACCATACTGGACCCCTTATCCGCCACTGCTTTGGCGCCAACGTCCACATCCTGAACTAACCGTATTCTGAAGTTGTCAGACTGATAAGTTTCAATCTTGAAGAAGAAAAGCTGACAGCACCACTGCTCAAAGGAAACAGCATGCGCCTGCTCACCTGTGATGGGAGTCTTGACCGCTGGATCTGAGGTGCTCCAGCCACGAAACAATTCCAAGTCCAATCAAAGAAGAAAACAGGAAAGGCAGCACTCACTCATCCATCACGAGAGGTCACTTTTATTGAGTAAAAGACATCACAGCCGGGGGTACAAAAACATGAAGTGCGGCAAGCTTGACGACGGCTGTTTCGCGCCCTCCTGGCGCTTGACTGACCCGTGGTAGCGCCAGGAGGGTGCGAAACGGCCGTCGTCAAGCTTGCCGCACTTCATGTTTTTGTACCCCCGGCTGTGATGTCTTTTACTCAATAAAAGTGACCTTTCGTGATGGATGAGTGAGTGCTGCCTTTCCTGTTTTCTTCTTTGATTAGACTGATAAGTTTGCTATCCTTGAACTTCCTACCCTGTGCTTCAAGAAAGAAACGGAGAAACGTAAACGACAGAAATTCATACGGGACACTCAGGATTATCTGCAGAAAAGAGTGTATGGATGGCAAAACCCTTTTTTTTTCGTCCAAATGACCGCAGTTAGATATACAGATGGCTCTTCAGCCTCAAGCTCAGATAATGAGCGCATGGACTATAATTGTTCTTTTTTAGGATCAGGTCGGAGACAGAACACAAAAGGACGGGGGGGGGGGGGTAATTTTTCAGAGACAAATCGTCACACCATGAACACCCGGTCTCAGGTAATGAATCAAATCTGGTTATAAATATTTCAAAAAAATCTCTAAATACATCTCAATTACGTCTATTAGGGAAAGGTCTATCTTTTTGTCCGACTTATAGATTTAATTCTTTTCAGTTAAATATTGATGTGGAGAGGTTCTATAGAAATTTACGATGAAAAGCCTATTTTCATGAACAAACACCTATTGCCTCTCAGGCATCGGTAACCCAGGCTACACCAATCAGTTTGAAAGATTTGGGTTTGAGATTACGAAGTAATTTCTCGCCTCCTAAGAATAGTGCACCTGTTGGAACATTCATTACATTGATAGACAGAGAAGTCTCAGATTTCCGTAAACAGGTTGTCAAAGGGGATTTCACTTTGAGATCTAATCTACCACAGGCTGAACACTCAGCTCTTAAAACGCTCATGGGCGATAAAGATATAGTCATTAAAGGGGCAGATAAAGGTGGTGCGATAGTTGTCATGGATTATTCTTTCTACCGGTCTGAGATTTTATCACAATTGTCTAATGGAGAAATACACCTGCCTCTGACTATCGATCCTACCCCCCGAATTAGGAATAAAATTGCTGTTATATTGGAAGAAGCATTACTAACACAGATCATAGATAATAAAAAAAACTAAGGAGTTTTTAATAAATGAGTTCCCTATAATTCCTGTATTTTATGTGTTACCAAAAGTACATAAGAACTTGGAGAAACCTCCAGGTAGACCAATAGTGGCCTCGACGGACTCTATTCTTTCGCCACTGTCAATTCTGTTGGAAAAAGTGCTGACACCCCTTATTAAAGGAACACCTGCTTTCTTGTTAGATACAGGGGCATTTTTGGAGATTATCCATGGATTAGGAAAATTACCAGAGGACACTTTATTAGTAACATTAGATGTAACAATCTTTATACTTCCATTCAGCATACAAAAGGAATCAGGGCGACAGAACAACTTCTTAATGACTCGCATATGGATCCAAGGGTAATTTCCTTCCTTTTAGACTTATTACATCTAGTATTGACGGAAAATTTTTTTTCATTTTTTGAAGATACTTTTTATGTTCAAATACAGGGCTCGGCGATGGGGTCCAATGTGGCCCCACCGTATGCCAATGGTTTCATGTCTTCTTTTGAATCTGAATTTATATATAGTAACGAGTTATATCAGTCCCATTGTTTATTATGGCGCAGATACATCGACGATGTTTTTGCTTGTGGAGAGGTACATGTGATAGTCTACATGAATTCTTTGATCATATTAATTCAATTTGGCCTGAACTTTCGTTCACATTAAACTATGATCGTGAAGAGATTAATTTCTTAGATCCCAAGGTAATCCAAAAGTCTGACGGCACACTGATGGTTGATCTTTATGTGAAGGACACAGATCGTAATAACCTTCTCCTTTACCAAAGTTGTCATCCCAAAGCCGTTAAAAAAGCAATTCCCTGCTCGCAATTTGATAGAGTCCATAGGATTGTAAGTGATCCAGATGTTTGCTCACGGCGCTTAGATGAGATGGAAAATAAATTCCTACATAGAGGCTATCCACGTCAGGTTTTACAACGATGTCGTAATAATATAAATCGAGATAGGAGTTTGGAACCATCTGCGAGGATCCCTCTAGTACATACGTTTCATCCTTATATGTACAGATTGCACCATAAGATCCGTAAACATTGGCACATATTGAAGGATAGTTTTCCAGGGATACCTGAATTTCAAACTCCGTTTTTACCGTGTTTTAGACAGCCGAGTAACTTAAAAATAAAATTGTAAGAGCGGATATGGGTTCACCCTCTAAGATTTCACGACAGACATTCTTACAGACACCACGGAAAGGGACTTTTCCCTGTTTGCAATGCGCAAATGTATTAAAGGGTCATAAGATCTCACACCCATTGACAGGAGCGGATATCCCCATCCGAGGATTTTTTACTTGCCAGACAAAACAGCTGCTTTATGCAATAAAATGCCCCTATGGGAAAATTTATGTAGGTGAGATAAGTCAGGCGATCAAGGATCGCATATCGCACCACAAATCGGACATACGTTGTGGTAAATTTCATCTTCCAATTCCATACCATTTTCGTGAAGCGGGACATTCAATAGCACAATTGCGCTTCTTAGTATTGGAGCAAATTTCTTTGAATAGAAGAGGAGGTAACTTAAAGAAAAAATTATTACATGGAGAAGCCTATTGGATCCATTTTTTGCAAAGCCTTGAACCCAAGGGTCTGAATAGGGACTATAATCTCGCGGGTCTCTTTTAAATCTCTATATGTACAAAAATAAAATTCCCAACTTGAGACTTATTTTAGGTTGAACCATTTTTAAACCATTTTTTGATCGGATTGTACGTGTGTGTGTGTATATATATATATATATATATATATATATATATATATATATACACAGTATGTATGTGTATATATGCATATGTATATATATACATATGTATGTGTGTAGGTATTCCCAATGGTTATACATATGATATACCATTTTCTTTCTTTTTCATTTGGGTATGACATCTTATATTTTAAAACTATAATTTCTCTCGGGTTATTTTTATTAATAAAGTGCCGATAGTTTCATATATATATTTTTTTTCTTTATGGTTACTAATTTTTCGCTTTTTTGTCTTCTGTTTCCATAGGCGATCAATTGATGTTGTGTTTTACACCATACTTACCTGACTTGTACGTTCCTGCGTTGACAGACTCACTGTGGACTAGGACTTCCGTTCTTCACTACGAGATTCACCGCCTCTACGTTCCCTCCGCTGATGAGCACCAACCTATAACGCTGTGGTGACGCACTTCCGGTTGCGCCGCCCTGATCTCTGCGTTCCACCTGCGTGTCAGCCGCCTCCTTACATGTCACTTCCGGGTTGAGGGCTATTTTAGCGCGGACATGAGTAATAATAATAATAATCTTTATATAGCGCTAACATATTCCGCAGCACTTTACAATTTTGCACACATTATCATCACTGTCCCCGATGGGGCTCACAATCTAGAATCCCTATCAGTATGTCTTTGGAATGTGGGAGGAAACCGGAGTGCCCGGAGGAAACCCACGCAAACACGGAGAGAACATACAAACTCTTTGCAGATGTTGTCCTGGGTGGGATTAGAACCCAGGACCCCAGCGCTGCAAGGCTGCTGTGCTAACCACTGCGCCACCGTGCTAGCTGGACATGCGGACATAACACACGCCGTTCCCCACGGTCGGCCACATTGGGACTATTTCTGACATCTATCCGGTAAGCTCCCTCTGCACTTTTATAATAGGAGACCGTGGCTGGCACACATGTATTTATTTCCAGTTGTCTAATTTTTCCTATATTTCTATTCTTAGAACTCCTATGGGGGTCACATACACTATACCAGTGATTGGGTCACATACACTATACCAGTGATTTTTCTTATCTCTGCATATACTGGTAAGCGTTTCTCAGTTGTTTTTTTCTTGTTTTTTTTTCTTTTTTCTTTCTCTATTTCCCTTCTTTATTAGGAGGATTTATTATATGGAAGCTGTGAAATTTATGTATGAGACTTATCTATGAGATTATGAGGCACGGATGTTATACGTATTATAAGTTTTTTTTTTTTTTTTTTGTTTTTTTTTTTATATGGTTTATCGTTTTTTACGTTGGGAATACTGTTGTGAATTCTGTTATCGAACTCCCTCCTGTGGTCATGAATGGTACTTCGACGAGTTCTGTCCATGGACTCCCTCTGGTGGCTGTGAGTGGAGCTGCTGCTTCTGAGGTTCCTTACACAGGTGACGTGGTTTATTCTTTGGCTGGCTGCTCTATTTAACTCCACTCAGATCGTTACTCCATGCCAGCTGTCAATGAACTGGTTCAGTTCGCTCTTGGATCTTTCTGGTGACCTGTCTACTCCAGCAGAAGCTAAGTTCCTGATAGTTATTATTTGTTCATTGTTTCCTTGTCCAGCTTGCTATCATGATTTTGTCTCGCTAGCTGGAAGCTCTGGGATGCAGAATGGCACCTCCGCACCGTGAGTCGGTGCGGAGGTCTTTTTGCACACTCTGCGTGGTCTTTTTGTAGGGTTTTGTGCTGACCGCAAAGATACCTTTCCTATCCTCAGTCTGTTTAGTAAGTGGCCTCCCTTTGCTGAAACCTGTTTCATTTCTGTGTTTGTGACTTCATCTTTACTCACAGTCAATATATGTGGGCGGCTGCCTTTTCCTTTGGGGAATTTCTCTGAGGCAATGTAGGCTTTATTTTCTATCTCTAGGGCTAGTTAGCTCTTAGGCTGTGAAGAAGCATCTAGGTCGTGTTAGGTACGCTCCACGGCTATTTCTAGTTGTGTGATAGGATTAGGGGTTGCGGTCGGCAGAGCTCCCACTTCCCAGTGCTTGTCCTGTGTGAGTTTAACCATCAGGTCGTTCCGGGTGCTCCTAACCACCAGGTCATAACAGAATACCATTTGAGGTGACAATTGATGGCGATGATCATCTTTATACTATGTCATTGTCCCATTGTCTATAATATGTATCATTGACTATTGGACGCCAGTTATGGAATGATGTTTATTTTGTATACTTTGTTTCTAAACTAACTGTACCTCATCAAGATATAAGTATTTTGAAGTTTTTTTTTCAAAAACCGTGAGCCTTATAGAATGAGTAATTAAGGAATAAAAATCTTTATGTTCTTATTATATGATCCAGTATAGTGGAGGAACTAGGTACTAATTTGAAGTGTTATTCTGATGTATATCTGCTTAAAATGGATCGTTTTTTTCATGTTATTTTTCTGTTCTTTTGTATCCTAGTCTGATGAAGGTCGTAAAGACCGAAAAGTTATGAATTATATTGGGATCATTAAATAAACAAATTTTTCATGATTTTTTTTTTTTTCAGTGCCGGATTTTTTCCTTATTGCATTAAAGACTGTGCTCTGTCCGGCTCATCGTCGCCGCCAGGAGCCAAAACATCCTCTTTTCCAGGACTACTCTGGACCACGAGGAATCACCGTTGCCACCAGGATGCCATCTTTTCAAGGACCATACTTATGCGCCACTGCTTTGGCGCCAACGTCCACATCCTGAACTAACCGTATTCTGAAGTTGTCAGACTGATAAGTTTGCTATCCTTGAACTCCCTACTCTATCCTTCACACCCGCTTCCCCTGAGTTACGTCCCCTGTGTTCCTTTAGGCCGGTCTCACATGTCCAGATAATTCCGGTACCGGAAAAATTGGTACTGGAGTTATCCATGTCCGTGTGCTCACATGGCACATCACTGTGGCACACCTGCGGCAGCCATGTGCCGTCCGTGTGCCGACTGGGTACCACACGGACCGTGCAGGAGACAGCGCTACAGTAAGCGCTGTCCCCTGCTTTGGGTGCTGAATCCGGAATTCATTCCTTCTTCCCAGCAGAGAAGGAATGAAAAATCATTGTTTGTTTATTTTTTTTGTTGTTAAAATAAAGTTCCCGGTAATCTCCCCCCTCCCGCCCCCTGTGCGCCGCCCGCTGGAAATGAAATACTCACCCAGCTCCCTCGATGCTTCCTCTCAGCGTCGCAGCTTGTCCTGTATGAGCGGTCACGTGGTGCCGCTCATTACAGTGATGAATATGCAGCTCCACCTCCCATAGGGGTGGAGCCGCATATTCATCACTGTAATGAGCGGCACCACATGACCGCTCATACAGGACAAGCTGCGATGCTGAGAGGAAGCATCGAGGGAGCTGGGAGAGTATTTTAATGCCAGCGGGCGGGCGCACAGGGAGAGGGAGGCGGGAGCTGACCGAGAACTTTATTTTAACAACAAAAAAAAAAAAAAACAATGATTTTTCATTCCTTCTCTGCTGGGAAGAAGGAATGAATGCCGGCTTTAGCACCACACTCGGGACAGCGCTTAACTTTAGCGCTGTCTCCTGCACGGTCCGTGTGGTACCCAGTCGGCACACGGACAGCATCCGTGTGTGGTACGTGTTTACACGGACCCATTGACTTTAATGGGTCCGTGTGATATGTGCGCTCCCACGAACACTGACATGTCTCCGTGTTTTTCAAACGGACACACGGTCCGTGAAAACACGCTGACATGTGCAGAGACACATTGATTTTTATGTGTCTACGTGAGTCAGTGTCTCCGGTACGTGAGGAAACTGTCACCTCACGTACCGGAGCCACTGACATGTGAAACCGGCTTTATACTGTTTAATCTGTTTTCCCCCTGTGAGAAGTATATACCTATTAAATTAAACATTAACACTTGCTCTGCCTCCTACCCGGCTTTTATACTAAGAACTGTGTTATTTAAGTGCACTTTTGCTTTTAACTTAGTTACAGCAGGGGTTTTGCTCATTTTGTCTATTGTAGGTTTTGCATTTTATTGTAGGTTTTGCATGTTTTATGGCCAATGTGAACATGTGTTTATCTTGCATTTATGTGCTGCATGCATACCAACTCAAACCAAGCTCAATTTTTATTTTTTTCTTTGTATTTTTGCATTCTGTGCAAGCCAGGGTGTGGCCTCCCTCTCCTGAGCTGGAAATTGTATTTAAAAGCAAATGATGGTGAGGAGGAAGGGGACTACAAGTAATGGTGAGGGGAGACTGCAAATTATGAAAGGGAGGGAGGGGGACTGCAACTGATGAAGTGGGGGGGTTGAGGGACTTCAAATGGAGGAAGGGAGTGGGACTGCAAATCATGGTCCATGAGACATTTCTTCGATTTCAGACACCCTATAGATCCTATAATTAGAGGGATCACAGTTGGGCCATGTCCCACAGATCGGACCACCGGATCCTATTGTTGAAACTGATGTGAGTACGGATCAATCAAGCTCTGTGCCGACCGGTATAAACTGGGCAGTCAGCACCAGGATGTGTACAAGAAGTGCCAGAATGCAGATTTAAAGGGGGAGCCTTGTTTACATCCACGATCTGGTCCTTCAAAAATGGACATTGTTGGATGGATCTCGTAAAAATGTTCAATTTTGCAATTTAAAGTTTCTTACAATTTTCAGCCGTTCTTAAGATATTACCTCTTTTTTGTTTTGTTTACAGCTTGTTGCTTAGGACACCGACCACCGCTGCATAGCATTTAGGCTGTGTGCACACGTTGCGGATTTTTCGTGTTTTTTTTCTCTATAAAAAACGCATACATTATGCATCCCATCACTAAGAATGCATTCCGCAATTTTTGTTCACATGATGAGGTTTTTTTCCGCAAAAAAAAACGCATCGCGGTAATAAAACGCAGCATGTTCATTCATTTTGCAGATTTTTTGCGTTTTTCTCGCTATTTAATGCACTGGGAAGCTCTGGGGAAAAAACGCATCAAAAAGGCATAAAACGTGCAAAAACGAGTCAAAAACGCAAAAAAAAAAAACGCATGCGGATTTCCTGCAGAAAAAGTCCGGTTTTGCTCAGGAAATGTCTGCAAGAAATCCTGAATGTGTGCACATAGCCTTACGGGCTCTTTAAGCTTGTAGGTGCTGCTCTGAAGCTAGCTGTGTTCACTGAGCTATGCTTTTAGCTCCTCATACTGTGTGGCTGCCACGCTGTGCTTACAAGCTAAACAGCAGCGGTGGTCGGTCTCCTAGGCAACGAGCTGTACACAAAAGCAAAGTGTTAATATCTCAAGAATGGCTACACATGTAAATAAGCAGTAAATTGTACAAGTGTTTTTATCAGCACCATCCGATAATATCCATCTATAATGATGGAATATCCCTCGAAGGATCACACGCAGCCTACGGGGCTTTCTCTTGACATTGTAATAAGTTTGGAAACTCCCAAAACCGTTCTCAAAGCAACTGAGACTCGCAAATCATTTAATATTATGGATAAAAGAGCAAAAATAACAAATTTTAGGACCAACCATCTCACCTGAAGTCAAAAATCTCCTGCGAGAGTCTTGGAAAGAATCGCTGATCCCCTATTTGGGCTGAGAACTTGCCTGCTGGTCTCGTTGAGAGAAAGTAGAGCGTTAGATTGGACGGTGTTCACTTTTATACGGTGCGTTCACACCTAAACCGCAGAAGACTGTCACGATAATGTATGAAATGTAATATGATTTTGTAGCTTTGCCTGTTAGCACCCATGCTGTGGGCTAAAAAAATCCCCTTCTCTCGGTGTTTCTGATTGTTGAAATGTGTGTGTAGAAGAGGCTTTATTGCTTCTAGCTGCAAATTCCAGATTCTGGGCAACTCACTCATTCCCTCCCACCACAAGAATTTATACGACCGCTGTAGCTACAATAGACAATTGGACCAGCTAAAACTGGTCTGATATCTCTCTCTCAAGACATGCGGTTCTTTGTTCTGTTATAGTAAGATATTGGGCCACCGATTTGGGCTAGGAAAATAATAAGTCCATGTTGCAAATCTCCATCGGCGGATCTGTCAGCCACTGTAAGCGCGAGCCTCTAATTCCAACGAGTACGGATTTCTCCAGAACTGTATGTCCCAACTAGCCTAAATTTGGTACCAATAGAAAGCCAATTGTAAAAGAAGATGAATGAGGGGTGTGCTGTGATTCTGACATGTTCGGGAACGAAAATACAAGAATTATAAGCATTGTTTGAGAAAACTACAGCTGAGGAGAGGGGAGGGCGATATTCACGCAATCCCTTTAGTGATGTCACCAGGCTGCAGGTATAAGTGACTCCACTTTAAGCCAGCCTTCAGTCTTACCTGAGGAGCTCTTACTGCCAGCCCTGATGAACTGGGATATTTGGAGCTCCGCCCACTAGCCTGGTTTTACCTGAAAGGATCTGAACACATGTAAGTGTTAATTTCTCATTTAATCCCTGTTATTTTATAATTACTTTGTACATACTTTCAATTGTCTCTTATTGTAACATCCTTGTGATATTTTGTATAAACCCTGCCTAATCTTTCAGAGTAAACTATAAAACTATTAGTTTCGTTCTTGCTCTAAAACGTACCCTACGCCTTCTGAAGTGAATTACGCTACTGTTTTGGGTTGGCTTTGGACCAGTTTAATCGAAGCTTGTGGCGGCATACCTTGTTCTGGGTATTTGGGAGTCGTTGTAGCGACGGCGGCGTTGATAATTACTGTTCCTGCCTGAGTGGGAGTAGTTATATCGCCTCGCTGCAGCGTGCCCAATAGCCCGTACATAGCAGGCAGTCTTTCTGGTGACTAATTACCCCAGGTGCAGTACCTAATCTGACCTGAGGTAAGGGGGCGCCAGAGAGCTGCAAGTTCTCAAGCGGAACTGTACAGCGGGATATACATAAATCCCTAAAATAAGCCCCTGCTGTAAACTAATAGGCCAATAACCTTGTGTGTGTTTTTTTTCATCACAGTGTAGCAGTGGAGGGTTAACTAAGATAAGCCCCCCTGCACATGTGATAGCCGTCTGTTGGCCTAAAGTCACCCCGATCCGTGACATAGGGGTGACGGTCACGGTGGGAATCGTGACAACTGTGCTCCGATGTATGTGCAGGTGCAGACACTGAAAGACTAAAATCGCCAAAAGGAGGTAAAAAATGTTCTTCTGGTCTCGTCTTCTCAGGTTCACACCATATTGCAACGGACAGAAAAACGTAATTGATCCCATGTTTTTTGTTCCCCCAAAAAAGGGGAAAAAAAAGAATCAAAGACGTCACAGCATTTCCCCCATTATTAGGAGACGGACTGATTAGTTAAGTATTCGCTTCCAAGTCTAAAAGTTATATGTCAAAAATATTTATTGCAAAAAAAATATAAATAAAATCCTCAAAGTAAAAAAAACCTTGAAATCACCTAGGTTCCCCCAAATAGCAAAAAGTAGAAGCACAATATATTTTGTATTGCTGTGAGCTTTGTGTCCGCACTAATAAACTATAAAAATCTGAAAACAGGAAAAAAACTAATCAAAATGCTACAAACTGCAGTCAGAATGTCCTGTGTACCCCAACATGGTGCCGCTGCAGACCCCCAAAAATTGCTGCTCCATCAACAGAACAATGTATAAAAAATCTTACGGGGCTCAGAAAAAGACAGCACAAACCAAATGTTTTGCAACAAAATTCTAAAAAAAAAAATGTACCACTTAATTTTTTTATTATGTTAAAAGAAATGAGTTTGGTGTCACCATAATCTCCCCGACCTGAAGAATCGCGCGGTCAGGACATCTTCACTGCAGAATGAACACGGTGGAAACAAAATCCAAAGAACGATGGCGGAATAGTTACATTGTTCATAGTTTGTAAGGCTGAAGGTGGACACGAGTCCATGGAGGCCTACAGCCCAAGAGTGGATCCAGAAGAAGGCACAGGACTCCATGTGATGCCAGTAACTCTGGAAGTCTGGAAAAATGTCTGTGAACACGGGCAGATTGTCCATCCTTGGCCTCCAGGAGACTCTCGGCCCTAATCTGAGCTGGGGTCCACTGTGTCCAGAAGGCGACGTCCTGCTTCTCGGACACATCTCTTGGGTGAACGTTCTGTGGTCTCCACCTTCCATGGACGGTTGGTGTCCATGTCCCATCTACTCTGCACTATCCAAGTCTTCAGCGTAGTGGACACCACTGACATGTGACCCTTGGACCCTCTTCTCGTGGTCGTGTTCCGGACCCTCAGTTTCGCCACCTCCGTCACTTTATAGGATGCTGATCAGACAACGCTTCTTCTTTCTCATACTAATACATAAACTTCTAGCCAGGAACAGTACGGCCAAGAATATGGCAAGTGGCCACCCAGCGAGCAGGACGACGGTCCGTGGAGACCACATCTCCCCAAGTCCCAGACGCAGAGCACTGGTGTCCTTCCTTGGACCTTCACTCTGGAGCCCTGGAGACAAGAGAAGGTTCACAATGAGGCACAATGATTCCGGGGGTCCGTCAGGTCAATGCTCCTAAGGTGATGTATTTCTACAGACACAACATGGCGAGGAATCCTACAGGAGAAGCTGCCAATAATGCTTCTCACATTAATATATACAGTAGGCACTGTTGTACCAGTAGTGGATGGCACCATTATATGTGCTCTCTATGGCACTTTTTACTTACTGTATGGAACTATTATATGCACTGTATGGCACTACTCTATAGACATTGTATGGCACTATTATATATGTACGGTATGGCACTATTATATATGCACTGTATAGTACTACTCTATAGACATTGTATGGCACTATTATATATGTACGGTATGGCACTATTATATATGCACTGTATAGTACTACTCTATAGACATTGTATGGCACTACTCTATATACATTGTATGGCACTATTATATATGCACTGTATGGCACTATTATATATGCACTGTATGGCACTATTATATATGCACTGTATGGCACTACTCTATAGACATTGTATGGCACTACTCTATATACATTGTATGGCACTATTATATATGCACTGTATGGCACTATTATATATGCACTGTATAGCACTACTCTATAGACATTGTATGGCACTATTATATATGTACGGTATGGCACTATTATATATGCACTGTATAGCACTACTCTATAGACATTGTATGGCACTACTCTATATACATTGTATGGCACTATTATATATGCACTGTATGGCACTATTATATATCTACTGTATAGCACTACTCTATATGTACTGTATGGCACTACTATATATGTACTGTATGGCACTACTCTATAGGCATTGTATAGCACTTTTATATATGTACTGTATAGCACTACTCTATAGGCATTGTATGGCACTTTTATATATGTACTGTATAGCACTATTATATATGCACTGTATAGCACTACTCTATAGACATTGTATGGCACTATTATATATGTACGGTATGGCACTATTATATATGCACTGTATAGCACTACTCTATAGACATTGTATGGCACTACTCTATATACATTGTATGGCACTATTATATATGCACTGTATGGCACTATTATATATCTACTGTATAGCACTACTCTATATGTACTGTATGGCACTACTATATATGTACTGTATGGCACTACTATATATGTACTGTATAGCACTACTCTATAGACATTGTATGGCACTATTATATATGCACTGTATGGCACTATTATATATGTACTGTATGGCACTACTCTATAGACATTGTATGGCACTATTAAGTATGCACTGTATGGCACTATTATATATCTACTGTATAGCACTACTCTATAGACTTTGTATGGCACTATTATATATGCACTGTATGGCACTATTATATATGTACTGTATGGCACTACTCTATAGACATTGTATGGCACTATTAAGTATGCACTGTATGGCACTATTATACATCTACTGTATAGCACTACTCTATAGACTTTGTATGGCACAATTATATATGTACTGTATGGCACTACTCTATAGACATTGTATGGCACTACTCTATATACATTGTATGGCACTATTATGTATGTACGGTATGGCACTATTATATATCTACTGTATAGCACTACTCTATATGTACTGTATGGCACTACTATATATGTACTGTATGGCACTACTCTATAGGCATTGTATAGCACTACTCTATAGGCATTGTATGGCACTACTCTATAGGCATTGTATGGCACTACTATATATGTACTGTATGGCACTACTCTATAGGCATTGTATGGCACTTTTATATATGTACTGTATAGCACTACTCTATAGGCATTGTATGGCACTTTTATATATGTACTGTATGTTACTACTCTATAGACATTGTATGGCACTATTATATATCTACTGTATAGCACTACTCTATAGACTTTGTATGGCACTATTATATATGCACTGTATGGCACTATTATATATGTACTGTATGGCACTACTCTATAGACATTGTATGGCACTATTAAGTATGCACTGTATGGCACTATTATACATCTACTGTATAGCACTACTCTATAGACTTTGTATGGCACAATTATATATGTACTGTATGGCACTACTCTATAGACTTTGTATGGCACTATTATATATGTACTGTATGGCACCACTCTATAGACATTGTATGGCACTATTATATATCTACTGTATAGCACTACTCTATAGACTTTGTATGGCACTATTATATATGCACTGTATGGCACTATTATATATGTACTGTATGGCACTACTCTATAGACATTGTATGGCACTATTATATATCTACTGTATAGCACTACTCTATAGACTTTGTATGGCACTATTATATATGTACTGTATGGCACCACTCTATAGACATTGTATGGCACTATTATATATGCACTGTATGGCACTACTCTATAGACTTTGTATGGCACTATTATACATCTACTGTATAGCACTACTCTATAGACTTTGTATGGCACTATTATATATGCACTGTATGGCACTACTCTATAGACATTGTATGGCACTATTATATATCTACTGTATAGCACTACTCTATAGACTTTGTATGGCACTATTATATATGCACTGTATGGCACTACTCTATAGACTTTGTATGGCACTATTATATATGTACTGTATGGCACCACTCTATAGACATTGTATGGCACTATTAAGTATGCACTGTATGACACTATTATATATCTACTGTATAGCACTACTCTATAGACTTTGTATGGCACTATTATATATGTACTGTATGGCACCACTCTATAGACATTGTATGGCACTATTATATATCTACTGTATAGCACTACTCTATAGACTTTGTATGGCACTATTATATATGCACTGTATGGCACTATTATATATGTACTGTATGGCACTACTCTATAGACATTGTATGGCACTATTATATATCTACTGTATAGCACTACTCTATAGACTTTGTATGGCACTATTATATATGTACTGTATGGCACCACTCTATAGACATTGTATGGCACTATTATATATCTACTGTATAGCACTACTCTATAGACTTTGTATGGCACTATTATATATGCACTGTATGGCACTATTATATATGTACTGTATGGCACTACTCTATAGACATTGTATGGCACTATTATATATGTACTGTATGTTACTACTCTATAGACTTTGTATGGCACTATTATATATGTACTGTATGTTACTACTCTATAGACTTTGTATGGCACTATTATATATGTACTGTATGGCACCACTCTATAGACATTGTATGGCACTATTATATATCTACTGTATAGCACTACTCTATAGACTTTGTATGGCACTATTATATATGCACTGTATGGCACTATTATATATGTACTGTATGGCACTACTCTATAGACATTGTATGGCACTATTATATATGTACTGTATGTTACTACTCTATAGACTTTGTATGGCACTATTATATATGCACTGTATGGCACTATTATATATGTACTGTATGGCACCACTCTATAGACATTGTATGGCACTATTATATATCTACTGTATAGCACTACTCTATAGACTTTGTATGGCACTATTATATATGCACTGTATGGCACTATTATATATGTACTGTATGGCACCACTCTATAGACATTGTATGGCACTATTATATATCTACTGTATAGCACTACTCTATAGACTTTGTATGGCACTATTATATATGCACTGTATGGCACTACTCTATAGACATTGTATGGCACTATTATATATCTACTGTATAGCACTACTCTATAGACTTTGTATGGCACTATTATATATGCACTGTATGGCACTATTATATATGTACTGTATGGCACTACTCTATAGACATTGTATGGCACTATTATATATCTACTGTATAGCACTACTCTATAGACTTTGTATGGCACTATTATATATGCACTGTATGGCACTATTATATATGTACTGTATGGCACTACTCTATAGACATTGTATGGCACTATTATATATGTACTGTATGTTACTACTCTATAGACTTTGTATGGCACTATTATATATCTACTGTATAGCACTACTCTATAGACTTTGTATGGCACTATTATATATGCACTGTATGGCACTATTATATATGTACTGTATGGCACTACTCTATAGACATTGTATGGCACTATTATATATGTACTGTATGTTACTACTCTATAGACTTTGTATGGCACTATTATATATCTACTGTATAGCACTACTCTATAGACTTTGTATGGCACTATTATATATGTACTGTATGGCACTACTCTATAGACTTTGTATGGCACTATTATATATGTACTGTATGGCACTATTATATATGTACTGTATGGCACTATTATATATGTACTGTATGGCACTATTATATATGTACTGTATGGCACTACTCTATAGACATTGTATGGCACTATTATGTATGTACTGTATGGCACTATTATATATACTGTATGGCACTATTATATATACTGTATGGCACTATTATATATACTCATAAGTAAGAAAATATGCGGCACTCACCCCAAATTCTGCAGTGGAAAGCGTGAATTGTAATGGAAAACTTCAACAGATAAACATCCGTTACAACATAAGGTAAGCAGGAGGGTGCGGTGTTGGAGCTTGGACGACGGCCGTTTCGCACAGCAGGCGCTTCAACGGGTCCAGATGGTAGATTGCTACACGTCATTTCCTTATAAAGGTTTCTTGACGTGCAAGCGTTATTCAGAAAGTGAAAATACATACATATCAAATGTGTGAAATAGTGACAAATTATAACATAATCTACATAAACAGAACCTGCAATATAAAGGATTAATGCAATTAGTATTTTATACAACATTAAATATTAAATATTCTTATTAGTAATATTGCTTTTTATTTTTTACTTTTTAAGAGCTATATTTATAGTATTTTTCCGACCTATACTATTATAAAAATACAGACATGTCGAGCCTGTCGTTTAATCCTATCGGACCTTGTGCGTTAGCATTTAGGATCCATTTGGCTTCTTTTTGTAATAGTAGCCTGTCTTGATCACCTCCCTGCGGGGGAGATTTAACTATTTCAATGCCTGCAAAACTGAGCAACTCCGGGTTGGTTTCATGTTTGTCTCTCATGTGTTCTATTAGTCTTAGACAGCCTTTTCCCGTTCTGATTGAATTATAGTGCTCTCTGAACCTCACAATCAAAGGTCTTATTGTCTTGCCGATATAGAAATACCGGCACGGACAGAACAAAACATATATCACATATTTGCTTTTACAGAAGATAAAATCTTTTACCCTATGTGTAATAGAACCTATTTTCAAAGGATTTTTTGTGACATGAAGGTGGCAGAATCTGCAATTGCCGCATTTATGGTTCCCTACAGCAGTATTACTAGTTAACCATGTATTTTTAGAAGACAATAATCTGTTATGCAGCAATAAATCAGACAAATTGTGGGCACGCTTATATGCAAACTTTGGAGCATTTTTATATATTGATACAAGATCTTTATCTGTTTGTAATATGTGCATTAGTATCAATCTTAAGAGGTAGATTGGCAACCTACGTTTGCTTTAGCATCTATTGATGTAGTGAATTTATTCACCCGAATCCCAAAGGAAAAAGGTATACAGGCCATTCAAACAATTCTACTCAAAAGGGAACTAGATCCAGAAATTATTGCGTTTATATTGGACAGTTTGGATTTTATATTATCAAATAATTCATTTAAATTTATGGATAGATGGTATACACAACTAATTGGAACTGCAATGGGTACGCCCATCTCTTGTACATATGCAAATTTGTTCCTAGCAGTATCTGAGGATACATATGTCAATAATATCAATAACCCCTTCTTGAAGCATATTCGATTCTATACTAGATTTGTGGATGACATTATGATCATATGGGATGGTAATGAAATAGAGTTTAGGGAATTTGTGGAATATTTGAATCTTTCCAATAGTGAAAATATGAGATTTACCTATTGTTTTGGGAATGACAATCTCGAATATTTGGATGTCAAAATGTAAATTATAGAAGGAAATATTTTTACCAAAGTATTTAGGAAGCAAACTGCTACCAATAATATTCTCCATTTCGGGAGTGCTCATCCCTTGCACACGAAAAGAGGGCTGCCATACAGCCAAATGACGAGATTGCGTAAAATTAATAACAGCGATATAACATTTAATAAACAGATAAATGAATTAAAAACCCGCTTCCTAAAAAGAGGTTACCCTTCACAGCTACTAAAAGAAGCCGAAACTCGGATAAATAAATATACTCAATCCGATTTTCTAAAAAGAAAAAAGAAGAGTGAAAAAATTGACAGTAATTTTTCATTCTGTTTTAAGCACAGTAATATGGATAAGGCTATTCATGCCTCCATCAGAAAAAACTGGCACATATTACAAACAGATAAAGATCTTGTATCAATATATAAAAATGCTCCAAAGTTTGCATATAAGCGTGCCCACAATTTGTCTGATTTATTGCTGCATAACAGATTATTGTCTTCTAAAAATACATGGTTAACTAGTAATACTGCTGTAGGGAACCATAAATGCGGCAATTGCAGATTCTGCCACCTTCATGTAACAAAAAATCCTTTGAAAATAGGTTCTATTACACATAGGGTAAAAGATTTTATCTTCTGTAAAAGCAAATATGTGATATATGTTTTGTTCTGTCCGTGCCGGTATTTCTATATCGGCAAGACAATAAGACCTTTGATTGTGAGGTTCAGAGAGCACTATAATTCAATCAGAACGGGAAAAGGCTGTCTAAGACTAATAGAACACGAGAGACAAACATGAAACCAACCCGGAGTTGCTCAGTTTTGCAGGCATTGAAATAGTTAAATTTCCCCCGCAGGGAGGTGATCAAGACAGGCTACTATTACAAAAAGAAGCCAAATGGATCCTAAATGCTAACGCACAAGGTCCGATAGGATTAAACGACAGGCTCGACATGTCTGTATTTTTATAATAGTATAGGTCGGAAAAATACTATAAATATAGCTCTTAAAAAGTAAAAAATAAAAAGCAATATTACTAATAAGAATATTTAATATTTAATGTTGTATAAAATACTAATTGCATTAATCCTTTATATTGCAGGTTCTGTTTATGTAGATTATGTTATAATTTGTCACTATTTCACACATTTGATATGTATGTATTTTCACTTTCTGAATAACGCTTGCACGTCAAGAAACCTTTATAAGGAAATGACGTGTAGCAATCTACCATCTGGACCCGTTGAAGCGCCTGCTGTGCGAAACGGCCGTCGTCCAAGCTCCAACACCGCACCTTCCTGCTTACCTTATGTTGTAACGGATGTTTATCTGTTGAAGTTTTCCATTACAATTCACGCTTTCCACTGCAGAATTTGGGGTGAGTGCCGCATATTTTCTTACTTATGAGTACAAATGAACTATTAGTTTTCAGCTGCTGAGCACCTCATACCCCGGAGTAAGCGTGACGCCTAATACTCTGGATCCCATCTCAAGTCCTGACTGCTGTATATGGTATCGTTCTAGTGCCGTCCCATTCTATAGCTCTATGTGGATTAACTATTATATATACTGTATGGCAGTACTGTATAGGCATTGTATGGCACTATTATATATGTACAGTATGGCACTACTCTATAGGTACTGTGTCCGATTCATCGACACTGGAGTAGTTTCCTTCCACCATCTGGTCCTGGCCTTGTCCTCCTCACACAGCTGAGTTCTGCCAAGATTCAATAATTTCAGGACTATTTCCCAGTCCTGAGTCTGAGTGACACCGCTCCGGGGGCCGGTAATGTAGCCAGAGTGGTTGTACTATCTTATCTAGAAATGACCAAGCCCTGGGGGTTACCGTGGACCCGGAGGACAACGTCTCTTCTGCGGTAGGTGTCCTCCAGGATGATCCAGCACTGATACTGTCCGGAGTCCGATTCCTGCAGAGCAGAGATCTCTAAATCCGCACTACCAAAGAATTTCCATGAGATGTGAGTCCGCGGGGACTGTGGGGTCGTCCGGCAGTCCGGACCCCTCTTGCTCTGCACCGCACAGTCCCAGAGTTTTTCAGTGAAGTTTTTGAACCAAAGGATATGAAGATGGTCTTCCTTGTGGTTGGTGGGGATGGTGACAGAGCACGGTAATACGGCGCTGTGACCGACCACTCCTTCCACCGTATGTTCATCATCCACCGCAAACTGGCCGAAAACTGGAAAATAAAGACACCATGAGCGAGAAACGCGGCCTCTGCTGGTGTGCCCATAATCATACAGAGCGGAGGCGGCCACATGTCTGCACCTTCACTGACCTTCAATCAGAGATCTCGGGAGAAAATCTCTGAGGCCGAGTTGTCTTCATGCCTTAGAAAAGAATGGTTGCCCCGTATAATGTTAACTCCAGGTCTACCACTGCAATTCTAAGTCTTCCCCTCCAGCATATACTGTATTAGCTCCAGGTCTACCCCTGCGATTCTGGGTCTACACCTCCACATATCGGCTCAGGGTCTGCCTCTTCTACACATATAATCTCCAGTTCCACCACTCACACACATCAGGTCTGAGTCTATCCCTGCAGCACATACTGTATTAGCTCCAGCTCTACCCATCCTGCACATATCAGATCCAGGTCTACCTCTGCGATTCTGGGTCTACCCCTCCTGCTCATATCAGATCCAGGTCTACCTCTGCGATTCTGGGTCTACCCTCCTGCACATTTCAGATCCAGGTCTACCTCTGCGATTCTGGGTCCACCCATCCGGCACATTTCAGATCCAGGTCTACCCCTGCGATTCTGGGTCTACCCCTCCTGCACATTTCAGATCCACGTCTACCCCTCCTGCACACTTCAGATCCAGGTCTACCACTGCGATTCTGGGTCTACCCCTCCTGCACATTTCAGATCCACGTCTACCCCTCCTGCACACTTCAGATCCAGGTCTATCCCTGAGATTCCGGTTCTACCCCTTGTGCTAGATCGGCTCACTCGGCTGCTTAATGAAGTAGTCATTTGCAAATTGCCTCTTCTGAGAAAGAGGATTTAAACTCTATAGCGCCACCTGTTGGAAGTAGCGATCCTACAAGTCACAATCAACCTTTTAACGAGTCGTGCAATATGAGTCAGGGGTGCAGCTATCCTGTCGAAACTCAAGATAAACCACCAATAGTATTGATTGTAGACTCTCGCCTGTTCCTCTTGTCTGAAGGAGGTTCTTTCTCACAATAGGAATCACCTCCACAATCCTTCCCTGCAAGCTCTATGATGATCCGGTGGGTTGTAACCTCTGCTTCCCAGGTTTCCTTGCAACATCCAGGAGACTCCGAGGGTGCTGGCCATGCAACAGTTCAAATAGTGAGAACCCCGTAGAGGCCTGAGGAACTTTCCTGATGGAAAACAGCAGATACCGGAGTAGACCATACCAGTCTCGACCATCCTTTTCTACGACCTTCTAAAGCAGTGTTCCCCAAGTCCGGTCCTCAAGAGCCACCAACAGGTCATGTTTTGAGTATTTCCTTAGTATTGCACAGGTCATTGAATGCTTGCCTGTCAAGGTGATGCAACTATTACCCGTGCAATACTAAGGAAATCCTGAAAACATGACCTGTTGGTGGCTCTTGGGGACCAGACTTGGGGAACACTGTACTAAAGAATGGTCTTCAGGGTCTAATTAAACTTCTCCATCAGACCATCCATTTGAGAATTGTATACCCGATGTCCTGAGTTGCGTAATCCGGAGGGACTTACTCAACTTTCTCATCACTGTGGATGCGAACGGAGTGCCTTCGTCCATCAGCATCTCCTTTACAGGCCGGTCTGGGAAAAGATATGGACTAGTTCTAGCGCTATACTTCTGGCTGAGTATCTTAGGGGTACTGCCTCCAGGTACTGTGTTGCATAGTCCAGGATCACCAGGATATATTGATGCCCTTTGGCTTACTTTACCAAGGGTGCGACTAGATCCATGGCAATGCAGTCAAACGGGACCTCTGGAATGGGCAATGGTACTGATGTTTTTAGTCTGTGAGTGGGCATTATCCATGGTCGCTTCCTATGCTATTAATATCAGCTCGCAGTTGTCTGCCTAGTCCTTGCTGGTTAGATTTTATCAGGGGACCCTATGTCAATTTTTTTCTGGGGTCCCCCTGTAAACTAGCTAGTAAAGTCTAAGCAAATAGCAGTGAGCTGATAGCCTGGGAACCTTTATGGCAATTGGCTCCTTCCCAAAATATTAACATCAGCCCTCAGCCGTCGGCTTTACCTCTGCTGGTTATTTAAAATTATGTGGGAGCCCACGCAATTTTTTTTTCTTTACAATTACGTTACTGTCTGGTTACAGCCCATGTATGTTCGTTTGTGTTTTCTTATCAACTTAGTAATGAGGGTGTCAAACAATTGGGGAGAAGATAGTGACCGGTTACTGCAGGATCGGCTAGAAGGACAGTGAAGGAAAAAGTCGCATAGCACAGTCGAGAAGTTCTCCCCAAGCACCTGTAACCTGGAGAGAAGGTAATGCTGTGGTACCACTGTTCCCTCAGAAGTGAAAGTGGGCCGAGAAGAAGACGTATCTGTTAACCTGAAGTGGACTGAGCAGAATCTACCAGACTTTCTTCTAAACTCTACACAACTGTGAGACACCCGTCTTCACCTGTTAGGGTGTAGAGCAGTGTTCTGTAGCTAGGACGCTGTCGCAGCATGGTCTGATTCTGATTATCGGAAACCAGGTAGGAAGTTACAAGAGAGTAGTTTGTAGAAATTGTTTGTATAGAGCTTTGCATTGTCCTAGCTGGAGAGCAGCTTGTGTGACTCACTCCTGCTATCTCTTTTGTATCTATTATGGCTATTATCATTTCAATAACTGATATTCTTCGGGTATGTTTCCATGGTCCGGATTGGCAGCGCTTTGGTCGCAGCTTCGTCCAAAGCGCTGCCACCTTTTGTACGCGCGGTGATTCCGGATGTGTTTATTGAACCGTGCGGAATCACCGCATCCTATACATTGGACGGTGATGTTTATCTTGTGGAGTCTGAGCATCTCCGCAAGATAAATAGACATGTTGCGGTCTGGAAAGATGCACCACATGTGCGTATATGCTGTAACATCTGGCCGCTGCAGCTGTACACAGCGTCCAATCTGCAGCGAATACGCCACATGGAAACAAACCCTTATTTCCCTGCATATAATCCCTTGCCTTTCAATAAAGCCAGTGTTTTGTTTCTGCCTCGTCTGCTGTACCGTATTTGAGTCCTGCCCGGTGGTGTTCTCAGGCACCGCATCACCCGCACAGGATTCAGCTCTGTTTACCAAGTGCCCAGCTCTGGAGGTCCGCTCCCCTCCATGGTACACACAACAATCATTGAGTCCAAAGGCCTCACTTTTACCTCTTGGATCCCTCCCTTGGGTGGAGATACAGTGAACACCTGTCCTGCCCACCTCTTCAGCTGTTCATAATAGACCTGGGCCTGTCATGACCGATTAACCCCTCTCAGCACATAAGATGCAGGAGCAAACTTCCAGATTTATATCTCTGAAGCTAATAACCTCATGGAAACATATCTGCCCTACAGCACATTGCCAGTGACCCTCTTACACCCTCCTGCACATACCAGCTCAGGGTCTACCGCTGTGATTCTGGGTCCACTCTCCTGCACATATCCACTCCGGATCTATCCCTATGATTCTGCGTCTAACTCCCCTCCTGCACATGTCAGCACAGGATCTACCCCTGCGACTCTGGGTCTTCCCTTCCTGCACATGTCAGCTCTGAATCTACCCCTGCAATTCGAGGCCTAACCCTCCTGCACATTTCAGCTCAGAATCTACCCCTGTGATTCTGGGTCTACCCTCCTGCACATTTCAGCTCAGGATCTACCCCTGTGATTCTGGGTCTACCCTTCCTGCACATTTCAGCTCAGGATCTACTCCCGCAATTCTGGGTCTACTCCTCCTGCACATTTCAGCTCAGGATCTACTCCTGTGATTCTGGGTCTACTCCTCCTGCACATTTCAGCTCAGGATCTACCCCTGTGATTCTGGGTCTACTCCTCCTGCACATTTCAGCTCAGGATCTACTCCCGCAATTCTGGGTCTACTCCTCCTGCACATTTCAGCTCAGGATCTACTCCCGTGATTCTGGGTCTACTCCTCCTGCACATTTCAGCTCAGGATCTACCCCTGTGATTCTGGGTCTACCCTTCCTGCACATTTCAGCTCAGGATCTACTCCCGCAATTCTGGGTCTACTCCTCCTGCACATTTCAGCTCAGGATCTACCCCTGTGATTCTGGGTCTACCCTTCCTGCACATTTCAGCTCAGGATCTACTCCCGCAATTCTGGGTCTACTCCTCCTGCACATTTCAGCTCCAGATCTACTCCTGTGATTCTGGGTCTACTCCTCCTGCACATTTCAGCTCAGGATCTACCCCTGTGATTCTGGGTCTACTCCTCCTGCACATTTCAGCTCAGGATCTACCCCTGTGATTCTGGGTCTATTCCTCCTGCACATTTCAGCTCAGGATCTACCCCTGCAATTCTGGGTCTACCCTTCCTGCACATTTCAGCTCAGGATCTACTCCTGTGATTCTGGGTCTACTCCTCCTGCACATTTCAGCTCAGGATCTACCCCTGTGATTCTGGGTCTACTCCTCCTGCACATTTCAGCTCAGGATCTACCCTTGTGATTCTGGGTCTACTCCTCCTGCACATTTCAGCTCAGGATCTACCTCTGTGATTCTGGGTCTACTCCTCCTGCACATTTCAGCTCAGGATCTACCCCTGTGATTCTGGGTCTACTCCTCCTGCACATTTCAGCTCAGGATCTACCCCTGTGATTCTGGGTCTACCCTTCCTGCACATTTCAGCTCAGGATCTACCCCTGTGATTCTGGGTCTACCCTTCCTGCACATGTCAGCTCTGAATCTACCCCTGCGATTCTGGGTCTATTCCTCCTGCACATTTCAGATCCAGATCTACCCCTTGCGATTCTGTTTCTACCCCTCCTGCACATTTCAGCACTTTTTTTTGCACCTCCTACTGATTTTAAAGATCAAGTATGCAATTTCAGCCAGAGGACCACCACTGCGGCACATTTCAGCCCCAGGTCTTCTCCTTTATCCTTGGCTCTACTAGCCCATCACATTCATCCCACGAGCTGCTTTTCTCTGTTTTCCACATTTTTTACTGCATTTCTCCTTCACATCTCACCCCGAGTCTACCCCTCCTGGATATTTGAGCCCACAGTTTAGCCTTCGGTGTTCCATCCACTGTCTCCTATGAGTAGATGCCTCCTTTGCTTTGATGGTTCCCCGGACTCTTCCTTTTAAATGGGACTCTGTGGCATCTCCTATGATATAGCACAGATGGACCCAGCAGGTGTAGACCCGGGGGCACTGTTAGTATGGCCCAGACTCACCATTTTGGAGCAGCAGATACATGACGAGGGCCGGGGCTCGTCTCCTGCAGGTGGCCATGGACGATTATCAGTCTCCTCTCATCTTTCTATTTCAATTCTCAGAGCTTCAGTCTGTAGTAAACTAAACCTGAAAATCCAGCCGAGGCTCACCGTGCATGTAATGTAGTAGATAGGAAGGGCCCGCCCTGACAAACACCTCGCAGCCTCCCTCTGCTTGCCAGCATTAGAGCCAACTCGGCAGATGGAAACTGTAACAGGCAAGGTGGTGAAACCACTTGAAAGGGGCGTAACTGGGTGGCCTACTAAATCTGACCTCAGATAAGTGGCAGCAGGCGAAAACGGTGACCCAAGGAGGTGGCACCAGGTGCTACTCCAGGTCTGAACTACAGAGGGTGGCAGCTGACCCCCTAAAGTGGGTATGCTGGTACTGCCCGATGAAGGGATGAAGAATTCAGGCAGGCACTGTAGGGACACTGGAACCACGGGTGCAGATGGGACCAGCTGAGGAACAGAAAAGCACTGGCAGGTTCCGGTTGGCCCGGGTGTTACACAGATGCGCACTGGCAGGTGCGGGCTGGATCAGGTGTTATACAGATGGGCATGGCAGGTGCGGACTGGCTGATGAACAGAAAAGCAGATGGGTGCAGGGTAGACAAGCACACAGACGGACCTGGGGAACCTGACACCTAGCGAGGATGCAAGGGAAGCTCACAACATTGCTCAGAAACCTCCATATTGGAGGAGGAGCCTTAAATTGAAGGTGTTGTCCAGCTATTGGCTGGGAGACACCTTTGGTTGATGCAGACGGACCCTTTAAGAGGGAGGGAGCACACGCCCTAAGCAGAGTGCCTGGGCCTACAACTGAACCTTGGGGAACACTGACACAGTGGGCGAGATGCGGAGGTGGTGTGTGAGTGGGAGACACTGAATGTCCAGTCGGTTAGGTACGAGGAGATCCAACAAACGGCCAAGTCTGTGATGCCAAGGGATGAGAGGGTCTGTAATAAGAGGGAATGGTCGTCTGTGTCAAAGACAGAGGACAGGTCCAGGAGAACGACAAACTCGCGTCGCTTTCATTTGGCGGTTAGTAGGTCATTGGTGGCTTTAGTCAGGGCAGTTTCAGTGGAATGGTGCGGTCTGAAGTCAGATTGTACACGGTCAAAGAGGGAGCAAGAGGAGAGGTGGGAGGAGAGTTCAAGATGGACGTGTTGTTCCAGTAGTTTGGTGGCATAGGGGAGAAATGATATGGGGCGATAGCTAGATACACAGGATGGGTCAAGGGTCTGGTTTTTGAGGATGGGTGTGATCGAGGTATGTTTCAATCATGATGGAAAACACCAGTTGTGACAGGTTGAAGAGGTGGATTAGGCTGGTGATGAAGATTGTGGTTAAGTTTGGAATGAGGTGGGACATTGTGTCAAGTTCACAGGTGGTGAGGTAAAGTACTTAGCTGAGAGAGGGACGGGGAACTGGTGGACGCAGAAAATAACTGAAAGTACTGAATAGCTGTTTAGGGTTGTCAGACGGGTATGATATGTGGGATGAGAAGTCGGTTTGTTTTGCTGCAGTCAGAATTTGCGCAGCATTTTTACAACTTCTGTTACTGGACGGGCAACTCCGCTCCTTTGGCAGCTGTACAATGGTACGCTTTGTAGATGAGGGCCAGAAAGAATATGTGCAGTGATGGGCGAGCACTAAAATGCTCGGGTGCACGTTGCTCAGGTCTAGCAGATTGGTATACTCAGGTACTTGACCCGAGCAACAATCCCAATGTAAGTCTATGGGAGACCCGAGTATTTTTGCGAAGGCCCCCCACCGGAGGGTCTTTAGAGGGTCTATAAACTGCAAAAATCAATGCGAACAGTGCTCAAATGACATGGGAACATCATGGGGAAGACCCCTGAAAGCATTTCTGACTCCAAGGTCACTGCTGTGACAAATGTTGTCAGTGTCTTACGCCTCTTTCACAGACTCACAATAAAACATACAAAAACGAAACCAAAACGGATCTCTCTGGGAAATGTCAAGGAACATCCTTTCAAGGGTAATGATTTTTATATAAGGCAAAATAACCAAAAATATCCTCCCCCACTTGGGCTATGTTAACACGCAACATTTTTGATGCATTTTTCAACTTTAACATTGCTTTCAACCACTACAAATGCATTCAGTGGGAAATGTCATTGTAACATGTAACACCCCTAGCTGGCCATGTGGGGTGTGACACTTAAGCAGACATCGTTTCATTTATGAAGGAGGGATGCTAAAGATCACAAAGTCTATTCTTAGAGAGCCATCAGCCGGCTATGCATTGTTGTTCCCATTATTAAACAGTGGGTCTCCTGTACGGTTACTGCGTATGCCGTGAGTGGCAGGGCTGCCCAAAAAAACGCACGTTGGGGTGGACGGGAGCTGGTGTCTGCGTGCTTTTACCATCGGTATGTATACTTTATACATCGGTATATAATTGTGACACCACATGCCAATACTGTGTGCAACATATCTTTTTTGATCTGTGTATCTATGTATATTTATGGCTATGATTGACAGTACTGGTACTGCTAGATTTTGCCACATGAACCTGCGACTGTCCTATTGTACGTGCTGAGGGTGGCACGGGGGATTTCCCATTTGGTCTTTTATGCCTGTTGACACTAATAAAGTTTTTTGTAATCCGTATGTACTTAGACTTATGACTGTTTTTTGTTAGGGTGATTCATTCTCTATGCATTGCATGTAACGGCTGCCCTGCCCCAAAGTTACACGCACCCTTAATAATCCTTTGAACAGAGGTACAGGATGTCCACCTGAAAGCATTGTTCCCATTATTAGGAAGTTGGTCCTCCCATACCATTTGCCTAAGTAGTGAATTGCAGTGTTGAGCCTGAAGAACCTGTCAGTGTCCAGGCTAAAGACCGGGTAGTGGAGAATTGCAGGGTTGAGCCTGAAGAACCTGCATTGGAGAACGTCAGTGTTCAGGCTAAAGACCCGGCAGTGGAGAATTGCAATGTCAAAGTTGACCAACCCCTTACAGTTCCCATTATTAGGAAGTGGTTCTCCCATACTGTTTGCCTATGCAATGAATGCAAGGCCTGCCCCAAATTTAGAAGCACCCCAATACCCCTTGGAATAGACGTGGAGGAGGTCCTCATAAAAAATCTGTTCCCATTACAAAGGAGCAGGTCTCCCATATTTGTAATGCCCATGCAGTAAGTGTATGGGCTGACAAACATTTCACACTCGGGGGTATACATCAATATACAGTCTAAAAATTGTTTACGGGCATCATAAACACTCTTTAAAACAATGTTGGTGTTGCATCACGTTCCACGGTCACCCTGGTGATCTAATGGTGGTGGATGATGAGGCTGAAGAGAAGTAGGACAACAGCAAATAGGCCAATTCAGGAAGTGTATACCCATGTGTGGGTGTGAAGAGGTGCATGGGAACACATCTCCCCCAAAAAATGTATTTGAGGTTATGTTTCGCTGTTTTCACTTGGTGGCGTACAGAAGTCTTTCCCAATACAGGCCTTGTTTAAGAGTCAGCCTGTCAGCATTTTCAGTTGACAGGCGGATGCGCTTTATATTTAATTATATGTTATAATTCCACCAGCGGCACTAAAACACGCTCTGACAGAACGCTAGCAGCAGGACAGGCCAGGACCTCCAAGGAGTAGAGTTCATGCCACGTGTCCAGCTTGGATACCCAATAATTAAAAGGCACAGAGGTACGATCTGCAAGGTACTCCCTTACCATCTTTCCAAACATTGCACTTTTTGTGACAGCACCCCTTGCCTATGTCCAGGGACGATGGGAGGGTCTGAGAAAACTGTCCCAGAACTTTGCCATTGCTCCCCTACTGGATTCGAGTTGTGTCCCTCTCGCCTGTACTCCTTGATTTTCCAACGCACTGTGACCTCTGCCGCCAGCGATTTCAGATGGGAATTTTTTTTAATTATTCCGCAACAAGGGCCCTCTGGTACTGCCCCATTTTAGTACACCTCTCTGCCTCTGAAATAAGATAGAAAGTTCTCCTTGCAGCTTGGGTCTAGAAGTGTCACCAAACAGTAATGTCACCAAAAATTTTGAGAATTCGAGGGTGACGTGAAATGCAGCTCAACATAAAGTCAGCCATATGTGTCAGACTGCTAACAGGCAAGATTTCAGTGTCCTCACCAACAGGACGACTGACCATGCTGTCCTCCTCCTCCCTGTCCTCAGGCCATCCCCGCTGGACAGACGGTATGACAGCTGTGCTTGTAGTACCGTCTATAGCGCATGAAAGTAGCTCCTGTTCTTCCTCCTCCTCATTGTCTACCAATCCACGTTGGGAAGACATGAGGCTGGGCTGAGTGTAATCCCCCTGTATGGTTCTTTGCTCCTTGTCCTCGTGCTCCGCCTGCAATGCATCCTCTTTGATTGTGAGCAGAGAGCATTTCAGAACACACAAATGTTCCATCTTGGTGGAGTCCTCAAATTTTTGAGGTTGGTAAATATATCTGACATCCATATCAACTCCTGAGATCTAAGGGTATGTTTCCACGTTCAGGAAATGCTGCGTGTTTTCAAACACGCAGCGTCCAGATGTTACAGCATAGTGGAGGGGATTTAATGAAATCCCATCTCCACTATGCATTAAAAGACGCATGCGGCATACCCACAGAAACGGACATGCGGCGCATCTTTTAAGAACGCAGCATGTCCTTATATTGCAGAAACAACGCAAGGACAACGCAGGTGACCTGCCAGTAACCTCAGGTGCAGATTTGTTCTGGATTTTACCTGCATAAAATCCTGACCAAATCCTGAGGCAATCCTGAACGTGGACACATACCCTTATGTGTGGAGTCTAAACTGAATACCGACGGCCTTGTTGATGTTGGTAGTCAACAACGGCCCACTTCTGCTCACAAATCCTTTCCAACCTATGCAGCGTAGAGTTCTAACTAGTGATGAGTGAATATACTTGTTACTCGAGATTTCTCGAGCACGCTCGGGGGTCCTCTGAGTATTTTTTAGTGCTTGGGGACTTAGTTTTTCTTGCCGCAGCTGAATGATTTAAATCTGTTAGCCAGCATAAGTACATGTGGGGATTGCCTGGTTGCTAGGGAATCCCCACATGTAATAAAGATGGCTAACAGATGTAAATCATTCAGCTGCAGCAAGAAAAACAAAATCTCCGAGCATTAAAAAAATACTCAGAGGTCACCCGTGCATGCTCGAGAAATCTTGAGTGACGAGTATTTTCGCTCATCACTAGTTCTAACACTTGGGGACATCACACACCAGTCATTGAGCCGTTAGCTGCAAACGCTGCTGAAGCACAGGAAGGGCGGAGGAAGCTGTAACTGACTTTCTGAAATGGGCAGACGGCGTACTTTGTTTGACAAGCAGATCTGGCAGCTTTTGAGAAAGTTGAACAACGAGGTTAAGCACATGGGCCAGGCAAGGTACGTGTATGAGCTCACCTTGCCTCAGTGCCGCCACCAGATTACAAAAATTTTTTACAGTAGCCCAGAAATGGCAGAATTGTCTGCGCACTCAGCTGGATTTTCACACTGTAATATGGAAAGGATCTGGCTGTATTCTGCATTGCCAACAAGCAAATGGAGCATAAAAATGTGGGCTCTGGATTGCTTTTCAAGAAAATAATCAGGATTAAGATGGAAAAAAAAGTTATTGGCCATTGACATCTGGAGCTAAGTATATATGGTAATTATCTGTTCTAGGCAGCAGACAGTAATGGAATGGACCCTCTTGCTGTATGCCAAATACAATGCCTACATAGCACTGATCTCTATATACACCGTAATCAGTCCTCAAGACTGTATTCAATATATTATTGTATTGTGTATTCAATATGGTATACCTACACTAACTTATACACCACTAAATCTGACCCTATCTCAGCTGTAGCTCTCCCTACACTCGCTAAGTCCGGAGCAGAATGCAGCGAGCAGGGCGGCACCAGAACTCTTATAGACCTGATGATGCGGTGCGGCCATCCAATCACTGTAATACCACAACAAAGATGGCTGCGGCATTACAGTGCATGGCAGACAATCCATGCATGCTGGGCAGTGACCTGAACTCCTGCCGATCAACGGCAGGAATACTCGGCTCGCTCATCACTAAACATGTGCTCCAGTAGATGGCAAGAGCTGCATCAAGTGGCCTCTGCTCTTCTTCCTCCACATTAACAACACCCACAGTACAGTCCTCAGCGGTGGACCCCAATTAACCTCCCCCCCACATCACAACTCTCCGAGCGCACAACTGACTGTAAGGAACCACAGATGGCTGAGTCTGAAGATCTCTTAACATATTGTAGCTATGGGCATAGGAAGTGTACTCTAACGATTCACAGAGTCAAGAGGAGGAAATCATCTGCACCGATGGACACATTTGTTTTCTCACAATGATCCATGGCCAGATGAAGTTTGGTCCAATTGTAACCTTCCAGGTAACTGGTTGTTACAGTGGCATTGCTTTTCCTCACGGGGAGAGTCAGCATATACAACACCGTTCTGACTCCAGGCCAGAAGGGGGAGCTCTACACCCGACTTCAGGGAAGCTGTTCTCTGGTCGGGAGGAGTCAATTGCTAGGCAGTTGGTGAGAGTTAGTCAGTTGGTGAGAGGAGAGTGAGGAAGGAAAGCTGGGGCCGTGGAGTCAAGTGATTCTGCGGCTCCTGGGAAGGAAAGAGAAAGCAGAGCAGTCTGTAAAGCGATTGATTGGGGAAGTGGAGCGCAGGAGAGTGAAGAGCTCCAGGGAGAAGTTACGATTGAGCTTCCTCCATGCTGAGCGCAGACACCGGTAGCCGGAAGACCGAGGTTGTGGGGGTAACTTCACGCCCCATGGCAGAAACTGGCAGACAGCTGATGGCAAGTTACCAGTCCACCATTAACACCCGAGGACACAGTAACACAGAGATCCTATAAAAAGGCTCGAGCTACCTGTCATGTGGGTAGTGTCCTACCTAAAGGGAGACAGAGAGAACATGTGCACCTTCTGTGAGGCCTAAAGCAGCAAGGGACTACTCCACCCCGCTAGAGGGAAGGCTTCCAACCCCACCTGGTTAAAGGGATTCCTGAGATGCTTCCAAGCCGGCCGGACCACACCAGCATCCGTCATGCGGTACCCTGGACTGTGGCTGCCTGAATCACACCGTAAAGAGACAGCAACCTGTGTCCTCCTTTTCTTACTACACCACCGACCACCATCTCTTCTACTACACTGTAGCCCTGAGGACCCAGCTTCACCTGTGGGAAGCCATACCATCCCTGCTGCCATAACATCACCCCAGTGGACCCCTTTAAGCAGCGTCAGTCACCCCTGACCGAATACCACAGGTGGCGTCACAAACTTTTATTATTCAACTAACCCCTTAAAAGTCTGTCCCTTTAACATAGGCACCCAGACCCACCGACCGAGTCGTCGCAGCCGTGACACATCCCTTTAAGTATTGGACCCGGTACAGAGTACGTCATGGCCCTGGCAGGCGTTCCACGAGCATAAACCAAACTGTGACGGTGGACCTGTGTCACCCTCAGACTATGTTCCCCCACCTTTCGCGGTCCACTGTCGCCACGTCCCCCCTCTCTTGCACGGTACATTGTCGCCACGCTCCCTCCCAGGCAGTTCAGTCGCCACATCCACCCCCCAGCGCAGTCCACCGTCACCACGTTCCCCCCTGGTCCACCTTCGCCCCGCTCCTCTCAGCACACAGTACATGTTACTCCCACGCCTTTATTGATCATTACACAGGGTGTTATCTCGGGCACATGGCGTGGCGCCCACCATCTACGGGCATGGTGACTCCGGTGATAAAAGACGCAGCATCTGATGCCAGGAAGGCGATTGTCCGGGAAACTTCCTCCACAGTGCCAGGCCGGCCCAGGGCGTGGGTGTGCTGGGTGCGCTCCAAGAACTGCAGAGAGAAGGAGAGTAAAGAAACAGAAAAACTGCAATACAACAAAGGAAAGGAGCAGAGAGTGGCGTACCTGAGCGTACTGCTCCTCGTCCAGGCCTGCGCGCCGGTGCACCTCCGTAACAATGACCCCCGGACTGAGAGACACAATGTGATCAGTGAGAAGATCACCAATAATGGCATCTTATCCTCCAGAGCTGCGGTCACTATTCTGCTGTTACATCATGTCTTATCCTCCAGTCACCCCCGGAGCTGCACTCACTATTCTGCCCTTACACCATGCTGTGTCTGTGCAGAGGACGCTCTCTGTGGGTCACTCTAGAGTGAGATATTGATCACCGACACAGTGATTTCATTAACCCTTAGTGTCATCTGTGAGCTGATAGTGAACCTCATTACTGGCTCCATTAGATCCGGCTCCAATCACTACAGTGTAACCTGTTAAATTCTGAGTACGCGAGGGAGCGCGGCACTGAATAGCGATAACATGGCGGCCATCATTATGTATCAGCGCTGCACACAAACCATCCTTACAGGGGCTCATCACTGTCACTACCGTACAAAGTGTTCATACACGATGCAGAGGCCACGAACAAAACAGAACAAAAAACGTGAAACAAGCGGATTTATCGGGCTCCGCCGTATGAGCGATGTCTGGTGTGACCCGGAGATTACAGGATGCCACAAACAACGGTGCGGTCACATCACTTCCTCACAATCTCTCTCCCTTTTTTCAGTGCGTTTTATGGTAAAGTTAATAGCAACTTTCCAAACTACAAATCGTCCTGCAAAAAAGCAGCCTCAGCCGGGCAAATATCAAAACAGCAAGATAAGAGCTGCTCTATATGTAACTGGCTGCAGGATGGAAGACACCAAAGTCACGAGGAAGAGGAGAGCAACAACAGAAAAGGGTCGTCACGTCATATCTGCGGAGATCGCACCGCCATGATGATGTGGCGGATTGTGCACCGTCCGTACATCTACAGCTCTGGCCAAGATGAAGAGACCACTGCACAATGTTCAGTTTCTCTGATTTTTCTCTTTATATTTATGAGTAAAATGTAAATTGTTCTTTTAGTCTATAAACTACTGACAACACGTCTCCGAAGTTCCAAGCAATAAATTTTGCATTTTCTGAAAATGAGAAATAGTCAAAATAAAAAAAATACAGTGCTTGCAGACCGCAAATAATGCAAAAAACAAGTTCATAATCATTTAGACACAACAATACTAATGTTTTACCTCAGGAAGAGTTCAGACATCAATATTGTGTGTTCTATCAAACGCGGACTTATATCAAACACTGCCGCAAGAAGAGATCCATATTCATATATAAAACCAAAATGTACTTTATTAAACATAAACTATTATAAAAATACATACAGACAGATGAAACATATATAAACAGAAAAGTGTCTATCGGAATAGAAACAGTGGAGCTCAGACCAATATATCCATATATCAATAGTTCTTAGTAATCATATATCACTATATCAGCCAATATCATGATGATATATAGTGGATCTGCTATATCATAGTCCTAATGGTGACAAGTCACCTATTTCGAATAAATCCTGTCTGCCCACCATATATATACATCTATTGATATCAGGAAGCCATGGATACCAAAATAAACCTTAGTAATCCCAAGTGTTTATCAGACTAGCCGTCCAATACTAACGTCATGTGCTATAAACCAGCATACTGCAATAAAGTGCTTACTTACATATCCAAGGATGACTGAGATAAACAGGTAGGAGCCCACTGAACCCTCCAGGTGCGCCCCGACGCGCGTTTCGCCCGCAAGCTTCGGGAAATAGGTGACTTTTATTCGAAATAGGTGACTTGTCACAATTAGGACTATGATATAGCAGATCCACTATATATCATCATGATATTGGCTGATATAGTGATATATGATTACTAAGAACTATTGATATATGGATATATTGGTCTGAGCTCCACTGTTTCTATTCCGATAGACACTTTTCTGTTTATATATGTTTCATCTGTCTGTATGTATTTTTATAATAGTTTATGTTTAATAAAGTACATTTTGGTTTTATATATGAATATGGATCTCTTCTTGCGGCAGTGTTTGATATAAGTCCGCGTTTGATAGAATTGTTGTTGGAAGTGCCATAACTAATTGGTGTTAGTGGACTATTGAGGTAGTTTATCAATATTGTGTGGAATAACCATGATTGTTAATCCCGGCTTTCCTGCGTCTTGGCAGCTTTCCACCAGTCTCTCACTCTGCTCCTGGGTGACCTTATGCCACTCCTGGTACAATAATGTCAGCCGTTCTTCTTTGTGTGTTCACCTGTAACTTACTTTCTGGCCCTTCTGAGCCGCAGCTTTTATTGTACCATCTTGGCCTCCAGATGACTTTATTTTGGGATCATCATCATATTAAATACAGGATTCAATTATATTTCCGGTGTTTTCTGAGAACAGCGGCCTCACTCTATACTATTTGATAGAATATACATCTTGCTCTTTTATACATTTTCATTGCTTTTTACCTTTTCTTTAGATTTTTACTGTATTATGGAATATGGGGAGAAGAAGGATGAGAACTTTTATAGATTTTGTTTTATAGTTATTTCTTTCTGTTCTTTGTTAGCTCCTGCAATCACTTGTATAATACTGTTATATGGATCTATGAAGCTCGGCCACCGCTGTGCACACAGGTAGTCGGGGACGCCGGACACCTCTGGTTGCCATGATAACCTCCATGTCTAACTGCTTGAATGCTGCAGTCACAACTGACAGCATCGGCTAAAGAGCACCGCCGGCCCCCACCGTGCGCAGAGCACCGCCGGCCCCCACCGTGCGCAGAGCACCGCCACCATTTATTCTCAGTCAAAATTATTTTTAATGGTTTGATATGAAAACTATAAGTGTGTGTTGGGGCCGCAGCTGGAGGTCGGAGTTACATGATACCATACAGTGCATTAAATACTATAATATATAAAATCAATAAAATATATGTGCCCCCAAGACACAAAACTCATCTGCAGAAATGAAGCCCCCACTGCTGCACGTACAGAAAAATGTGTTACTCCAGACTGGTGGCTGCGGTTAGATGTATGAGGCCGCTGCCGCAGTGGTCTCAGGGCCACCATCTACAGAGCAGCGCTCTTGCTCACCCTCCTCCCCTGCAGTTATGTCAGCACGGTGGGGTCACCACCTCTCCTTCCAGCCCCAGGACCACCAGGGTCACCCGCAGATCGTGATCAGTCCTTAGTGTCCATTCACACTCACCTGACGGCGTTCACACGGACTTGTTTACTCGCCAACTCTGAGCAGAAAGAAAATGGAGAATCATGAGACTAACACCCGCACTATACAGCGCCGTGTAATGTCGCCCTAGGGCGGCGGGTGACACCAGGGGTAACACTAACGGCACAGACGGATCCGCACCCTCATCAGATCTCTGCCCATCACTCACCCAGCGCCGCACACCTGGTCAGCTGGTCCACCGCAGATTTGGACATACAGTAAGCGAGGACCCCGGGGAACTGCAAGGTAAAAACAGCTTATCATATACAAGTCTTATCCTCCAGTCACCTCCAGAGCTGCACTCACTATTCTACTGTTACATCAGGTCTTATCCTCCAGAGCTGCACTCACTATTCTGCGGTTACATCATGTCTTATCCTCCACAGCTGCAGTCACTATTCTGCTGTTACATCAGGTGTTATCCTCCAGTCACCTCCAGAGCTGCAGTCACTATTCTGCTGTTACATTGTGTCTTATCCTTAAGTCACCTCCAGAGCTGCAGTCACTATTCTGCTGTTACATCAGGTGTTATCCTCCAGTCACCTCCAGAGCTGCAGTCACTATTCTGCTGTTACATCGTGTCTTATCCTCCAGTCACCTCCAGAGCTGCAGTCACTATACTGCTGTTACATTGTGTCTTATCCTCCAGTCACCTCCAGAGCTGCACTCACTATTCTGCGGTTACATTAGGTCTTATCCTCCAGAGCTGCACTCACTATTCTGCTGTTACATCAGGTGTTATCGTCCAGTCACCTCCAGAGCTGCAGTCACTATTCTGCTGTTACATCATGTCTTATCCTCCAGAGCTGCAGTCACTATTCTGCTGTTACATCATGTCTTATCCTCCAGTCACCTCCAGAGCTGCAGTCACTTTTCTGCTGTTACATCATGTCTTATCCTCCAGAGCTGCAGTCACTATTCTGCTGTTACATCAGGTGTTATCCTCCAGTCACCTCCAGAGCTGCAGTCACTATTCTGTTACATCGTGTCTTATCCTCCAGTCACCTCCAGAGCTGCAGTCACTATTCTGTTACATCGTGTCTTATCCTCCAGTCACCTCCAGAGCTGCAGTCACTATTCTGCTGTTACATCGTGTCTTATCCTCCAGTCACCTCCAGAGCTGCAGTCACTATTCTGCTGTTACATCATGTCTTATCCTCCAGAGCTGCAGTCACTATTCTGCTGTTACATCGTGTCTTATCCTCCAGTCACCTCCAGAGCTGTAGTCACTTTTCCCCTTCATCAGCCTTCCTCAGTGGATACGCCTCCTCAGAACATACGGGCCTGATTCTTAGAACCCGCGGCGGGGGCCAGTGAGCGCGCCCCATCACTCACCGATCTCTGCCCGTTCACGCTGGAGACATTGACGATGTTCCCTTTGGTCTTGCTGAGATGCGGCACGGCCAGCTGAGTCAGGTAGAACAGGGACCTGTGGGCACAGGGGACAATTAAAGGTTGCACCCACTTTCTGCTTCACCTGAAGTCATGAGACCCTCAGGAAATGCCGGCCCCGTGCCTCTAGGAGATGAGTAGTAATATAGGGGGTCTCTTCCAGAACTAGTCAGGAAACACTTGGGGGCCGCACCCTCATGTATCAGCAATGCAGTGGGCATCAGGGATAGATGCAGCCCGCCAACGCCGTGTGTCACATGACGGCACCCCCTCACTGGACTGTGTGTCACACAACAGCATCCCCTCACTGGCCTGTGTCACACGACGGCGCCCCCTCACTGGACTGTGTCACACGACGGCGCCCCCTCACTGGACTGTGTCACATGACTGCATCCCCTCACTGGACTGTGTCACATGACGGCGCCCCCTCACTGGACTGTGTCACACGACGGCGCCCCCTCACTGGACTGTGTCACACGACGGCGCCCCCTCACTGGACTGTGTCACACGACGGCGCCCCCTCACTGGACTGTGTCACACGACGGCGCCCCCTCACTGGACTGTGTCACACGACGGCGCCCCCTCACTGGACTGTGTCACATGACGGCATCCCCTCACTGGACTGTCACACGACGGCGCCCCCTCACTGGACTGTCACACGACGGCGCCCCCTCACTGGACTGTGTCACACGACGGCGTCCCCTCACTGGACTGTGTGTCACACGACGGCGTCCCCTCACTGGACTGTGTCACACGACGGCATCCCCTCACTGGACTGTGTGTCACACGACGGCGTCCCCTCACTGGACTGTGTGTCACACGACGGCGTCCCCTCACTGGACTGTGTCACACGACGGCATCCCCTCACTGGACTGTGTCACACGACGGCGTCCCCTCACTGGACTGTGTCACACGACGGCATCCCCTCACTGGACTGTGTCACACGACGGCGCCCCCTCACTGGACTGTGTCACACGACGGCGCCCCCTCACTGGACTGTGTCACACGACGGCGCCCCCTCACTGGACTGTGTGTCACATGATGGCGCCCCCTCACTGGACTGTGTCACACGACGGCGCCCCCTCACTGGACTGTGTCACACGACGGCGCCCCCTCACTGGACTGTGTCACACGACGGCGCCCCCTCACTGGACTGTGTGTCACATGATGGCGCCCCCTCACTGGACTGTGTCACACGACGGCGCCCCCTCACTGGACTGTGTCACACGACGGCGCCCCCTCACTGGACTGTGTGTCACATGATGGCGCCCCCTCACTGGACTGTGTCACATGACGGCGCCCCCTCACTGGACTGTCACATGACGGCGCCCCCTCACTGGACTGTGTGTCACATGATGGCGCCCCCTCACTGGACTGTGTCACATGACGGCGCCCCCTCACTGGACTGTGTCACACGACGGCGCCCCCTCACTGGACTGTGTGTCACATGATGGCGCCCCCTCACTGGACTGTGTCACATGACGGCGCCCCCTCACTGGACTGTGTGTCACACGACGGCGCCCCCTCACTGGACTGTCACATGACGGCGCCCCCTCACTGGACTGTGTGTCACATGATGGCGCCCCCTCACTGGACTGTGTCACATGACGGCGCCCCCTCACTGGACTGTGTCACACGACGGCGCCCCCTCACCGCGTGTTCACGTTCATCACGTGGTCGTAGTCCTGCAGACTCGTGGTCTCTATCGTCCCCATGGCCAATATCCCTCCACTGTTCACCAGCACGTCCAGCTGCCCAAAGTGCGCCACCGTCTGCTCCACCATCCCCCGAAGCAGCGCCTCATCTGTCAGGTCTCCTGGAACCAGCAGAGGCTGCAGACAAGGAAGGGTTAATATCCTGCACAGACGCACCATGTAATACCCTCTACCACCACCAAGGAAAAATGTTAACCATAGAAATTAATGCAACAGCGCCCCCAGCCATAAAATATCCAGAAAAAAAAAAAAAAAAAAACAGGTAACAGGACAAGGAAAATGTAAAAATGACAATATGAGTCCCCCGTGTAATCGAACTGCAAGGCGTAACCACTACTAATATTTTTAGGAACTAAACTGCCCCTGTGATCAGGACTGTGCTCAGTGACTACAGTGTCAGGTCGGTGCCGTTACGCTGATCAGGCCGATGTCACTCTTGCGTGTGCAATACGAGTCTCTCGCATCAATACCCGCCACTGCCGCCGGCACCGGAGTGTTCACCGGCATAGAAACACAGCCGCACGCTCCGGTCCCGAGAGCCGCACACGCAAGTGTGACCACAGCCTTAAACCGATATCTGCTGATGGAATCAGTCTTGTGGTTGTTGTGGAATCTGGATTTGTAGTTTTCAGTTAATGATTTGCTCGTGCTCCGGGGCGGGGCTGTGGAGGCATGTGGGCGGAGCTTTGTGATACTCTGCTGACATATACATCAGTATGGGCCTATGACCGGTCACTGATCCCTCACTGCTCCGCCCCTATTTTATATACTGAACATAATCACCTTCATCATGGCGGCGCTGCGGCAGATCCGGGGGATAATGCGCCTGTTTTAGTTATTTAGTCAGAGTTTTGGTTGAAAAAAAAATTATTGTAATCAAAACGGCACCGGCATCATTCAGAATGCGATGACTACTGTGCAGGCGCCATTTTGATGGAAACAGCAGATCGTCTCCCCCTGTCCGCGATGGAGACAGAAACTGATCTCCAAGATGGACAGACGGATGCTGGAGACAGCAGATCCCACGTCACAGCCTGGAGACCTCGTTATAGAGCGCAGCTCTGGATGTCGTCACCTTCTGGTCACAGAACTCCTCACAGCCCCGGGCCGTCTCCAGCAGCTTCTCTTCATTTCGTCCATTAAGAGCCAAACGGGCGCCGAGACGGGCAAAGAGCAACGCGGTGCCGGCACCGATTCCAGAGCTGGCCCCGGTCACCAGGCAAACCTTCCCCCGAAGAGAAACCACCTGGAGGGCAGAAGAGCGGGGTCAGACGAGAGGACCTCACCGGTATCTACCGCCTGATGTGTCAAACGGACCGTCGGTGTCTGCATGTGTTTGCAAGTATTTCAGGGGTGCTCGACATGTGACGTCACAGTATAGAGAAGCCCCTCATATATCCTAATGTGTCCTCCGTACACCGCAGCCCCTCATACATCCTAATGTGTCCTCCGTACACCACAGCCCCTCATACATCCCCTGCGTCCTCCATACACCGCAGCCCCTCATACATCCTAATGTGTCCTCCGTACACTGCAGCCCCTCATACATCCTAATGTGTCCTCCGTACACCACAGCCCCTCATACATCCTAATGTGTCCTCCGTACACCGCAGCCCCTCATACATCCTAATCTGTCCTCCGTACACCGCAGCCCCTCATACATCCTAATGTGTCCTCCGTACACCACAGCCCCTCATACATCCTAATGTGTCCTCCGTACACCACAGCCCCTCATGCATCCTAATGTGTCCTCCGTACACCACAGCCCCTCATACATCCCCCACACACCGCAGCTCCTCATACATCCCCCGCGTCCTCCATACACCGCAGCCCCTCATACATCCCCCGCGTCCTCCATACACCGCAGCCCCTCATACATCCTAATGTGTCCTCCGTAGACCGCAGCCCCTCATACATCCTAATGTGTCCTCCGTACACCGCAGCCCCTCATACATCCTAATGTGTCCTCCGTACACCACAGCCCCTCATACATCCCCCACACACCGCAGCTCCTCATACATCCCCCGCGTCCTCCATACACCGCAGCCCCTCATACATCCCCCGCGTCCTCCATACACCGCAGCCCCTCATACATCCTAATGTGTCCTCCGTACACCGCAGCCCCTCATACATCCTAATGTGTCCTCCGTACACCGCAGCCCCTCATACATCCTAATGTGTCCTCCATACACCGCAGCCCCTCATACATCCTAATGTGTCCTCCATACACCACAGCCCCTCATACATCCTAATGTGTCCTCCGTACACCGTAGCCCCTCATACATCCCCCACGTCCTCCATATACCGCAGCCCCTCATACATCCTAATGTGTCCTCCGTACACCGCAGCCCCTCATACATCCTAATGTGTCCTCCGTACACCGCAGCCCCTCATACATCCTAATGTGTCCTCCGTACACCGCAGCCCCTCATACATCCCCCACGTCCTCCATACACCGCAGCTCCTCATACATCCCCCGCGTCCTCCATACACCGCAGCCCCTCATACATCCCCCGCGTCCTCCATACACCGCAGCCCCTCATACATCCCCCGCGTCCTCCATACACCGCAGCCCCTCACATCCTAATGTGTCCTCCATACACCGCAGCCCCTCATACATCCTAATGTGTCCTCCATACACCGCAGCCCCTCATACATCCTAATGTGTCCTCCATACACCGCAGCCCCTCATACATCCTGTGTCCTCCGTACACCACAGCCCCTCATACATCCTATTGTGTCCTCGATACACCGCAGCCCCTCATACATCCTAATGTGTCCTCCATACACCGCAGCCCCTCATACATCCTAATGTGTCCTCCATACACCGCAGCCCCTCATACATCCTAATGTGTCCTCCATACACCACAGCCCCTCATACATCCTAATGTGTCCTCCATACACCGCAGCCCCTCATAAACCACAACCCCTCATACATCCTAATGTGTCCTCCGTACACCGCAGCCCCTCATAAACCACAGCCCCTCATACATCCTAATGTGTCCTCCATACACCACAGCCCCTCATACATCCTAATGTATCCTCCATACACCGCAGCCCCTCATACACTGCAGCCCTTCATACATTCTGTGTCCTCCATACACCGCAGCCCTTCATACATCCTAATGTGTCCTCCATACACCGCAGCCCTTCATACATCCTAATGTGTCCTCCATACACCGCAGCCCTTCATACATCCCAATGTGTCCTCCATACACCGCAGCCCCTCATACATCCCCCGTGTCCTCCATACACCGCAGCCCCTCATACATCGCAGCCCCTCATACATCCTAATGTGTCCTCCATACACCGCAGCCCCTCATACATCCCCCGTGTCCTCCATACACCGCAGCCCCTCATACATCCGATCCCCCATGTCCTCCGTACACCGCAGCCCCTCATACATCCCCGTGTCCTCCGTACACCGCAGCCCCTCATACATCCCCCGTGTCCTCCGTACACCGCAGCCCCTCATACATCCCCCGTGTCCTCCGTACACCGCAGCCCCTCATACATCCTAATGTGTCCTCCGTACACCGCAGCCCCTCATACATCCTAATGTGTCCTCCGTACACCGCAGCCCCTCATACATCCCCCACGTCCTCCATACACCGCAGCCCCTCATACATCCCCCGCGTCCTCCATACACCGCAGCCCCTCATACATCCCCCGCGTCCTCCATACACCGCAGCCCCTCATACATCCTAATGTGTCCTCCATACACCGCAGCCCTTCATACATCCCAATGTGTCCTCCATACACCGCAGCCCCTCATACATCCCCCGTGTCCTCCATACACCGCAGCCCCTCATACATCGCAGCCCCTCATACACCGCAGCCCCTCATACATCCTAATGTGTCCTCCATACACCGCAGCCCCTCATACATCCCCCGTGTCCTCCATACACCGCAGCCCCTCATACATCCGATCCCCCATGTCCTCCGTACACCGCAGCCCCTCATACATCCCCGTGTCCTCCATACACCGCAGCCCCTCATACATCCCCCGTGTCCTCCGTACACCGCAGCCCCTCATACATCCTAATGTGTCCTCCATACACCGCAGCCCCTCATACATCCTAATGTGTCCTCCGTACACCGCAGCCCCTCATACATCCTAATGTGTCCTCCGTACACCGCAGCCCCTCATACATCCCCCACGTCCTCCATACACCGCAGCTCCGCATACATCCCCCGCGTCCTCCATACACCGCAGCCCCTCATACATCCCCCGCGTCCTCCATACACCGCAGCCCCTCATACATCCTAATGTGTCCTCCATACACCGCAGCCCCTCATACATCCTAATGTGTCCTCCATACACCGCAGCCCTTCATACATCCCAATGTGTCCTCCATACACCGCAGCCTCATACATCCCCCGTGTCCTCCATACACCGCAGCCCCTCATACATCGCAGCCCCTCATACATCCTAATGTGTCCTCCATACACCGCGGCCCCTCATACATCCCCCGTGTCCTCCATACACCGCAGCCCCTCATACATCCGATCCCCCATACACCGCAGCCCCTCATACATCCCCGTGTCCTCCGTACACCGCAGCCCCTCATACATCCCCGTGTCCTCCGTACACCGCAGCCCCTCATACATCCCCCGCGTCCTCCATACACCGCAGCCCCTCATACATCCTAATGTGTCCTCCATACACCGCAGCTCCTCATACATCCCCTGCGTCCTCCATACACCGCAGCCCCTCATACATCCTAATGTGTCCTCCGTACACCGCAGCCCCTCATACATACCCGTGTCCTCCATACACCGCAGCCCCTCATACATCCTAATGTGTCCTCCGTACACCACAGCCCCTCATACATCCTAATGTGTCCTCCGTACACCGTAGCCCCTCATACATCCCCCACGTCCTCCATACACCGCAGCCCCTCACACATCCTAATGTGTCCTCCGTACACCGCAGCCCCTCATACATCCTAATGTGTCCTCCATACACCGCAGCTCCTCATACATCCCCCGCGTCCTCCATACACCGCAGCCCCTCATACATCCTAATGTGTCCTCCATACACCGCAGCCCCTCATACATCCCCCGCGTCCTCCATACACCGCAGCTCCTCATACATCCCCCGCGTCCTCCATACACCGCAGCCCCTCATACATCCCCCACGTCCTCCATACACCGCAGCCCCTCATACATCCCCCGCGTCCTCCGTACACCACAGCCCCTCATACATCCTAATGTGTCCTCCATACACCACAGCCCCTCATACATCCTAATGTGTCCTCCATACACCGCAGCCCCTCATACACCGCAGCCCCTCATACACCGCAGCCCCTCATACACCGCAGCCCCTCATACACCGCAGCCCCTCATACATCCTGTGTCCTCCGTACACCGCAGCCCCTCGTACATTCCGTGTCCTCCATACACCGCAGCCCCTCGTACACCGCAGCCCCTCATACACCGCAGCCCCTCATACACCGCAGCCCCTCATACACCGCAGCCCCTCATACACCGCAGCCCCTCATACACCGCAGCCCCTCATACACCGCAGCCCCTCATACACCGCAGCCCCTCATACACCGCAGCCCCTCATACACCGCAGCCCCTCATACACCGCAGCCCCTCATACACCGCAGCCCCTCATACACCGCAGCCCCTCATACACCGCAGCCCCTCATACACCGCAGCCCCTCATACACCGCAGCCCCTCATACACCGCAGCCCCTCATACACCGCAGCCCCTCATACACCGCAGCCCCTCATACATCCTGTGTCCTCCGTACACCGCAGCCCCTCGTACATTCCGTGTCCTCCATACACCGCAGCCCCTCGTACACCGCAGCCCCTCATACACCGCAGCCCCTCATACACCGCAGCCCCTCATACATCCTCTGTCCTCCATACACCGCAGCCCCTCATACATCCTGTGTCCTCCGTACACCGCAGCCCCTCATACACCGCAGCCCCTCATACACCCCCCGTGTCCTCCATACACCGCAGCCCCTCGTACACCGCAGCCCCTCATACACCGCAGCCCCTCGTACACCGCAGCCCCGGCTCACACATCCTCCTGCACTCTCTCCCCTCACTTGCTCCGGATTTCCGTCCGCCATGCTTTGCTGACAGCTGCTCCTCTGCGCCCCCTGCTGGACGTCCATGTGCAGTCAGCTGCTGATTAACCCTTCACAGGACAGGCAGGTGTTTACTCGGAGGGCTTTGCTTTTTTACCTCCTTTCCTTTTTGGGGGTCCCATTCTAGTTGAAATAATTAATATTATTCTGGGGTCCTTTACTAATCCCAGAATTAACCCCTGTGGTTTCACCTTCAGTATCTGCCAATGCTGCCATCACTGCAATGTGGAGCTGAGAGGGTTAAATGTCAGCGATCAGAGGGAGGATACGAGCATTGCTGGCTGCAGCCACAGGAGGAGGTAAGGACTCAGCATTCCCCTGCAGGGTGAGCACAGGGCAGATATTTGTGTGAGTACTGTCCCTTTAAGAGTCAGCACTGCTACCTATGTCAGTGTCCTCCCCAGTAATGGCTGATAACAGGGAGTAATAGGTGTAGGTCTTTTATTATATAAAAATACTTCACGTGACACTAACTACGATACATTACAAATAAAACACAACAGAACAAAACATAAGACTAAAGTTCCGGGCCCCCAGCCCCCCGCACTCCAGAGAACGCACCTTCACCAGGGCACCTAGGATGCTGCTACAAACTTCATCTACTCGGAGGATTTTACTCTGCGGAGAAACTAAAACTCGTGCGTTCCACGTGAACTACCTGACCACTGCGCTGACTAAGAATAAAGTGGCTCGGTCCCTTCTCCCGAGGTCTCTGAACGCTCCATCGGCCCACTCGGCATAGGACAGAGTGGCCAGCCGCGGCCAACCAATGGAAGCGCCCACCCTGTTGTACACCTCTGTATTAAAGGGACAATGAAGCAGGACGTGCTCCATGCTTTCCAGCATGGTAGCGCAAGCCTCACGGGGACAATTCCTGTCCACGGAGCTCCTGTACTTCAAATTGTCCCTCACATACAACTTACCTTGGAACCAGCGCCAAGTCAAGTCCCAATATTTCTTGGGGATCCTGCTAGAATTTAACAAACTCAACCCAACCTCTAGCTCCCGACTCAGGCAGTCCTTGAGGATCAATGGTCTCTAAAAATGCGAAAGCAAGACCCGCATGTCGAGGAGTTTCCTCGGGAGGGACCTCACATCCCACATTCCCAGACCCCACCGGCGCATCATCTTCTGAACCGGGGTAACATAAGCCGGGAGATGCCCGTGCGGTGTGCGAAGATCCTTCAATCTTCCCCCTGTCTCCCATTCCTGGAAGAAAGGCTGAAACCATCCCTTGCAGGTGAATACCCACGGAGGAGCCCTCTCTTTCCAGAGGTTTGCCACGTTAACTTTCAAAAAGATGTTCACTAGAAACACCACGGGGTTCACCATATTCAACCCCCCTAGTCTCCTCGTGCGGTAAGTGACCTCCCGTTTGACTAGGTTTAGTCTATTCCCCCATAACATCCGGAAGAACAGACTGTAGACCCGTGTCCAGAGAGGCTCCGGCAAGACACAGACGCTGCCCAAGTAGATTAGCAAGGGGAGCAGGAAAGCTTTGCACAGGTCAACCCTTTCCCTCAGGGTCAAGACCAACCCTTCCATTGGTCCACTCTTTGGGCGACACCTTTGATTCTGCCTTCCCAGTTTTTTGTGGGGTAATCACCCTGGCCAAATTCGATGCCTAGGACTTTGGCATGTTCTTGGGCTTCGGGGAGGGTGTCCGGAAGATCAAACGTGGGATCCCCACCTCCCAGCCAGAGACTCTCACATTTGTCCTGGTTGACCTTGGACCCGGATGCCTCCGAGTAGCTCTCCACTTCTGACATCACCACCATCGCCTCCTCTTGCGAAGAAACAAAGACGGCGACATCGTCCGCGTAGGCCACTACCCCAGGATAGCCTCCAGCGCCGCCACGCCCATCCTCAACCCCGCCAACGGTCCACAATCGACCCTTCTGAAGAATGGATCGATCGCAATCATGTAAAGCAAAGGGCTAAGAGAGCAGCCCTGGCGGACACCAGATCCCACCCCGAAAGGTTGTCCAATCCACACGTTTACCAGAGGGAAAGTCTCAGCCCCTGCGTACAAGGTCTTAAGCCAGTCCACAAACCCTCCAGGCAGACCATACCTCAAAAGAGTGGGCCAGAGGTACTCGTGGTCGACCCGATCAAAGGCCTTTGTGTGATCCAGGGTCAGCAAGAACCCCTTCCAAAGGCCTGCCCTGCCTTGCTCCACGGCCTCTCGGACACCCAGAACAGTACTGAAAGTGCTACGGCCAGGAACGCAACAGTGCTGGGCCTCCGAAAGGAGCCGCGGTGCAAACTTCACCAGCCTGTTGAAGAGTATCTTAGCCAAAACCTTCCTGTCCACATTGAGAAGTGATATGGGACGCCAATTCTCAATGCGTGACGGATCCTTACCCTTTGACAAAATGATCAAAGCCGACCTCCTTAATGATCTCGGCAGAGTGCCCGAGGAGAGACACTCATTAAACACCTGAGTCAAGAGGGGGACCAAGGAGTCCCTAAAGGTCTTAAAGAACTCGGATGTTAAGCCATCCGGGCATCCGGACCTGGTGATGTTTTGGGCCTGAGCCCATCGATCGCCAGTCTCACTTCCTCTTCTTTCATTGCTTCCACTAAACTGCCCAGCGAGAGGTCAGCCCCTGGCTCAGGATATAAAGTATATCGTAGCACAACTGCAGTGGTGCCAAGTAGGTCCCCAGGCCAATGTGAAATGACACTTGGCACTCAACTTAATGCAAGATTCCAGAAGTGATTTTAATGCAGTCCGTTCAAATGTGACAAAACGTTTCGGTTCAACACGGACCTTCGTCAGTCCGACTGCTTCAGAGAAGAAAGTGTAGAGGTAAGGACGCAGATTGCTTGTGCAGACCGCCTGTATATCTCGTAGGTGGGTGTGGGCCGAGATAGCCCTTCAAATGGTCACAGTAGATCTGTGAGCGAAGGAAACAAGCTGCTGTCAGAGATCCTTCTTACACCAACATGGTGTGGACATGGCCACCGACCCCATGGGAACGCAACTACTGGTCCCTTCACCAGCGAGATTAGTCCCAGCTTCGCCTGTCCCGCAGTCGCCGCTTTCAGTACCGCACTGGCGAAGGAACGCGGACAGCGACTGAACGGCTGACCGAGGTAAAGACACAAGTTACACCTGATCCTGCCACAGGTCGCAGCGAGATGACCGAGGTAAAGACACAAGTTACACCTGATCCTGCCACAGGTCGCAGGGAGATGGCCGAGGTCCCCACACAAGTTACACCTGATCCTGCCACAGGTCGCAGGGAGATGACCGAGGTAAAGACACAAGTTACACCTGATCCTGCCACAGGTCGCAGCGAGATGGCCGAGGTCCCCACACAGTGCGCATTTCGGGGGGGTACACTGCGCACTGAAGAGTGTGGGGCAGCCGCACCGGTGACAGACCTGAGGCCTCCAGGAAGCCTGCCCCTCCCTGGGGAGAAGAAGACTCTGGCCTCCTCATGGAAGAAGTGCTGGAGCTCCTAGCAGGGGGCAACTGATTGTGGGGCCTGTCCTACAGTCTCCTCCCCGGTAATGGCTGATAACAGGGAGTAATAGATTGCAGATTATACGCCTGATTGACTGCTCCTCCTCTGAATGATGGGAGTTACTGTTCTGTGCCGGGTGATAATGGATGGGTGCAATCCTCCCCTCCTCCAGCCTTTCCTCTCCTTTCACTTTCACTATGACTCTTAGATCAAGTCTGCAGAGTAAAAGGGGTTAAAGTACAAGAGTCACCCGAGACGGCTGCAGAGAAAACGAGGTAACGAGTGCGGACCCCAAATTAGATGAGACAGAGACGTAAGAACCGAACGAAAAGGGAGAAGAGAGACAGAGACAGCGGGAGATAGAGATAGAAAGAAGAGAAAGGAGAAAGAAAAGATAAGAACAGAGGAAATAAGAGCAACTGAGAGATACGAAGAGAAGAACACAGAAAAAGAGAGAGCAGAGGGAGAATAGAGAGAGAACAGAGAGAGAAGAACACAGAGACAGAGAGCAGAGGCCGAACAGAGAGAGGAGAAGACAGAGAGCAGAGGCAGAGAGACAGGGACAGAGAGCAGAGGCAGAGAAGAGAAAGGAGAAAGAGATAAGAACAGAGGAAATAAGAGCAACTGAGAGATACGAAGAGAAGAACACAGAGAAAGAGAGAACAGAGGGAGAACAGAGAGAGAGAGAGCAGAGGGAGAACAGAGAGAGAACAGAGAGAGAAGAACACAGAGGCAGAGAGGAGAGGCAGAGGCCAAGCAGAGAGAGAAGAACACAGAGAGCAGAGGCAGAGAGCAGAGTCCGACTTCCTGACTTCCCCCCTCCTCTGTGTAGGATCTCTATGAGGATTGCGCCATATTGTGACTGCCCATCACAGGAGGTGAAGGCTCCAGACGCCCCTCAGCCCTCGCGGGGGGTCCTGCACTCCAGACTCCGCCCCTCGGGATGTGGATGATACATTATTTACAAATATTACTAAACGTTGTATCAATGTAACAATTTGGATGTTCTGTAGCTGCTGAGCTCCATCACCTCCCATTTCCTGCTGCAGGAAGAGATGAGAAGTTACAAAGGCCTCCTCACACCTCAGCCACCTGTCAGCCACCTCTATCAGCCACCTCTGTCAGCCACCTCTGTCAGCCACCTCTATCAGCCACCTCTGTCAGCCACCTCTGTCAGCCACCTCTGTCAGCCACCACAGGGACAGCAGAGTACAAGGAACATACTGTAGCATTTGTTACATTTCTTATCCTCCAGAGCTGCACTCACTATTCTGCTGTTACATCGTGTCTTATCCTCCAGTCACCTCCAGAGCTGCACTCAGTATTCTGCTCTTACATTGGGCCTTCTGATGCAGTCATGTTCTTTGCTCCTCTTCCAGATCCCTCGCTCCGCACAGCAGCATGGACGCTCTTGCAGATCAGATCGGGAGAGGTAATAGTGGAGACCCGAGAGTCCTGGGGTAATGCGGAGGGATGATGGCGGCCGCGCTGCACCTCTAATCATTGCTCTCATTATCTTTGCAGTGAAATTCGGCCCCGTCCCCCTGACGTTTGTAAGTGTCCGACGTTATTATCAATATGGGTGATGATGATTGGAGTTGTCACATCTCTGTTATGATGAGTTATGGCTCTGATGACACCAGGAGTAAGTGTATCATAGTGGGGGTAATTTATATATTATTAGTGGCGGTATTATTAGTATTTATATTATTCATATTAGTGGCGGTATTATTAGTATTTATATTATTAGTATTAGTGGTGGTATTATTAGTATTTATATTATTAGTATTAGTGGCGGTATTATTATTTTTTATAGTATTAGTGGCGGTATTATTAGTATTTATATTATTATTAGTGGTAGTATTATTAGTATTTATATTATGAGTATTAGTGGCGGTATTATTATTATTATTTATATTATTAGTATTATTGGTAGTATTATTTGTGTTTAAAGTATTAGTGGTGGTATTATTAGTATTTATATTATTAGTATTAGTGGCGGTATTATTAGTATTTATAGTATTAGTATTAGTGGTAGCATTAGTATTTATAGTATTAGTGGCGGTATTATTAGTGTTTAAAGTATTAGTATTAGTGGTGGTATTATTAGTATTTATATTAGTATTAGTGGCGGTATTATTAGTATTTATATTATTAGTATTAGTGGCGGTATTATTAGTATTTATAGTATTAGTATTAGTGGCGGTATTATTAGTATTTCTATTACTAGTGTTAGTAGTAGTGTTATTAGTATTTTTTATCATTAGTGGTAGTATTATTTGTATTTATACTATTAGTATTAGTGGCGGTATTATTAGTATTTCTATTATTAGTATTAGTGGCAGTATTATTAGTATTTATATTATTAGTATTAGTGGCGGTATTATTAGTATTTATGTTATTAGTATTAGTGGCGGTATTATTAGTATTTATATTATTAGTATTAGTGGCAGTATTAGTATTTATATTATTAGTATTAGTGGCGGTATTATTAGTATTTATAGTATTAGTATTAGTGGCGGTATTATTAGTATTTATATTATTAGTATTAGTTGTAGTGTTATTAGTATTTCTATTATGAGTATTAGTGGCGGTATTATTAGTATTTATATTAGTATTAGTGGCGGTATTATTAGTATTTATAGTATTAGTGGCGGTATTATTAGTATTTCTATTATTGATATTAGTGGCGGTATTATTAGTATTTCTATTATTAGTATTAGTGGCGGTATTCTTATTACTTATGTTATTAGTATTAGCGGCGGTATTATTAGTATTTCTATTATTAGTATTAGTGGCGGTATTATTAGTATTTATAGTATTAGTATTAGTGGTAGTGTTCTTAGTATTTTTATCATTAGTGGCGGTATTATTTGTATTTATACTATTAGTATCAGTGGTAGTATTATTAGTATTTCTTTCATTAGTATTAGTGGTAGTAGCATTTCTATTAGTGGTGGTAGTGATGGCAGCAGTAGTACTTCAATAATTACTATTATTTTATTATTTATATTTATTATTATTATTATTTTTTGTGTTTTCAGTCTTCTGATGGTGTGAACAATGTCCCTACAGGCTTGTTCACTGTGTGCATGGCTCATGTGTTTCTGTGTAATATTATTAGAATCGTTATTATCTTCCTATGTTGATCTCTCAGATCTTCGGTGTCGCGCTCGTTCCCCTGTGGACCTCGTTCTCCAGCTATGACACCTCTTTGTTATTTTCGGTAAGTATAACTTTTGGAGTTTGGGGTAATGATGACATCATGGTGCACTCTAGTTCAGACCCGCCCCCGAGGAGCAGAGGATGCTCCTGGCCCCATGTCTGACACCACTGAGCACACTACAGGATGACTGATAATTTAGGGGGAGCTGGTCTGATCTCTGGGTCTTCCTGCAGATATTGATCATTGATTATTTCCTTCTAGATGTTCATCATCATCACAGTCATAGTGAAAGGTTCTCTGCTCTCGTGCTGGATCCTGATCAGGGCGGTGAGTGACTGGTCACAGCTGACATATGGAGCTCTGCTCATCCAGAGTCTCCTGGTGCATAACGTAGGAGGATGATGTGACTCTGCTGAGGGGACTTACTGCTGAGACTCCACAATCCCATTCCCGCCATGTGTGGCCCGGTGTTGCTGCGTTACTCCAGGGCTGATACCTTTCTCATTTCTCGGTTGCAGACGTCATGGATCGTGCAGATGACTTCGGTGTTGGGTGTGATGATCGCTCAGATGTTTCTCCTTCAGTTCAGTCTTCACGCTTCTCTCTTCTCCGTGGTGAGTAGGAGACACGGATCTGACCAAGCCGTGTTACATATAATCTCCGGCTCTGTAATAACGGCCTACTCTCTCGTTTCCTCCTGAAGGTCGTCCTCGTTCCTCCATCCACCTTCACCGGGATTTGCGTCTGTAAATTCCATCTTTGTGGCCAGGGAGATGACAAGCATGAGGTGAGCTATGAGCTGATAAACGTGACAGTGAGGAGGTCGGACATGTGTGACGGGGAGAATCATGGACAGGTGGATCGTTGAGGAGGGTGGATGAGTGTGATGTTGAGGGTGTCAACAACTGTGGCGGTGAGGGTGACCGATGACTGTGAAGGTAAGGGGGCTATAGACTGACAGTGAGGGGACCGATGAGTGTGACCAAAAGGGGGTAAACGACTGATGGATACAGGGACCCATGACTGTCGGTTAGGGGAGCCCATGACTGTGTTGGTTAGGGGGATCGCTAAGTTCAACGGTTAGGAAAACCAATGATTGTGACTATGAGTAGACTGACGACTGTGGAAGTTAGGGGTTAGACCAGTGTGACAGTGAGTGAGAAGGTTGAACGTGTGTGACCGTGAGAAATATGGACAGGTATAACATTGAGGAGGGTGGATCAGTGTGACATTGAGGGGATCAACAACTGTGGTGGTGAGGGTGACCGATGACTGTGAAGGCAAGGGGGCTATTGACTGACTGTGAGGGGACCGATGAGTGTGACAATAAGAGGGTGACGGTGATGGTGAGGGGGACCCATGACTGTGTTGGCTAAGGGGACCAAAAAGGCCAACGGTGAGGAGGACCAATGATTGTGACTATGAGTAGACCGATGACTGTGGCGGTGAGAGGGTTGGACTAGTGTGACGGTGAGAAGGTCAGGCGTCTGACAGTGAGGGAGACCAAGGACTGTGGCAGTGAGGATGCTCACGAGTGTGGGAGACACACTCTGAACAAGTGGCCATCCTCATGAGATAGACATCCAATCTCACCACTGGTTGTACATTTTTGGGATTCCCTAACTGACCACTGACCACGATCTATTAGGTGCAGATGCCTCAACCTCACATCATGCAGCAGCATTGCTGACCCCAAAATATATAAGCAAAAAAGTCCAATCTAAAGCCACTGAGTCTTCTCTGGAGGGATCATCGAGCTCAAAAAACCTTCATTAGATGTAGCGCTGGAAAGGCGCCCCGGCTGGCAGACATCAGCGTCGGTCTCAGTGTAAAGTACCGGAGGGCGGCAGTCGCGGCCGAGCTGCTGCTCCATGAGCTCCTGGCACTTTACAGGAACCTCGTGTCCCAGTCTCCATGTGCTGTCAGGTGTGGGGTGCAGCAGACTCACTTGTAGGCCACAGGCCTCCGCCATTTCCAGGCCTCCATCTTCATGGGCTGCCGCACACAACTCAGGGAACGTGCAGTTCACATTAACAAACAAAAGTTTGCTGATCAGTTCTAGTTCACCAGACTGTAGCACGCAGTGTCGGTTACAACACTTCTTGCTTCTTGTCCCATTAGTAAAGTACGTTCTCAGCATTATGGTCCGTTCCTCCTGGACTGTCCCTACGTTTGCGATTTCTGTCGGCCCCAGGGATTTCCCGTCCAGTTCCACAGTGTATCCAGGATCCATTACCTTCCTTTTACGCGGTTCCACATCCATCATCGCCTATGTGCCAGAGGATAAGGGTTAGGGTTAGGGATCCGGACTTTGCAGGAATATCTGTAAGGCCTCCCACGGCCCCGAACGATAAGTCCTTGCTGCCGCCAGCAGCCCACTGCACTTGAATTTGACCTTCAATACTGTACTTCCCTATCTAAACCGTACCAGGATACAGTCCCCTTTTCGCTGGGGCTTGTCCCTCCCACTATGGGCTAGTCCTAAACTTTAACCATCTACTATTTACACTACAGAGAATTCCTGTCACATACTATGAATATTGTACTAAAGATACTTATCACACTCTATGCATAAAACATATTACACTTACAATGCTAACTCTATAGTCACTAGAGGAAGCACAGGCCAGAAGTGGAACTGGTGGGATCCAGAACTGAAGTGAACATCTTGAGATCGTGGCCATTAACAAACCTCAACTTGAATGGTGCTGGCTTTGTGGTCACCACATGGACTTTACTCTGTTTCTGGCCATCTCCCTAGATGTTAGCTGTACTCCCGCCCCATCTATGTTGCCTTTTCACTATTTCTCCAGATCATGTTGCTTCATCTTGAGTTTTCTCATTTCATTCCAGGATCCTGTTCCCGGCCCCCGGAGCAGAGCGGTAATCGGGATATTCTCCCGGAGTTCGCAGGAAGAGTACTCCTGGCTGGCCTCCATGCTGAGCAGAGTGGGGAGAGTAGTACCTTTCGGTATCACAAACTCCAATGCTCATCAGTTCAACCAGCAGGTGCCCCAGTGCACGTTTGCCATATTGTATCACTCAAAGACGCGAGGACGTGTCAACATCACCGACGTTACGGACTCTCTGTACGATGAAGAGCTGAGCTTCATGTCAAAAGTGCTCGGTAAGAGGAAGACAAGTGCGATGCCAATCACAGCAGCCAATCAGGCCTTCTCTTCTGGTTATTCACATTTACAACTAAATGTACAGCTTTGTTAAGGTGGCATGGGCATCTGCACTGGGCATCTGCACTGGGTATCTGCACTGGGTATCTCCACTGGACATCTCCACTGGGCATCTCCACTGGGCATCTTCTCTTTGCATCTCCACTGGGTATCTGCACTGGGCATCTCCACTGGGCATCTGCACTGGGCATCTCCACTGGCCATCTTCTCTTTGCATCTTCTCTTGGCATCTCCACTGGGTTTCTCTACTGGGCATCTCCACTGAGCATGTCCCTTGTGCATCTTCGCTTGGCTTCTTCTATGGATATCTGCACTTTGCATGTCTGATGAGCATCCCCATTAGACTTCACTTGGTATTTCCATTAGGCTTCGCCACTGGTCATCTCCTCTGGGCATCACTTACAGGATTCACACACAATGAATTGGTTACTGGTTTCTCCTAGAAGAACTTCACTGTTAGAACAACAAGTGAATACGGGGCTGTGTCTGGTCCTACACCTCGAGGTTCGAGGGACTCCAGAGGCACCAGCAGCTTCAAATATCTGTTTGCTGCTTTGTAATGGTATTTTGGTAACTGCTCTCTTAATCCAATGAATTTGTCTGGCAGAAACCTTCCTCATTATGCCTTTATCTGCATGAACTCTGTCTGTGCTCTGTTTCAGTCACAAATCTCTTCACAGTATGATGACCACTCTTAAGTTTTCGTGAAATATCTAATGTTTTCATACCTTGTCCAAGGCATTGCACTATTTAACGCTTTTCAGCAGCAGAGAGAGATCCTTTTTATTTCCCATATTGCTTGAAACCTTTGGCTACTTAATAATGTGGAACATAATTTTTAAGTAATTTTCCTTTAATTAGAATCACCTGGAAAACTAATTATCACACGTGTTTAAGATTGATTTCAGTGATCCATTGAGCCCTGAGACACAATAACATCCACGAGTTTATTTGAAAAACAAAACAATTAAATCTTTATGACACTTAAATCCAATTTGCATAATAATTTGGAACACGGTGTATGCCAGTTTCACAGGATTCTGCACAGTTGACTCCACTCTTCTCATCTCTTTTAGTAGGGAATGGTGGACACTTCTTCTGATTCTCCATTATTACACTCATTCTCTTTGATCATCAATGGTTCCTTGGTCTTACCGGTCAAAGTGGAAGAGTTGAAGACCCAACGGCCTGTCTGAAAGATATTTATGGTGCTAAAGATTAATTTCATTGGAGAAACTAGATCTGTGACAGACTCATCACAACCAATGACCATTCTAATAGAAGGGGTTTCTTGGATTCGACAAACATATCCACTTTTGCCCAAAACAGCACCCTCCTGCTCCAAGGGTCTTGTCTGAGCTGTTTTTGTAAGACATCTCACAACTTTTTCTTTCCAGGGATGGCCTCTTAAACCTGACATTAGACATTCTCTGTATTATTAGATCCATTTTATCCAAGATCTAGCCACACCGGGCTGGACAACCCTTGGAGGCAGGACATTTGCTTTCTGTGTCATTTTGACTGTTTTCTGTAAATGTCTTTGGGAGCTTTGGTCCAGCAGGAATGTGGAGTCTTCTCTGTTCCTCATATTCCCCCTCTTCTCCATTTGTAATTTATCTCATTCGTCTCTATCGCCCTTATAGGTAAGAGTAACGTGATTGTCGTGGCTGACGACATGGATGACAGCAGCCCCAGGGCAGCACAGAACATCTTGACTAACCAGCCGTCCATTGCTCAGCTGGCCAGCGGCGTCTATCTGTTTACCACAAAGGAGAAAATGGACAATCAGCTGATACAGGACAAAGTTCAGCCAATATATGATAAATTCTCCAAAGGTATAAGTGAGGTGTTGGTCTAGAGAGAACAGGGTGGTGGTGGTGGTGGTGGGAGATAGGGCAGCCACGGAAGTGAATTCATATCGTGAAACAGGCCGCTGTGTGGAACAGTAGAACGTCATTGTGGTCATGATCCAACCATGACCTTCACCATCTAAACCTTTGGGGTTCACCGCATTTCTTTACAAAATGTCCCTCCTATATTCATAGCTGTATTCAACCAAGTAGATGAGATGCCAAATGAAGGTGGAGAATTCCCCAGTGATTGTACAAATAACAAGTCTCCACCCTACATGGTATCAGAATCTCTAAGATTAGCATCGATAAGAAGGATCAGAATGGTGGGATCACTTCTTTAATCATAGGAATCTTCTTCCCGAGATCCTTGTAGAGTCACCCATGATTCTCCATTGAATTTTTGTCCTTACTCTGACAAGAGGATAATGCGTCTCATGTGAATATGTCCGCTCTTTATTAAACATACATTAAAGCTGATTTTTATCTGTGCTCATGGTTTGGAATTTTCTGGGGATGGCCAAACTCTTGACTCTGTACCTTCTTAATGAAGCGTCTCCACACATGGCAAATCATCGAATGTCTTGTCTCCATGAATGTGCATGTCCTTAACAAACTGGACAATGTAAGGTGTTGATTGGGATGGTATTAATGAGGTTGGATGATAAATGTGAACTGGTGGTATTCCCACCATCTTCTACTCTACAAAACACAACCATTGATGACTATCTATAACTATATTCATATCGTCTGTGGTACAAGTATGGTAGGGTCCCTTCAACTGGGTGATTCTTTGTGTATTCTTTGGTCATTGACCCTTAATGTGTAATTATTGGGATATTGGCGGCATCAGCTACAATGAATGGACTATGTGCACTGGGGTCAAGTGTGGAAATTCAACGAGGACGTAAGGCTGGATGCTTGGAGGAGTACTGAATGGCACTTCATCGAGGAGGTAAGGCTGGATGCTTGGTGGAGTTTCTTACTTCTTCAAGGTGTTAAGGATGGATGCTTGGCAGAGTATGGTACTTCCTTGAGGAGGTAAGGCTGGATGCTTGGTGGAGTTTCTTACTTCTTCAAGGTGTTAAGGATGGATGCTTGGCAGAGTATGGTACTTCCTTGAGGAGGTAAGGCTGGATTCTTGGTGGAGTTTCTAACTTTCTCGAGGTGGTAAAGCTGGATTCTTGATGGACTTTCTTCTTTTTGGAAGAGGTAAGAATGGATGCTTGGCACAATATAGTACTTTCTTGAGGAGGTAAGGCTGGATTCTTGGTGGAGTTTCTAACTTTCTCGAGGAGGTAAGGCTGGATTCTTGGTGGAGTTTCTAACTTTCTCGAGGAGGTAAGGCTGGATTCTTGGTGGAGTTTCTTCTTTTTTGAAGAGGTAAGGATGGATGTTTGGCAGAATATAGTACTTTCTTGAGGAGGTAAGGTTGAATTCTTGGTGGAGTTTCTTACTTCTTCGAGGTGGTAAGGATGGATGCTTGGTGGAGTATCATCATTTCTTGAATATCTTTTGATGAAATAAACTGTTTTCTTTTTCCCCTCAGGGTTGGCCAGTGAACTTGTAGCTGATCTAGTAAGTACATATTCATAGCTCAGGAGCAGGTGCACAGTTGATGGTGACCTCTCGCTACGGCCTCTGTATTTTCTCACTGTTTGTTTCTTGTGCTCAGGTGTTGATCTTCTTGGTTGTTGCTCCCTGGTTGTACTTCATCTGTTTCATCTATGATGTGAGTCAGGGGAATTGAGTGGATGACTGGAGGCATTTGTCACGTTTAGGGTCGTTATTATCTAGAGGACGTGTATACGCACAGATGTATTAATCCTTATACAATCATTCATTGTGGCCATCATGGTCCCAGAAATTCACGAGGAACCTGTCCCGATCACTTGGGTCATTGATCTTCTCTTCTTTTGTCTTCAGGTGTTTTTCCTAATAACAACAAACCTGAGCGGATCATTTCTCATGGTTTACGCCACTCATGCTTCCAATCATGTGAGTAAAGAAAATAATTAAAAGGAATGATGGGTCCAGGCTTCGACGTAATGATACGTACAGATATACTGTAAATACATAATGTAACAATGGTCCTATCCCTAATCCTAATCATAAGCCTAACACTAAACCGATCCATAGCCATAAACCTAACCCTAAAAAATGGTTAGAAAAAGTGTAAATCCATAAAAGAAAGAAAAGTATTTATCCTGTTGTCATCATTAGCTGCTCACCTGTCTTTGCGTTGCTTCTTTTGCAGAATGCAGAAGTCCAGATGGGTTTATCGGCTTCTGCGCTCTGCACAAGCAGCGGCTGAGAACCAAAGCTCCTTCATCACACTGAGCTTCGTCCTTTTGTTTGCTACTGGGGATGAGCGGACCCCTGGACGTTCCGGTTCTGATACTTCACCAGAACTTTATTTCAGAGTTGATATCCGGTTCCAGAACAGTACCCAAACTTTAACCAGAACCCAAACCCCATTAAAAACAATGAGGGCCCAAATTTTTGACCTGAAAAATTCTCAATCTTTCCCCGCAATGGACTACTTCCCCCGGAATTCTGAACATTGCAACGGGTGACGGGCCGATACAAAGACCAAACTTTAAAGTTCGGGTTCGCTCATCTCTCGTTGCTACTTATGCAGAGCGCAGCAGCCGATGGCAGTCTAATCTCGTCTACTGAGATCTTCATGAGCTCCGCTGGACGACCACTCACTGCACAACTCCAAGAAGAAGCCACTTATGAAGGCCCCCAGTCATTTAACATTAGGATAGGCATGGGACATAGATCAGAGGGAAATATTGTGCCCCCTTAGATTCTGGCACCTGGGTCACCCCCACACGACACCACTGAGTATATGGTCAGGTATGAATGAGTATTGGGGGCTGCTCATGGCTAGCTCCACATGTGGGGGTCTATACTGGGGGACACATTTACTTTTCTTTTCGTTACCCTTGGTAATTTTGCCCCCCAGCGTGACTCTGTGCTTCCATCTACGTATCCCATCAAGCGGCAGAGAAACTCGCCCCATTCATGGGGCAAAAAGAAGGTAAGTTGAAATGTGAGGATGGAAATGGCGCTGGTCAATAATGAACGCGTGGTTCATGGAAAAAAACTGAGATACTACCAATTTGCAAAATAAAGAAATTCTCCGAATTCATGTCATCTCCTGAGATTTTTTCCATGGGTGACACCCCTATGGATCACGCCTATCCACCATGAGGGTCTTTTCTTTTGCAGGATGCCCGGACGGTGGGACTCGTTACAGTTCTGGTAGTGATGATGGTGGAACTGTTTTCCTTGTACTGGATAGAATCAAGTATAAACACGGTGAGTGCGTCTGCGCCATCGGTGCCATCCACCAGTGCCGGTCACCAGTGCCGATCACCAGTGGCATCCACCAGTGCCGATCACCAGGGCCATCCACCAGTGCCGGCCATCAGTGCCGATCACCAGTGGCATCCACCAGTGCCGGTCACCAGGGCCATCCACCAGTGCCGGCCATCAGTGCCGATCACCAGTGGCATCCACCAGTGCCGGTCACCAGTGCTGATCACCAGTGGCATCCACCAGTGCCGGTCACCAGGGCCATCCACCAGTGCCGGTCACCAATGTCATCCACCAGTGCCATCCACCAGTGCCGGTCACCAATGTCATCCACCAGTGCCGGTCACCAATGTCATCCACCAGTGCCATCCACCAGGGCCATCCACCAGTGCCGGTCACCAATGTCATCCACCAGTGCCGGTCACCAATGTCATCCACCAGTGCCGGTCACCAATGTCATCCACCAGTGCCGGTCACCAATGTCATCCACCAGTGCCATCCACCAGTGCCGGTCACCAATGTCATCCACCAGTGCCATCCACCAGTGCCATCCACCAGTGCCGGTCACCAGTGCCATCCACCAGTGCCATCCAGCAGTGCCATCCACCAGTGCCATCCACCAGTGCCGGTCACCAATGTCATCCACCAGTGCCATCCACCAGTGCCGGTCACCAATGTCATCCACCAGTGCCATCCACCAGTGCCATCCACCAATGTCATCCACCAGTACCATCCACCAGTGCCGGTCACCAATGTCATCCACCAGTGCCATCCACCAGTGCCGGTCACCAGTGCCATCCACCAGTGCCATCCAGCAGTGCCAGTCACCAATGTCATCCACCAGTGCCATCCACCAGTGCCATCCACCAGTGCCGGTCACCAATGTCATCCACCAGTGCCATCCACCAGTGCCGGTCACCAATGTCATCCACCAATGTCATCCACCAGTGCCGGCCACCGGTGCCATCCACCAGTGCCATCCACCAGTGCCATCCACCAGTGCCGGTCACCAGTGCCATCCACCAGTGCTGTCCATCAGTACCGACCATCAGTGCTGGCCTCCAGTGCTGGTCACCAGTGCCATCCACCAGTGCCGGTGACCAGTGCCATCCACCAGTGCCGGTCACCAGTGCCATCCACCAGTGCTGTCCATCAGTACCGACCATCAGTGCTGGCCTCCAGTGCTGGTCACCAGTGCCATCCACCAGTGCCGGTGACCAGTGCCATCCACCAGTGCCGGTCACCAGTGCCATCCACCAGTGCTGTCCATCAGTACCGACCATCAGTGCTGGCCTCCAGTGCTGGTCACCAGTGCCATCCACCAGTGCCATCCACCAGTGCTGTCCATCAGTGCTGTCCATCAGTACCGACCATCAGTGCCATCCACCAGTGCCGGTGACCAGTGCCATCCACCAGTGCCGGCCATCGGTGACCGTCTGCTCCGTACTGACACTGTTTCCTTCTCCACAGGTCTTGGTCATCGCGCAGTCACTTGCCACAGGAGTCTTCATCCAGATCTGCTAGGACCAAGGATCCACCAGCCTCACAGAAATAAAGGTGCGGGGTCTTGTCTGAATCTGGAGATTCCTAAAAACAAGGGATAATAATAAAAAAGGTTTTGAAACCTTAGATGGCGATAGGTTAAAGATATTACTGAAAAGGGCACAGTGACCAATCAGGTTTCAGCTCTGGAATCTTCTCATTGGAAAGTAAACACTGCGCTCTCATTGGCTGTGCTGGGAATTGATCCAACCTGAAAATTATTCTTCTTTTCCAGCAACTTCTGTAGGAATCATCCAGAAATCAGAATACAGAGGAAATGTATGAAGGACGATAAAGGGAAATACGGGCATTCAAAAGAGGAAGCGATCATTCCGGATATTATCAATATCATGTTTACATGTCCTCCTAATATATGTAAAAAATGTACAACACCTGGGAGAATAAAATGTATATTATACAGCGGTATCAGCCATATTGTCATCTCTAGGGGGCAGTAATATAGTAGTTATATTCTTGTACATAGTAGCAGTATTATAGTAGTTATATTCTTGTACATAGGAGCAGTATTATAGTAGTTATATTCTTGTACATAGGGGCAGTATAATAGTAGTTATATTCCTGTACATAGGAGCAGTATTATAGTAGTTATATTCTTGTACATAGGGGCAGTATTATAGTAGTTATATTCTTGTACATAGGAGCAGTATAATAGTAGTTATATTCCTGTACATAGGAGCAGTATTATAGTAGTTATATTCTTGTACATAGGGGCAGTATTATAGTAGTTATATTCCTGTACATAGGAGCAGTATTATAGTAGTTATATTCTTGTACATAGGGGCAGTATAATAGTAGTTATATTCCTGTACATAGGAGCAGTATTATAGTAGTTATATTCTTGTACATAGGGGCAGTATTATAGTAGTTATATTCTTGTACATAGGAGCAGTATTATAGTAGTTATATTCTTGTACATAGGGGCAGTATTATAGTAGTTATATTCTGTACATAGGGGCAGTATTATAGTAGTTATATTCTTGTACATAGGGGGCAGCATTATAGTAGTTATATTCTGTACATAGGGGCAGTATTATAGTAGTTATATTCTTGTATATAGGAGCAGTATTATAGTAGTTATATTCTTGTACATAGGGGCAGTATTATAGTAGTTATATTCTTGTACATAGGGGCAGTATTATAGTAGTTATATTCTTGTATATAGGAGCAGTATTATAGTAGTTATATTCTTGTACTTAGGAGCAGTATTATAGTAGTTATATTCTTGTACATAGGGGCAGTATTATAGTAGTTATATTCTTGTACATAGGGGCAGTATTATAGTAGTTATATTCTGTACATAGGGGCAGTATTATAGTAGTTATATTCTTGTACATAGGGGGCAGCATTATAGTAGTTATATTCTTGTACATAGAGGCAGTATTATAGTAGTTATATTCTTGTATATAGGGGCAGTATTATAGTAGTTATATTCTGTACATAGGGGCAGTATTATAGTAGTTATATTCTTGTACATAGGGGGCAGCATTATAGTAGTTATATTCTTGTACATAGAGGCAGTATTATAGTAGTTATATTCTTGTACATAGGGGCAGTATTATAGTAGTTATATTCTGTACATAGGGGCAGTATTATAGTAGTTATATTCTTGTACATAGGGGGCAGTATTATAGTAGTTATATTCTTGTACATAGGAGCAGTATTATAGTAGTTATATTCTTGTACATAGGAGCAGTATTATAGTAGTTATATTCTTGTACATAGGAGCAGTATTATAGTAGTTATATTCTTGTACATAGGGGCAGTATTATAGTAGTTATATTCTGTACATAGGGGCAGTATTATAGTAGTTATATTCTTGTACATAGGGGGCAGCATTATAGTAGTTATATTCTGTACATAGGGGCAGTATTATAGTAGTTATATTCTTGTATATAGGAGCAGTATTATAGTAGTTATATTCTTGTATATAGGGGCAGTATTATAGTAGTTATATTCTTGTACATAGGGGCAGTATTATAGTAGTTATATTCTTGTATATAGGAGCAGTATTATAGTAGTTATATTCTTGTACATAGGGACAGTATTATAGTAGTTATATTCTTGTACATAGGAGCAGTATTATAGTAGTTATATTCTTGTACATAGGAGCAGTATTATAGTAGTTATATTCTTGTACATAGGGGGCAGCATTATAGTAGTTATATTCTTGTACATAGAGGCAGTATTATAGTAGTTATATTCTTGTACATAGGAGCAGTATTATAGTAGTTATATTCTTGTACATAGGGGTAGTATTATAGTAGTTATATTCTTGTACATAGGGGCAGTATTATAGTAGATATATTCTTGTACATAGGGGCAGTATTATAGTAGTTATATTACTGTACATAGGAGCAGTATTATAGTAGTTATATTCTTGTACATAGGAGCAGTATTATAGTAGTTATATTCTTGTACAAAGGAGCAGTATTATAGTAGTTATATTCTTGTATATAGGGGCAGTATTATAGTAGTTATATTCTTGTACATAGGGGCAGTATTATAGTAGTTATGTTCTTATACATAAGGGCAGTATTATAGTAGTTATATTCTTGTACATAGGGGCAGTATTATAGTAGTTATGTTCTTATACATAAGGGCAGTATTATAGTAGTTATATTCTTGTACATAGTAGCAGTATTATAGTAGTTATATTCTTGTACATAGGAGCAGTATTATAGTAGTTATATTCTTGTACATAGTAGCAGTATTATAGTAGTTATATTCTTGTACATAGGAGCAGTATTATAGTAGTTATATTCTTGTACATAGGAGCAGTATTATAGTAGTTATGTTCTTATACATAAGGGCAGTATTATAGTAGTTATATTCTTGTACATAGTAGCAGTATTATAGTAGTTATATTCTTGTACATAGGAGCAGTATTATAGTAGTTATATTCTTGTACATAGTAGCAGTATTATAGTAGTTATATTCTTGTACATAGGAGCAGTATTATAGTAGTTATATTCTTGTACATAGGAGCAGTATTATAGTAGTTATATTATTGTACATAGAGGCAGTATTATAGTAGTTATATTCTTGTACATAGAGGCAGTATTATAGTAGTTATATTCTTGTACATAGGAGCAGTATTATAGTAGTTATATTCTTGTACATAGGGGCAGTATTATAGTAGATATATTCTTGTACATAGGGGCAGTATTATAGTAGTTATATTACTGTACATAGGAGCAGTATTATAGTAGTTATATTCTTGTACATAGGAGCAGTATTATAGTAGTTATATTCTTGTACATAGGAGCAGTATTATAGTAGTTATATTCTTGTACAAAGGAGCAGTATTATAGTAGTTATATTCTTGTATATAGGGGCAGTATTATAGTAGTTATATTCTTGTACATAGGGGCAGTATTATAGTAGTTATGTTCTTATACATAAGGGCAGTATTATAGTAGTTATATTCTTGTACATAGGAGCAGTATTATAGTAGTTATATTCTTGTATATAAGAGCAGTATTATAGTAGTTATATTCTTGTACATAGGGGCAGTATTATAGCAGATATATTCTGTACATAGGGGCAGTATTATAGTAGTTATATTCTTGTACATAGGGGCAGTATTATAGTAGTTATATTCTTGTACAAAAGAGCAGTATTATAGTAGTTATATTCTTGTACATATGGGGCAGTATTATAGTAGTTATATTCTTGTACATAGGAGCAGTATTATAGTAGTTATATTCTGTACATAGGGGGCAGTATTATAGTAATTATATTCTTGTACATGGGGCAGTATTATAGTAGTTATATTCTTGTACATAGGAGCAGTATTATAGTAGTTATATTCTTGTATATAGCGGCAGTATTATAGTAGTTATATTCTTGTACATAGAGGCAGTATTATAGTAGTTATATTCTTGTACATAGGGGCAGTATTATAGTAGTTATATTATTGTACATAGAGGCAGTATTATAGTAGTTATATTATTGTACATAGGGGCAGTATTATAGTAGTTATATTCTTGTACATAGAAGCAGTATTATAGTAGTTATATTCTTGTACATAGAGGCAGTATTATAGTAGTTATATTCTTGTACATAGAGGCAGTATTATAGTAGTTATATTCTTGTACATAGGGGCAGTATTATAGTATATTCTTGTACATAGGGGCAGTATTATAGTAGTTATATTACTGTACATAGGAGCAGTATTATAGTAGTTATATTCTTGTACATAGGAGCATTATTATAGTAGTTATATTCTTGTATATAGGGAGCAGTATTATAGTAGTTATATTCTTGTACATAGGGGCAATTTTTATTATAAAAACCAAACATAAATACAATTATAATAAAAACAAAAAATCACCCAGAATTACAAGAATTACAAAACACAATTCACTTTAGTCATATATACACAAGTACTAAATAATCAGATCATATTGATACATAAATTAAAGTGTCCACACCTGGAGGTAGAAGAAAATAAAACAAAAAAAAAAAACAAAAAAAAGTCATATCATATTTTCTAACTGAATTTTACATTGCTCCATAACTTAATATTTCTCGGACTCCTTCCAACTTCTAGCGATTTTATCCACCGGAGTTCTGACATTACCTGAGCAGCCGCAGCGGTGTGATCGAACAGCTCATTGTGCAGTGACACCCGGGTTCTCATGTGCCAATGATAGTATTTGACGACACTTATGATGATGTACATTGTCTCTCTGTCGATGTTACTAACAGTGGAGGGGACACCATAGATAATGTCAGGATACTTTAGAGTCCGCAGTCTGGGGATTTTTAGATTATCAGACACTTCCTCCCAGATCTTCCTCCCTCCCCAGCAATCACATATAAAGTGCTCCATAGTCTCCTCCTGCTGACAACCAAGGGGACAATTCCGATCGGAGACACTCAAGTGTTTCAGGTTCCCCCTGACAAAGAGCCGACTATGCAGCGAAAGCCAAGTGATGTCAAACAGTTTAGGAGGAAGTCTTTTCCCGTTTAGGAACCTAAGGCTTTCCTGCAGGGTGGTGGTGACACAATCTCTCAGGGCCAGTGGAGAGTAGAAGAACGTCCTACATACATGAGCATACAGGTCTCTTCTCGTACTGCTCTCAATGTAAGACTTCTCCAGTCCCCACCTCCTAACACACTTCAGACCATAGTCCAGATACTGGGGGAGGTGATCACCTGTCCATCTCCTCCTCTTGAGACTGCCGCCTCGCACCCAAGATTCTGCAAAAGGCAATATCCAGTACCTGATACTGTTTACCCACAGAGAGCTACTGTTTGAGTTCATGTTCCCAAAATTTACCTTTAGAAACAAGGAGTCAAAGAAAACCCTTGGATTCAACATATCCAGCCCACCCTCTCTCCGCCATAGGTAGGTTATTCCCCTCTTTATTAGGTTCAACCTATTCCCCCACAAGAGCTGGAAGAACAGGCTGAAGAGCCTCGCTGAGAAAGATTCTGGCAAAGGGAAAATGACAGAGACATACAAGAAAACAGGGACCAGGTAAGTCTTCAACATTGCGACCCTTTCTTTGTAGGTCAGCCTCCAGTTCTTCCATCGCTGAACCTTTGCATTTCCGGCTTCCAATTTCTCCTCCCAATTTAGCGTGGCATTATCATCCCTCCCAAATTTAACCCCGAGGATCTTAATATGGGTGGAGGCTTTGGCAAACTGCCGCAGATCATAGCTGGGATCAGTATCTAATGTCCACAGAGCTTGACTCTTCTCAAGGTTGACCAGAGACCCGGAGGCCTCTGAGTAACTTCTGATAGACGCAGATAACATCTGCACCTCTCGAGGATTAGAGATCACCAACGTCACATCATCCGCATAGGCAACAACATTCAGAGGCAGGCAATGGGGGACCGACACCCCCTGAAAATCACACTCCTGCAGTGACCTCAGAAACGGGTCTAGGGCAAAAACGTACAGGAGGGGACTCAGTGGGCAACCCTGTCTCACCCCTGCCTCAACTCCAAAAGTGTCACCCTGCCAACAATTAATCAGAGGAAAGCTCACTGCCTCTCTGTACAATGTCTTCAGCCAATCCACAAATTGTCCCGGAATACCGTACTTTGACAAAGTGGCCCACAGATAGTCATGATCAACCCTGTCAAAGGCTTTAGCTTGGTCCAGACTAACAATATATTTCCCACACCGCAGAGCTTTACATCTCTCAAACATCTCCCGTATCGAGATGACTGCTCCAGAGATGTTCCGCCCTTTTACTGTGCCAAACTGAGAGCCTGCCAACAGTGCTGGGGACAAACAGACTAATCTAGAAAACAGGATCTTTGCTAGAATCTTCCTGTCCACATTCAAGAGGGCAATCGGCCTCCAGTTCTTGATGTCGCTCGGCTCTTTACCTTTAGACAGCAGAATCAACGAGGACACTCTCATGGATGGAGGCATCAGGTGATTTTCTAGACAACTTCTATACACATCCACGAGGATTGGAGCCAGGAGGTCTCTGAATTTCCTATAAAATTCTGCTGTTATGCCATCTGGACCTGGTGCCTTCTTCAGATGTAATTTATCAATAGCCTCCTTAACTTCCTCCACCGTTAACTCCGCTGTCAAAGGAGAAAAGTCCAGATCATTAGTATCAGGCGCAGGAGTTGCCTCCAAGAATTGAGCCATCTTATCTTTATCCAAAACTTTCCTCTGAAACAAGTCAGCATAGTAAGATCTCACCACCTCCAGGATACCCTCCCGTGAATCCTGCAATACACCCTGGAAGTCAGTGAGACCCGTGACCATTTTTTTGACTACCCTCTCCCTGCAATTCTCAAAGGGATCAGGGGCCCCCAAGGACCCATAATCCCGTTCAAGAACCAGGGAGGTATACCTACTATACTGATACTGCCTTATCTCAGATTTCAGTCGGTCGATCTTCACTTTGTCATCCCCGCCCGCCGAATATAGTGACTCCAATTCTTTACGCAGCTTTAGGTACTGGCTGTACTTATTCCTCCCTTTATTAACTGACAGTCTCTTTAAGAGGGATCTGATATCCTCCTTGACGTCCTCCCACCAGTCGGTCATGTTATCATAGAAGTCAACCCTATCTAGATGAAGCTGGATAAGGGAGTAGACACGACTCTGAACATAAGCATCATCCAGGAGACTGGAATTGAGCTTCCACAACCCTCTACCGATGTCGGGACGGTTAGAGGTCCCCAGACAGAAACACAAGGCGAGGTGATCAGAGTAAGGGACGACCTTCTCACTCAGGGTGTCAACAGCCTCAGTAGGACTCACAAAAGCAAAATCTATCCTACTGCTCCTGTTGGAACATGAATATGTGAATTTTGGCTGTCGACCTCCCCGTGCGAAAACGTCAGTCAGTCCAGCCTGCATTATAATGTTATGTAGGACCTTACCGTCCCTGGTCACTGTCCTGCCCGAGGAACTGTCACCCGATGTCAGTATGGCATTAAAATCCCCTGCCATCACCACCGGAAGAGAAGTGAAGAGGTATGGCTTAACGTTATTAAATAGCTGAATCCTGTCAGTCACTGTCTGTGGCCCATAGATGTTAATAAGCCGGAGTCGCCTCCCATGAATAGTGACTTCCAGGACCAAACATCTTCCCATGACCACCTCCGTCATCCTATGAACAGTCACATCATTGGTGTTAAACAGGACAGCGACTCCGGCGTAAGGCTCCACAGCCAGTGACCAGAAAGAAGGACCGCACCGCCATTCCCTCTCAGCCTCTCTCATAAGCCCCAGAGATGTCAGTCGTGTCTCCTGCAGGAAAATGACATCGGTGTCCAGATGTGTGAGATGTTCATACACCACATGTCTCGTCCTCCTTGCCTTAATACTGTTGACATTACTTGAGGTTAGTGTTAATGAGAACCCCGCCATCACAACACAATAGAGAAGGAGCACAGTAACTGCCATCATCATGAGTCAGGGATGTTCTGTCCACCACCGGTGTCCATGTCAGACTCTACCCGAGGGTCTACAGATAAGGGCTTCCGCTTTGACGGAGGGTGGTCCTCTATGTCCCTGTCACACTCTGCATCAACTTTCCTCAACTCTGTCTCATAATCATCATCATTAGACTCCGATAAAACTCCATACTTGTTGGACACAACCATCACTCCTGCACAATTCTGAACCTTCTTAGTAGCACTCTGACGGGCGTCATATTCTGCCTCAGGTTTACGGGAGGACGTGCTCTTTTTCTTCCTTTTATTGTGATTAACGCTCCAGTCATCAGATTCAGACAGTGATGCTGAAGGGGGGGCTACCTGAGGCTGCTGGACCTGAGGAGAGACCTCCAAGTTCCCCTCTGCACCCTCTATACCCTGCTTCTCTGGTGATACATGACTGGACTCCTGGTGGGCATCTGGGCTGGTCACCATCTCTCCTGAAATTAAATCCTCCCCCTCATGCGCCCCTGCCACCACAGCCTCATCCTCCTGAGCCTCTGCCCCTGCCAGTACAGCCTCATCAGGGAAGACTCTGCATATATTACGCCAGGCGTCTGGACAGTCCCTGTGAGGGTGGCCCATCTTACCGCAGAGGTTGCACCTAACATCCCGGCAATCCACAGCGACATGGCCGATATCCCCACACAGGCTGCACTTCACCACAGTACAGGCGTTGGCCAGATGACCTTTCTCACCACATTTGAAACACTTTCTGGGCTGCCCGGGGTAATAACATCTTCCCTTCTCCCTCCCAATGAAGAAGGAGTTGGGTAAATGGGCAGTAATGTTATTGAGTTGGCGCAGTTTCACCACAGCTTTCCACCCCATTGTCCAGATACCATCCTCATCTCTGACCTTGGAGAGTCCAGAGGCGAGGTCACAGTGTCTCCGGAGCCAAACCTTGATGTCCTGTGGGGGAACGGCCTCATTCCAGAAGGTGATATTTACCGTGACAGTGTCCGGCCTGGAGATAGGAACCAATATAAACTTATTCCAGCCTTCAGCGTCTCTGAACCTGGGGTAATTGGCCCAGAACCTGTCCAGGTCACACTGCAGCTTGAAGCTGACCTCGTAGCCCTGTCTGTCCAGAAGATTGGACACCGTCAGTATCTCGTTTGCCACAAACCCCATCTGGCCGCATAGCAGCTCTCTCACCACATACCTGCGCTGTGGCAGATCCTCCTTGGCACCAATGTACTTAAACCGCACCACATTAATACGCTTAAAAGTCTGGCCGGTATACCTGGCGCTGGAAGTGAAGGATGGGGCGCCGCGGCTCCAGGCATTCCTGGGGGGCACCTGCCGGGTCACACTGGGCCGACTGACAGGGAGAGGGTCTGCAGCAGGGGGGGCTGTCACACCTTGTGGACTAGATGGTAAGGGGGGATAGTCACACATATCATGCATATTATTATTAGCAGCATCATTATCATCAGACAGTGCCACGTTCATGACAGAATGTGAAACCTCCCCAACCCCCGACCCCATGGGCACAACATCACCAGCCCCAGTCTGTGCCTCAGCCTCAGCCTCGGCCTCATCAGCACAAACAGTCTCACAAATACTGTCCTGCTCCTGCATGGGGCATTCTGGGACCTGTGGTGCCTCTGCTGGAGTCTGAAGTGCAAGCTCCTGTTCACACTCAGCCTCGGCCTCATCAGCACAAACAGTCTCACAAATACAGTCCGGCTCCTGCGTGGGGCATTCTGGGATCTGTGGTGCCTCTGCTGGAGTCTGAAGTGTATGATCCTGTTCACACTCAGCTGCCTCAGCAGCACAAACAGTCTCACAAATACAGTCCGGCTCCTGCATGGGGCATTCTGGGACCTGTGGTGCCTCTGCTGGAGTCTGAAGTGTATGATCCTGTTCACACTCAGCCTCGGCCTCATCAGCACAAACAGTCTCACAAATACAGTCCGGCTCCTGCGTGGGGCATTCTGGGACCTGTGGTGCCTCTGTTGGAGTCTGAAGTGCATGCTCCTGTTCACACTCAGCTGCTTGCTGCTGCAGTTTTTTTCCTTCCTGGAAGCAGAAGCGGGCAGCCTGTAACACTGGCCGTGTCCGCTGCTGGGGGGTCCCGGTCTCTACAGCACAGTCCTGCTTATAGGAGGCGAACCGCTCCCGGTTCCTGTAGGTCTCCGCCAGGGGCCCCATGCCCTCCAGCACAGACTCAATGTCCTGCACCACACTTGCCAGCTGCACCCCCAGTGTGTTCAGTCTCAGGTCATACACATCATTACTGGCAGGATTAGTGGTCTTTAGACTATAGATAAAGTCTATCTCCATTTGCAGCGCTTTTTTTTGCTGCTGTAACTCACCCAGTTTTCGGACAAGTCCCGGTATCTCGTCCGCTAGCTGCAGCTCGGCTGCACGCGCCGGCTGCACAGGTTTTGTCTTCACCACGGGTACAGGGGTTTTGAACACAGTCTTGTGCGGTTCCACCACAGATGGCTTTGTGGCTCCTCGGCTGGATGCCGGCTCCGCAGCAGGTTTATCGCTGCCACCTGACTGTGACCGGGTGCGTCCTGACAGCGCCACACTGCCATGTTGCTGCAAGTTCTCCTGGATGGTCTGTCTTTCCAAAGACGTCCGTCTCTGCCTGGAAGCAGGAGAGGTGATTGGTACAGCTGAGGCCGATCTCACCTGTGCCTCAGGCAGGGGCGGCTGACTGACCGGGGAGTTACAGGACTTCATACTGTGCTGTGGAACATCACTCACCAACACTTTACCTTCTGGCTTCTTTGCTGGACTTGGAGCAGATTTTCCTCCCAAAACTTTACTTGCAGGTTTTTCTTCCTTCACAGAACTGCTGCAGCTTTGGCCGCTGCATTCACTGGTCTCACAGAGGCTTTGGGATTAATATTCCCATTCAGAGAGGTCTGGGAGCCTTGTCCTAGTGTAGGCCGAGAAGCCTGGGCCTTGCCTGGGGAGCTTCCCCGCCCAGGGTGGCCCCTCCCTGGGCTTGCTCCAGACATCAGGAGAACTACAGACACACAACCTCACAGCTAGGAGGCAGTATTATAGTAGTTATATTCTTGTACATAGGGGCGGTATTATAGTAGTTATATTCTTGTACATAAGGGCGGTATTATAGTAGTTATATTCTTGTACATAGGGTCAGTATTATAGTAGTTATATTCTTGTACATAGGAGCAGTATTATAGTAGTTATATTCTTGTACATAGGGGCAGTATTATAGTAGTTATATTCTTGTACATAGGGTCAGTATTATAGTAGTTATATTCTTGTACATAGGAGCAGTATTATAGTAGTTATATTCTTGTACATAGGAGGCAGTATTATAGTAGTTATATTCTTGTACATAGGAGCAGTATTATAGTAGTTATATTCTTGTACATAGGGGCAGTATTATAGTAGATATATTCTTGTACATAGGAGCAGTATTATAGTAGTTATATTCTTGTATATAGGAGCAGTATTATAGTAGTTATATTCTTGTACATAGGGAGCAGTATTATAGTAGTTATATTCTTGTACATAGGGGCAGTATTATAGTAGTTATATTCTTGTACATAAGGGCGGTATTATAGTAGTTATATTCTTGTACATAGGGTCAGTATTATAGTAGTTATATTCTTGTACATAGGAGCAGTATTATAGTAGTTATATTCTTGTACATAGGGTCAGTATTATAGTAGTTATATTCTTGTACATAGGGGCAGTATTATAGTAGTTATATTCTTGTACATAGGGTCAGTATTATAGTAGTTATATTCTTGTACATAGGAGCAGTATTATAGTAGTTATATTCTTGTACATAGGAGGCAGTATTATAGCAGTTATATTCTTGTACATAGGAGCATTATTATAGTAGTTATATTCTTGTACATAGGGGCAGTATTATAGTAGTTATATTCTTGTACATAGGGGCAGTATTATAGTAGTTATATTCTTGTACATAGGAGGCAGTATTATAGTAGTTATATTCTTGTACATAGGAGGCAGTATTATAGTAGTTATATTCTTGTATATAAGAGCAGTATTATAGTAGTTATATTCTTGTACATAGGGGCAGTATTATAGTAGTTATATTCTTGTACATAGGAGGCAGTATTATAGCAGTTATATTCTTGTACATAGGAGCATTATTATAGTAGTTATATTCTTGTACATAGGGGCAGTATTATAGTAGTTATATTCTTGTACATAGGGGCAGTATTATAGTAGTTATATTCTTGTACATAGGAGGCAGTATTATAGTAGTTATATTCTTGTACATAGGAGGCAGTATTATAGTAGTTATATTCTTGTATATAAGAGCAGTATTATAGTAGTTATATTCTTGTACATAGGGGCAGTATTATAGTAGTTATATTCTTGTACATAGGGGCAGTATTATAGTAGTTATATTCTTGTACATAGGGGCAGTATTATAGTAGTTATATTCTTGTATATAAGAGCAGTATTATAGTAGTTATATTCTTGTACATAGGGGCAGTATTATAGTAGTTATATTCATGTACATAGGAGCATTATTATAGTAGTTATATTCTTGTACATAGGAGCAGTATTATAGTAGTTATATTCTTGTACATAGGAGCAGTATTATAGTAGTTATATTCTTGTACATAGGGGCAGTATTATAGTAGTTATATTCTTGTACATAGGGGCAGTATTATAGTAGTTATATTCTTGTACATAGGGGCAGTATTATAGCAGTTATATTCATGTACATAGGAGGCAGTATTATAGCAGTTATATTCTTGTACATAGGAGCATTATTATAGTAGTTATATTCTTGTACATAGGAGCAGTATTATAGTAGTTATATTCTTGTACATAGGGGCAGTATTATAGTAGTTATATTCATGTACATAGGAGCATTATTATAGTAGTTATATTCTTGTACATAGGAGCATTATTATAGTAGTTATATTCTTGTACATAGGGGCAGTATTATAGTAGTTATATTCTTGTACATAGGGGCAGTATTATAGTAGTTATATTCTTGTACATAGGAGCAGTATTATAGTAGTTATATTCTTGTACATAGGGGCAGTATTATCGTAGTTATATTCTTGTACATAGCAGGCAGTATTATAGTAGTTATATTCTTGTACATAGGGGCAGTATTATCGTAGTTATATTCTTGTACATAGGGGCAGTATTATAGTAGTTATATTCATGTACATAGGAGGCAGTATTATAGCAGTTATATTCTTGTACATAGGAGCATTATTATAGTAGTTATATTCTTGTACATAGCAGGCAGTATTATAGTAGTTATATTCTTGTACATAGGGGCAGTATTATCGTAGTTATATTCTTGTACATAGGGGCAGTATTATAGTAGTTATATTCATGTACATAGGAGGCAGTATTATAGCAGTTATATTCTTGTACATAGGAGCATTATTATAGTAGTTATATTCTTGTACATAGGAGCAGTATTATAGTAGTTATATTCTTGTACATAGGGGCAGTAAAATAGTAGTTATATTCTTGTACATAGGGGCAGTATTATAGTAGTTATATTCTTGTACATAGGAGCAGTATTATAGCAGTTATATTCATGTACATAGGAGGCAGTATTATAGTAGTTATATTCTTGTACATAGGAGCATTATTATAGTAGTTATATTCTTGTACATAGGGGCAGTATTATAGTAGTTATATTCTTGTACATAGGAGCATTATTATAGTAGTTATATTCTTGTACATAGGGGCAGTATTATAGTAGTTATATTCTTGTACATAGGGGCAGTATTATAGTAGTTATATTCTTGTACATAGGGGCAGTATTATAGTAGTTATATTCTTGTATATAGGGGCAGTATTATAGTAGTTCTTGTACATAGGGGCAGTATTATAGTAGTTATATTCTTGTACATAGGAGCAGTATTATAGTAGTTATATTCTTGTACATAGGGGCAGTATTATAGTAGATATATTCTTGTACATAGGGGCAGTATTATAGTAGTTATATTCTTGTACATAGGGGCGGTATTATAGTAGTTATATTCTTGTACATAGGAGCAGTATTATAGTAGTTATATTCTTGTACATAGGAGCATTATTATAGTAGTTATATTCTTGTACATAGGGGCAGTATTATAGTAGTTCTATCCTTGTCCATAGGAGAGGATAGACGTGTGTTTGTGAGCTCCCAGCAGGGCGGTGGTCTCGGCTTCTGACCCAGGTGGAGGGGAGGGAAGCTGGGCTGATGATCCAGGGGAAGCTCCCAGCACGGAGTGTGGCCTGCAGCATGGACCTGATGGTAATGGAAACCTGGAAATGGTGGCTGGTGAGTCTTCCAAACCTGCTTGTTATGTTGCTCGACTGAGTACTAAAGTTACAAGGCAAAGTATTATTAAGCTGGAATTGCAAATCTGCAAATTAAAAGATGAAATCCAGAATGAGACTGATCCAAAAATAAAACTGATGAAAAGTGAGAGCCTGGATGACTGCAGACGAGAGCTGGCCATTCGGAAAGAAAACCTGGACAAAAATGTAAACTCTGTGCCCAGAAAGGTAACTTGGGCTATGGAGAAAAAAAAGGGGATCCAGAGCCGAGGAGACTAGAAAAAGTAAAAGTTTAATTGGTAAAAAGGACATTAAAAATAAAACTGTGCACCGTGTGGAGCAAGGAAGTTCAGAAAGAAATGCAGAATTTATATCAGCCGCACAATGTGAGGGGTCTGAGGCAGCAGATAATGCTCCAGAGGAAAGTGTGTCAGCAAACGAGGGGTTAACTGCAGTGGACTCTGTGTGCAGCAATGAAGTGAGCACAGCTCCTATGTGTGATAAAGAAAGTGCCCCCTGTACTGACTTTGTATGTGAGACCCCGCTCAGTGCTGTGTGTGAGACCCCGCTCAGTGCTGTGTGTGAGACCCCGCTCAGTGCTGTGTGTGAGACCCCGCTCAGTGCTGTGTGTGAGACCCCGCTCAGTGCTGTGTGTGAGACCCCGCTCAGTGCTGTGTGTGAGACCCCGCTCAGTGCTGTGTGTGAGACCCCGCTCAGTGCTGTGTGTGAGACCCCGCTCAGTGCTGTGCGTGAGACCCCGCTCAGTGCTGTGTGTGAGACCCCGCTCAGTGCTGTGTGTGAGACCCCGCTCAGTGCTGTGCGTGAGACCCCGCTCAGTGCTGTGTGTGAGACCCCGCTCAGTGCTGTGCGTGAGACCCCGCTCAGTGCTGTGCGTGAGACCCCGCTCAGTGCTGTGCGTGAGACCCCGCTCAGTGCTGTGCGTGAGACCCCGCTCAGTGCTGTGCGTGAGACCCCGCTCAGTGCTGTGTGTGATAAAGAAAGTGCCCCCTGTACTGACTTTGTATGTGAGACCCCGCTCAGTGCTGTGCGTGAGACCCCGCTCAGTGCTGTGCGTGAGACCCCGCTCAGTGCTGTGTGTGATAAAGAAAGTGCCCCCTGTACTGACTTTGTATGTGAGACCCCGCTCAGTGCTGTGCGTGAGACCCCGCTCAGTGCTGTGTGTGAGACCCCGCTCAGTGCTGTGTGTGAGACCCCGCTCAGTGCTGTGTGTGAGACCCCGCTCAGTGCTGTGCGTGAGACCCCGCTCAGTGCTGTGCGTGAGACCCCGCTCAGTGCTGTGCGTGAGACCCCGCTCAGTGCTGTGCGTGAGACCCCGCTCAGTGCTGTGTGTGAGACCCCGCTCAGTGCTGTGTGTGAGACCCCGCTCAGTGCTGTGTGTGAGACCCCGCTCAGTGCTGTGCGTGAGACCCCGCTCAGTGCTGTGCGTGAGACCCCGCTCAGTGCTGTGTGTGAGCCCCCGCTCAGTGCTGTGCGTGAGACCCCGCTCAGTGCTGTGGGTGAGACCCCGCTCAGTGCTGTGCGTGAGACCCCGCTCAGTGCTGTGCGTGAGACCCCGCTCAGTGCTGTGCGTGAGACCCCGCTCAGTGCTGTGTGTGAGCCCCCGCTCAGTGCTGTGCGTGAGACCCCGCTCAGTGCTGTGTGTGAGACCCCGCTCAGTGCTGTGCGTGAGACCCCGCTCAGTGCTGTGCGTGAGACCCCGCTCAGTGCTGTGCGTGAGACCCCGCTCAGTGCTGTGCGTGAGACCCCGCTCAGTGCTGTGCGTGAGACCCCGCTCAGTGCTGTGTGTGAGACCCCGCTCAGTGCTGTGCGTGAGACCCCGCTCAGTGCTGTGTGTGAGACCCCGCTCAGTGCTGTGCGTGAGACCCCGCTCAGTGCTGTGTGTGAGACCCCGCTCAGTGCTGTGTGTGAGACCCCGCTCAGTGCTGTGTGTGAGACCCCGCTCAGTGCTGTGTGTAAGACCCCGCTCAGTGCTGTGTGTGAGACCCCGCTCAGTGCTGTGTGTGAGACCCTGCTCAGTGCTGTGTGTGAGACCCCGCTCAGTGCTGTGTGATAAAGAAAGTGCCCCCTGTACTGACTTTGTATGTGAGACCCCGCTCAGTGCTGTGCGTGAGACCCCGCTCGGTGCTGTGTGTGAGACCCCGCTCAGTGCTGTGTGTGAGACCCCGCTCAGTGCTGTGTGTGAGACCCCGCTCAGTGCTGTGTGTGAGACCCCGCTCAGTGCTGTGTGTGAGACCCCGCTCAGTGCTGTGTGTGAGACCCCGCTCAGTGCTGTGTGTGAGACCCCGCTCAGTGCTGTGCGTGAGACCCCGCTCAGTGCTGTGCGTGAGACCCCGCTCAGTGCTGTGTGTGAGACCCCGTTCAGTGCTGTGTGTGAGACCCCGCTCAGTGCTGTGTGTGAGACCCCGCTCAGTGCTGTGTGTGAGACCCCGCTCAGTGCTGTGTGTGAGACCCCGCTCAGTGCTGTGTGTGAGACCCCGCTCAGTGCTGTGTGTGAGACCCCGCTCAGTGCGGTGTGTGAGACCCCGCTCAGTGCTGTGTGTGAGACCCCGCTCAGTGCTGTGTGTGAGACCCCGCTCAGTGCTGTGTGTGAGACCCCGCTCAGTGCTGTGTGTGAGACCCCGCTCAGTGCTGTGTGTGAGACCCCGCTCAGTGCTGTGTGTGAGACCCCGCTCAGTGCTGTGCGTGAGACCCCGCTCACTGGTGCTCGCCTGTCTGCAATAGATACAAACACTATAATGGAGTCTGTACCCTCCATGTCAGTGAATAGAGACAATATTGTACATCAGTCAGTGGTAATGGAGTCTATGTCGTGCATGTCAGTGAATGGAGTCCACACTGCAGTAATAATGGACTGTGAGCCGTCAGTAGTAATGGACTCTGAACCCTCCATGTCAGTGAATGGAGACTGCATTGTACAACAATCAGTAGTGGATCTGGATGTTTTTGCAGCACAAACAGTTGTCAGTAATCATGGGGCTGGAGGAAGCTCCGGCGCTGATCCACCTGCGGCTGGGGAAGGCTCCAGCACTGGTCCACCTGTGGCTGGGGAAGGCTCCAGCACTGATCCACCTGCGGCTGGGGAAGACTCCAGCACTGATCCACCTGCGGCTGGGGAAGACTCCAGCACTGATCCACCTGCGGCTGGGGAAGGCTCCAGCACTGATCCACCTGCGGCTGGGGAGAGCTCCAGCACTGATCCACCTGTGGCTGGGGAAGGCTCTAGCACTGATCCACCTGCGGCTGGGGAAGACTCCAGCACTGATCCACCTGCGGCTGGGGAAGACTCCAGCACTGATCCACCTGCGGCTGGGGAAGGCTCCAGCACTGATCCACCTGCGGCTGGGGAGAGCTCCAGCACTGATCCACCTGCGGCTGGGGAAGACTCCAGCGCTGATCCACCTGCGGCTGGGGAAGGCTCCAGCACTGATCCACCTGCGGCTGGGGAAGGCTCCAGCGCTGATCCACCTGCGGCTGGGGAAGGCTCCAGCGCTGATCCACCTGCGGCTGGGGAAGGCTCCAGCTCTGATCCACCTGCGGCTGGGGAAGGCTCCAGCACTGATCCACCTGCGGCTGGGGAAGGCTCCAGCACTGATCCACCTGCGGCTGGGGAAGACTCCAGCACTGATCCACCTGCGGCTGGGGAAGGCTCCAGCACTGATCCACCTGCGGCTGGGGAGAGCTCCAGCACTGATCCACCTGTGGCTGGGGAAGGCTCCAGCACTGATCCACCTGCGGCTGGGGAAGACTCCAGCACTGATCCACCTGCGGCTGGGGAAGACTCCAGCACTGATCCACCTGCGGCTGGGGAAGGCTCCAGCACTGATCCACCTGCGGCTGGGGAGAGCTCCAGCACTGATCCACCTGCGGCTGGGGAAGACTCCAGCACTGATCCACCTGCGGCTGGGGAAGGCTCCAGCACTGATCCACCTGCGGCTGGGGAAGGCTCCAGCGCTGATCCACCTGCGGCTGGGGAAGGCTCCAGCTCTGATCCACCTGCGGCTGGGGAAGGCTCCAGCTCTGATCCACCTGCGGCTGGGGAAGGCTCCAGCTCTGATCCACCTGCGGCTGGGGAAGGCTCCAGCACTGATCCACCTGCGGCTGGGGAAGGCTCCAGCACTGATCCACCTGCGGCTGGGGAAGACTCCAGCACTGATCCACCTGCGGCTGGGGAAGGCTCCAGCACTGATCCACCTGCGGCTGGGGAAGGCTCCAGCGCTGATCCACCTGCGGCTGGGGAAGGCTCCAGCGCTGATCCACCTGCGGCTGGGGAAGGCTCCGGCGCTGATCCACCTGCGGCTGGGGAAGGCTCCTGCGCTGATCCACCTGCGGCTGGGGAAGGCTCCAGCGCTGATCCACCTGCGGCTGGGGAAGGCTCCGGCGCTGATCCACCTGCGGCTGGGGAAGGCTCCGGCACTGATCCACCTGCGGCTGGGGAAGGCTCCAGCACTGATCCACCTGCGGCTGGGGAAAGCTCCAGCACTGGTCCACCTGTTGGTGGGGAAGACTCCAGCACTGATCCACCTGCGGCTGGGGAAGGCTCCGGCACTGATCCACCTGCGGCTGGGGAAGGCTCCGGCACTGATCCACCTGCGGCTGGGGAAGGCTCCGGCACTGATCCACCTGCGGCTGGGGAAGGCTCCAGCACTGGTCCACCTGTTGGTGGGGAAGACTCCAGCACTGATCCACCTGCGGCTGGGGAAGGCTCCGGCACTGATCCACCTGCGGCTGGGGAAGGCTCCAGCACTGATCCACCTGCGGCTGGGGAAGGCTCCAGCACTGATCCACCTGCGGCTGGGGAAAGCTCCAGCACTGATCCACCTGCGGCTGGGGAAAGCTCTAGCACTGACCCTTCTGCTGACCAACATCAGTTCAGGAGACTGTTCTCCAATGTCACAAGACTAGTGAACCCTCCAACTCAGAGGAGGAACGCAGTCAGGATAAAGTACACGGGACCAGAGGAGAAGATCCCATCCAGAATCTATATTGGAAAAGTTCTTCTGAAAGAGTTTATGAAGTTTAAGGCGTCTGAGGTCTACGCTCTGATCCATGTCCCATCCAGCAGGATCTATGACATCAGCTTTAAGCTTCAGTGTGATCTGGATCTGTTCTGGAACATCTATAATGACACCAGAGGAGATGAGATCTGGGATCATCTTCAGTGTATCCAGCTGTCTAAGCCGCAGGAGATAACGGCCACTGTTCTGTTCCAGTCTGAGGTGGTGGCGCTGGCAGATCTGCAGCACTGGCTGAGCCGACAATGCATGGTGAGAAGTCATCCCGAGAAGATCTATGATGAGGAGCAAATATGGAATGGAGGATATTCTGTGAAAATCCAGCTCCTACAAGAGAATGGTGTAACCAGACATCTGCCGCACTCCTTCTACCTGGGCTCAGAGAGGGGGATATGCTACTACCCCGGTCAGCCACGTCTGTGCCATAGATGTGGGGGCAGGCACCTCGCCATGAACTGCTCTCGGATCACGTGCTCATTATGTGGACAGTCCGGGCATACAAGGGACACATGCACAGGACCCGTTATCTGTAACTTGTGCACCGGACCCGGACATACGTTCCGTGATTGCCCATATGCAGAACATAATAAATATTATGGCCAGACCTCCTTGGAAATGACAGAAAAAGAAGTCACCAGAGGTGCAGATGTTGTCAAAGAAGCCGGCACTGATGAGGTGACAAGCCATAGTAGCAGTCAACATGTTCCAGAGTCTGAGATACTACTAACGAATGCTGCATTACTAGGACCACCAGCCACTGAAGAAACACCTAAAGTGCCACCAGCCAGGGCAAAACCACCATCAGCCATTAAAGTAAGATCTAATCACTGGTCAGCCACTAAAGGAAGGCATAAAATGCCAGTTACTAAGGAGAGACTTAAGGTGTCCAGGAAACCTGTTGCCAGACTGTCCAAGCTTCAGCCCAGCACATCTGTTGAAGCAGATAAATTGTCCGCAGTGTCCACTGTGGATGAGGAAGGTTTTGTGACTATAAAAAGAAAAAATGCCTTTGTGGATTCTTCCAGAAAATTCACAACAGTCCAGAAAACCTCTGAGTCTCCATTGTTGGCGATAAGTCCCGGACGTTACAATGTACTGGGAGAAGAAGACAAAGAAGAAGAGGCACAAATGGAGCAAGGTTCTTCATACGTCATAGAAAATGCCTCTGATGAGATGGATCCTGATCCTCCCGTGTCCACAAAGAGATGGGGCACTGCAGGTGACAGCAGTGGAAGGAGGAAGAAGACCAGAAAGTCTAAGTAATCAGGATGCGGCTGAGAATAAGCTCCATTAATGTGAACAGTGTGAGGACTGGTAGCCGGCGGCAGGCGATTTACCAGAGTTTGTCTGATGAGAGATCAGACGTCTTCTTCTTGCAGGAGACGTATCTGAAGTGCAATGCCCAGGTGTATGCAGCCAAGAGAGACTGGAGACTGGGTCCATCATTCTGGTCCTTCGGGCTGGAGAGAAATGACGGTGTGGGGATCCTCTTTAATACCATGGATGTCCAGGTGGACAGAGTCCTGGAGATCTGTCCGGGCCGCTGTCTGTTGCTGGATTTTACATTGGATTCTATGCATTATAGAGCAATAAACATTTATGCTCCGCAGACGAGGAAAGAGCGGAGGGAGCTGTTTGATCATATGAAGCCATATTGCTTTACCTCTAAAGTGTTTATATTGTGTGGGGATTTTAATAATGTATCTAGTAATGTGGATAGATCCAGCAGTCACAAGAAACTGAGATATGATGAGACGTTTCTTAATAACATAATCCAGCAGGCCCATTTAGTAGACCCTTATGGTTCCTATTATAGCAGGAAGACATACGCATACCATAAGGGGGGTAATGCCAGCAGAATAGACCGGGTGTATATAAAGAGGGAGGCGAGATGTTCTCAGTACAGGATCAGCCCTCTGGAGTTCTCTGACCATTGTATGGTGAGTGTGACGCTTGATCTGGCCCAAGCTATGGTCTGTGGAAATGGGTACTGGAAGGTGAATAGCTCTGGGATCCAAGATCCAGGGTTCAGAGAGGCCTTCACCACCTTCTATAATGATCGTAGGACCACCCAATGTATGTGTGATGACACAGCCGAGTGGTGGGAGACCATGAAAAGTGATATTAAGCAGTTTATTATACGAGCAGCCAGGAAACATAGTAATATGGAGTATATGAGATATTCTGCCCTGAGACTGGACCTGAGCCGGCTATATAGCAGGATGAATGGCGGTGAGGAGGTGGACGGACGGAGCGTCAGCCATATAAAGCAGCGAATGAGGGAGCTGCAGTACGATCGCCTCAAGTCTCTCAAGGCAGAGGGACAGTTTGATAATTGGGGCGTTCATAACCCAGATCCCTTTATTGCCTGTAAAAACAGGGTCAGTAAGAAGCTAATCACTGGCTTGTTGGATGAGAATGGGGTGGAGCAGTCACAGCAGGAGAAAGTCCACAAGATCATTGGTGATTATTATAGAGATCTTTATAAAGGGTCTGATCTCAATAAGGAGGACATTAAAGCCTATCTGAAGGGGGTGTCCCTACCAACGGTAGACCCAGCGCAGGCAGCTAGTATGGCCGCTCCGATAACTGAGGAGGAGGTGAGGAAGAGCATCGACTCCTTAAAGGCCAACAAGAGCCCGGGGCTGGACGGCCTGACCAGCGAGTTTTATAGAGAGTTCAGGGACTTATTAGCTCCGGACCTGGTGCAGGTCTATAATGATTGCCTCTCTGCAGGGAAGCTCTTACAGTCCCAGTATAAGTCTGTTCTGGTTCTTTTGGCAAAGAAAGGAAATCTAAAAGATATAAAGAACTGGCGTCCATTGTCTTTGCTGAACACGGATTATAAAATTCTGGCCAAGATCTTGTATTATCGGCTGAGTGAGGTGGCGGGTGAGCTCATCATCGCCAACCAGACGTGTGGTGTGAAGGGTCGGACGATAGAGGACTCATTGCTGTTGGTGAGGGAAGCTGTGACGTACATTAAGCAGCACCATGTGGGGGCTTATATTGTGGGCTTAGACCAGAGTAAAGCCTTTGATAGAGTCCACCATGACTACCTGTATCAAGTGTTGTTGCAGCATGGCCTCCCAGTGCGGTTTGTGCAATGGCTGCGGTTTTTGTATAAGGGAGCTATAAGCCTGCCGCTGATTAATGGTCACTTGGCCGAGCCCTTCGCGATCATGTCAGGGGTGAGGCAGGGATGTCCTCTTAGCCCATTGTTGTATGTCTTCAGTCTGGATCCTTTTCTCAGAAGGGTCCAGGATCACAGGGATTTCACAGGGCTGAGATGCCACCTGCAGAGTATGGTGGAGGATGTAAAGTTCTGTGCCTATGCTGATGATGTGTCGGTTGTGGTATCTTCTAAAGATGACTGTGTGGCTCTACAGCAGGAGATCACAGCCTTCTCCAATGTATCTAACTCCGCTGTGAACATGGAGAAGAGTGAGGCGCTGTGGCTGGGAGGTGACCATGATGTCTTCTCTGTGCCCTTCAGAAAAGTTCAGGGTCAGGTGAAGATTCTGGGAGTTGTGTTCGGTGCTGTAGATGATGGGAAGGTGAATTGGGAGGAGAAGCTGGTGGTGTGTGAGCGGAAGGTGCAGAGCTGGAAACACTGGAAGCTGACATATCTGGAGAAGGTCCGCCTGCTGAAGACCTTCCTGCTCCCGCTCTTCCTCTATATCAGTGTGGTGTTCCCGGTGCCAGATACGCTGCTCCCAGACTTACCAATGTCTTCTTTCACTTTTTGTGGGGTAACAGAGTGAATGTGGTCAGGAGATACATTGTCTATCTCCCTCATAAGGATGGTGGCCTCTCCATGCCTTGTCCAGAGCTCTTCTTTAATGTCTTGTTTCTTATGAAGAATTTTTCGTTTTGTAAGAATTCGGAGAAGGTGCCATGGTCTTGTTTGTTTAAGAGCCAGATCCAGCAGTTTGTGTCTGTGTGGTCAGTAGGGGACTCCATCAAGAGAATCTCCGGAAGAATAAAGAATAATGTTTCTTGGTATGGTGTCCACATAATAAGTAAGGTCATCAGATGGAGGATCCTGTATGATGACGTCAAGCAGCTCAGTAGAAAGGAGCTGTATAAGAATGTCCTGTCTTCTCACTTCAGTGTCCAGGTACAACTGAGGGGCGCCCCAAGTGTAGATGTAAAACAGGCTGCAAGAAACGTGCTCGATCCCAGAGTTCCCCCTCATATGAGAGATGTAGCGTGGCTGGCGCTCCATGGTAAAATGTACGTTAGGGATAATCTAAAGTCCAGGAATATGTCCGACAGATCCTGTCCCAGAGAAGAGTGCCCCCATATACTGGAGACCATGGAGCATCTGCTGTTAGAGTGTCCCTTTAGTATGCAGGTATGGGAGTCTGTGTCCTTGTCCCTAAAGTTACCGCACCTGGTGAGACAGTCATATGGTCAACTGCTGTACGGAGACTTCCAGCCTGAGCTCAGGGTGTATAACAGGAGCTCTCTGTATATAATAAATGTGGTGACCATCTACCACCTGTGGTGTGCGCGGTGCTGCCTGCTCATCAATAAGGAGGTCCTGTCCTGTGATACTGTCAGGTATAAGATCCTAGAAAGTCTCAAGGCCGTATATAAGAAGGATATAAAGAGGAACCCGGGTAATGTGACCTGGAGGAACATACATGTATCGGGATTTGTCAATGCTATCGTGTAAAGTGATGTAACAACATTATGTATTTCCATTGTTATTTATTGTCTTGTGATTTTAATGTAATATATTTGTAATATATGGTTGTCAGTTTTAAAATAAAAAGATCATTATAGTACTTATATTCTGTACATAGGAGCAGTATTATAGTAGTTATATTCTTGTACATAGGAGCAGTATTATAGTAGTTATATTCCTGTACATAGGAGCAGTATTATAGTAGTTATATTCTTGTACATAGGGGCAGTATTATAGTAGTTATATTCTTGTACATAGGGGCAGTATTATAGTAGTTATATTCTTGTACATAGGGACAGTATTATAGTAGTTATATTCTTGTACATAGGGACAGTATTATAGTAGTTATATTCTTGTACATAGGGACAGTATTATAGTAGTTATATTCTTGTACATAGGGGCAGTATTATAGTAGTTATATTCTTGTACATAGGGGCAGTATTATAGTAGTTATTTTCTTGTACATAGGGGCAGTATTATAGTAGTTATATTCTTGTACATAGGGGCAGTATTATAGTAGTTATATTCTTGTACATAGGGGCAGTATTATAGTAGTTATATTCTTGTACATAGGGGCAGTATTATAGTAGTTATATTCTTGTACATAGGGGCAGTATTATAGTAGTTATATTCTTGTACATAGGGGCAGTATTATAGTAGTTATATTCTTGTACATAGGGACAGTATTATAGTAGTTATATTCTTGTACATAGGGACAGTATTATAGTAGTTATATTCTTGTACATAGGGGTAGTATTATAGTAGTTATTTTCTTGTACATAGGGGCAGTATTATAGTAGTTATATTCTTGTACATAGGGGCAGTATTATAGTAGTTATATTCTTGTACATAGGGGCAGTATTATAGTAGTTATATTCTTGTACATAGGAGCAGTATTATAGTAGTTATATTCTTGTACATAGGAACAGTATTATAGTAGTTATATTCTTGTACATAGAGGCAGTATTATAGTAGTTATATTCTTGTACATAGGAACAGTATTATAGTACTTATATTCTGTACATAGGAGCAGTATTATAGTAGTTATATTCTTGTACATAGGAGCAGTATTATAGTAGTTATATTCTTGTACATAGGGGCAGTATTATAGTAGTTATATTCTTGTACATAGGAACAGTATTATAGTAGTTATATTCTTTTACATAGAGGCAGTATTATAGTAGTTATATTCTTGTACATAGGAACAGTATTATAGTACTTATATTCTGTACATAGGAGCAGTATTATAGTAGTTATATTCTTGTACATAGGAGCAGTATTATAGTAGTTATATTCTTGTACATAGGGGCAGTATTATAGTAGTTATATTCTTGTACATAGGGGCAGTATTATAGTAGTTATATTCTTGTACATAGGAACAGTATTATAGTAGTTATATTCTTGTACATAGAGGCAGTATTATAGTAGTTATATTCTTGTACATAGGAGCAGTATTATAGTAGTTATATTCTTGTACATAGGAGCAGTATTATAGTAGTTATATTCTTGTACATAGGAGCAGTATTATAGTAGTTATATTCTTGTACATAGGAACAGTATTATAGTAGTTATATTCTTGTACATAGGGGCAGTATTATAGTAGTTATATTCTTGTACATAGGAACAGTATTATAGTAGTTATATTCTTATATATAGGGGCAGTATTATAGTAGTTATATTCTTGTACATAGGGGCAGTATTATAGTAGTTATATTCTTGTACATAGGAACAGTATTATAGTAGTTATATTCTTATATATAGGGGCAGTATTATAGTAGTTATATTCTTGTACATAGGAGCAGTATTATAGTAGTTATATTCTTGTACATAGGAGCAGTATTATAGTAGTTATATTCCTGTACATAGGGGCAGTATTATAGTAGTTATATTCTTGTACATAGGGGCAGTATTATAGTAGTCATATTCTTGTACATAGGGGCAGTATTATAGTAGTTATATTCTTGTACATAGGAACAGTATTATAGTAGTTATATTCTTGTACATAGGAGCAGTATTATAGTAGTTATATTCTTGTACATAGGAGCAGTATTATAGTAGTTGTATTCTTGTACATAGGAGCAGTATTATAGTAGTTGTATTCTTGTACATAGGGGCAGTATTATAGTAGTTATATTCTTGTACATAGGAGCAGTATTATAGTAGTTATATTCTTGTACATAGGGGCAGTATTATAGTAGTTATATTCTTGTACATACGGGCAGTATTATAGTAGTTATATTCTTGTATATAGGGGCAGTATTATAGTAGATATATTCTTGTACATAGGAGCAGTATTATAGTAGTTATATTCTTGTACATAGGAGCAGTATTATAGTAGTTGTATTCTTGTACATAGGGGCAGTATTATAGTAGTTTTATTCTTGTACATAGGGGCAGTATTATAGTAGTTATATTCTTGTACATAGGGGCAGTATTATAGTAGTTATATTCTTGCACATAGGGGGCAGTATTATAGTAGTTATATTCTTGTACATAGGAGCAGTATTATAGTAGTTATATTCTTGTACATAGGAGCAGTATTATAGTAGTTATATTCTTGTATATAGGGGCAGTATTATAGTAGTTATATTCTTGTACATAGGAGCAGTATTATAGTAGTTATATTCTTGTACATAGGAGCAGTATTATAGTAGTTATTTTCTTGTACATAGGAGCAGTATTATAGTAGTTATATTCTTGTACATAGGGGCAGTATTATAGTAGTTATTTTCTTGTACATAGGGGCAGTATTATAGTAGTTATATTCTTGTACATAGGAGCAGTATTATAGTAGTTATATTCTTGTACATAGGGGCAGTATTATAGTAGTTATTTTCTTGTACATAGGGGCAGTATTATAGTAGTTATATTCTTGTACATAGGGGCAGTATTATAGTAGTTATTTTCTTGTACATAGGAGCAGTATTATAGTAGTTATATTCTTGTACATAGGGGCAGTATTATAGTAGTTATTTTCTTGTACATAGGGGCAGTATTATAGTAGTTATATTCTTGTACATAGGGGCAGTATTATAGTAGTTATATTCTTGTACATAGGAGCAGTATTATAGTAGTTATATTCTTGTACATAGGAGCAGTATTATGGTAGTTATTTTCTTGTACATAGGAGCAGTATTATAGTAGTTATATTCTTGTACATAGGGGCAGTATTATAGTAGTTATTTTCTTGTACATAGGGGCAGTATTATAGTAGTTATATTCTTCTACATAGGGGCAGTATTATAGTAGTTATATTCTTGCACATAGGAGCAGTATTATAGTAGTTATATTCTTGTACATAGGAGCAGTATTATAGTAGTTATATTCTTGTACATAGGGGCAGTATTATAGTAGTTATATTCTTGTACATAGGGGCAGTATTATAGTAGTTATATTCTTGTACATAGGAGCAGTATTATAGTAGTTATATTCTTGTACATAGGAGCAGTATTTTAGTAGTTATATTCTTGTACATAGGGGCAGTATTATAGTAGTTATAATCTTGTACATAGGGGCAGTATTATAGTAGTTATATTCTTGTACATAGGAGCAGTATTATAGTAGTTATATTCTTGTACATAGGAGCAGTATTTTAGTAGTTATATTCTTGTACATAGGGGCAGTATTGTAGTAGTTATATTCTTGTACATAGGGGCAGTATTATAGTAGTTATATTCTTGTACATAGGAGCAGTATTATAGTAGTTATATTCTTGTACATAGGGGCAGTATTATAGTAGTTATATTCTTGTACATAGGAGCAGTATTATAGTAGTTATATTCTTATACATAGGGGCAGTATTATAGTAGTTATATTCTTGTACATAGGGGCAGTATTATAGTAGTTATATTCTTGTACATAGGAGCAGTATTATAGTAGTTATATTCTTGTACATAGGAGCAGTATTTTAGTAGTTATATTCTTGTACATAGGGGCAGTATTATAGTAGTTATAATCTTGTACATAGGGGCAGTATTATAGTAGTTATATTCTTGTACATAGGGAGCAGTATTATAGTAGTTATATTCTTGTACATAGGAGCAGTATTATAGTAGATATATTCTTGTACATAGGGGCAGTATTATAGTAGTTATATTCTTGTACATAGGGGCAGTATTATAGTAGTTATATTCTTGTACATAGGAGCAGTATTATAGTAGTTATATTCTTGTACATAGTGAGCAGTATTATAGTAGTTATATTCTTGTACATAGGAGCAGTATTATAGTAGTTATATTCTTGTACATAGGAGCAGTATTATAGTAGTTATATTCTTGTATATAGGGGCAGTATTATAGTAGTTATATTCTTGTACATAGGAGCAGTATTATAGTAGTTATATTCTTGTATATAGGGGCAGTATTATAGTAGTTATATTCTTGTACTCTCGCTCACTCAGTGAGAAAAAGTCTCACTATATAGCAGAGAGTTCATCGCAGTACATCGGGAGAAATCTCTGACGGTGAACCGCGGTGAACTCAGTGCTGCACTGTGAGACGTTTTCTCATTGTGGTAGTGGTGATCACCGTAGTTCCCGGCCCGCTCACTGCAGCTCATTCTTCTTTGATTCTCAGCATGAACGGTCGCATGATTCCACCTTTCTTGCTGAAGGGCGCATGTTGCAGAGATTGATTACGGTGTGGACCACTATGAATTCGAGCTATCCCCTCATCCAGCTACCTGTAAATCCATTCCTCATCCATCCGTCAAGGCATACCTCCATTCATCTCTCCACCCATCCCTCACCCATACAGCCATCCATCCCTCATCCATTCGTCCGGTAAGCCATCCCTCCATCCCACGCAGCCTCAGTGATGGGTGGTAACGATGATGAGTTCACCACTGCTCAGTGATGCTGTGCTCGCATCTTAGCACCATCCAGGTTGAAAACTGTTTATCTCAGACATGGATTATGGTGTTAGACAGAATGACGGACAGGTATGGTATGTTGTTGTTTTTTTATTTTAGTTTTATTACAGGAGAGCGAGGGCTTCCGTGGAATAGGTGTTAGGTGAGTATAGCTGTGTTTTTTATTATTTTTAAATAAAAAAAGTAAAAGTGTATTTTGTTTTATTTCTATTAAAGGACTTTATTCTGGCTGTGTCTCTATTTACCATACAACTATAGGATTAGTAATAGATAGGTGTCTCATAGACGCTTTTCCATTACTAAGCTATGGGCTTGATGTCACCAGACAATACAAAGGTGACATCAACCCCACAAATATGAGCCCCACTTGCCCCTACTCCAGGGCAAGTGGGAACAGCTGGGCAATATGCCAGAATTGTAGCATTTAATAGATGCGCCTTTTCTGGGCAGCTGTGGGCTGCTATTTTTAAGTTGGGGGGGGGGGGGGGGTGAATATCCATGGCCCCTTGCCAGCCTTGGAATACCAGCCCCCAGCTGTCTGCTTTAGCAAGGCTGGTTGTCAAAAATGGAGGAGACACACATCATTATTTAAAATTATTTAAATAATTTTAAAACACGGCATGGGGACCCCACTATTCTTGATAACCAGCCTTGCTGAAGCTGACAGCTGAGGGTTACAGCCCCCAGAGGTCAGTTTTGCCTGGCTGGATATAAAAAATACAGGGGAACCCATGCCGTTTGTTTTTTCATTATTTACTTAGAGCGTAGGCACCGACTGATGAAGACTCCCATCGGCCGCTCCTGTTCTCGCCGTTCTTAGCAGTAGCAGGCATAGGCTGTTGAGAGTTGTAGTCCTATCTGCCGACACCAGTGACCGGATGTAAACGTTATACCTCCGATCACAGCAGCGAGCTCACACTGTCTTTTGACATTGTTGTAACCGTGGTTCTCTGACCGGCTGTGATGATTTTACCGCCGATCAGAGGCAGTGCTTTCTGCGATGTCATACACATGACAGAGCGACAAACACCCGGTGTTCGGGGAGCCGAACCTGAACAGTAAAATGGACTTCCTGGTGAAGTTCGTGTTGTGTGCCCGGTACGGACGCCGAGCTTTACTGTTCGGGTTCACCCAGCTCTAGAAAGTACGTCTATGTCATTATTTTGGGCACAAGAGGCCACTGCAGCTCTTTTACAGCCACATTTGGTCTTATTAGGAGTCTACATAAAGTTCTGCTTATTGAACACGTTGGGGCCACAGATGGTTAATCCTTCCATAGAATGCTGCTAGACCGGTTTGTGAGGGTGTGCACTGGTGTTTTGTGCCCTGATGAGCTGGTGACATGGAGAGAATGACGGTGTGGGGCCCTATATTTGTACACGGGGGGGCCCCACCAGCTGGAACATTTATGAATCTTAAATTCCATCCCCAAGATCCGACAAAAAGAGAGTCCTGACCGATCATTAGTGTTACTACGACAAAGTGAAAGTAAAAAGTGAGGAAACAAAAGTGAATCTAAGATCACACGAAACTGAACGAGGACGACATCCACCATGGATCACCACCAGCTGAGGAAATACATCCAGACCTTCAGCCTGGACAGCGGTCCTCGGGGCAGTCAGGGGTACACGCGGGTTCTCCTGCAGCTCATTGGTCACATGGGACACGGTAAATCGGCCCTTGTGAACTCTTGTAAGTACGTCCTGGATGATGGAGAGTTTACAGAACATGCAAGGTCCAGGGATAGCGAGATAACAGATGGTGGTGCGGTGACAATGACACGAAGGTCCTATAATCTGACCGATAACGTCACCATTGTGGACAACAGAGGATATGCCACGATGGAGAACTTCGAGACAGTGGAGGTCTATACTCAACTTGGTGAGTGTGGAGTCTTCTGTATCGTCATTATTACCTCAATGTCTACAAGGTGTGAAAGACCGAAAGATTGTGTGGATCAGTGATGAAAGGGTTGTCCCATAATTGGGGCATCTGGAGATCATTGGGAGTGGAGAGGAGCCCAGCGCTGAATGCTCCCTATTCTGCCCGGTATGACATGGTTTTTACTGGGTTTTGTGTCTTATATCCTGATCGCTGGTTATATCAGCTCTTAGTTACGTTACAACAGCTGGACCCAAAGAAATCAGGTTATTTTGGGGGGAGAAATGCTAAATATACCCTTGTACTGCTCTGATAAGATAAGTGAGAGGAGATAGGGGTTCTCTTTTCTGTCTCATTCGCATACATAGTATCAGCACATTTTATTATTTCTTCATTAAAAATAGTTACTAATAGTTTAAATGTAGACAATGGATAATTATTCATAACCTATCATCTAATAATATCCAAATCAGGACAAAAAAAGTGGAGAGTACAGACTGGAGATGGATGGACGAGCAAGCACGGTCTGTCATGGGATAATCCTGAGCAGTGGAGGCGCTAAGGCCGGATACAGATTAGATAAACCCGGCAATGGCATCTAGTAGAGGGAGCACGGTATCGGGGGGACACGGGATTGATGTTACTTTCCCTTGTTATATGTACAGATCTCCGGCCTAACCGCGGAGGTTGACACCTTAATAAAAATGATATTGGCGCCCTGCTCCACGACGGCTGTCTCTGGATATCACTAACTCCCTCAACTTCTTAGACAATCTCAATCCGAGAACTATTGCCCTTTTCGAAAGAAATATATATTAAATACGATGACAACTGTTAACATCCATAATTGGGTGACGGAGGTGAGTCCATCACCCAAGTCCATTTACCCAACCAGCAAACAGAAGATAAATGCAGTATGGCGACTCTTGTGGAAGAAATGATGTCTTGACTAGAGTTGAGCGACCTTGACCTTTTTAGAGTCGAGCCGGGTTTTGCGAAACCCGACTATGTCCAAAGTCGGGTCGAGTGAAATCGGCCGATTATGACGTAAAGTCGGGATCGACCGAAACACGAAACCCAATGCAAGTCAATGGGGCAGCATAGTCGGCAGTGAGTGGGGGCCAGGAAAACACCTAGAGTGCCCATTTTAATGTCAAAACCATCCATTCTTCTTAATGAAGCTTGTCAAGCGTAATTTACCTTAAAATAATTGGAAGGCATTTGAAATTGGGGGTCATTTGGCTAAAGTTGTGGGGGGTAGGGCTGGTTCAAGTAATTAGTGGGCCCAGTAAATCTGGACCACGTCACGGCAGTGGAGCAGGGAGAGGTAAGTATTTCAACTTTGCAAGTGCTGTGATCCTGAGCAAGCAGGGGGGGCCCACTCGTTGGCATTGGCACTGGCACAGGGCCCCTCAAAGTACAGCGGTGTGTTTGCACGGCGGGGGCGCCTCCCACCGGCAGCAACACTTTTGCGTACTATGAGAGGCCCTGTGCCAGTGACGTCGCCAACTAGTATTCCTCCCCCCACCTGATGAAGGAACCTGCACTTTCATCTGCACCTTCCTCTTTGTCCCCGTGTAAGGTGGTATGGTATGCGGGAAGAGCAACCTGACTTTCAGCAGGGTCACAATGTTGTTGTGTAGCGTGCACGGGGAATGTTGCGTTATGGGTCAATGTACCAGCAGACTCATCTATCACTGGCTGGGCAATGGGCACGATGAAGTGGAAACACAGATATAGGCCCAAAGAATAAAGTGGGCTAAATGCAGTTCAAAATTGGTAACACAGGAATAACCAGGGGGCATTGCAGTGGAGGACAACTGGAATGAGAGGCTGACACAGAGAGTAGGGCCAAATCAGTAAGTAGTCGAAATGCAGTTCAAAATTGGCAACCGTAGTAAACAGGCGGCACAGCTTTGTTCAGTGGAGGAGAACAGCAAGGAGTGGCAGACACCGATAGTAGGCCCCAACCCAACTAGTAGGCCAAATGCAGTCTAACATTAACAACTACTTAACGAGAGGCTGAAAATGGAATTTCAGGACAGGAAACCAGGAGAACAGCAAGGAGTGGCAGACACCGATAGTAGGCCCCAAACCAACTAGTACGCCAAATGCAGTTGTTCCATTTAACCACAATTTAATGAGAGCCTGAAGATAGAAGCTCAGGAAAGGCAACCTGGGGAACACCTTGGAGTGTAACACACCATCTCTCTCCACCCGATACCCATTTTGTAGGCCTAATGCAGTGTAGTTTTCTACAACTACTAAACGAGAGTCGGAAGATCGAAGCAATGGCGAGGAAACCTGGAGAACACCTTGGAGTGTAACACACCATCTCTCTCCACCCCATTCCCCATTTTTTAGGCCTAATGCAGCCTACTTTCCGACACCTACTAAACGAGAGCATGAAGATCGAAGCTCAGGAAAGGCAACCTGGGGAACACCTTGGAGTGTAACAACAACCTCTCTCTACACCACGGAAGGGCTGATTCTTAGGAAGGAAGGCTGTTGTAAATAAGCATTGCGCGTCCGAGGGTGATTATATTCTTATTCGGTATCTACTCACCCTCGGACGCGCCATGCTTCTTGATTTGTAATTAATGTTTATTTGCAATGTGCTTTTGACTTACTCAATTATTTTTTTAATTATTGATTTTATTAAATTAATAGTTTAACATCTTATTGGAAATAATTTAAAGGAGACGCGACAGGACAACACTCGGTGGATGCCATATCTGTGTTAACAACTCCAAAAAACTTTCAGTTAACTTCTTGCAGGAGAAAGAAATTGTAGCTGTTGGACCTTTGTAGTACAGTTCCAGATATTTGTTGTGTGTTTGTTTTGATTGTTAAAATGTCTGCATTTGAGATCTCAACACGATCTTATTTTTTATAATCAAATTAATTTTTTAAATATTTTATTAGGTTGGTTCAAGGGGTACACGGGCCGCAGTAGACAGGTCAGTGGAGGCCTAGTGGAAGGAGGGACCGCAGATGCGCCACTGTTTCACCCATACACAATTAGTAGGCCTAATGCAGCGTAGTTTCCAACAGCTACTAAACGAGAGCCGGAAGATCGAAGCTCAGGAAAGGCAACCTGGGGAACACCTTGGAGTGTAACAACAACCTCTCTCTACACCACGGAAGGGCTGATTCTTAGGAAGGAAGGCTGTTGTAAATAAGCATTGCGCGTCCGAGGGTGATTATATTCTTATTCGGTATCTACTCACCCTCGGACGCGCCATGCTTCTTGATTTGTAATTAATGTTTATTTGCAATGTGCTTTTGACTTACTCAATTATTTTTTTAATTATTGATTTTATTAAATTAATAGTTTAACATCTTATTGGAAATAATTTAAAGGAGACGCGACAGGACAACACTCGGTGGATGCCATATCTGTGTTAACAACTCCAAAAAACTTTCAGTTAACTTCTTGCAGGAGAAAGAAATTGTAGCTGTTGGACCTTTGTAGTACAGTTCCAGATATTTGTTGTGTGTTTGTTTTGATTGTTAAAATGTCTGCATTTGAGATCTCAACACGATCTTATTTTTTATAATCAAATTAATTTTTTAAATATTTTATTAGGTTGGTTCAAGGGGTACACGGGCCGCAGTAGACAGGTCAGTGGAGGCCTAGTGGAAGGAGGGACCGCAGATGCGCCACTGTTTCACCCATACACAATTAGTAGGCCTAATGCAGCGTAGTTTCCAACAGCTACTAAACGAGAGCCGGAAGATCGAAGCTCAGGAAAGGCAACCTGGGGAACACCTTGGAGTGTAACAACAACCTCTCTCTACACCACGGAAGGGCTGATTCTTAGGAAGGAAGGCTGTTGTAAATAAGCATTGCGCGCCCGAGGGTGATTATATTCTTATTCGGTATCTACTCACCCTCGGACGCGCCATGCTTCTTGATTTGTAATTAATGTTTATTTGCAATGTGCTTTTGACTTACTCAATTATTTTTTTAATTATTGATTTTATTAAATTAATAGTTTAACATCTTATTGGAAATAATTTAAAGGAGACGCGACAGGACAACACTCGGTGGATGCCATATCTGTGTTAACAACTCCAAAAAACTTTCAGTTAACTTCTTGCAGGAGAAAGAAATTGTAGCTGTTGGACCTTTGTAGTACAGTTCCAGATATTTGTTGTGTGTTTGTTTTGATTGTTAAAATGTCTGCATTTGAGATCTCAACACGATCTTATTTTTTATAATCAAATTAATTTTTTAAATATTTTATTAGGTTGGTTCAAGGGGTACACGGGCCGCAGTAGACAGGTCAGTGGAGGCCTAGTGGAAGGAGGGACCGCAGATGCGCCACTGTTTCACCCATACACAATTAGTAGGCCTAATGCAGCGTAGTTTCCAACAGCTACTAAACGAGAGCCGGAAGATCGAAGCTCAGGAAAGGCAACCTGGGGAACACCTTGGAGTGTAACAACAACCTCTCTCTACACCACGGAAGGGCTGATTCTTAGGAAGGAAGGCTGTTGTAAATAAGCATTGCGCGTCCGAGGGTGATTATATTCTTATTCGGTATCTACTCACCCTCGGACGCGCCATGCTTCTTGATTTGTAATTAATGTTTATTTGCAATGTGCTTTTGACTTACTCAATAATTTTTTTAATTATTGATTTTATTAAATTAATAGTTTAACATCTTATTGGAAATAATTTAAAGGAGACGCGACAGGACAACACTCGGTGGATGCCATATCTGTGTTAACAACTCCAAAAAACTTTCAGTTAACTTCTTGCAGGAGAAAGAAATTGTAGCTGTTGGACCTTTGTAGTACAGTTCCAGATATTTGTTGTGTGTTTGTTTTGATTGTTAAAATGTCTGCATTTGAGATCTCAACACGATCTTATTTTTTATAATCAAATTAATTTTTTAAATATTTTATTAGGTTGGTTCAAGGGGTACACGGGCCGCAGTAGACAGGTCAGTGGAGGCCTAGTGGAAGGAGGGACCGCAGACAGGCATCGAAGGCCTAAAATAATCACACATGGCTGTAGGCAATTTTAAATTGGTTCCAGGGGTACACGGGCAGCAGTGGTGTGGTCAGTGGAGGCCTAGTGGAAGGAGTGACCACAGACAGGCATCGAAGGCCTAAAATATTAACACATGGCTGTAGGCAATTTTAAATTGGTTCCAGGGGTACTTGGGCAGCAGTGCCCTGGTCAGTGTAGTAGTAGTTGAAAGAATGGACCGCAGACAGGCATCGAAGGCCTAAAATAAAAAAATTGGGCTGGCTGTAGGCAATTTTAAATTGGTTCCAGGGTTACACGGGCAGCAGTGGTGTGGTCAGTGGAGGCCTAGTGGAAGGAGTGACCGCAGACAGGCATCGAAGGCCTAAAATAATCACACATGGCTGTAGGCAATTTTAAATTGGTTGCAGGGGTACACGGGCAGCAGTGGTGTGGTCAGTGGAGGCCTAGTGGAAGGAGTGACCACAGACAGGCATCGAAGGCCTAAAATATTAACACATGGCTGTAGGCAATTTTAAATTGGTTCCAGGGGTACTTGGGCAGCAGTGCCCTGGTCAGTGTAGTAGTAGTTGAAAGAATGGACCGCAGACAGGCATCGAAGGCCTAAAATAAAAAAATTGGGCTGGCTGTAGGCAATTTTAAATTGGTTCCAGGGGTACACGGGCAGCAGTGGTGTGGTCAGTGGAGGCCTAGTGGAAGGAGTGACCGCAGACAGGCATCGAAGGCCTAAAATAATAACACATGGCTGTAGGCAATTTTAAATTGGTTCCAGGGTTACACGGGCAGCAGTGGTGTGGTCAGTGGAGGCCTAGTGGAAGGAGTGACCGCAGACAGGCATCGAAGGCCTAAAATAATCACACATGGCTGTAGGCAATTTTAAATTGGTTCCAGGGGTACACGGGCAGCAGTGGTGTGGTCAGTGGAGGCCTAGTGGAAGGAGTGACCACAGACAGGCATCGAAGGCCTAAAATATTAACACATGGCTGTAGGCAATTTTAAATTGGTTCCAGGGGTACTTGGGCAGCAGTGCCCTGGTCAGTGTAGTAGTAGTTGAAAGAATGGACCGCAGACAGGCATCGAAGGCCTAAAATAAAAAAATTGGGCTGGCTGTAGGCAATTTTAAATTGGTTCCAGGGGTACACGGGCAGCAGTGGTGTGGTCAGTGGAGGCCTAGTGGAAGGAGTGACCGCAGACAGGCATCGAAGGCCTAAAATAATAACACATGGCTGTAGGCAATTTTAAATTGGTTCCAGGGTTACACGGGCAGCAGTGGTGTGGTCAGTGGAGGCCTAGTGGAAGGAGTGACCGCAGACAGGCATCGAAGGCCTAAAATAATCACACATGGCTGTAGGCAATTTTAAATTGGTTCCAGGGGTACACGGGCAGCAGTGGTGTGGTCAGTGGAGGCCTAGTGGAAGGAGTGACCACAGACAGGCATCGAAGGCCTAAAATATTAACACATGGCTGTAGGCAATTTTAAATTGGTTCCAGGGGTACTTGGGCAGCAGTGCCCTGGTCAGTGTAGTAGTAGTTGAAAGAATGGACCGCAGACAGGCATCGAAGGCCTAAAATAAAAAAATTGGGCTGGCTGTAGGCAATTTTAAATTGGTTCCAGGGGTACACGGGCAGCAGTGGTGTGGTCAGTGGAGGCCTAGTGGAAGGAGTGACCGCAGACAGGCATCGAAGGCCTAAAATAATAACACATGGCTGTAGGCAATTTTAAATTGGTTCCAGGGTTACACGGGCAGCAGTGGTGTGGTCAGTGGAGGCCTAGTGGAAGGAGTGACCGCAGACAGGCATCGAAGGCCTAAAATAATCACACATGGCTGTAGGCAATTTTAAATTGGTTCCAGGGGTACACGGGCAGCAGTGGTGTGGTCAGTGGAGGCCTAGTGGAAGGAGTGACCACAGACAGGCATCGAAGGCCTAAAATATTAACACATGGCTGTAGGCAATTTTAAATTGGTTCCAGGGGTACTTGGGCAGCAGTGCCCTGGTCAGTGTAGTAGTAGTTGAAAGAATGGACCGCAGACAGGCATCGAAGGCCTAAAATAAAAAAAATTGGGCTGGCTGTAGGCAATTTTAAATTGGTTCCAGGGGTACACGGGCAGCAGTGGTGTGGTCAGTGGAGGCCTAGTGGAAGGAGTGACCGCAGACAGGCATCGAAGGCCTAAAATAATAACACATGGCTGTAGGCAATTTTAAATTGGTTCCAGGGTTACACGGGCAGCAGTGGTGTGGTCAGTGGAGGCCTAGTGGAAGGAGTGACCGCAGACAGGCATCGAAGGCCTAAAATAATCACACATGGCTGTAGGCAATTTTAAATTGGTTCCAGGGGTACACGGGCAGCAGTGGTGTGGTCAGTGGAGGCCTAGTGGAAGGAGTGACCACAGACAGGCATCGAAGGCCTAAAATATTAACACATGGCTGTAGGCAATTTTAAATTGGTTCCAGGGGTACACGGGCAGCAGTGGTCTGGTCAGTGGAAGTCTAGTGGAAGGAGTGACCGCAGACAGGCTTCCAAGGCCTAACATAACAAAATTGGGCTGGCTGTAGGCACTTTAAATTGGTTCCAGGGGTACATGGGCAGCAGTGGTCTGGTCAGTGGAAGTCTAGTGGAAGGAGTGACCGCAGACAGGCTTCCAAGGCCTAACATAACAAAATTGGGCTGGCTGTAGGCACTTTAAATTGGTTCCAGGGGTACATGGGCAGCAGTGTATGGTCAGTGGAAGTCTAGTGGAAGGAGTGACGGCAGACAGTCTTCGAAGGCCTAACATAACAAAATTGGGCTGGCTGTAGGCACTTTAAATTGGTTCCAGGGGTACATGGGCAGCAGTGTATGGTCAGTGGAAGTCTAGTGGAAGGAGTGACCGCAGACAGGCTTCGAAGGCCTAACATAACAAAAATGTCAAAACAATGGTATTGTCAGTGCCAGGCATTGAAGGATGTCAGCGCCTAGACTACACATTGGTGAAGCTGTGAGAGATAATTTTGCTAGTGGTAGAGCACTGTTTGAGCTGGGGGGGGGGGAACTGGCTTGTGGCCGGCGGTACAGGCACAGGGCCCCTCATATTACAACGGTGAGTCTGACGTTGGGTGCGCACCACCACCGCCAGAGACACTTTATTGTACTATGAGGGACCCAGTGGCAGTGCCGTCGACCAAAAGCGGGCTCACCCACCTCTTCAGACAAACAGCACTCTCAAGGGTCCAAGCGCAAAGTGGCGATAGCACAACCCCGTGTGGGGAGTTTGGCCATTTCGTGAGGTGGAAACATGTCGTATGCTGGACAATCAGGTGAAGAAAATTACGAGATTGGAAAAGTCATTCAGAATAGTCCACAGGCAAGACCTTTTCATAGGAAAGCTAGGTGTCAGCCGGGCAGGGTGGGGCAAAAGATTTTGAAATCCAGTTGTGGTTCATTTTAATGAAGGTTAGATCATCTACATTTTGGGTAGCCAGACGAGTCCTTTTTTCTGTTAGTATTGAACCTGCAGCACTGAATACTCTTTCTGATAGGACACTAGCTGCCGGGCAAGCAAGCTCCTGCAATGCATATTCTGCCAATTCTGGCCAGGTGTCTAATTTGGATGCCCAGTAATCAAATGGGAATGACGGTTGAGGGAGAACGTCGATAAGGGATGAAAAATAGTTTGTAACCATACTGGACAAATGTTGTCTCCTGTCACTTTGAATTGATGCTGCAGTACCTGTCCTGTCTGCGGTCATAGAAAAATCACTCCACAACCTGGTCAGAAAACCCCTCTGGCCAACGCCACTTCTGATTTCTGCCCCTCTAACACCTCTGGTCTGCTGGCCCCTGGAGCTCGTGTGAGAACGATCACGGGCGCTGTGTGCAGGGAATGCCAGAAGCAAACGGTCAACAAGAGTTGATTGTTTTGTTGCTAATATTAGTTCCAAGTTCTCATGTGGCATAATATTTTGCAATTTGCCTTTATAGCGAGGATCAAGGAGGCAGGCCAACCAGTAATCGTCATCGTTCATCATTTTTGTAATGCGTGTGTCCCTTTTGAGGATACGCAAGGCATAATCCGCCATGTGGGCCAAAGTTCCCATTGTCAAATCTGCGGTTGTGCTTGGTTGAGGGGCAGTTGCAGGCAAATCTACGTCACTTGTGTCCCTCAAAAAACCAGAACCCGGCCTTGCCACGCCACCAATTTCCCGTGCCCCCGGGAAAGCTTCCTCATTAAAAATATACTCATCCCCATCATCCTCCTCATCCTCCACCTCCTCTTCGCCCGCTACCTCGTCATGTACACTGCCCTGACCAGACAATCGCTGACTGTCATCAAGGCTTTCCTCTTCCTCTGGTGCAGACGCCTGATCCTTTATGTGCGTCAAACTTTGCATCAGCAGACGCATTAGGGGGATGCTCATGCTTATTATGGCGTTGTCTGCACTAACCAGCCGTGTGCATTCCTCAAAACACTGAAGGACTTGACACATGTCTTGAATCTTCGACCACTGCACACCTGACAACTCCATGTCTGCCATCCTACTGCCTGCCCGTGTATGTGTATCCTCCCACAAAAACATAACAGCCCGCCTCTGTTCGCACAGTCTCTGAAGCATGTGCAGTGTTGAGTTCCACCTTGTTGCAACGTCTATGATTAGGCGATGCTGGGGAAGGTTCAAAGAACGCTGATAGGTCTGCATACGGCTGGAGTGTACAGGCGAACGGCGGATATGTGCGCAAAGTCCACGCACTTTGAGGAGCAGGTCGGATAACCCCGGATAACTTTTCAGGAAGCACTGCACCACCAGGTTTAAGGTGTGAGCCAGGCAAGGAATGTGTTTCAGTTGGGAAAGGGAGATGGCAGCCATGAAATTCCTTCCGTTATCACTCACTACCTTGCCTGCCTCAAGATCTACAGTGCCCAGCCACGACTGCGTTTCTTGCTGCAAGAACTCGGACAGAACTTCCGCGGTGTGTCTATTGTCGCCCAAACACTTCATAGCCAATACAGCCTGCTGACGTATGCCAGTAGCTGCCCCATAATGGGAGACCTGCGGATGGAGTGTTTGTGCGACTGCGGTCTGTGGACGAGCTCTTGCTTCTGCAGGAGGACGAGGAGGAGGAGGAGGAGGAGGGGGTGCGAACGGCTACAGACAACTGTTTACTAGACCGTGGGCTAGGCAGAACTGTCCCAAACTTGCTGTCCCCTGTGGACCCTGAATCCACCACATTTACCCAGTGTGCCGTGATGGACACGTAACGTCCCTGGCCATGCCTACTGGTCCATGCATCTGTTGTCAGGTGCACCTTTGTGCTCACAGATTGCCTGAGTGCATGGACGATGCGCTCTTTAACATGCTGGTGGAGGGCTGGGATGGCTTTTCTGGAAAAAAAGTGTCGACTGGGTAGCTCGTAGCGTGGTACAGCGTAGTCCATCAGGTCTTTGAAAGCTTCGCTTTCAACTAACCGGTAGGGCATCATCTCTAACGAGATTAGTCTAGCTATGTGGGCGTTCAAACCCTGTGTACGCGGATGCGAGGCTAAGTACTTCCTTTTTCTAACCATAGTCTCATGTAGGGTGAGCTGGACTGGAGAGATGGAGATCGTGGAACTAGCGGGGGTGCCGGTGGACATGGCAGACTGAGAGACGGTGGGAGATGGTATTGTTGCCGCCGGTGCCCTAGATGCAGTGTTTCCTACTACGAAACTGGTGATTCCCTGACCCTGACTGCTTTGGCCTGGCAAAGATACCTGCACAGATACAGCAGGTGGTGCGCTAAATGGTGGTCCTACACTGCCGGAAGGGATGTTGCGTTGATGACTAGCTTCATTGGCCGAGGGTGCAACAACCTTAAGGGACGTTTGGTAGTTAGTCCAAGCTTTCAAATGCATGGTGGTTAAATGTCTATGCATGCAACTAGTATTGAGACTTTTCAGATTCTGACCTCTGCTTAAGGAAGTAGAACATTTTTGACAGATGACTTTGCGCTGATCAATTGGATGTTGTTTAAAAAAATGCCAGACTGCACTCTTTCTAGCATCGGATACCTTTTCAGGCATTGCAGACTGAGCTTTAACCGGATGGCCACGCTGTCCTCCAACAGGTTTTGGCTTTGCCACGCGTTTTGGGCAAGATACGGGCCCGGCAGATGGAACCTGTGGCGATGTTGATGCCTGCTGCGGCCCCTCCTCCTCCTCTGCTTCAGAACTGCTGCCGCCTGCACCCTGTTCCCCCAATGGCTGCCAATCGGGGTCAAGAACTGGGTCATCTAATAACTCTTCTTGTACCTCCTGCGCAACTTCGTCTGTGTCACCGTGTCGGTCGGTGGTATAGCGTTCGTGATGGGGCAACATAGTCTCATCAGGGTCTGATTCTTGATCAGCACCCTGCGAGGGCAATGTTGTGGTCTGAGTCAAAGGACCAGCATAGTAGTCTGGCTGTGGCTGTGCGTCAGTGCACTCCATGTCAGATTCAATTTGTAATGGGCATGGACTGTTAACTGCTTCACTTTCTAAGCCAGGGACGGTATGTGTAAAGAGCTCCATGGAGTAACCCGTTGTGTCGCCTGCTGCATTCTTCTCTGTTGTTGTTTTTGCTGAAGAGGACAAGGAAGTGACTTGTCCCTGACCGTGAACATCCACTAACGACGCGCTGCTTTTACTTTTACCAGTTTCACGAGAGGAGGCAAAAGAGCTAGAGGCTGAGTCAGCAAGATAAGCCAAAACTTGCTCTTGCTGCTCCGGCTTTAAAAGCGGTTTTCCTAATCCCAGAAAAGGGAGCGTTCGAGGCCTTGTGTAGCCGGACGACGAACCTGGCTCCACAGCTCCAGACTTAGGTGCAATATTTTTTCCCCCACGACCACCTGATGCTCCACCACTACCACTACCCTCATTACCAGCTGACAATGAACGCCCCCGGCCACGACCTCTTCCACTAGACTTCCTCATTGTTTTAAAAACGTAACCAAACTAACGTTATTTGTTGCAGTCACACAACTTACACGGTGAGCTATAACTTCAGTATGATTTAGCTACCCCTTTACAGGTTGGTGAGACCACCGCGAAAATCAGGCACAATGTTACACACTCTTTTTTTGGTGGCTGCAAATTAGAGAGATGCCCCACACGCAGGACTGTCACTGAAGCACAAATGTTAATATTAATGTCACACTATTATTTGTTTTTTATTTTTATTTTTTTCAGGAACACTTTAGAAACCCCCCCAAAAAAAAAAAATTGATTTTTGCAGGGAGAATTTAGAAAACAAATGTAACAAACTATATGCTTTCTATGGGCCACTGAGTGAGAGATGACGCACACAGGAATCAGGAGTGGCACACAAGCCCAGAGGCCAATATTTTTCTACCAATGATTGATGGAGTTATTTTCTCTGGTAGATTTTGGAACCCAAATCAAGGAAAAAAAATATAGGCTTTCTATGGACCACAATTGGAGAGAGAGAGAGAGAGAGAGAGAGAGAGAGAGAGATGGCACACCCAGGAGTCAAGACTGGCACACAAGCAGAAAGGCCAATATTGATCTCCCACTGTTTTTTTTTTTTTTTTTTTTTTTCAGGGAGACTTTAGAAAAAAAAATAATAAAAAAAATATGATTTTATCAGGAAGAATTTAGAAACCAAATAAAATAAAATGATTTTTTCAGGGAGAATTTAGAAAACAAATAAAACCAAAAATAGGCGTTCTATGGCCCACTGACTAAGAGAGAGAGAGAGAGATGGAACGCTTAGTACTGGCACACAAGCCCAAAGGGCAATATTAATCTCCCTTTTTTTTTCCAGGGAGAATTTCTAAAACCCCCCCCAAAAAAAAAATAGGCTTTCTATGGCCCACTATTTGTGAGAGAGATGGGACGCTCAGGACTGGCACAGATGGCACACTCAGGACTGGCACAGAAGCCCAGAGGCCAATATTAATCTCCCTTTTTTTCTGGGAGAATTTATAAAACCAAAAAAATATTTAAATAGGCTTTCTATGGCCCACTATTTGTGAGAGAGATGGCACGCTCAGGACTGGCACAGATGGCACGCTCACAACTGGCACACAAGCCCAGAGGCCAATATTAATCTCCCTTTTTTCAGGGAAAATTTATAAAACCAAAAAAAAAATTAAATAGGCTTTCTATGGCCCACTATTTGTGAGAGAGATGGCACGCTCAGGACTGGCACAGATGGCACGCTCACAACTGGCACACAAGCCCAGAGGCCAATATTAATCTCCCTTTTTTCAGGGAAAATTTATAAAACCAAAAAAAAAATTAAATAGGCTTTCTATGGCCCACTATTTGTGAGAGAGATGGGACGCTCAGGACTGGCACAGATGGCACGCTCAGGACTGGCACAGAAGCCCAGAGGCCAATATTAATCTCCCTTTTTTTCTGGGAGAATTTATAAAACCAAAAAAATATTTAAATAGGCTTTCTATGGCCCACTATTTGTGAGAGAGATGGCACGCTCAGGACTGGCACAGATGGCACGCTCACAACTGGCACACAAGCCCAGAGGCCAATATTAATCTCCCTTTTTTCAGGGAAAATTTATAAAACCAAAAAAAAAATTAAATAGGCTTTCTATGGCCCACTATTTGTGAGAGAGATGGCACGCTCAGGACTGGCACAGATGGCACGCTCACAACTGGCACACAAGCCCAGAGGCCAATATTAATCTCCCTTTTTTCAGGGAAAATTTATAAAACCAAAAAAAAAATTAAATAGGCTTTCTATGGCCCACTATTTGTGAGAGAGATGGGACGCTCAGGACTGGCACAGATGGCACGCTCACAACTGGCACAGAAGCCCAGAGGCCAATATTAATCTCCCTTTTTTTCAGGGAGAATTTATAAAACCCAAAAAAAAATAAAATAGGCTTTCTATGGCCCACTATTTGTGAGAGAGATGGCACACTCAGGACTGGCACACAAGCCCAAAGGCCAATATTAATCTCCCACTGTATTTTTATCAGGGAGAATTTATACACCCCACAAAAAAAAATACAGAAAAATGAAAAGGCTTTCTATGGCCCACTATGTGAGAGAGATGGCACACACAGGGATGGCACTCTAGCAGAAATGCCAAATTGCCAATCTTAATCTCCCACCAAAAAAAAAAAAAAAAAAAAAACAGGGAATGTCCTACAATTACTATCTCCCTGCCTGCAGTAATCTCAGCCAGGTATGGCAGGCAGCTACTATCTCCCTGCCTGCAGTAATCTCAGCCAGGTATGGCAGGCAGCAATAAGGAGTGGACTGATGCACAAATGAAATAAAAAGTGTGGACAAACAAACAAGATAGCTGTGCAGAAAGGAAGGAACAAGAGGATTTGTGCTTTGAAAAAAGCAGTTGGTTTGCACAGCGGCGTACACACAGCAATGCAGCTATCAGGGAGCCTTCTAGGGCAGCCCAATGAGCTACAGCGCTGAGGGGAAAAAAAAAAAAAAAATAACTTCCACTGTCCCTGCACACCGAGGGTGGTGTTGGACAGTGCAAATCGCTGCAGCACAAGCGGTTTTGTGGTTAATGGACCCTGCCTAACGCTATCCCTGCTTCTGACAAAGCGGCAGCAACCTCTCCCTAAGCTCAGATCAGCAGCAGTAAGATGGCGGTCGGCGGGAACGCCTCTTTATAGCCCCTGTGACGTTGCAGACAGCAAGCCAATCACTGCAATGCCCTTCTCTAAGATGGTGGGGACCAGGACCTATGTCATCACGCTGCCCACACTCTGCGTTTACCTTCATTGGCTGAGAAATGGCGCTTTTCGCGTCATTGAAACGCGACTTTGGCGCGAAAGTCGCGTACCGCATGGCCGACCCCGCACAGGGGTCGGATCGGGTTTCATGAAACCCCGACTTAGCCAAAAGTCGGCGACTTTTGAAAATGTTCGACCCGTTTCGCTCAACCCTAGTCTTGACGTTATACTGTATAAAAAAGAACCATCATATCTGTCCGCCCATCATAAAATGTAATTCCTATCCAATGGAGAAAATCAATGTTTCCTGAGAAATTACAAATCGTATGGTAACAGAATGAACACTTGGCTCTCTTCACAGTGTGATGCTCGTGTAGTAAGTCACTCGGGAGTAATAGGTTATACGGTAAAAACTGCAGCTGACCCGCCGGATCCTGCACAGAATAGATATCCTGACTCTGCGGTCCCTAGCGGTGCCTGTGGGTGCAGAGATAGCCCTAACCACAGACTAGAAGATGGCAATTCAGACCAAGTCGCCTAAACCGACGTTGAGTTGCTTCAGGTTCCTCCTAAAGAACTAGAGGGCAGAGCAGAGTGCGAATTACCGACCGGAGGGGACATGTGCTAAACGGAGGAAAGGTCTGGGCAACAAACAGGCAAGCTGCACATGTGATGGGGCTGCCTACCATGCAGCGACAGACACTTGGCCATAATATATGAGCGCTCCCAGATGCTCAGATAACTCCCGAATGTGCTCGAATAAGGCTGGTTTCACACTTGCGTTTTTATCTGCAGCGTTTGTACCGCAAATGCGTTTTTTTTCCCCTATGTTTAACATTAAAAACGCATGCTTTTTTATACGCGTTTGGTCACGTTTTTGAACGCATGCGTTTTTTTGCTGCATGCGTTCTTTTGCAGAAATGCAACATGTAGTAATTTTCAGAGGCGTTTTTTGACGCAAAAAAACGCATGCGTTCGTATGCGGGGTTTTTTGCGGCAAAAAATGCATTGGAGTCAATGGAAGCACATGCATTTGGTTGCGTTAAAAACGCATGCTTTTTTATAGAAAAAAAACAGAAAACACACTGATATGCCACCCCCCACCATAAAGGTGATAAAGAGATCCTAACCCTAACCCTAAAGGAATCCTAACCCTAACCCTAACCCTAGGGATCCTAACCCTACCCCTAACCCTAAGGGTTATGGTTAGGATCCCTTTAGGGTTAGGGGTAGGGTTAGGGTTACGGTTAGGATCCCTTTAGGGTTAGGGTTAGGATCCCTACCCCTAACCGTAGCTATTTCTGTTTATTTTGTGTTGATTTTGATGATTGGCAGCTGTCACACACTTCTCATCATGCGTTTAAAAAAGGCAAATGCATGAAAAAACGCATGTAAACGCTTCAACCACATCCAAAAACGCATGCGTCTAAAAAACGCAGCGTTTGCACGCGTTTACATGCGTTTTTTCACCATGCGTTTTTTTTTTAAACGCATGCGTTTTAAAACGCAAGTGTGAAACCAGCCTAAGATGTTCTCCAGGCACGCTCATTCATCACCATGATCAATGAGTGGAACAGGCGGCCACGAGAGGTGGTGAGTTCTCCTTCAATGAAAGTCTTCACACAGAGGCTGGACAGACACCTGTCTGGGATGGATTAGTGACTCCTGCTTTGAGCAGAGGGTTGGACCAGATGACCCAGGAGGTCCGTCCAACATCCTAGGACTGTATGATTCTTTGAAGACCTCAGATAATTGACTCTACAATTTCCATTCCAGGTCACTCTCAGAAATCGCCTGTTTTTTTCTGATAATTTTTTCCGTTGTAGTTCACCTGCCTATAAACCTTCTTCTGAAACCTCTGGATTTCGTGTGTCTGGTAAAATTGATGTAGAAGCGTTGTCTTCCTTTAGACTACTTGTTCTTGTCTGAGCAGAAGCTTTTTATGTCATGGCGCAATTTGTACAATATCTCATTTCGAGTATCAAATTGATTATTCAAATCCTCAATATATTCTGCAAATATCAAACAAGCTGGACAATCAAAGTAACCCCCGTCAGATTCTTGTGTGTCACCCTGTGTGTCAGTGTCACTGGTCTCCTGTGTGTCCCCCTGTGTGTCAGTGTGACTGGTCTCTTGTGTGTCAGTGTGACTGATCTCTTGTGTGTCACCCTGTGTGTCAGTGTGACCGATGTCTTTTGTGTGACCCTGTGTGTCAGTGTGACTGGTCTCCTGTGTGTCACCCTGTGTGTCAGTGTGAACGATGTCTTGTGTGTCAGTGTGACTTGTCTCCTGTGTGTCACCCTGTGTGTCAGTGTGACTTGTCTCCTGTGTGTCAGTGTGACCGATGTCTGGTGTGATAGTACATGCTTTGTGTTTCTGTTGTGTCACAGACTATCTTATTATACCCTCGGACCATGTACATTACAGTTTGAACTCTTTTTCTGAGGAAAACCTCTCATCATTTCTAAGGTTCTCAGCTTCGCGTTGACTGTACAATCTAGACCTTCTCTGTGGATCTGTATGGATATGAACAAGCGTAAACTCTACATAACTTTTCTTAGAATAGTCATGAATAAACTCCATTTTCTCACCTATGGAACGTCTTCTCCTCCCCTGGATTGATCCTATCATCAGTGGATGGTCCTCGGTGTGTTTACTGGATTCCTGGGACCTCTGTCTGGATGGGACACATGCAGCTTTTGATGGTTGGAGACATGAGCCCTCTAGATTCTGTCTGATCCTTGTGACTTGAACTAATTAATGTGGTGGAAATCCTGAAACTTGGACAACAGGAGTTTACAAAAGTTCAAAGCTCTCCTCCTCCCTGTGTGCAAGGAGAAGGAATCCATACTAGTGCTGAGCGAGTGTACTCGTTGCTCGGGGGTCCTCCGAGTATTTTTTAGTGTTCGGAGATTTAGTTTTCATCGCCGCAGCTGAATGATTTACAGCTACTAGCCAGGCTGAGTACATGTGGGGGTTGCCTGGTTGCTGGGAAATCCTCACATGTAATCAAGCTGGCTAATAGCTGTAAATCATTCAGCTGCCGGGATGAAAACTAAATCTCCGAACACTAAAAAATACTTGGAGGACCCCCGAGCAGCGAGTATATTCGCTCATCACTAATTCATGCAAAACAAAACACGTTTTGTAAGTAAGAGCACGGAGAGCCTAGAAGGAAGAGCAATGTGGAATTGTGCGGATAAGACAAATATTGTTTCACTTTAATTCAAAAAGTGGTTACAAAAATGAAGAAAAGTAAGTTCATAGCACAGAAAAATAAGTCATAGGTTATAAAAGAGAAAACCAGCATTCGGTGCTTCTTACATATGGTCCTGAGGCTTGATGTGGTCCGGGTTGGAGATTCTGAAGGAGCGAGATCTGAGTCAGTGATTCCTAGGTCGGCTGATCCACCATCTTACCTCGCTGACTTACATTGGACACCATGCTTCCCTGTTACGTTCCCTGCTATGGTCACTTTGCTGTTAGATTTGTAGCTTTTACGTATGAGAACAACACTAGTAACTTGTATTCTATGTATTCTAGTTACCTTATATTTATTTATTTTGTTTGCAGATTACCTCATTTCAGAATACTTAAACCCTATATCTTATGACCTTTGACTACCATTTGTTATCTCCAAATAGCCACATTGACAGTTCAATTGGGCAAAAGTCCTATAGTCATGACAAAGAACAGATGTATCTGCCAAAATCCTCACAACTCACTGACCAATGTATTTGCTTACTTGTTAGACCCTAAACATGTTAAGTAATACGCATATTTTTATCATTAGAATGTTAACATTTTACAGACCCCTGTAGGTTCACTGAAAAATATATGTAATTATACAACCTTGTACGCGGTGTTTTGACATGGGACTGTGTATTCTCCTTCCTCTTCTATTGGCGCACGTTCTTTGAATCTGTTTCTGTATTTAAACCATGTGTGAGGAGCGCCAGGGCTGTAGTCTTGGCTGACATATATTGCTCAATCGCGTCCTGGTACCTCGTCACATGAATACAGTGTCCCCATTTCTTGCATATGTAACACCCCAGGAAGCTGGTTGTTACAGTGGTATTGCCTTCCTCATGCCTGGAAGCAAGGAGGATCCCTTTAACAGGTAACATGTACACACAACACTGTTCTGTCTCCAGGCCAGAAGGGGGAGCTCGAGACCTGGTTTGAGGGTGGCTTCCCTATATATTCTGGCTGGAGGAGGAGTTAGAGAGAGTCTGTGAGGATAGCTGGAGCTGAGCAGACATGCGGCTCTGCAGCTCCTGACAGGAGAGTCGGACAGTCAGTAAGAGACATTGAGGGTAGAAGGAGCAAAGGAGGAGAGAGAGAAACTGGAGTGGAGCTGCGATTGGGCTCACTCCAGCATAAAGCGCAGAAGCCGGAGACCAGAATTCCGAGGTTGTGGGCGTAACTGTATGACGCACAGCAGAAATCAGCGGGCAGGAGATTCCAAGTCTCCTGCTCACCATTACACCTGAAGGCACAGCAACAGTTAGAGTCCAGAGTCACCACAAGAAGGGACACCTGTAAAAAGGCTCAAGTTGCCTGCCATATGGGTAGTGTCCACCTAAAAGGGACAGAGAGAAAGAGAGGACCTTGTGTGAAGTCTCAGACAGCAAGACACTTATCTTTGCTGAACTGGCAGCTAAGCAGGAGAAACCAGACAGAGGTCCAACACCTCCCAAGAACCATTGACAACTGGCAAGGACTAATGAATCCTGCAAACCTAAATACCCCAGTCAGAATTGCAATCAGCAGAAACACCTGACCATGACTGCAGCCCTGGGACAACTGCATTACCACCTACAACCACCAGAGGGAACCCAAAAGCAGAATTCACAACACACCTCTGCTGCAATACCATCATCCCCAGTGGACCCCTTTAAGAAGTGTCGGCCATCCCTGGCTGAATACCACAGGTGGCGTCACGAACATTCCTACATTAGACTTTATTCCCATTTTCATTAACCCCGTTTTACTGGATGCCCAGAGCCACGGACCGGATTACTTCCACCATGACCACCTCTTTAACCCCTTAGCGACCGCCGATACGCCTTTCAACGGCGGCCGCTAAGGGTACTTAAACCACAGCGCCGTTAATTAACGGCGCTTTGGAAAATGTGAATAGCGCCCCCCAGAGTCGGATTTTCTCCGGGGTCTCGGCTGCCGGGGGTAGCCGAGACCCCAGAGAAAATGATTCGGGGGTTTTTTACCGACCCCGCATTTGCGATCGCCGGTAATTAACCGTTTACCGGCGATCGCAAAAAAGAGAAACGCGATCTCTTTTTAATTTCTCTGTCCTCCGATGTGATCGCACATCAGAGGACAGAGAAAGGGGGTCCCAGATAGCCCCCCGATACTCACCTATCTCCCCCGGTGCTCCTCGTGGCTCCCGGTGGGCGCCGCCATCTTCAAAATGGCGGGCGCATGCGCAGTACGCCCGCCGGCCGGCCCCGGGAGAATCTTTGGGGTCTCGGCTGCCGGGGGTAGCCAAGACCCCAAAGAGCATGATCGGGGTCGATTTTACCGACCCCTGTTTTGCGATCGCCGGTAATTAACTGTTTACCGGCGACCGCAAAAAAAAAAAAAGCAAAGTGTAATTCTCTGTCCTCTGATGTGATCGCACATCAGAGGACAGAGAAATAGGGGGATTCGGGGACCCTATCATACTTACCGGTGTCCCTGGGTCCTCCTGCTGCTCCTCCTGGCCGCCGCCATCTTCTGGGCAAAAGAAAATGGCGGGCGCATGCGCAGTGCGCCCACCATCTGTCTCCATCTGCCGGCCGGCAGGAGAAGAGCAGTTGGGGCTAAAATTAGGGTTAGGGTTAGGGCCAGGGTTAGGGTTAGGGCTAGGGTTAGGGTTAGGGCTAGGGTTAGGGCTAGGGTTAGGGCTAGGGCTAGGGTTAGGGCTAGGGTTAGGGTTGGGGCTAAATTTAGGCTTACGGTTAGGGCTAAATTTAGGGTTAGGGTTGGGGCTAAATTTAGGGTTAGGGTTGGGGCTAAATTTAGGGTTAGGGTTGGCGCTAAATTTAGGATTAGGCTTCTTTCACACTAACGTCGGTACAGGGCCGTCTGTTGTGAATTCTGTGGTCAAGCTCCCTCCTGTGGTCACAAGTGGTACTGCGGCTTCTGAGTTTCCTTCCTCAGGTGATGAGGTTAAGTCGTTAGGTGCCACTCTATTTAACTCCACCTAGTGCTTTCATCCTGGCCTCCAGTCAATGTTCTAATGTTGGTCTGCTTCCTCCTGGATCGTTCCTGTGGCAAGTCTCTCCTGCATGAGCTAAGTTTGCTTGTGTTGTTTTTTGCTATTTTCTGTCCAGCTTGCTATATTTGTTTTTCTTGCTTGCTGGAAGCTCTGGGACGCAGAGGGAGTACCTCCGTACCGTTAGTCGGTGCGGAGGGTCTTTTTGCCCCCTCTGCATGGTTGTTTGTAGGGTTTTGTGTTGACCGCAAAGCAATCTTTCCTAACCTCGGTCTATTCAGAAAGTTGGGCCTCACTTTGCTAAATCTATTTCATCTCTGCGTTTGTACTTTCATCTCAACTCACAGTCATTATATGTGGGGGGCTGCCTTTACCTTTGGGGAATTTCTCTGAGGCAAGGTAGGCTTATTTTCCTCTTAGGGCTAGCTAGTTTCTCAGGCTGTGCCGAGTTGCATAGGGAGCGTTAGGCGCAATCCACGGCTGCCTCTAGTGTGGTTGGATAGGATTAAGGATTGCGGTCAGCAGAGTTTCCACGTCTCAGAGCTTGTCATATGTTTTTGGTTATGGTCAGGTCACTTTGTGTGCTCTGAACTTCAAGGTCCTTTGCGGTTCTGAATTACCTTATCATAACAGCCGTCGCAAGGCATCGGCCCGACATACCGACGCACGTTGTGAAAATTGTGCACAACGTGGACAGCGGATGTAGTTTTTCAACGCATCCGCTGCCCAATCTATGTCCTGGGGAGGAGGGGGCAGAGTTACGGCCACGCATGCGTGGTCAGAAATGGCGGATGCGACGTACAAAAAAACGTTACATTGAACTTTTTTTGTGCTGACGGTCCGCCAAAACACTGATCCATTGCACGACGGACGCGACGTGTGGCCATCCGTCACGATCCGTCGGCAGTACAAGTCTATGGGCAAAAAACGCATCCTGCGGGCACATTTGCAGGATCCGTTTCTTGTCCAAAACGACGGATTGCGACGGATGCCAAACGACGCAAGTGTGAAAGTAGCCGTAGGGCTAGGGTTAGGGTTGGGGCTAAAGTTAGGGCTAGGGTTGGGGCTAAGGTTAGGGTTAGAGTTGGGATTAGGTTTAGGGTTTGGATTGGGGTTGGTATTAGGGTTAGGGTTGGCATTAGGGTTACACTTGGGATTAGGGTTAAGGTTAGGGTTGTGATTGGGGTGTATTGGGATTAGGGTTAGGTTTGAGGTTAGGGTTGAGATTAGGATTAGGGGTGTGTTGGATTTAGGGTTTTGATTAGGATTATGGTTAGGGTTGACATTAGGGTTGTTTTGGGGTAAGGGTTGTGATTATCGTTAGGGTTAGTGATTAGGATTATGGATAAGGTTGGGATTAGGGTTAGGGGTGTGTTGGGGTTAGGGTTGGAGCTAGAATTGGGGTGTTTCCACTGTTTAGGTACATCAGGGGGTCTCCAAACACGACAGCCAATTTTGCGCTCAAAAAGTCAAATGGTGCTCCCTCCCTTCTGAGCTCTGCCGTGCGCCCAAACAGTGGGTTACCCCCACATATGGGGCATCAGCGTACTCGGGATAAATTGGACAACAACTTCTGGGGTCCAATTTCTCCTGTTACCCTTGTGAAAATAAAAACTTGGGGGCTACAAAATCTTTTTTTGTGGAAAAAAATTTTGTTTTTTATTTTTATGACTCTGCATTATAAACTTCTGTGAAGCACTTGGGCATTCAAAGTTCTCACCACACATCTATATAAGTTCCTTGGGGGGTCTAGTTTCCAAAACGGGGTCACGTGTGGGGGGTTACTACTATTTAGGTACATCAGGGGCTCTGCAAACGCAACATAACGCCCACAGGCCATTCTATCTAAGTCTGCATTCCAAAACGGCGCTCCTTCCCTTCCGAGCTCTGCCGTGCGCCCAAACAGTGGTTTACCCCCACATATGGCACATCAGCGTACTCGGGATAAATTGGACAACAACTATTGCAGTCCAATTTCTCCTGTTACCCTTGTGAAAATAAAAACTTGGGGGCTACAATATCTTTTTTGTGGAAAAAATTTTTTTTTTATTTTCACGACTCTGCATTCTAAACTTCTGTGAAGCACTTGGGCATTCAAAGTTCTCACCACACATCTAGATGAGTTCCTTGGGGGGTCTAGTTTCTAAAATGGGGTCACTTGTGGAGGGTTTCTACTGGTTAGGTACATCAGGGGCTCTGCAAACGCAACATAACGCCCGCAGACCATTCTATCAAAGTCTGCATTCCAAAACGGCGCTCCTTCCTTCCGAGCTCTGCCGTGCGCCCAAACAGTGGTTTACCCCCACATATGGGGTACCAGCATACTCAGAACAAACTGGACAACAACTTTTGGGGTCCAATTTCTCTTGTTACCCTTGTGAAAATAAAAACTTGGGGGCTAAAAAATATTTTTTGTGGAAAAAAAAATATTTTTTATTTTCACGACTCTGCATTCTAAACTTCTGTGAAGCACTTGGGCATTCAAAGTTCTCACCACACATCTAGATAAGTTCCTTAAGGGGTCTAGTTTCCAAAATGGGGTCACTTGTGGGGGGTTTCCACTGTTTAGGCACATCAGGGGCTCTCCAAACGCGACATGGCGTCCAATCTCAATTCCAGCCAATTCTACATTGAAAAAGTAACACGGCACTCCTTCTCTTCCAAGCTCTGCCGTGCGCCCAAACAGTGGTTTACCCCCACATATTGGGTATCGACGTACTCAGTAGAAATTGTACAACAACTTTTGTGGTCTAATTTCTCCTGTTACCCTTGTGAAAATAAAAATTTGGGGGCAAAAAATCATTTTTGTAGAAAAAATGCAATTTTTTTTTATGTTCACGGCTCTACGTTATAAACTTCTGTGAAGCACATGGGGGTTCAAAGTGCTCACCACATATCTAGATAAGTTCCTTAAGGGGTCTAGTTTCCAAAATGGTGTCACTTGTGGGGGGTTTCCACTGTTTAGGCACACCAGGGGCTCTGCAAACGCAACATGGCGTCCGATCTCAATTCCAGACAATTCTACATTGAAAAAGTAAAACGGCACTCCTTCCCTTCCAAGCTCTGCGGTGCGCCCAAACAGTGGTTTACCCCCACATATGGGGTATCGACATATTCAGGAGAAATCGCACAACAACTTTTGTGGTCTAATTTCTCCTGTTACCCTTGTGAAAATAAGAATTTGTGGGCGAAAATATCATTTTTGTGTAAACAAAAGCGATTTTTTATTTTCACGGCTCTACGTTATAAACTTCCGTGAAGCACTTGGGGGTTCAAAGTGCTCACCACACATCTAGATAAGTTCCTTAAGGGGTCTAGTTTCCAAAATGGGGTCACTTGTGGGGGGTTTCCACTGTTTAGGTACATCAGGGGCTCTCCAAACGCGACATGGCGTCCGATCTCAATTCCAGCCAATTCTGCATTGAAAAAGTCAAACGGCGCTCCTTCACTTCCAAGTTCTGCGGTGCGCCGAAAAAGTGGTTTACCCCCACATGTGGGGTATTGGCGTATTCAGGAGAAATTGCATAACAAAATTTATGGTTACATTTCTGTTTTTACACTTGTGAAAATAAAAAAATGGTTCTGAATTAAGATGTTTGCAAAAAAAAGTTATATGTTCATTATTTCCTTCCACATTGTTTCAGTTCCTGTGAAGCACGTAAACTGAGCCCAACTGAGCTATCTGGTCTCCCTAGCCCTACTGGGTTGTCTGGACTCCCTGGCCCTACTGGGCTCCAATAAGGAAATACTCTTATCTTACCCACAGCTGGCCCCTCCTACATTAACTCTTTACTATCTTATGGGTGCTAAGATGTCCTCATCTAGTGGACTGACTCAAATACTGCACTTTCCCTACAACATACACATTTGCACATTACACTATATAAGTAGCAGCATTGCAAAACATACATGACATAGCACAAACATGGGAGCGGGGTACATCACGTAGCTTTAGCAGACCCTTACACATGTATGTCTGGATTACTTCGCTATTTATGTATGAAAATCCTAAAGAAGGAGTCGGTGGACTCTGAAACCCATTGACAATACATCTACATACTTACCGACCACTGCCTCTGATACTTTAATCTGATAATTCTATGTGGGCACTATCATACTTATCCTGCCAATGTGTTTCCTCCTATGTGCGCCACGTCTGCAGAGTATGGACTCTGTATACCAGTTTCCTGATGGACTGGTGCCATAATTGATTAGTCCCTGAAGATCCCTTGATGAACCAAGAATATGGGGTGAAACGTGCTGGAAGATGAATATGATGGTTGTATAATAGACATGTGAAGATCATTGAGGCACAGATACAATGCAGTCACATGATACAAATCATCTCTGGTTGCTTTTCCAGGTAACTTCCTCCCTCTGGATGAGCCCGTGGAGTGGCACAAGAACTTTGAGTTTCTTGTTGATAGAGTGGAGGACATGCACATCGACACCAACGTCACCGATATACTTGTTCCCATCTTTGTTTACAGGTAAATGTTCTCAGTTCTCACATATTCTGTGTAGTTCCCAGCAAAAATATAAACTGGGAATTAAGTATTAGATATCCAGAGACAAGAAGGGTGATGAGGAAGAGTGTTCGAGTGCACGGAGGATGAGGTAGGTGGTAGTATCTGGGTGCACGAAGGATGAGGTGGGTGGTAATATCCGGGTGCACAGAGGATGAGGTGGGTGGTAGTATCTGGGTGCACGGAGGATGAGGTGGGTGGTAGTATCTGGGTGCACGGAGGATGAGGTGGGTGGTAGTATCCGGGTGCACGGAGGATGAGGTGGATGGTAATATCTGGGTGCACGGAGGATGAGGTGGGTGGTAGTATCTGGGTGCACGGAGGATGAGGTGGGTGGTAGTATCCGGGTGCACGGAGGATGAGGTGGATGGTAATATCTGGGTGCACGGAGGATGAGGTGGGTGGTAGTATCTGGGTGCACGGAGGATGAGGTGGGTGGTAGTATCCGGGTGCACGGAGGATGAGGTGGATGATAATATCTGGGTACTAGGAGGATGAGGAAGATAGAAATAACTGAGTACACAGAGGATGATGGTAATAATTGAGTACACAGAGGATGAGGATGAAGATGTTTACCGGGTACACGGAGGATTAGGTGGATGGCAATATCTGTGTACATGGAGGATGAGGAAGGCTTTATTCAGGTACATGGAGGATGAGGCATATGGCCGATCCTCACCTTACTCATAAATTGGTTTTGCAGGTCTGATTTTCTTTATTTACCTTCTCCTTTGCTAATTCTCCTCTTTTGTAGCGTCAAATCCACCATCACGGAGGACATGAAGGACTATCTGCCGGTGTTTTTCAGGAACTGCACGCAGTTAACAGGTGGGTATGATGATATTCAGCACCTCGGACACATGACTGTGGCTCACAGGTCGCAGGTGTGAGAACTAAATGACCACTTCAGTGCCAGTGTCGTTATTCTCATCTGCTCCCAATCTCATATTTTGCAGGGTTGTCCCCAATCATCGTCCTCACACACAGATCCGGGGGAAATTACTTTGAGCTTAAGAAGCAATTTGAGCTTCTGGGAGCAGATAATATAATCATATTGGAGAACTACACAAGAGCGGACCACATAAAGACACGACAAAGGACCATGGACGTCCTAAACTTCATGAGACTCGCCCTTCAGAATGTCGCCTTCCGAATGGAGCAGTACATGAACCCGAGAAGAGAAAGAGTGGAGCACAAGAAATTCCTGCTCCGATACATCCACCAGTCCGTGCTGGAGGCCAGAAAGAAGGAGGAGGAAGCGATCCTAAGGAACAAGAAACGATAAGCCATAACCCAACACCGGAGTCTGGGAAAGAGGTTTTGTTTGTGGCATTAAATCAAAGTCAAACTTTATCCCAGTTGGTTATTATCCTGGGAAGACTCTACTGTCACATCTCAACGTTTCTTCAGCTGCTTTTTCCAAACTTACTTTTATAAAAGGTTGTGTCTTTATCTGAATTTGCGTCTTTCGCTTAATCTAATGGGGAGACATTTCTGAGTTTATAGGGTCTGCCTATGGCCGAGTTCACACGCTGAGTGTTTGGTCAGTATTTTACATCAGTATTTGTAACCAGGAGTGGAACAATCAGAGAAGTATCAGAAATCCGTGCATATTTATGAGCAGCTACTTGTATGAAAGAACAAAGATAAAGGTTCTGGGGGTGAGAAGGTAATGACCTCGGCTGGGGCAGAACATGGTGCATGGATTATTATGGGGGCTGCGATTGTTGCTATTTGTTACTAATCCTCCTCTGGATGGAATTCCACCTACAAACACTTGTCATTGGAAATTATAAGACAGGATAGTTTGACATTGTATCACAAAAACCCATGAGACTATCAGGTTCTAGTTGTAGATAGAAGGGCACAGCACTGTGAACAGCTTAGGACTGTAGACCCTCCTGGCTGATTTTCTTGGATGTGGAGAATCAAAATAAAAAAAATTCCTTCTGTCTCGGATGTGATCTGAGTGTGGTCCGATGTTCTCCACGGATCAATAGACATGAACGGGCGAGTGCTGGCCAATTATCGTATCAACTCAAAACAACAGAGACCGCTTGCCGATTTTTGGGGGGTTGTGTGCATGAGCCCTAAAGTGAAGAACTCCCATCAGTGCAGACGTTATTATGTGGCGCTCCCCCCGCAGTCACGGCTGCAGAGCACAGACCACCTCAACTTCATCTGTTTACTTTATGCTGTTTTCATTTTTTTTTTCCTGCATTTATTCCATTGTAAGTGGACGCTGCCCATCATCACCTTTATTCTATCTTGTAAATTATCCAGAATGAAGGATTCACAATTAAAATCACTTTGACTTTTAGGACATGGTTAGCCGCTTGTCACATTACAATAGTCATTATTCTCAGTATTTTTTGGTACAATAGCACAAGCTGTTCCATTCCTTTCCACAGTTTTTACTGGTGATTGTGAAGGATCACTTCCTGTCAGTGATTGAAGCGGGTCACTTCCTGTCTGTCAGTGATTGTGGAGGGTCACTTCCTGTCTGTCAGTGATTGTGGAGGGTCACTTCCTGTCTGTTAGTGATTGTGGTGGGTCACTTCCTGTCTGTCAGTGATTGTGGAGGGTCACTTCCTGTCTGTTAGTGATTGTGGTGGGTCACTTCCGGTCTGTCAGTGATTGTGGAGGGTCACTTCCTGTCTGTCAGTGATTGTAGTGGGTCACTTCCTGTCTGTCAGTGATTGAAGCGGGTCACTTCCTGTCTGTCAGTGATTGTGGAGGGTCACTTCCTGTCTGTCAGTGATTGTGGTGGGTCACTTACTGTCTGTCAGTGATTGTGGGGGGTCACTTCCTGTCTGTTAGTGATTGTGGAGGGTCACTTCCGTCTGTCAGTGATTGTGGAGGGTCACTTCCTGTGTCATTGATTGTGGTGGGTCACTTCCTGTCTGTCAGTGATTGTGGAGGGTCACTTCCTGTCTGTCAGATTGTGGTGGGTCACTTCCTGTCAGTGATTGAAGCGGGTCACTTCCTGTCTGTTAGTGATTGTAGATGGTCACTTCCTGTGTGCCAGTGATTGGGTGGGTCACTTCCTGTCTGTCAGTGATTGTGGAGGGTCACTTCCTGTCTGTCAGTGATTGTGGTGGGTCACTTCCTGTCTGTCAGTGATTGAAGCGGGTCACTTCCTGTCTGTCAGTGATTGTGGAGGGTCACTTCCTGTCTGTCAGTGATTGTGGTGGGTCACTTCCTGTCTGTCAGTGATTGTGGGGGGTCACTTCCTGTCTGTTAATGATTGTGGAGGGTCACTTCCGTCTGTCAGTGATTGTGGAGGGTCACTTCCTGTGTCATTGATTGTGGTGGGTCACTTCCTGTCTGTCAGTGATTGTGGAGGGTCACTTCCTGTCTGTCATTGATTGTGGTGGGTCACTTCCTGTCAGTGATTGAAGCGGGTCACTTCCTGTCTGTCAGTGATTGTGGAGGGTCACTTTCTGTCTGTTAGTGATTGTGGTGGGTCACTTCCTGTCTGTCAGTGATTGTGGAGGGTCACTTCCTGTCTGTCAGTGATTGTGGAGGGTCACTTCCTGTCTGTCAGTGATTGTGGAGGGTCACTTCCTGTCTGTCAGTGATTGTGGTGGGTCACTTCCTGTCTGTCAGTGATTGAAGCGGGTCACTTTCTGTCTGTCAGTGATTGTGGTGGGTCACTTACTGTCTGTCAGTGATTGTGGGGGGTCACTTCCTGTCTGTTAGTGATTGTGGAGGGTCACTTCCGTCTGTCAGTGATTGTGGAGGGTCACTTCCTGTGTCATTGATTGTGGTGGGTCACTTCCTGTCTGTCAGTGATTGTGGAGGGTCACTTCCTGTCTGTCATTGATTGTGGTGGGTCACTTCCTGTCAGTGATTGAAGCGGGTCACTTCCTGTCTGTTAGTGATTGTAGATGGTCACTTCCTGTGTGCCAGTGATTGGGTGGGTCACTTCCTGTCTGTCAGTGATTGTGGAGGGTCACTTCCTGTCTGTCAGTGATTGTGGTGGGTCACTTCCTGTCTGTCAGTGATTGAAGCGGGTCACTTCCTGTCTGTCAGTGATTGTGGAGGGTCACTTCCTATCTGTCAGTGATTGTGGTGGGTCACTTCCTGTCTGTCAGTGATTGTGGGGGGTCACTTCCTGTCTGTTAGTGATTGTGGAGGGTCACTTCCGTCTGTCAGTGATTGTGGAGGGTCACTTCCTGTGTCATTGATTGTGGTGGGTCACTTCCTGTCTGTCAGTGATTGTGGAGGGTCACTTCCTGTCTGTCATTGATTGTGGTGGGTCACTTCCTGTCAGTGATTGAAGCGGGTCACTTCCTGTCTGTTAGTGATTGTAGATGGTCACTTCCTGTGTGCCAGTGATTGGGTGGGTCACTTCCTGTCTGTCAATGATTGTGGAGGGTCACTTCCTGTCTGTCAATGATTGTGGAGGGTCACTTCTTGTCTGTCAGTGATTGTGGTGGGTCACTTCCTGTCTGTCAGTGATTGTGGAGAGTCGCTTCCTGTCTGTCAGTGATTGTGGAGGGTCACTTCCTGTCTGTCAGTGATTGTGGAGGGTCACTTCCTGTCTGTCAGTGATTGTGGAGGGTCACTTCCTGTCTGTCAGTGATTGGGGGGGTCACTTCCTGTCTGTGAGCGATTGTGGAGGGTCATTTCCTGTCTGTCAGTGATTGTGCTAGGTCACTTCCTGTCGTTGCTGGTCACTTCCTGTCTGATAATGACTATGGTAGGTCAGCTTCCTGGAGTATTGCGTGGCGGGGGTGGGTGGCACTGATCTGCAGTACCCGGCACCGCCACAGTCGTACACGTGGCGTTGTAGACAATGAAGGGGCTTCGCCGTTACAATATCACATTACAATACAATGTAGCAGCTGCTGTCTACAATCTTTATTACACAACGTCCACATATCCAACAAATACGACACGCCCAAGATATTTTGTGACATCAATTTCGATCTTTGACTTTCTGATTTTATTGATTTTGTGGAATTACAGAGAGAGGTTTCTATGCTACAAAATAAAAGCTGAAATGTAATGAAGACAAACGGCGGTTGTGAGCTCAGCCGGGAACGTCCAGAGATGGAGGAGGCGTCAGCGAAGAACGGCGCTATCATCACACGATCGGCAGCGCTGCCACCCATCGGCTGCTCGTCTTATGTGATGTTACATGCCTTCAGCTGCCAGGATCACCGGGGAGCGGACGGCAAAGTAAAAAATCTCCTGTAAAGTCTGGGACACGAGATTCACCATCAGTACAGTGAAATGAAATATTGACCAAGAGGAGAAGATCACCATGATCAGGGGATCGAGGGACGGAGAGATCTCCGAGGGACGGAGAAATCAGCTTCCCCATATATATACTTCTATACATACGGTATATATAACCTGTACACGTCTCCCATACTCACAGTTTCCGCATGTGACGGCCACCACATCTTCCAGAGTGTAAGTAGCCCCGGCCCGTAGGGTATCAGCCTCCAGAACAGTCGGCTCTACAAAACGACAATGTACACGAGCAGACTCGGAGATGACACTTGACCTCAAGAATATGCATTAGAGACTATTCACTGGTTAATCACCATCTACAGAACTACCTAAATATTATATAACACCCACAATGTTATACAACCACAATTCCATAAAATGTGGGCGTTTTGTAGAAGAAAAAGAAAACCAGAATGTGATGAACTGGAACCCGCTTCTCACCATGTTTTATCACACAGAACAGAGAACAGATCAGACGTTGGACATTTCTCCTTTTCATCTGATAAAATTAACACATTTAGAAATTGAAAGTAGCGACAAAACTAAAAAAAAGTTGGGACAGGATTAACAAAAGGCCGGAAAATTAAGTGATACTAATGAATAACAGCAGGAAGGTCAATTTTCTGCTAAGTCACATAATTGTGCATAAAAAGAGCATGTGAGAGAGGCAGAGTCTCCCAGAAGCAAAGATGGTCAGAGGTCACCACTCTGGGGACACCTGCATTTAATAATTGTGGAACAATTTAAAAAAAAATGTTCTGTAAAATTGCAAAGACTTTTGAATTTCCACTATTTACAGAAAATAATCTCAACAGATTCAGAAATCCTGGAGAAATCCATGTGCACAAGGTCAACACAGGACACTTGTGATCTCCACGCTCCACAGGAGAAGAGTTGGACTCGGCCTGAGCAGGATGTTGGCCATGGCCCAGGCACAATGGTGGACACGACCAGGACATGATTGTGGACATGGCTAGGAAACGATGGTGGACACGAACAGGGAATGATGGTGGACATGGCCCAGGCACAATAGTGGACACGGCCTGGGCACGATGGTGGACACTGCCCTGACACAAAGGTGGACACGGCCTGGGCACTATAGTGGAAAGAGTCTGGGCATAATGGCAGACATTGACAAGGAGTGAGGTTCGAACCCATGAGGATACATATCCATTGGATCTTTAGTCCAATGCCTTAATCACTCGGCCAACTTCACTCCTTGCATGCGTGGTATTCACCAGGATGGTCACGTGGTTAAGGCATTGGACTTAAGATCCATGGGTTCGATCCTCAAGGGTTCGAACCACACTCCTTAAATGCGAGTATTCACCATTATGGCAGACATTTCACTATAGAGAGGAGCACTGTGCACTATAGAGAGGAGCACTGCACACTATAGAGGAGCACTGTACACTATAGAGGAGCACTGTGCACTATAGAGGAGCACTGTACACTATAGAGGAGCACTGTGCGCTATAGAGAGGAGCACTGTACACAACAGAGAGGAGCACTGTGCACTATAGAGAGGAACACTGTGCACTATAGAGAGGAACACTGTACACTATAGAGAGGAGCACTGTACAATATAGAGAGGAGCACTGTACACCATAGAGAGGAGCACTGTGCACCATAGAGAGGAACACTGTACACTATAGAGAGGAACACTGTACACTATAGAGAGGAGCACTGTACACTATAGAGAGGAACACTGTACACTATGGAGAGGAGCACTGTACACTATAGAGAGGAGCACTGTACACTATAAAGAGGAGCACTGTGCACTATAGAGAAGAGCACTGTGCACTATAGAGGAGCACTGTACTCTATAGAGAGGAGCACTGTACAATATAGAGAGGAGCACTGTACACCATAGAGGAGCACTGTACACGATAGAGAGGAGCACTGTACGCTATAGAGAGGAGCACTGTACACCATAGAGGGGAGAACTGTACACAATAGAGGAACACTGTACACTGTAGAGAGGAGCACTGTACACTATAGAGAGGAGCACTGTACACTATGGAGAGGAGCACTGTACTCTATAGAGAGGAGCACTGTACACTATAGAGAGGAGCACTGTACACTGGAGAGGAACACTGTGCACTATAGAGAGGAGCACTGTGCACTATAGAGAGGAGCACTGTACACTATAGAGAGGAGCACTGTGCACTATAGAGGAGCACTGTACTCTATAGAGAGGAGCACTGTACAATATAGAGAGGAGCACTGTACACCATAGAGGAGCACTGTACACTATAGAGAGGAGCACTGTACACCATAGAGGAGCACTGTACACTATAGAGAGGAGCACTGTACAATATAGAGAGGAGCACTGTACACCATAGAGGGGCACTGTATACTATAGAGAGGAGCACTGTACACCATAGAGGAGCGCTGTACACCATAGAGGAGCACTGTACACCATAGAGGAGCACTGTACACTATATAGAGATGAGCACTGTGCACTATAGAGAGGAGCACTGTACACTATAGAGGAGCACTGTACACTATAGAGGGGCACTGTATACTATAGAGAGGAGCACTGTACACCATAGAGGAGCACTGTACACTATATAGAGATGAGCACTGTGCACTATAGAGAGGAGCACTGTACACTATAGAGGAGCACTGTACACTATAGAGGGGCACTGTATACTATAGAGAGGAGCACTGTACACTATAGAGAGGAGCACTGTACACTATAGAGGAGCACTGTACACTATAGAGGGGCACTGTATACTATAGAGAGGAGCACTGTACACTATAGAGAGGAGCACTGTACACTATAGAGGAGCACTGTACACTATAGAGGGGCACTGTATACTATAGAGAGGAGCACTGTACACCATAGAGGAGCACTGTACACTATATAGAGATGAGCACTGTGCACTATAGAGAGGAGCACTGTACACTATAGAGAGGAGCACTGTACACTATAGAGGGGCACTGTATACTATAGAGAGGAGCACTGTACACCATAGAGGAGCACTGTACACCATAGAGGAGCACTGTACACTATAGAGGAGCACTGTACACTATAGAGAGGAGCACTGTACACTATAGAGAGGAGCACTGTACACTATAGAGGGGCACTGTATACTATAGAGAGGAGCACTGTACACCATAGAGGAGCACTGTACACCATAGAGGAGCACTGTACACATACTCTAGAGGGTTAATAGATATGTATACATTTACTTACTGACTGTCTTCTGGGCAGGAAATATCTGCAGGAGGATATAGTCCACAGGACGCTGCCGGTCACCTAAGAGTCAATGTAAGGACCGCGTCATGTCAGATACAGAGATGCACGACGTCATGTAGTTATTACACTCCAGCCGGATAACGCCGGAGAGGACGACGCTGACGTGGTTATAATGAGCCGTAGCTATAATGGCATCACTCACATTGGGCGCGCTGGGTCTGTGGCACGTGTCATAGATGGAGATCATCGTCATGGCGGAGGACAGAAGGAGGCACTCCCAGGAGCCCTGCGACAGAAGAAGACGTTACCGGCACCTGATGTCACATTATCACCATCGCTAGCACAGGACGGTCACCGGTACTCACCAGCGGTAGCACGGGCTTAGATACAGGGATACTGAGCGCCCTCCATGTCACTGCCGTCCAGAGCATCAGGAGAAGACCCTGCCAGGAAGAACGACACAGTGTGATGGCGGAAGGCAAGGAGAACTACAGCCATTCATGAATATGTCACCCCCTGGCCTGTAGCCCTGCGCTGTATCCCATAAACTGCTGCAGGACCTTACTATACTTGGGGCCAGGTCCCTGGGACGTAGATATAAGGGATGGTGAGGTCGCAGTAACACGTGGCCCTGGTGACTGCGGGGGCCGATAGATACGAGTCCTCCAGTGTGGAGCTGGGGTGACGTCACAGACGGTGTTCATGCACCTACAGATCCACCATGCGAGAAGCTATCACATTCCCGGGTGGGCTACCAGTCATGTATTAGGGGCAGCCTCCCCCTCTGGTGTCCGTGCAGTGATGGAGGACCATGATTCTGCTGATGATGGGGAGCACTGAGGAGGTGACACGTGACATTCACTGCACAGTCTCACTTCAATCCCAAGTTTCTCCACATTTGTGACACTTTTCCTGAATTAGACACAGAATTTCGGCTTCTTCTCACAATAACTTACATTTCTGGGGTTTGGATCGTGGTATGTGTTCCAGAAAGTGAGAATCGATAGCGCCGATACCAAAAGCTTCCTCACTGGCCCCTGAAAACAGAGCAGTCACGTTACATACAGTATATACTAGGGGTGGAGTGTAGACTGAGCGCTCAGGTTACTGCCCCCCACTCTGCTCTATCCTGGTGATGTGTCCTAGACGGAGAATGAAGATAACCCCAACTCCCTGCTCGGAGACATCCAGGAGACCGGCCAATATTAGACCATTGGTCTGATAGGGAAGATCCAATGTCACCAAGAGACTTTCCATCATTTCATGGAGTCTCCTCATTATAAGGAGACCTGGTGGATGTGTCGTCCACTGTACAGGGGCCATTAATACATGTGAGAAATGGGGGATGATGGTGTGCTAGGTCACAGGCCAAAGCGGTGCATGGACATGGAGCTAGGATCATCCACAAACCATGGAGGAACCACCACCCCGACGCGATGCATCAAACCTTCCATATTATCATTCATGACTGTGAGACTGAGACGCATCTAATACTCAGGATCCCAACAAATAATAAGCAGAGACCTCAGGAGCCCCGGACTGGCCCGTCTTCCTAGGACGACCGTCTTCTGTACTCTGCATGTAACCAAAAGAAGGAGATTTAATACTAAGCAAATATATATATATATACGGCTGGAACTGATAGACAAGGAGAGCAGAAATCAGAAGAGTGTGCGGGGAAAGGTCTGAGCGCACCGCAGGGCGGGTGTGACCGGAGGACCACCGCAGCAGAACCTGGCTGTAACTATATGGTCCAGATATAGGAGGCGGTAGGCTGTAAACTTCTACTCTAATGATCACATAATCTGAAGGCACCCATGGCAAAGAGTTCAGAGGACAAACATCTGGTCCAACAGGTCCACCAAATGTGGAAAACAATCATCAGCTGGGGTCAATATAGAGTCATTAGGCAAGACTACACTAATATAATCAACATCATTCATCACCATCGTCATCATTAGCCAACATCAATCCCCATCAATCTTCAGAGGCAGAGGCTCCACCCAGATAGAGGAATGCTGCAGAACTAGAGGCCCCTCCCAGGTAGAGGAGTGCTGTAGAACTAGAGGCCCCTCCCAGGTAGAGGAGTGCTGTAGAACTAGAGGCCCCACCCAGATAGAGGAGTGCTGCAGAGCTTGAGGCCCCTCCCAGATAGAGGAGTGCTGCAGAACTAGAGGCCCCTCCCAGGTAGAGGAGTGCTGCAGAACTAGAGGCCCCTCCCAGGTAGAGGAGTGCTGCAGAACTAGAGGCCCCACCCAGATAGAGGAGTGCTGCAGAACTAGAGGCCCCTCCCAGGTAGAGGAGTGCTGCAGAGCAAGAGGCCCCTCCCAGATAGAGGAGTGCTGCAGAACTAGAGTTCTCACCAAGATAGAGGAGCGCTGCAGAGCTAGAGGCATCTCCCAGATAGAGGAGTTCTGCAGAGCTAGAGGTCACTTCCAGATAGGGGCATGCTGCAGAGCTTTAGGCCCCTTTCAGATAGAGTGCTGCAGAGCAAGAGGCTCCTCCCAGATAGAGGAGTGCTGCAGAACTAGAGGCCCCTCCCAGGTAGAGGAGTGCTGCAGAACTAGAGGCCCCTCCCAGGTAGAGGAGTGCTGTAGAACTAGAGGCCCCACCCAGATAGAGGAGTCCTGCAGAGCTAGAGACCCCTCCCAGATAGAGGAGTGCTGCAGAGCTAGAGACCCCTCCCAGGTAGAGGAGTGCTGCAGAACTAGAGGCCCCACCCAGATAGAGGAATGCTGCAGAACTAGAGTTCTCACCAAGATAGAGGAGTTCTGCAGAGCTAGAGGTCACTTCCAGATAGGGGCATGCTGCAGAGCTTTAGGCCCCTTTCAGATAGAGTGCTGCAGAGCAAGAGGCTCCTCCCAGATAGAGGAGTGCTGCAGAACTAGAGGCCCCTCCCAGGTAGAGGAGTGCTGCAGAACTAGAGGCCCCTCCCAGGTAGAGGAGTGCTGTAGAGCTAGAGGCCCCACCCAGATAGAGGAGTCCTGCAGAGCTAGAGACCCCTCCCAGATAGAGGAGTGCTGCAGAGCTAGAGACCCCTCCCAGATAGAGGAGTGCTGCAGAGCTAGAGGCCTCTCCCAGATAGATGAATGCTGCAGAACTAGAGTTCTCACCAAGATAGAGGAGCGCTGCAGAGCTAGAGGCATCTCCCAGATAGAGGAGTCCTGCAGAGCTAGAGACCCCTCCCAGATAGAGGAGTGCTGCAGAGCTAGAGACCCCTCCCAGATAGAGGAGTGCTGCAGAGCTAGAGGCCTCTCCCAGATAAAGAAGTCCTGCAGAGCTAGAGACCCCTCCCAGATAGAGGAGTGCTGCAGAGCAAGAGGCCCCTCCCAGATAGAGGAGTCCTGCAGAGCTAGAGACCCCTCCCAGATAGAGGAGTGCTGCAGAGCTAGAGGCCCCTCCCAGATAGAGTGCTGCAGAGCTAGAGGCCCCACCCAGATAGAGGAGTGTTGCAGAACTAGAGGCTCCTCCCAGATAGAGGAGTGCTGCAGAGCTAGAGGCCCCACCCAGATAGAGGAGCGCTGCAGAGCTAGAGGCCCCTCCCAGATAGAGGAGTGTTGCAGAGCTATAGGCCCCTCCCAGATAGAGGAGCGCTGCAGAGCTAGAGGCCTCTCCCAGATAGAGGAGTGCTGCAGAGCTAGAGGCCCCTCCCAGATAGAGGAGTCCTGCAGAGCTAGAGACCCCTCCCAGATAGAGGAGAGCTGCAGAGCTAGAGGCCTCTCCCAGATAGAGGAGTGCTGCAGAGCTAGAGGCCCCTCCCAGATAGAGGAGTGTTGCAGAGCTAGAGGCCCCTCCCAGATAGAGGAGTCCTGCAGAGCTAGAGACCACTCACAGATAGAGGCATGCTGCAGAGCAAGAGGCCCCTCCCAGATAGGAGTGCTGCAGAGCAAGAGGCCCCTCCCAGATAGAGAAGTTCTGCAGAGCTAGAGGCCCCTCCCAGATAGAGGAGTGTTGCAGAGCTATAGGCCCCTCCCAAATATAGGAGTGCTGCAGAGCTATTGGCCCCTAACAGATAAAGGAGTGTTGCAGAGCTATAGACCCCTTTCAGATAGAGGAGTGCTGCAGATCTATAAGTCCCTCCCAGATGGAGGAGTGCTGCAGAGCTATTGGCCCCTCCCAGATAGAGGCGTGCTGCAGAACTAGAGGCCCCACCCAGATAGGGGCATGCTGCAGAACTAGAGTTCTCACCAAGATAGAGGAGTTCTGCAGAGCTAGAGGTCTCTTCCAGATAGGGGCGTGCTGCAGAGCTTTAGGCCCCTTTCAGATAGAGTGCTGCAGAGCAAGAGGCTCCTCCCAGATAGAGGAGTTCTGCAGAGCTAGAGGCCCCTCCCAGATAGAGGAGTGCTGCAGAGCTAGAGGCCCCACCCAGATAGAGGAGTGCTGCAGAGCTAGAGGCCCCTCCCAGATAGAGAAGTGTTGCAGAGCTATAGGCCCCTCCCAGATAGAGGAGCGCTGCAGAGCTAGAGGCCTCTCCCAGATAGAGGAGTCCTGCAGAGCTAGAGACCCCTCCCAGATAGAGGCGTGCTGCAGAGCAAGATGCCCCTCCCAGATAGAGAAGTTCTGCAGAGCTAGAGGCCCCTCCCAGATAGAGTGTTGCAGAGCTATAGGCCCCTCCCAAATACAGGAGTGTTGCAGAGCTATAGGCCCCTTTCAGATAGAGGAGTGCTGCAGATCTATAAGCCCCTCCCAGATGGAGGAGTGCTGCAGAGCTATTGGCCCCTCCCAGATATAGGAGAGCTGCAGAACTATAGGCACCTCCCAGATAGAGGAGCGCTGCAGAGCTATTGGCCCCTCCCAGATAGAGGAGTGCTGCAGAGCTATAGGCCACTCCCAGATGGAGGAGAGCTGCAGAGCTATAGGCCCCTCCCAGATAGAGTGTTGCAGAGCTATTGGCCCCTCTCAGATAGAGGAATGCTGCAGAGCTAGAAGCTCCTCCCAGATAGAGGAGTGCTGCAGAGCTATAGGCCCCTCCCAGATAGAAGAGCGCTGCAGGGCTAGAAGCCCCTCCCGATTCTCAACATTATCTTTGAGTAACGATCCTTCTGTCGATTCTTTATTTATTACACACAATATTACAATATTTCATAATTAATGAATGGTTGACAGTGGAACGTCTATAAGAGACCACTCACCTGTATGGGGACATTGAAAGAGGCATCATCCTGGAAATAGGAGAAAATATTCCAGTTTAATGCTCATGTATAATAACAGGAGAAACATCTCCCTCCCTCCTGCTCCTGTAGATGTGGGTCAGACGTTGCTCCTGCAGATTTGGGGTCTCACTTCCCTCCGCTGTTCCTGCTCCTGCACAGTCTCTCTTCCTGTGCCTGCTGAGTGGGCGGAGTCATCATGATGTCAAAGCTGTGCTGTCTGCTCTGAGCCAATGATGTCTCCTCATACTGCCCCGCCCACTACAGTATGCATTTCACTGTACGATGAGTCTGATGACATGTGACTGCTGCACCCAGCAAAGACCGAGAAAGAGAAGCTGCAGCTTCATCCCCCTCCTCTCCCCAATGTCTTATATTCACTGTGTAGCTCTAGCAGCTTTATAATAATATAACAGGGGTGATGTGTGATTAGTACTCACGTTTATGCGCGATGGTCTCACACCTGTAATAAGAGAGGACGTGATTATTACATGTCTCATGATAACCCTCTATTACATATAGAAGCCTATATTAGGCCACCCACAAACCTCTCTGATACCACCAGGTACATGATCCATAACACGCACCTATAGTGTACTACCAGCTCATTATCTATTACTACTGACAACCAGCCTGTATACACGAGTGAGACGTTGTCAGCCCTACCCCCTGTTAGATTAGTAACCTACTGTTAGCGATGATGCTTTTGATATTTCCCATTTTGCGTCGGAGCAGTTCATGATTTGTCTTTTCTTGGGTGGTGACCAAGAAGATCTCTTGGGTTCGGATCTTCAGACTGTGCTGATGTGTCAGGATCCGATCCTTTGCCTTCTCGCTGCTGTCATCCAGGTCATCAATAACAACGATCAGCCTCTCTTTACCTGTAATACATAGATGGACCCAATAATGGACCCAATAATGGATCCAGTAATGGACCCAATAATGGACCCAGTAATGGACCCAATAACTGACCCAGTAATGGACCCAATAATGGACCTAATATTGGACCCGATTATGGACCCTGTAATGGACCCAATAATGGACCCAGTAATGGACTCAATAATGGACCCAGTAATGGACTCAATAATGGACCCAATAATGGACCCAATAATGGACCCAGTAATGGACCCAATAATGGACCCAGTAATGGACTCAATAATGGACCCAATAATGGACCTAATATTGGACCAGTAATGGACCCAGTAATGGACCCAGTAATGGACGCTCGGGATGTCTGTCATTTACAGTGGGGATAGAGGATGGGTGGTCTCCTGTCTACCCCTTATATCTGCTATGACAGTAAGTGCAGCAGTACCACTCATGGCCTGTAGACATTTGAGGCACTGTGTATGGGTGACAGCAGCCATGTTATTCTCCTTTTGTATCATGAACCATTGAGTAATCCTCTGAAACTCATCCTGACCCCGGGCACAGAAGATTATTTCTGGCCCTTCTCCACCACAGAGGTCTCCCGGTAAGAAGCTGCCCCCTCTGTGAACACTGGACATTACTCTGTATTTCGCCATGCTCTTACCCAGCCCCTCGGATATGGCCTTTACTTCATCATCATACAAGGAGTCGGTGACGTCGGTGATGTTGACTCGCCCGCGGTTTCGGGAGTGGTAGAGGATTGCGAAGGAACATCGGTAGATCTGATCACAGAAGGCGCCGCTGTTACTGTTGGTGATGGTGAATGCAGACACCGTCCACTCTTCTCTCAGGCCGTCCAGCAACCATCTGTACTCAACCTCTCCAGATCGAGAAAATATCTGTACAGTCTGCCGGCCCACCATGATGTTCTGCTGAGTATCAAAACAAAAAGAATTCTGGGAGAGTTAACACTCAAGAAAGTGTCAGTCTTTACAGAAAATTTAGCGGTTTATTCATAGGCAGAGGCAACTCCAAGATAGAGGAGTGCTGCAGAGCTAGAGGCCCCTCCCAGAAAGAGGAGTGCTGCAGAGCTAGAGGCCCCTCCCAGAAAGAGGAGTGCTACAGAGCTAGAGGCCCCTCTTAGATAGAGTGCTGCAGAGCTAGAGGTCCCTCCCACATAGAGTGCTGCAGAGCTAGAGGCCCCTCCCAGATAGAGGAGTGCTGCAGAGCAAGAGGCCCCTCCCAGATAGAGAAGTGCTATAGAGCTATAGGCCCCTCCCAGATAGAGGAGTGCTGCAGAGCTAGAGGACCCTCCCAGAAAGAGTGCTGCAGAGCTAGAGGCCCCTCTTAGATAGAGTGCTGCAGAGCTAGAGGTCCCTCCCACATAGAGTGCTGCAGAGCTAGAGGCCCCTCCCAGATAGAGGAGTGCTGCAGAGCAAGAGGCCCCTCCCAGATAGAGAAGTGCTATAGAGCTATAGGCCCCTCCCAGATAGAGGAGAGCTGCAGAGCTATAGGTATCTTCCATATAGAGAAGCGGTGCAGAGCTAGAGGTCCCTCCCAGATAGAGTGCTGCAGAGCTAGAGGCCCCTCCCACATAGAGTGCTGCAGAGCTAGAGGCCCCTCCCAGATAGAGGAGTGCTGCAGAGCAAGAGGCCCCTCCCAGATAGAGAAGTGCTATAGAGCTATAGGCCCCTCCCAGATAGAGGAGTGCTGCAGAGCTAGAGGACCCTCCCAGATAGAGGAGTGCTGCAGAGCTAGAGGTCCCTCCCACATAGAGTGCTGCAGAGCTAGAGGCCCCTCCCAGATAGAGGAGAGCTGCAGAGCTAGAGGACCCTCCCAGATAGAGGAGCGCTGCAGAGCTAGAGGACCCTCTCAGATAGAGGAGAGCTGCAGAGCTAAAGGTCCCTCCCAGATAGAGGAGAGCTGCAGAGCTAGAGGACCCTCCCAGATAGAGGAGCGCTGCAGAGCTAGAGGACCCTCCCACATAGAGTGCTGCAGAGCTAGAGGCCCCTCCCAGATAGAGGAGAGCTGCAGAGCTAGAGGCCCCTCCCGGATAGAGAAGTGCTGTAGAGCTATAGGCCCCTCCCAGATAGAGGAGTTCTGCAGAGCTAGAGGCCCCTCCCAGATAGAGGAGCGCTGCAGAGCTAGAGGCCCCTCCCGGATAGAGAAGTGCTGTAGAACTATAGGCACCTCCCAGATAGAGGAGCGCTGCAGAGCTAAAGGCCCCTCCCAGATAGATTAGTGCTGCAGAGCAAGAGGCCCCTCCCAGATAGAGTGCTGCAGAGCTAGAGACCCCTCCCAGATAGAGGAGCGCTGCAGAGCTATAGGCCCCTCACAGATAGAGGAGTGCTGCAGAGCTAGAGGCCCCTCCCAGACAGAGGAGCGCTGCAGAGCTAGAGACCCCTCCCAGGTAGAGAAGTGCTGCAGAGCTATAGGCCCCTCCAAGATAGATTAGTGCTGCAGAGCTATAGGCCCCTCCAAGATAGATTAGTGCTGCAGAGCTAGAGGCCCCTGCCAGACAGAGGAGCGCTGGAGGGCTAGAGACTCCTCCTACATAGAGGAGCGCTGCAGAGCTATTGGCCCCTCCCAGATAGAGGAGCGCTGCAGAGCTATTGGCCCCTCCCAGATAGAGGAGCGCTGCAGAGCTATTGGCCCCTCCCAGATAGAGGAGTGCTGCAGAGCTAGAGACCCCTCCCAGATAGAGGAGTGCTGCAGAGCTAGAGGCCCCTCCCAGATAGAGGTGTGCTGCAGAGCTATAGGCCCCTCCCAGATAGAGGAGTGCTATAGAGCTATAGGCCCCTCCCAGATAGAGGAGTGCTGCAGAGCTATAGGCCCCTCCCAGATAGAGGAGTGCTGCAGAGCTAGAGGCCCCTCCCAGATAGAGGAGAGCTGCAGAGCTAGAGGACCCTCCCAGATAGAGGAGCGCTGCAGAGCTAGAGGACCTTCCCACATAGAGTGCTGCAGAGCTAGAGGCCCCTCCCAGATAGAGGAGAGCTGCAGAGCTAGAGGCCCCTCCCAGATAGAGGAGAGCTGCAGAGCTAGAGGCCCCTCCCAGATAGAGGAGCGCTGCAGAGCTAGAGGCCCCTCCCAGATAGAGGAGCGCTGCAGAGCTAGAGGCCCCTCCCGGATAGAGAAGTGCTGTAGAGCTATAGGCCCCTCCCAGATAGAGGAGTTCTGCAGAGCTAGAGGCCCCTCCCGGATAGAGAAGTGCTGTAGAACTATAGGCCCCTCACAGATAGAGGAGTGCTGCAGAGCTAGAGGCCCCTCCCAGACAGAGGAGCGCTGCAGAGCTAGAGACCCCTCCCAGGTAGAGGAGTGCTGCAGAGCTAAAGGCCCCTCCCAGATAGATTAGTGCTGCAGAGCAAGAGGCCCCTCCCAGATAGAGTGCTGCAGAGCTAGAGACCCCTCCCAGATAGAGGAGTGCTGCAGAGCTAAAGGCCCATCCCAGATAGATTAGTGCTGCAGAGCAAGAGGCCCCTCCCAGATAGAGTGCTGCAGAGCTAGAGACCCCTCCCAGATAGAGGAGCGCTGCAGAGCTATAGGCCCCTCACAGATAGAGGAGTGCTGCAGAGCTAGAGGCCCCTCCCAGACAGAGGAGCGCTGCAGAGCTAGAGACCCCTCCCAGGTAGAGGAGTGCTGCAGAGCTATAGGCCCCTCCAAGATAGATTAGTGCTGCAGAGCTATAGGCCCCTCCAAGATAGATTAGTGCTGCAGAGCTAGAGGCCCCTGCCAGACAGAGGAGCGCTGCAGGGCTAGAGACTCCTCCTACATAGAGGAGCGCTGCAGAGCTATTGGCCCCTCCCAGATAGAGGAGCGCTGCAGAGCTATTGGCCCCTCCTAGATAGAGGAGTGCTGCAGATCTATAGGCCCCTCCCAGATAGAGGAGCGCTGCAGAGTTATTGGCCCCTCCCAGATAGAGTGCTGCAGATCTATAGGCCCCTCCCAGATAGAGGAGTGCTGCAGATCTATAGGCCCCTCCCAGATAGAGGAGCGCTGCAGAGCTATTGGCCCCTCCCAGATAGAGGAGTGCTGCAGATCTATAGGCCCCTCCCAGATAGGAGTGCTGCAGATCTATAGGCCCCTCCCAGATAGGAGTGCTGCAGAGCTATTGGCCCCTCCCAGATAGAGGAGTGCTGCAGATCTATAGGCCCCTCCCAGATAGAGGAGTGCTGCAGATCTATAGGCCCCTCCCAGATAGAGGAGCGCTGCAGAGCTATTGGCCCCTCCCAGATAGAGGAGTGCTGCAGATCTATAGGCCCCTCCCAGATAGAGGAGTGCTGCAGATCTATAGGCCCCTCCCAGAGAGGAGCGCTGCAGAGCTATAGGCCCCTCCCAGATAGAGGAGCGCTGCAGAGCTATTGGCCCCTCCCAGATAGAGGAGTGCTGCAGATCTATAGGCCCCTCCCAGATAGAGGAGTGCTGCAGATCTATAGGCCCCTCCCAGATAGAGGAGCGCTGCAGAGCTAGAGGCCCCTCCCAGACAGAGGAGCGCTGCAGAGCTAGAGACCCCTCCCAGGTAGAGAAGTGCTGCAGAGCTATAGGCCCCTCCAAGATAGATTAGTGCTGCAGAGCTATAGGCCCCTCCAAGATAGATTAGTGCTGCAGAGCTAGAGGCCCCTGCCAGACAGAGGAGCGCTGGAGGGCTAGAGACTCCTCCTACATAGAGGAGCGCTGCAGAGCTATTGGCCCCTCCCAGATAGAGGAGCGCTGCAGAGCTATTGGCCCCTCCCAGATAGAGGAGCGCTGCAGAGCTATTGGCCCCTCCCAGATAGAGGAGTGCTGCAGAGCTAGAGACCCCTCCCAGATAGAGGAGTGCTGCAGAGCTAGAGGCCCCTCCCAGATAGAGGTGTGCTGCAGAGCTATAGGCCCCTCCCAGATAGAGGAGTGCTATAGAGCTATAGGCCCCTCCCAGATAGAGGAGTGCTGCAGAGCTATAGGCCCCTCCCAGATAGAGGAGTGCTGCAGAGCTAGAGGCCCCTCCCAGATAGAGGAGAGCTGCAGAGCTAGAGGACCCTCCCAGATAGAGGAGCGCTGCAGAGCTAGAGGACCTTCCCACATAGAGTGCTGCAGAGCTAGAGGCCCCTCCCAGATAGAGGAGAGCTGCAGAGCTAGAGGCCCCTCCCAGATAGAGGAGAGCTGCAGAGCTAGAGGCCCCTCCCAGATAGAGGAGCGCTGCAGAGCTAGAGGCCCCTCCCAGATAGAGGAGCGCTGCAGAGCTAGAGGCCCCTCCCGGATAGAGAAGTGCTGTAGAGCTATAGGCCCCTCCCAGATAGAGGAGTTCTGCAGAGCTAGAGGCCCCTCCCGGATAGAGAAGTGCTGTAGAACTATAGGCCCCTCACAGATAGAGGAGTGCTGCAGAGCTAGAGGCCCCTCCCAGACAGAGGAGCGCTGCAGAGCTAGAGACCCCTCCCAGGTAGAGGAGTGCTGCAGAGCTAAAGGCCCCTCCCAGATAGATTAGTGCTGCAGAGCAAGAGGCCCCTCCCAGATAGAGTGCTGCAGAGCTAGAGACCCCTCCCAGATAGAGGAGTGCTGCAGAGCTAAAGGCCCATCCCAGATAGATTAGTGCTGCAGAGCAAGAGGCCCCTCCCAGATAGAGTGCTGCAGAGCTAGAGACCCCTCCCAGATAGAGGAGCGCTGCAGAGCTATAGGCCCCTCACAGATAGAGGAGTGCTGCAGAGCTAGAGGCCCCTCCCAGACAGAGGAGCGCTGCAGAGCTAGAGACCCCTCCCAGGTAGAGGAGTGCTGCAGAGCTATAGGCCCCTCCAAGATAGATTAGTGCTGCAGAGCTATAGGCCCCTCCAAGATAGATTAGTGCTGCAGAGCTAGAGGCCCCTGCCAGACAGAGGAGCGCTGCAGGGCTAGAGACTCCTCCTACATAGAGAAGCGCTGCAGAGCTATTGGCCCCTCCCAGATAGAGGAGCGCTGCAGAGCTATTGGCCCCTCCTAGATAGAGGAGTGCTGCAGATCTATAGGCCCCTCCCAGATAGAGGAGCGCTGCAGAGCTATTGGCCCCTCCCAGATAGAGTGCTGCAGATCTATAGGCCCCTCCCAGATAGAGGAGTGCTGCAGATCTATAGGCCCCTCCCAGATAGAGGAGCGCTGCAGAGCTATTGGCCCCTCCCAGATAGAGGAGTGCTGCAGATCTATAGGCCCCTCCCAGATAGGAGTGCTGCAGATCTATAGGCCCCTCCCAGATAGGAGTGCTGCAGAGCTATTGGCCCCTCCCAGATAGAGGAGTGCTGCAGATCTATAGGCCCCTCCCAGATAGAGGAGTGCTGCAGATCTATAGGCCCCTCCCAGATAGAGGAGCGCTGCAGAGCTATTGGCCCCTCCCAGATAGAGGAGTGCTGCAGATCTATAGGCCCCTCCCAGATAGAGGAGTGCTGCAGATCTATAGGCCCCTCCCAGAGAGGAGCGCTGCAGAGCTATAGGCCCCTCCCAGATAGAGGAGCGCTGCAGAGCTATTGGCCCCTCCCAGATAGAGGAGTGCTGCAGATCTATAGGCCCCTCCCAGATAGAGGAGTGCTGCAGATCTATAGGCCCCTCCCAGATAGAGGAGCGCTGCAGAGCTATTGGCCCCTCCCAGATAGAGGAGTGCTGCAGATCTATAGGCCCCCCCCAGATAGAGGAGTGCTGCAGATCTATAGGCCCCTCCCAGATAGAGGAGCGCTGCAGAGCTATTGGCCCCTCCCAGATAGAGGAGTGCTGAAGATCTATAGGCCCCTCCCAGATAGAGGAGTGCTGCAGATCTATAGGCCCCTCCCAGATAGAGGAGCGCTGCAGAGCTATTGGCCCCTCCCAGATAGAGGAGTGCTGCAGATCTATAGGCCCCTCCCAGATAGGAGTGCTGCAGATCTATAGGCCCCTCCCAGATAGAGGAGCGCTGCAAAGCTATTGGCCCCTCCCAGATAGAGGAGTGCTGCAGAGCTATTGGCCCCTCCCAGATAGAGGAGTGCTGCAGATCTATAGGCCCCTCCCAGATAGAGGAGCGCTGCAAAGCTATTGGCCCCTCCCAGATAGAGGAGTGCTGCAGATCTATAGGCCCCTCCCAGATAGAGGAGTGCTGCAGATCTATAGGCCCCTCCCAGATAGAGGAGCGCTGCAGAGCTATTGGCCCCTCCCAGATAGAGGAGTGCTGCAGATCTATAGGCCCCCCCAGATAGAGTGCTGCAGATCTATAGGCCCCTCCCAGATAGAGGAGCGCTGCAGAGCTATTGGCCCCTCCCAGATAGAGGAGTGCTGCAGATCTATAGGCCCCCCCAGATAGAGGAGTGCTGCAGATCTATAGGCCCCTCCCAGATAGAGGAGTGCTGCAGAGCTATTGGCCCCTCCCAGATAGAGGAGTGCTGCAGATCTATAGGCCCCTCCCAGATAGGAGTGCTGCAGATCTATAGGCCCCTCCCAGATAGAGGAGCGCTGCAGAGCTATTGGCCCCTCCCAGATAGAGGAGTGCTGCAGATCTATAGGCCCCCCCAGATAGAGGAATGCTGCAGATCTATAGGCCCCTCCCAGATAGAGGAGCGCTGCAGAGCTATTGGCCCCTCCCAGATAGAGGAGTGCTGCAGATCTATAGGCCCCTCCCAGATAGGAGTGCTGCAGATCTATAGGCCCTTCCCAGATAGAGGAGCGCTGCAGAGCTATTGGCCCCTCCCAGATAGAGGAGTGCTGCAGAGCTATTGGCCCCTTCCAGATAGAGGAGTGCTGCAGATCTATAGGCCCCTCCCAGATAGAGGAGCGCTGCAGAGCTATTGGCCCCTCCCAGATAGAGGAGTGCTGCAGATCTATAGGCCCCTCCCAGATAGAGGAGTGCTGCAGATCTATAGGCCCCTCCCAGATAGAGGAGCGCTGCAGAGCTATTGGCCCCTCCCAGATAGAGGAGTGCTGCAGATCTATAGGCCCCCCCAGATAGAGGAGTGCTGCAGATCTATAGGCCCCTCCCAGATAGAGGAGTGCTGCAGAGCTATTGGCCCCTCCCAGATAGAGGAGTGCTGCAGATCTATAGGCCCCTCCCAGATAGAGGAGTGCTGCAGAGCTATTGGCCCCTCCCAGATAGAGGAGTGCTGCAGATCTATAGGCCCCTCCCAGATAGAGGAGCGCTGCAGAGCTATTGGCCCCTCCCAGATAGAGGAGTGCTGCAGAGCTAGAGGCCCCTCCCAGATAGAGGAGCGCTGCAGAGCTATTGGCCCCTCCCAGATAGAGGAGTGCTGCAGATCTATAGGCCCCTCCCAGATAGGGGAGTGCTGCAGATCTATAGGCCCCTCCCAGATAGAGGAGTGCTGCAGAGCTATTGGCCCCTCCCAGATAGAGTGCTGCAGATCTATAGGCCCCTCCCAGATAGAGGAGTGCTGCAGATCTATAGGCCCCTCCCAGATAGGGGAGTGCTGCAGATCTATAGGCCCCTCCCAGATAGAGGAGTGCTGCAGAGCTATTGGCCCCTCCCAGATAGAGGAGTGCTGCAGATCTATAGGCCCCTCCCAGATAGAGGAGTGCTGCAGATCTATAGGCCCCTCCCAGATAGAGGAGTGCTGCAGAGCTAGAGGCCCCTCCCAGATAGAGGAGCGCTGCAGAGCTATTGGCCCCTCCCAGATAGAGGAGTGCTGCAGATCTATAGGCCCCTCCCAGATAGAGGAGTGCTGCAGAACTATTGGCCCCTCCCAGATAGAGGAGTGCTGCAGATCTATAGGCCCCTCCCAGATAGAGGAGTGCTGCAGATCTATAGGCCCCTCCCAGATAGAGGAGTGCTGCAGAGCTAGAGGCCCCTCCCAGATAGAGGAGCGCTGCAGATCTATAGGCCCCTCCCAGATATAGGAGAGCTGCAGAGCTATAGGCCCCTCCCAGATAGAGGAGCGCTGCAGAGCTAGAGGCCCCTCCCAGATAGAGGAGCGCTGCAGAGCTATTGGCCCCTCCCAGATAGAGGAGTGCTGCAGAGCTATTGGCCCCTCCCAGATAGAGGAGTGCTGCAGATCTATAGGCCCCTCCCAGATAGAGGAGTGCTGCAGATCTATAGGCCCCTCCCAGATAGAGGAGTGCTGCAGAGCTATTGGCCCCTCCCAGATAGAGGAGTGCTGCAGAGCTATTGGCCCCTCCCAGATAGAGGAGCGCTGCAGAGCTATTGGCCCCTCCCAGATAGAGGAGTGCTGCAGATCTATAGGCCCCTCCCAGATAGGGGAGTGCTGCAGATCTATAGGCCCCTCCCAGATAGAGGAGTGCTGCAGAGCTATTGGCCCCTCCCAGATAGAGGAGTGCTGCAGATCTATAGGCCCCTCCCAGATAGAGGAGTGCTGCAGATCTATAGGCCCCTCCCAGATAGAGGAGTGCTGCAGAGCTAGAGGCCCCTCCCAGATAGAGGAGCGCTGCAGAGCTATTAGCCCCTCCCAGATAGAGGAGTGCTGCAGATCTATAGGCCCCTCCCAGATAGAGGAGTGCTGCAGAACTATTGGCCCCTCCCAGATAGAGGAGTGCTGCAGATCTATAGGCCCCTCCCAGATAGAGGAGTGCTGCAGATCTATAGGCCCCTCCCAGATAGAGGAGTGCTGCAGAGCTAGAGGCCCCTCCCAGATAGAGGAGCGCTGCAGATCTATAGGCCCCTCCCAGATATAGGAGAGCTGCAGAGCTAGAGGCCCCTCCCAGATAGAGAAGTGCTGCAGATCTATAGGCCCCTCCCAGATATAGGAGAGCTGCAGAGCTATAGGCCCCTCCCAGATAGAGAAGTGCTGCAGATCTATAGGCCCCTCCCAGATAGAGAAGTGCTGCAGAGCTATTGGCCCCTCCCAGATAGAGGAGTGCTGCAGAGCTATTGGCCCCTCCCAGATAGAGGAGTGCTGCAGAGCTATAGCCCCCTCCAAGATAGATTAGTGCTGCAGAGCTAGAGGCCCCTCCTAGATAGAGGAGTGCTGCAGAACTATTGGCCCCTCCTAGATAGAGGAGCGCTGCAGAGCTATTGGCCCCTCCCAGATAGAGGAGTGCTGCAGAGCTAGAGGCCCCTCCCAGATAGAGGAGCGCTGCAGATCTATAGGCCCCTCCCAGATATAGGAGAGCTGCAGAGCTAGAGGCCCCTCCCAGATAGAGAAGTGCTGCAGATCTATAGGCCCCTCCCAGATATAGGAAAGCTGCAGAGCTATAGGCCCCTCCCAGATAGAGAAGTGCTGCAGATCTATAGGCCCCTCCCAGATAGAGGAGTGCTGCAGAGCTATAGGCCCCTCCAAGATAGATTAGTGCTGCAGAGCTAGAGGCCCCTCCTAGATAGAGGAGTGCTGCAGAACTATTGGCCCCTCCTAGATAGAGGAGCGCTGCAGAGCTATTGGCCCCTCCCAGATAGAGGAGTGCTGCAGAGCTATTGGCCCCTCCTAGATAGAGGACCGCTGCAGAGCTATTGGCCCCTCCCAGATAGAGGAGCGCTGCAGAGCTATTGGCCCCTCCCAGATAGGAGTGCTGCAGAGCTATTGGCCCCTCCCAGATAGAGGAGTGCTGCAGAGCTATAGGCCCCTCCAAGATAGATTAGTGCTGCAGAGCTAGAGGCCCCTCCTAGATAGAGGAGCGCTGCAGAGCTATTGGCCCCTCCCAGATAGAGGAGTGCTGCAGAGCTATTGGCCCCTCCTAGATAGAGGAGCGCTGCAGAGCTATTGGCCCCTCCCAGATAGAGGAGCGCTGCAGAGCTATTGGCCCCTCCCAGATAGAGGAGTGCTGCAGAGCTATTGGCCCCTCCCAGATAGAGGAGCGCTGCAGAACTATTGGCCCCTCCTAGATAGAGGAGCGCTGCAGAGCTATTGGCCCCTCCCAGATAGAGGAGTGCTGCAGATCTATAGGCCCCCCCAGATAGAGGAGTGCTGCAGATCTATAGGCCCCCCCAGATAGAGGAGTGCTGCAGAGCTATTGGCCCCTCCCAGATGGTGCTGTCACTACTGATATTACATGAATGAAAAGGCGGGAAAGGTAAAGACGATTAAAAAGTCCAAAAGGTGCAAAGAATTTAATTTGCTTTGTTTAACCAACAATGTAAAGGGGTTTTACAACAACCGTGAAGCACAGATGACACCGCGAGGGACAGACAGGATCCGATAGGATCATAAATCAGGCAGTAAAAGGAATAGATACAAAGGCACAAAATGAGCATGAGAGAAATATAGCATCAACATAACATTCCACTATATTACTGCCATCCGGTGCACGTAGGGAGCTGCTGTGTGTGGCCTCTGCTGGTGCTGCCCAATAATGTAGTGGATATGTCTCTGTCATCTTTACTCTGCATATATGGGGCACTCTCAGCACTCTGGCACTTTACCATTATACGTTATTGCCACCATTTTCAAGCTGTCCACATGTTATGCCAGGGGTGGGGAACCTCAGGCCCCAGGGCCATTTACGGCCCTCGATGGCTTTTTAGTAGGCCCCAAAACAGATTCTCAGGGACCTCATTCTTGGGCAGGGAGCTGTATTTTGATTACATGAATTTCTTCTTGCTCTGTTAGCACACACACACGCATGCACACAGTCACTACTGATCACTAAAGGGCATGCAATGGAAGATTATGTCCCTAAACCAATGCCAGAGTCAGGATGCACTTTGTGGTACGGCCCCCGCAGGATGGTAGAAATATCCAAATGGCCCTCGGCAGAAAAAAAGATTCCACCCCTGGGTTATGCCGTACACTGAGCAGCTCCCTACGTGCACCGGATGGCAGTAATATAGTGGAATGTTATGTTGATGCTATATTTCTCTCATGCTCATTTTGTGCCTTTGTATCTATTCCTTTTACTGCCTGATTTATGGTCCTATTGGATCCTGCCTGTCCCTCGCGGTGTCATCTGTGCAGTGTCTGTTAAATAAAGATGATTACATTGTTTGCACCTTTTGGAGTTTTTGATCGTCTGTTCCCTTCCCCCCTTTTTGCTTGTGCAACTTGACGATTCGTCCGTATTTAGCGCTATTATTGCTGTGGCCCCGCTCTATGGTTTTAGATAATTGCATTTAAGGATAACCAATGTTTTCATAAGATACTTTGTGACGTTACATGATTTTGATACAATATTAAGTTGCCGGGAAATGTCTATGACAAAGATACAAAGTGCAATTCTCAATCTGATACTGATAAGTTATCGACTCAGCGCAGAGCAGGGCGCCAAAATAATCAGTAATCAGCCCGAGGAATGATCACACATTACACATTATACATGACACATAACACGCAGCAAGTAACACACATACTACTCATTCCACAGACTGCACATCACACATAACACACATTTCACACTGAATACACTGCACACACATCACACGCCACACACACATCACATACGCCGTACACATATCACACACACTGCACACATATCACACACACCGCACCGCACACATATCACACATCACACACACCGCACACACACTGCACACATATCACACACGCCGCACACGCCGCACACATATCACACATGCCGCACACGCCACACACACATCACACACGCCGTACACATATCACACACACTGCACACATATCACACACACTGCACCGCACACATAGCACACACATCACACACGCCACACACATAGCACACACACCACACCACACACGCCACACACATAGCACACACACCACACCACACACATCACACACGCCACACACATAGCACACACACCGCACACATAGCACACACATCACACACACCGCACACATAGCACACACATCACACACACCGCACACATAGCACACACACCACACCACACACATCACACACATCACACACGCCATACACATAGCACACACACCGCACCGCACACATAGCACACACATCACACACACACTGCACACATATCACACACAGCACACACATCATACACACCGCACCGCACACATAGCACACACATCACACACGCCACACACATAACACACACATCACACACACCACACACATAGCACACACACCACACCACACACATCACACACACCGCACCACACACATAGTACACACATCATACACACCGCACCGCACACATAGCACACACATCACACACGCCACACACATAGCACACACATCACACACACCACACACATAGCACACACCGCACTGCACACATAGTACACACATCACACACACCGCACACATAGTACACACATCACACACACCGCACTCATCACACACACACTGCACACATATCACACACACCGCACCGCACACATAGCACACACATCACACACACCGCACTCATCACACACACACTGCACACATAGCACACACATCACATCACGCACCGCACATGGCACTCACTAACCCTGCATATAAAGCACAGCACATAACACACACACCGCACCACACACACGCACCGCACATGGCACTCACAGCTCTGCATATAAAGCACAGCACATATAACTGTACAGATCGGACATCACACATGATATATATTACAGATTAAATCCCACACGGTCCACAACTCACATCACACATATTACACACATCACACACGACCCCCTGACAGCCCCCATTCCCCCGTTACCCCTGTTTCTCGCTCCTCGTCCTTCCTGGAACTGAACTTAATGTCTCACAATGAAAGTGAAAGCAGCAGCCTCCGAGCTGCGGGCAGGGGGCACAGACTTTCACTTTCACCGTGCTCCTCCTTACGTAAGGAAGGTGACGAGGGAGGTACAAGGCACAATGTGGAGTTAAGGATTAAATGCTGCAGATTTTTCCCTTTAATGTTTCCCCTCCAGCCTTCAGAACCTGTGAGAGTGAAGCAATGGCCGGGGTCCACCACGGTGCTGGAAGACTACTGTACACAAGATGAGGTGCAAACAACAAAGGATAGATTTATTGGAAGGTAAGGAATGAAGGGAATGAGGAAGATGCAAACAGGGGTTTACAATGGAAAAAGACAATTTACAAGAGTAATAAACTTTATCTTTTCCGTAAAATAGCACGGTGCTACCAACTATTACAGACTCAAAATATGTTTAACAAGCAAATGTAAGCAATAAACAAGTGATGATGCTACTCTACGTATAACCTCCCTGGCCTTTACTAACCAGGCCACACCGCTCCCGTGTACTGACTATTGAAGCCTACACTAGGCCCTAACAGGTGTACCAAACAGGAACAGAGTCACGGTGATGTTGGAGAATCAGGTCCAGTCCCAGGAGGGCCCCCAGCAGTCCAATATGGTGGTGTGCACGGCTTTCTGTCAGCTCTGTGAGACGTGGTCTTCTCCATGCTTCTGGATCCTAGGGATGCTCCTGGAAACTGTAAATCCTTTTCTCGGTATCTTCATGGCTCTCTTGCAGCTATATCAGGACACAGTTCTCTCTTTCATCTATCAGCACAACAAGTCCTCTCTGCAGCAGCCTCAGCTCACACACGCTGCTCCAGCTCCACACCTGCACTCTGCACAGACTAGCTCATTACAAAGATTATTGCAGGGGAGAAGCAGAACATTCCATCACGCCAGACAAGGGGGTGCAGCCTCTTAAAGTGACACCCTGTTCCTTACTGTCCGTAACAGCACCACCCTCTTACAAGAGCCTAGATGATTCTGCCCCTACCACATACTCTCCACCCTGCCCCTCACAGAGCCCTGCCACCTAGTGTGCCCCCTACCACCTAGTGTGCCCCCTGCCCCTCACAGAGTCCTGCCGCCTAGTGTGCCCCATGCCCCTCAAAGAGCCCTGCCGCCTAGTGTGCCTCCTGCCCCTCACAGAACCCTGCCGCCTAGTGTGCCCCCTGCCCGTCACAGAGCCCTGCTGCCTAGTGTGCCCCCTGCCCCTCACAGAGCTCTGCCGCCTAGTGTGCCCCCTGCCCCTCACAGAGCCCTGCTGCCTAGCGTTCCCCTCTGCCCCTCACAGAGCCCTGCCGCCTAGTGTGCCCCCTGCCCCTCACAGAGCCCTGCCACCTAGCGTGCCCCCTGCCCCTCACAGAGCCCTGTTGCCTAATGTGCCCCCTGCCCCTCACAGAGCTCTGCTGCCTAGTGTGCCCCCTGCCCCTCACAGAGCCCTGCCGCCTAGCGTGCCCCCTGCCCCTCACAGAGCCCTGTTGCCTAGTGTGCCCCCTGCCCCTCACAGAGCTCTGCCACCTAGCGTGCCCCCTGTCCCTCACAGAGCCCTGCCGCCTAGCGTGCCCCCTGCCCCTCACAGAGCCCTGCCACCTAGTGTGCCCCCTGCCCCTCACAGAGCCCTGCCGCCTAGTGTGCCCCCTGCCCCTCACAGAGCTCTGCCACCTAGCGTGCCCCCTGTCCCTCACAGAGCCCTGCCGCCTAGCGTGCCCCCTGCCCCTCACAGAGCCATGTTGCCTAGTGTGCCCCCTGCCCCTCACAGAGCTCTGCTGCCTAGCGTGCCCCCTGTCCCTCACAGAGCTCTGCCGCCTAGCGTGCCCCCTGGCCCTCACAGAGCCCTGCCGCCTAGTGTGCCCCCTGTCCCTCACAGAACTCTTCCCTCTATATGTACTGTATATATTACATAGAGAGATACATAGAAGAAAAGCCGGTAAATCATCTGCCAGGATCAGTATAATCACAGAGTGACAGGTTAGAATACAATAGATAGAATAGATGTTTACACATATAATAGATGTATCTATAGATGTCAGTGACACACACATACATATATGTATTTATATTGCATAGAGTGATAGATACAAGAAAAGCCGGTAATTCATCTGCCGTGTTCTGTAAAATCACTGCAGGAGCCGACAGGATAGAAGAGATGGATGACATACCGTACATTAAATATATATGGAATAGGTAGATATACAGATGTCAGTGACAAATACAATTAGTACGTGTGTGCAAATTACTGTACATGTATTTAATTAATAAAAGATTATTTTTTGGAATAAAATGACATGGGCTCCCGCACAATTTTCATAACCAGCAGAGGGAAAGCCGATGACTGGGGCAGATGTTTATAGCCTGGGAAGTGAGTAATACCCATGGAGCTTCCCAGGCTATTAATATCAGCTCACAGCTGTATACTTAGCCTTTACTGGCTACTAAAATAGGGGAGCCCCTAAAAAATGACGTGGGGTCCCCCCATTATCAATAACTAGCAAAGGCTATGCAGACAGCTGCAGGCTAATATTAATAGCCTAGGAAGGGGCCATGGATACTGCCCCCCGGCTAAAAACATCAGCTCTCAGCCACCCCAGAAAAGGCGCATTTCTAAGATGCGCCAAATCTGGCACTTAGCCTCGCTCTTCCCACTTGCCCTGTAGCAGTGGCATGTGGGGTAATAGTTGGGGAGGTTGATGTCACCGTCAGGTGACATCAAGCCCCGAGGTTAGTAATGGAGAGGCATCAATAAGACACCCCCATTACTGACCTCATAGTCACATTGTAAGAAAACACAGACACCCAGAAAAAGTCCTTTAATTGAAAGAAAGACAGACTCCTTTAATATTCCTAATTAAACCATACTTACGACCTCACCTAATCCCACCAAAGCCCTCGATCTGTAATAAAAGTAAAATAAAAAGGCAATGATATACCACACCTGTCAGTCGTTCTGTCCCACACCTTAATCCATGTCTTGGGGATAATTACTTTTCAACCAGGACAATGCCAAGATGCGACCATCCTGGCTGAAAACCACTGGTCAATGAGCTGCTGGGAGCGCAGCCTTAGTTACTAGCAGTGACGTCACTGAGGCTGCGCTCCCAGCCGTGCTGAACTGCAATGACCTCTTGACCATGGGAAAATGTCAGTGATGAGGTCATTGCAGTTCAAGCTCAGTGTCTTCACAGCAGGATGAGTGACCCCATGACAAAACTCCCTCCCTCTCGAATTCAGCCACAAGGGTCTTTCTTGAGGGAATTTGCGATAGGTTGACTGGAGCGACAGTATCCATCTTGGAGGGGTTGATGATAAATTGTGGATCCTCCTCTTTGTCCCCAGACATAAATGAGCGAGAGAGGGCATCTGACATTCTTGTCACCGGACCTGAAATGTAAAAGAAAGTTAAAGTGGGCAAAAAACAAAGACCACCTAGCTTGGCATGGATTAAGTCTTTGGGTGGACTGGGGATACGCCAGGTTCTTATGGTAGATAACCACTGGATAGACTGCGCCCTCCAGCAGGTATCGCCACTCCTCCAAAGCCATCTTATTGGCGAGTAACACCCTGCCCCCGATGGAGTAGTTACGCTCTGGAGCGGAGAAGACCTTATAGATGAAACGGCAGGACACGTGGTGACTCGAGGAGGATTTCTGAGTGACCACAGCTCCAGCCCCCAGCTCCAGCCCCCAACAAGGATGCAACCATCTTGCAACCACTTCCTGCCGCCTCCAACTCAAAAATATTTCACGGATCCGCAAATTCCTAAACCAAGAATCCGCAAAGACACTAGTCCATGCCCTCATCATCTCCCGCCTTGACTACTGCAACCTCCTGCTCTGTGGCCTCCCCTCTAACACTCTTGCACCCCTCCAATCTATTCTAAACTCTGCTGCCCGACTAATCCACCTGTCCCCCCGCTATTCCCCGGCCTCTCCCCTCTGTCAATCCCTTCACTGGCTCCCCATCACCCAGAGACTCCAGTACAAAAGCCTAACCATGACATACAAAGCCATCCACAACCTGTCTCCTCCATACATCTGTGACCTCGTCTCCCGGTACTTTCCTGCACGCAACCTCCGATCCTCATAAGATCTCCTTCTCTACTCCCCTATTATCTCCTCTTCCCACAATCGCATACAAGATTTCTCTCGTGCATCCCCCCCTACTCTGGAACCCTCTACCACAACACATCAGACTCTCGCCTACCATCAAAACCTTCAAAAAGAACCTGAAGACCCACCTCTTCCGACAAGCCTACAACCTGCAGTAACCACCGATCGACCAAACCGCTGCACGACCATCTCTATCCTCACCTACTGTATCCTCACCCATCCCTTGTAGACTGTGAGCCCTCGCGGGCAGGGTCCTCTCTTCTCCTGTACCAGTTGTGACTTGTATTGTTCAAGATTATTGTACTTGTTTTATTATGTATACCCCTCCTCACATGTAAAGCGCCATGGAATAAATGGCGCTATAATAATAAATAATAATAATAATAATAATAACCACCTCTAGAAAGAATTGTTTGTAATTCAGCCTCAGAGGGCCAGTTCTTTGGATCAGCTCCCTTTCGGGTCATAGCAGAGATGAGAGCGGACAGAGTGGAGAAGTGAGGAATGAATTGCCGATAATAGTTAGCAAAGCCAAGGAATCTCTGGAATGCTTTGACTCCAATGGGCAGCGGCCATTTAAGAATGGAAAAGACTTTCTCAGGATCCATCACGAACCCCCTGGCCAAATTCTCCTGAATGTTGTCTGACATAGCTTTGAATCTTGGCTGGGGAGGGTAAATTCGACCTCTGGGGGGTGCAGTTCCAGCAATCAAGTGAATAAGACAGTCATACGGCCTGTGGGGTGGCAGATTCTCTGCTTTTTTTCTGTCAAATACATCAACAAAGAACCAATATGCAGATGGAAAACTGGGCAGCGATGCTGGAGGAGACGGGACCTTAGTCTGGAACCAGACACTTCTCATGACAGGAATGTCCCCAGCGGAGCACCTCTACAGTTGCCCATTCCAACACAGGTTCATGTTGTTGTAGCCATGGTAGACCTAAGAGAAAGGCGTGAGACATGTGAGGAAGAACATACAAGACTATCCTCTCCATATGAAGCATCTCGATACAGACCATAAGCATCTCAATAACCAGACGAACCATCTCCTGAAGAGTTCTCCCATCAACAGATGTTATAGCCAGAGGGTTTTGGAGCGGATGAACTGGGATTTGGAAAGCAATCCACTACAGCCTGGGGGACAAAATTTCCTGCTGTCCCAGAATCCACATACGCTGTCTCAACAAACTGGGATTCACTGGTTGTCACGACCACAGTAAGAGTCAGGGGTTGAAAGGTGTCTTCCATCTAGGGAGGCCTCTCCTACTGACCCTAGATGCTGGAGTTTTCTAGCTTAACCGGACAGGCGCGAATGAAGTGACCTATGTCTCCACAATACAGGCACTGGCCTTTAGCATGGCGATCCATCTATCGCTGACTGGCAAGAGCTAAGCGGTCGACCTGCATGGGTTCCGGTGAGGCATCAACAAGGGAGGGTGGAGGAACAAGCGGGGACAGAGGCCGCGATCCTCTTTCACGTGCCACCTTATGGGCACGCTCCAGGAAACGAAGGTCTATACGGGTGGAGAGGGAGACCAGGCCATCGAAGGTAGTTGGTAGGTCATGACCAGCTAGCTCATTCTTTATGTTTCCAGAAAGCCCCTCCCAGAATGTTGCTGTGACGCGAGTCACTAGTATTAGTCCCAGAAGTGGAGAGAAAGACTACAATATTAGATAGTAAAAATGTATACTACTTACGGAATAAGTAACGGGAGATCAAACAATCCGAGGTCAGATCCAGGAAATAGCGCAGTACAAAAGGGTAGTCAGAAACTAAATCCTATTCATAAACCAAGGTCAGGAAAGCCAGAAAGATATGACAGTATACAGGGAGCAGGCACTAGAATTGTCAGGTCACAAGCAAAGGGTCAAAGTCCAGGTAGGAAATAAAGTCAAGCTGGGTCAGGCTTAGAGCACAGAGAGATCAGTCTTACACAGGCAACAGCAAGTGTATGATTGACACTGGGTGAAGGAGCTAGCATGCTTAAATAGAAGACTAATCAAGGAAAGTGAACACAGATGATAGCAGCACAGACCCAGTACAACCAAAACAGACTGACTGCCCCGACACAAAGTAACAAATCAGACAGGAACAGAGTGGAGATCGTGGCAGTTGCCACCAACGCTTCGCTATTCCAACTGAGTTTGGACGCCAGAGTGCGGAAGCATACCGCATATTGTCCCACAGATGATTTGGACAGGCGTAAGCAAAGAAGAGCGGAAGCTGTCGAGGTGGTTCGCCTGGGTTCATCGAATACTTTGCGAAAGGCTTCCATGAATATGGACAAATTGGAGATGATAGGGTCCTCTCTCTCCCATAATGGATTCAACCACGCCAGCGCCTCACCTCCAAGATGTGACATAAGAAATGCTACGTTTGTTCGGTCTGACGGGAAGTGATGCGGAAGGAGTTCGAAATGTAGCGGGCACTGATTGATGAACAAACGGCAGAGCTTAGGATTGCCGTCAAAGCGGGGTGGAGTTGCGAGTTGGAGACCTGAAGCTTGAACTAAGCAGACTGACTGAGAAATCTCCGAAGAAGACACAGCTGAACGTGGGGAGACTCTGGAGAGATGTTTAAGGCATCCAACTTGGTAGTCAGACACTGCAACTGCATAGACAATGTATCCTGTATGCTTTTCTGTCGGCAGAGCTCTTGGTACATGGTCTGATCAGACGGGTCCGGGATCCAGCACGTCCATGGCATGAGCAAACTGTCACAGATGTGGTTTGTGGAACCACTGCGTCACGGACCGTAGAGAGCCTGGAGGGGCGTGACTAAGGCTACGTTCACATTAGCATTGTGCGGGGCAGCGTCGGGCGCAGCCGCGGCGACGCATGCGTCATGCGCCCCTATATTTAACATGGGGGGCGCATGGACATGCGTTGTCTTGCGTTTTGTGACGCATGCATCATTTTGGTGCAACTGTCAGGGCGCAGACGATGCTGCATGATGCAGTTTTTTCTGCGCCAAAAATCATGCAAAAATGAACGCATGCGTCACAAAAAGCTGTGTTGTGCATGCGTTTTTGCATGCGCTGTGCGTTGCGTCGCCGACGCTGCCCCGCACAATGGTAATGTGAACGTAGCCTAAGTGAGCACCAGACTGTTGAGTAGAGCCACTGATGGTGAGGTTATACTTGGTTCCCAATAAACGCCAGGTGCCACTCCAGGACAGACCAATGGACAGACCAATGCCACTCCAGCAGCTGGACCCAGAAGGACACGCTAGATGGTACAGCAGGCAGAGTTTGCATCAGAGTGCAGCAGACAGATTTCATATCACAATGCAGCAGACAGAGTTCATATCAGAGTGCAGAAGACAGATTTTATAACAGAATGCAGCAGGCAGAATTTGTATCAGATTACAGCAGGCGGGGTCTGCCTCAGAGTGCAGCAGACAGGATTTGCACCAGAGTGCAGCAGGGACTGGTACGCATCCTTGCACAACATAGACTGCAAAACAGGAAGGTTGCTCAGGCACCTCCCCAGTGGGGAGGAAGCAATATATACATAATGCCCCACAGCCATTGGCTGGAGAGGAAGTAGCAAGTGCATGCACTTGCCCTTTAAGAGGGCAGGAGCATGCATTCGTGTATCCTAAGGACATGGATAGAGGCTCGGCTGGAAGCATACAGTGCATGGGGAAGGGAAGAACTGACCGCAGCATGGGTGAGTGAAGTGGAGACCCTGCCTGTCAGAGCAGGGATCGGGCGTGTTGCTAACACCTACCCAGATGAATGCAGATGGATGCTGAGCTATGATTTCTGAGAAATAAGATCAGGACATTGAAAGGTGACATAAATTAACATATAGAGTATATTTCTGAGAGCACAATGGACAGGAAACAGGAAGTGGGCAGAGAAGTTTCAGATGCATCAGTTTTTATGTAGATATCACAACTGGTGACGAGGAGAATAAGATCCTGCGGCACGGAGTACTGACTTCCATGCTGTATTAATCACCTCCTGAGGTGTGCACTGCATTTACCAGCTTGTTCTTGGTGCTGCGGGAGAGGGACCTCTTCCTGGCAGATCAGTTTTTATCGACAGGTCGTGTCCTCTTTTGAATGCAGTAAATTGATGATATTTTCTTGTACTTGCACCGTTCCACCACTTCACTTGCCAAATTCATGACAGCTTTGAATTCCAACAATCTTAATATTCATCTTTGTTATCATGTTGACACCTGTTCTATTGATTTTCTTGATGTCGCCATCAAGCGTGATCAATACAAGACCCTTCAAACAAATATTTTCTGGAAACCTACATCAATAAATTCACAGTCACATGCTACCTAATCTCAACAGTCCTTCATGATCAAATTGGTTCTCATTGGTCAATTTCTCCACCTCCGAAGCATTTGTTTCTCGGACAGTGATTTTGAAAGACCGATCCATGATTTAATAATAATAATAATAATAATTTTTATTTATATAGCGCCAACATATTCCGCAGCGCTTTACAAATTATAGAGGGGACTTGTACAGACAATAGACATTACAGCATAACAGAAATACAGTTCAAAACAGATACCAAGAGGAGTGAGGGCCCTGCTGCTCGCAAGCTACAAACTATGAGGAAAAGGGGAGACACGAGAGGTGGATGGTAACAATTGCTATAGTTATTCGGACCAGCCATAGTGTAAGGCTTGGGTGTTCATGTAAAGCTGCATGAACCAGTTAATTAATTTTTTTTTTTTTTTTTTTAATATAGGCCACACAGGGATCGTTAGGTTAATGCATTGAGGCGGTAGGCCAGTCTGAACAAATGAGTTTTTAGGGCACGCTTAAAACTGTGGGGATTGGGGATTAATCGTATTATCCTAGGTAGTGCATTCCAAAGAATCGGTGCAGCACGTGTAAAGTCTTGGAGACGGGAGTGGGAGGTTCTGATTATTGAGGATGCTAACCTGAGGTCATCAGCGGAGCGGAGGGCACGGGTAGGGTGGTAGACCGAGACCAGAGAGGAGATGTAGGGTGGTGCTGAGCCATGGAGTGCTTTGTGGATGAGGGTAGTAGTTTTGTACTGGATTCTTGAGTGGATGGGTAACCAGTGTAATGACTGGCACAAGGTAGAGGCATCGGTGTAACGGTTGGTGAGGAATATGATCCTGGCAGCAGCATTCAGGACAGATTGGAGCGGGGAGAGTTTGGTAAGAGGGAGGCCGATTAGTAGAGAGTTACAATAGTCCAGACGAGAATGAATAAGTGAAACAGTAAGAGTTTTTGCAGAGTCGAAAGTAAGAAAAGGGCGAATTCTAGAAATGTTTTTGAGATGCAGGTAAGAAGAGCGAGCCAGTGATCGGATGTGGGGGGTGAATGAAAGGTCAGAATCAAGGATGACCCCAAGGCAGCGGGCATGTTGCTTTGGAGTAATGGTGGAACCGCAAACGGAGATGGCAATGTCAGGCAAAGGTAGGTTAGTAGAGGGAGAAAACACGAGGAGTTCAGTTTTTGACAGGTTTAGTTTCAGATAGAGGGAGGACATGATGCTAGAGACAGCGGTAAGACAATCACTGGTGTTTTCTAATAAGGCAGGCGTGAGATCAGGAGAAGAAGTGTATAGTTGGGTGTCGTCAGCATAGAGATGGTACTGGAAACCAAATCTACTGATTGTTTGTCCAATAGGGGCAGTATACAAAGAGAAGAGGAGGGGGCCTAGGACTGATCCTTGAGGAACCCCAACAGTAAGGGGAAGGTGAGAGGAGGAGGAACCAGCGAAACATACAGTGAAGGATCGGTCAGAGAGATAGGAGGAGAACTTAAAAATGAGACTTAAAAACTCTTAAAAATGAGATTGCACGACCGTGGCCATAGTCACCGCATGGTTAAAAAAGCTTACCATAGGGCAAAACATTCACCACGTCACCAACTTCTCAATTCCACAACCATGTCTTCCCCCACACTCAACTATGCTTTATTACTAATTTCCACTCACACGCTTCACCCATGAGACAATGTCTGGCTACATCATGGCTGATTCTTCTAGAACATCAAGTATTATAAAAATACCATCCCAACAAACCTTCCACCACTTTTTGTAGGTCCAGAAACCTACGTGATTGGCTAGTTAAGAGTCACTACCAATGTGATCCGCCTAGCACATTTTGGCAGGGAGGATCAACCCGGACAGGCTGCTCACCCTGAGGCAAGTGTGTGGCATGTGCAAGTTTGGAGCGTGCCAGCACATTTACTGATTCGAAAAGCCTTAGCACTTATAACATCACTCAACTTATCTCTCGCAATTCTAACGCAGTAATATACTATGCCACATGTCCCTGGGCAAAGATATACATTGGGCTCACCACTAGACAATCGAAGTTGCAGGTTCGTGAACTCATTGTTGGCATTTCCGCTGAAAGTAATGAAAAAGGTATATCTGTGTTGAAAACGATTCCTAAACACTTTAAATTACATTCCAATTGTGATGCCTTCCTTTTGAAAGTCTACGGCAATTAGATGATCACCTCTACCATCAGGGGTGGTAATGTCAGTCAAAGCCTTGCCCAACGTGAGACCAAGTGGATATGGACCTTTGACACCGTCCACCCCCTTAGTCTCAACGAGAATATTAGTTACGTACCTTCCCTCAGACCACCCATGTCATCAGGCTTGGTTGTTTTATTACGTAGAATTCTTGTGTTTGTTTTTATTATGTTTTAGAATAACTATATTTTCCTTATTCATAGTGGTGCAGATTTCCCACCTACTGTTCTGTCCAAGATTAAAGTCTATGGAAGCTTGAAGTTTTGGTCTCTTTCCATTCTAGACACAAGAAGACATGCATGTTGGAATAACCAATTCCCTACCTCTCCCTCCTCCTTCCCTGTATCACTGTATATGAAACATTGCCACCATTTATTGTGGTCTTCCTTATTATTCACCTTTTACATTACTGTTGCACCTCCATATGTGCTTTGTCATTATTGTGATACGCTTAACTACCTTATACCAATTTATTTAATTCTATATTTATCATTATTTTCATTCCATTTACATTCATGCTAACCTTTTTTATCTGTCAATTTTATTTTTTATTATTATTGATTATTTTTTATTAACTTTTCCACATTTACTTTCTTTTAGCCTTGTGTTATGTTATAATATCCTGGTTGTGTTATTGTTCCACATTTATACGCACCATTTTACACCCATGTTTCTCACATTCTTACATTATCACTACGTACAATATTATCGCACACTTTTTTCATAACCCTCACGATTTACATGAGACTTCTACACCTGTACTTATTACTGCCATCTTGGGTCCAGCAGTTATTCCCACATGCTGCAATACTGCTTTGTTACTTTGTCTACTATTGATTTTGCAGACCATTTCATTGAATGTGGTGGCATGCGTGCACGTTCTGGCTCCCGGATCTTCCTCGCCAGCTGTATCTATATGTACACTGCAATGTCGAGTTATGAGGTCCCCATATGATCTTGCTGTCACGGGTTACACAACGTGGTCGCCGTGGACTCTCCGGCTAGGTTGGACACATCATGCGTTACTCCACTACCCTTTCAACATTATTGGTTGATACACACACCGTGTCTTCAGATTTGTTCCTTAGTCTCACGTCATACCATGCTCCCCACTAGGCTTGAGCGAAACGGATTGGACAAATTCAAAAGTCGCCGACATTTGGCAAAGTCGGGTTTCATGAAACCCGACCCGATCCTAGTGTGGGATCGGCCATGCGGTCGGCGATCTTCGCGCCAAAGTCGCGTTTTGTGACGCGTTTGGCGCCATTTTTTCAGCCAATGAAGGAGCATGGGCAGAGTGATGACATAGGTCTTAGGGGCGTGGACGCCTATCGCCACCTTGTCGCTTGTGCGCTGTAGCGATTTGCAATGTGTAACACCAGCTTTTCTGTTCAGGGACGGAGGAGAGAGAGAGAGAAGAAAAAAAAAAATTAGATTTCCCATTGACTTTGCATTGGGTTTTGTGTTTCGGTCGATCCCCGACTTTTCGCCATAATCGGCCGATTTCACTCGACTCGACTTTTCAGATAGTCGGGTTTCGCGAAACCCGACTCGACCCTAAAAAAGTAAAAGTCGCTCAACCCTACTCCCCACTCTTATGCTTTTATACACACTCCATTTTCTATTGGCCAATTCCACTTTTTAACCTTTACCTCCCTCGATGATGCCAACCCCTGATGAAGGTTATTGCCTAAATGTATCGGGGTGGGCATCACTCAGCCATGAGTTTCCTCTCCACGTTATTGCAGTGACTATAGCTCGCGTTACCTCTCATTATCTTTTAACAGTCTACTTGCATTCGTGTTGCACATAGGAAACTTCTGCACTTTTTTAAATTGTTATATGCCATAACTACAGTGGAATGAAAAAGTTTAGCACCCCTGGTCAAAATTACTGTTACTCCGAACAGTTAAGCAAGTTGAAGATAAAAAATCTCTAAAAGGTCTAAAGTTAAAGCTGACACATTTCCTTTGTATTTTAGGCCAAAAAAAAAATATAAGAGTCATTCAATTCTTGAGCGACTTTCATCCATTCTTCCTTGGTGAATTCCTCCAGTTCTGTGAGATTCCTGGGCCGTCTTGCTTCCTCTGTTATTTTGAGGTCTCATCACAGATTATCAATGATGATCAGATCCGGGGACTGTGAGGGCCGTTGTAAAACCTTCAGCTTGCACCTTTTGAGGTCTTCTATTGTGGATTTTGCCATGTGTTTAGGATCATTGTCATCCTCTTCCTCTCTTCACCTTCAGATGGTGTTATATTTGCATCAAGACATTGTTGAAATTTCATTGAATCCATTCTTCCCTCTACCCGTGAAATATTCCCCATGCCATTGGCTGGAACACAGGCCCAAACCAAGACTGATCAACCCCCCTGCTTAATGATTGGCAAGATTTTCTTTTACTGAAATTCTGTTCCCTTTTTTCTCCACTCATATCTTTTATCATTGTAGCCACAGAGTTCTATTTTACCCTCATCGATCCACATGACTTATTTCCAAACTACATCAACCTTGTTTAGATCTTCTTCAGCATACTTCTGACGCTGAATTTTATGGTGAGGACACAAGAGAGTTTTTTCTGATGACTCTTCCTGGACAGCAGGCGAGTCCGGGGACCTCTTGGTTGGTAATGGAGTCCTGGGAAGAGGAGCCGAGCCCTTCTGAAGTGTCCATAGTGGAATATGTAATGCGCTTCCATGACAAAATGCAGACCTTGATGCAGTTGGTGCATGACAACATGACATAGGCTGAGGCTGATCAGAAGCACTGGTACAACCAGAACTCCCGGGAGCCGACCTACCAGGTGAATCAAAAGGTGTGTGTTGGTCCCCGTACCAAAGGATAAGCTTCAGGCAGGTTGGGAAGACCCGTACGTCATCCACCAACAGCTCAACCCAGTCACATACGTGGTCAAGCTTGACCACGCTTAGGATAGGCGAAAGGCCTTTCACGTAATATGATGAAGGCTCAACACGAATGTGAAGCCTATGTCCTACCGGTCTGCAGCCTGCCCGAAGACAGGGAGGAAGACCACCTCCTGGACATGCTGGCCCAAGCCAAGGCCGGTGGGTCCATCGAGGACGTGGAGGTAAGTGCCTTGCTAACCGAACCCCAGCGGTTGCAGTTGCGGACCACGCTGGAACCCTTCCAACTGACCTGGAAGGACTGAGTTAGCGGTCCACAAGGTGGACAACGGGAATCATGCCACTACGGCAAACACCCTATCGGATCTCCGGCGAGGTGCAGCAGGTTATTTGCCAGGAGATCGATGAGATGTTACAGCTGGGAGTGATTCAACAGTCAAAGAGCTCGTAGGCCTCACCTGTAGTTCTCGTGCCAAAGAAGGATCGGACCACCCAGTTCTGCGTGAACAACAGGGGGCTCAAAACCATCACAGCCTCTGAGGTGCACCCCATTCCGTTAGCTGGTGCAAAATATCTGTCCATAAAGGATCTGAGACGAGGATACTGGCAGATTCCTATGAGCCCCAAAGCACAGGAGAAGTCCACCTTTATCACATCCTTCGGACTGTACGAGTCCACAGTCATGCCCTTCGGCATGAGGAATGCCCCTGCCACTTTCCAGCGGATGGTCAATCACCTGCTTTAGGGACTGGAGAAGTACGCAGTGGTGTACTTGAATGACATTGCCATCTTCAGTTCCTCCTGGGATGAACACCTGCAGAATCTTCAGGAGGTGCTCAGGCGAATTCACCAAGCCGGTCTGACCATCAAGCTGGAAAAGTGCTAGATGGGCATGAGAGAGGTCCACTACCTGGGGCAGGTGGGCGGGAACTACATGAGGCCAGAGTATGGCAATGTACATGGGTTGTCCTGCCGGGGCGAACCTGCCAAGCTGCACATGGAGGAGTGCCGAGAGGTTCTGCCTCCATAGTTTAGTCCAAAAGGGGAGGTGTCATCAGGAAATAGGAAGAAATTCTTATTTACTTCAATTATTACACATGCAGAGCTCTCAGCTGCAGTTTCCTTTGCCTGTGTGCGATCTCACCTTTCCCCCTCCCTTCCCTCTTGCTATATAGCTGTAATGTGAGACCAGCATGCTAGCAACATCCACGGAGGAATTTTTATGGCTCTGTGCTGCGAAAGTCAGTCTCTGTCTAAACCTCTCATCCCCCCTCCCACCAAATAATGCAAATATTTGTTAGTGGTATTCTTTGTAAATGATATATTTAGTCAGACACTATGTCAGTTATTTTTCTTGAAGTGTTGTGGACTATTTAGCACTAGTCAATATTTTCTGAGCATTCATTTGTAGGTGGTTAGTTTTGCAACTATGCCCCTGTCTATTTTTTTTTTTTTTTATGTACTTTAAATAAAAATTATTTCTTTATTTTGGCATATGCTTCCCATTTTTTTTAGGCTATATTTTGGTTGGAAGTGCCAACACACCTAGGCCATTTTCTTCTTTTTCGTTTATTCTTATGTATAGAAATGGTTTGTCATAACTCTAAGAAAAGGGAATATTCAGCCTCTAAGTGAGGTCACCACAGGGGGAGTGCCTTGGTTTTGGGCACAGAGATAAATGAGGGAGACATCAGTCATCACTAGTCTCTGGTCCCGGGTCTAGCTGCGAGACAGATCTGTAATGCATCTAGATGTGTGGCCATCCCCAACAGCACATGGTCAGTGTTTTTCAATTTTAATCACATTGTATTTGTAATTGTACTGTACATACAATACTTGTCTACTCTTATAATACCTTTTTATACTTCTGTAAACACTGCCTACCTTTTTGGAGTAAAATATATAAAATTACTAGTTTTGTTTCTCCTTGCTCTATAGTGTACTGTCACGTCCTCTGAAGTGAATTACGCTACAATCTGGGTTGGCTCCGGACCGGTTATTTATTAAGAAATCGGAGCTGGTGGCAGCGGATTTGTCCTGTGTATTTGGGAGGCTTTGTAGAGACGGACGGCATTGATAATTATTGTTCCAGCTTGAGTGGGAGTAGTTATATCGCCCTTGCTGCAGTGTGCCCGTTAGCCAGTACAAAGTAAGGCAGCCTTCCTGGCGACTAATTATCCTAAGTAAAGTACCCTGCCTGACCTGCCTGACCTGAGGGTAAGGAGGGAGCCAGAGAGCTGCAAGTTCCAAACCGCAACTGGGAAGTGGGATATAGATAAATCCCCTTCAGAAAGGAACCAGGGGCAACCAAACAACCCCGGTTCATGACAAATTGGTGTGAGCGGTGGGGAAGATAAAGATATCCTCCCCGTGAACTATGACATCCCCCATTCCCCAGTACTGTTTCCTCGTTCATGCCCCCCATTTCCCCGTACTGTTTCCTCATACATGCCCACATTCCACCATACTGCTTCCTCACACATACCTCTCATTCCCCAGCACTGTTTCCTCATACATGCCCCCCATTCCCCAGTATTGTTTCCTCATACATGCCCCCATTCCCCAGTACTGTTTCCTCGTTCATGCCCCCCATTTCCTCATACTGTTTCCTCATACATGCCCCCCATTTCCCCGTACTGTTTCCTCATACATGCCCACATTCCCCAGCACTGTTTCCTCATATATGCCCCCCATTCCCTCATACTGTTTTGTCGTACATTCCCCATACTGTTTCTTCATACATGCCCCCATCTCCCCCTTTGCTCCTCATTTTTATCCTCAAATTCTCCCCCCACACATTAAATATCCTCTTCCATGCATTAAATCTTCTGTGTCTTCAGATCCGCTGAAGCACTTACCACCAATGTTCGGCTCTCTGCAGCAGCGGCGAATGACGTCATCAGCATGATCACATGATCTGATTACGTTGCTGGCGTCGCTCTAACCCGGCGGTCAGAGCTTCCATTGTACTGGGGTCTCTAAGATGCGAGTACAATTGATCCCTGGGAGCCGGAGAGCTGCAGCTTCTCTGTGCCAGCTGTCAGCTTGACAGCCGACACAGAAAACTGCCATCTCCCAGAATGCAGCCGGCGGGAGAGACAGTGGGGACCACCGCATTAGGTGGCCTGACTGCGCCCCCCTGCGACTGATAAAAAGGGGGTGGCATCTTTCAGCAGAGGCATAATTAGCCTGCAGATGACGCCCCCCTTTTTAACAGCAGGTGGCGCCGCCTGAGGCAACTGACTCAAGTTGCCTCATGGTAGGTGCGCCACTGCCTATAATCTCAGTACGTTTGTAAACTGTGAACTGTTTGTAAATTGTATGTGTACCGGTTAACAGAACAACATACTGTATGTATCCACACTGTGCTGTGACTAATAATCTCGTATCTATGGTGCACACAGACCTGCAGTGTACAGCGGATATATTGGCGCCTTGGATGCATTTCTGGCTACGCCGGACTACCTTGATCTCTTTTACTGACATTTGGGTGACACAGGTACAATAGGGAGCAGAAGATGGTGGATATTCCCAAAATGTAATGCAAAATTTACTATAAGCAGAGCTACTCTTAGAAAGAAGAAGAAGGAGAGACGTTTCCTGGTCAGTCCTTTATTCCTATATACGATGGGGTAGAATGACTTATCATGTATAATATAAAGAAAGCGTAAAGTTAATCTAGACAGTCAGAAAATGAGCCAAGCAGTGCCGCACGCTGAATATAAGACGGTGCGTCATTACTCAGATTTCACAACCACCTCTCCGTTCGCTTTAGTCTAATAATATGTGACTACATTTAAAGCAGTTTTGCGTTTTACCCCAAGTTCCTTTTCACTTGTGGAGTGAGGTGTAAAGAGGAAAGAACATTACATAAATCTGATGATGGGAAGTTGTTGGTTTTTTTTATCCAAATTGTGATAAAATTCTGTCACATTTAGCAGCATAATTCCCTCTAATGTTAGTACCCAAATAACCACCAAAACCAACCACCTCCAGAATTGTCATTATTTCTTCTCCTTTCTTCGTCTCTTTTTTCTTCTCTTCTCCTTTCACGCTCTTTCTTCTCCAGGTCTTCCCCATACTTGTATGTACAATTGCAGTGGAAATGCTCCTGTAATATCTTGTTGGTCCGTAGGATTATATCTTCGTTTTCCATTTCTTTGTCTCTTTTTCTTTCTTCTGCTCTTCTCCTTTCACTTTCTCTCATTTCACAGTCCCACCCATTTATACAACCTCGGTGGAAAATCTGTGGCATTAAGTCAAGGATTACTTCTTTTTTCCTTTTTTCCCCTCCTCTCAGATCATTTATTTTCTTGTCTAATTTCGCCTTATGTATATACTCCAGCATGAACTTCTTCCGCTCCCTCCAGTCTTTCTGGGGATTTCTTTCTTTCTCTCCCAGCCGATATTTGACGTCTTTCAGAGCGCTGTGAATAACCATCAGGATATCTTTGGTTTTTCCCTGAGTTTTGATATGATCGTTCTTCGTGTAGTTCTCTATAGAGATTACAACCTCGGCTCCCATCTGCTTCAACGTCTTCTCAGCCTCCATGAAGTCTCCACTGGTTTTATGGGTGATGACAACAATGGGGAAGACTCCTGCAAGAGACACAGATGTGAGCGGATGATCTGGGGAGATATAACATCAATATTCATTGTAATTGTTCTGGATGACATTTTGTGTTATGCTCTCGTTCCCAGAATACGTTCCTCATACTTGTTCTTACTCTCTGGGCCCGGCAGTAGATGTATCTCAGGGGGGAAAACAAGTCCTAGGCTCTCGATGAGTCTGCTGTTCACTAGACCCCACATTACCTGTCATCTTCACACAATTTTTCAGAAACTCCTGCAGTTCTTGTCTCTCACCGTCCGCTAACACTAATTTGGCACTGTAGAAATAAAAAAATAGAAGATGACGTAGATTGTGATGATGATAATAACGGTGATGACTATGATGCTGATATTGATGGAAGTGTTATTTATGGGATCGATGATGGCGGTGAAATGATTGTGATCAGGATAGTGATGGTGATGACACTATTGATAATGATGATGGTGAGGTTGTTGTTGATGGTGATGATAACAGTAGAGAACTGCAAATTTCATATCCAATTCCATTAATCCACAGTTCTTGGCAGTGGCCACTAAACTGTCCATGGTTCTGTGCTCTTCACATCCATTCACTGCTCACTTTCGTGGTGGATAAAAGCTGATCAGTGGGTGAACCGGCTTTAGACAATCTTCTATCTGATATTGATACTATATCCTAAATATATATTGTAAGTGTGGAAAACTCCATTAATGGTCCTGGACTATTCTGGCAGTTGCCATTATAAGGGGTGATTGACGCCTCCTTAATTCTCCACGTCTTGATTTCCACTCACTTTCTAATCTCATCATTACCCAACACTGGATGGAAAGAGCCAGAATGTGATTTACCCTTCTGATTTTTCTGGTTTCTTTACTACTGAGAAACCCTGTGACTCATTCTACTTGGGCAAACATAGGGCTACCACCAGAAAGTTCCAACATTTTCGGGCCACCTTGAGACTCCACCCAGGCTCCATCCCAGATCCGCGTTCACTCCTCCAACCTTCCATATTACTAGAATATTCCCTTTGAGACAGGCAACTGTACCTACTTGCAGGCAGCAGTCAGTAGGGTGGAACGTAATAGTACCTAGTAGGTGCAGGCAGCAGACAGAGACGGCCTCCAAGTTCACACTATGCGAGCAGTGAGGGGGACAAAACAAGAGTGGCGGGTGTGAAAGCCAACGCGTGGGCGAATGGGAGGTCAGATGGGTGAGTGGATGGGCAAGTTGGCGGGCGAACTTACCTCATCACCTTCAGGCCCTCAGCTCCTACATATAATATACCACAAGGGCCCGGGACGCTCCGGCAGCTTAGGAATAGAGGGTGTGAAGCTTCTGACATCACTGATGCCCACGCCTCAGCGTGCCAGGCAGTCTGCCAGGCCATTTATACAGTGGCTCGGCTGGGCAGCCTCAGCGCAGACTGCGTAGCATGTCTCACCCACTCCGGGCTCCCTCTTCGCTTCTGCTCAACAGTCCACCTACAGCAGTAATGCCCTAATGGTGGCACTGGACAAACATGTCTATACATGGCCCCTCACCTGTATATGAGGATGGGGACAATGAAGTCGGAGTAGTTTGGGTTCCATTCGGCGTCTTCCAGTCTGGTCATCATGTCTGTGTAGTCTTTCATCCACTTCACCTTCTCACCAATGGGGAGGAAGTTTCCTAGTGAAGAAAAACATTTATTCTGTGTATTAAATGTCTAAACATTAAAGAACATGCTAGGAAACAATGTGGAGGAGAAATCTGAGAACATAAAGTGTCCCATTGACTCATGATATCAAGGAGTTACATTTTAGTGCTACTTACAGACGCTTCTCACTAAATGAGAATATCACTGAAAAGTGAATTTATTTCAGTTCTTCGATACAAAAAGTGAGTCTCATATATTCTATAGTCATTACACCCAGAGTGCTCTATTTCACGTGTTTATTTCTGTTAATGTTGATGATTATGGCTTACAGCCAAGGAAAACCCAAAAGTCATTATCTCAGTAAATTAGAATACTTTATGTCACGATCCATGTTTGGATCTGTGGCAGATCTGCTTTCCCTCAGATATAAACTTTTTTCCTTTCTGGTCATTGGGGGTTAATACAGTTTTCTCCCCCCGGTGGGCGCTGGTGTAATTGCATTGTATTGCTGCCGGGTCAGCTGATGTTTGTTACCACTCCCACCATCCTTTATAAGGTCACCTGACGCATCAGCTGACTGTTGGTTATACAGGTCCTTTGGATACCAACCTTGCTGAAATAGGAGCTTGACTAAAAAGACACACACTCTCTATATAAACCTAGATAAAATATAACTCGTATATCTAAAATAATATGAATACTTAAAATAATTTTTAAAAATAGGTATTCTAAGTATATAGTGTATCAGGTGTGTGACAAGAAAAAAGTGGAGCCCACTCAGTGCATAGAGTAAACCAAAACCTAAGACAGGGATCAAAAGAAGGAGGACCACCAGGCTAGGATGTACAAATATTCAATTTTATTATTTATTATGGTAGCAAATGGTAATATAACATTATAAAATTATTAAAAAGAGATGTGCACTACAGGACATATACTGATATAATTAATACATAGGTATATACACAATAATAACCCTCAGTATAAAAAAGGGGGAGTGAAAACCTGATGCTGAATAATTAAATAAGTGAAAAAAATTGAAAAAATTTTTTTGTGGAAAAAGTATATATCTGATATAAAGTATATATATACATATATATAAATAGAATTTTAAAAAAATATATATATCAGTGACTAAAGTGCTCAACTGCTACAGTAAACAGAAAGTGTTTGCACTGGTCCAGAATAATATATATATATATATATATATATATATATATATATATATATATATATATATATATATATATATATATATATATATATATATCAGGGCCCGCATAAATATCAGAGCACCGCTCTAAATGTAAAAAATAGTGGTAGAAAGTAAAAATTAAGAGCATACAGGTACCTTTATGGGGTTAATGTCCTTGTGCACAATGCGCCCCGACGCGCGTTTCGGTACAGTTTTCCTCCCCCTGACGAAGGAAACTGTGCTGCTCTTCTTTCTTCTTTTTGTGTATTGGACTTATTGTTCACTTTCTTAGCACGCACGCCCTGATTCGTGTTGGTGGTGTTCACAGACATATGGTCAGAAGTGCGCAGCTGATTGCACTGTAATATGGAATCCGAGCCAACCCCCGTGCGGACAAGCCTGCAAGCCGGCCGGGAGGATGCCAGTAATTATTTCAATGAGTGTGAGCGGGTGGATGAGGTGCAGATGTTGAGCACGAAATCCTTGGAATTCAAGTTAACTAATCTCTCCGAAAGGGAGATTAGATTGTTTTGGACTAATAATTCTTTACAATCATATGTGGATAATGGACGAGTCCCTAGGGGACTACGCGTCTGGAAAGAGATGTCGCATTTCAATAACGACGCTGCTTTGAGACTTGAATGGGAGAGCATTATGATTAAATGCTCCCAGGATCTGTTAAAACTGGTCCTAAGATCTAATGTACAGAATTATGAAACTGTAAACGCTGAGATATTAAAGACACAATCTGAACTTAAGAACAGACTGACCGAGAGTCAATGGACAGCCTTTAATAAAAAATTGGATACCAAATTGACGCTGATGCAGGTTGATATTAAATAAAAAAAACGTGATAAATTTTTGCGGGATAAAAATGATTATGATTCCGGGAAAATATTCACCTGGAACAAAACTCAGAATAAACACAGAGAAAATAAAGAAACACGAAGCCAGGAAGGAGGTCCCGGACAAACCAAACGTAAACGAAAATTTTTAAAGCGTGGTCAAGGTACGAGGAGAGACTATTTGACCACTGAGTCAGATTCAAGCCTCAGTGAGAGTGGCCTTAATGTCATTGATTCCTCCGAGGAGGCTACATCAGAGATCCTCTCCACTTCTTCAGTCCCTTTAGAAGGAAAACACGGAGAAGCAAACGCAAATATCGCCCCAAGATGGCGGAACAAGAGGAAGTCCGTCTCCTGGAGATAGAAGCAGCATCTAAATCTAATCCTGGTGACTGCGTCGTTAATTTGACCCAATGTGAACTAGGTCCTGCACATCTAACGTTACTTTCGAAAGGTTTGAACTTCTGTATACCTGAACTTTTTGACTTCCCTACTTTTCAGATTGACTTATTTAAAGCCATAAGAAAAATTCATTTATATAAATTTTTCTCCTCCAAAACAACTAATTCTGGAACATGGGAGGGTGAGCAGCCGTGCCATGTGGGAGCTTTGGGATTCATGGCAGGTGGTACAGATGAGACTTTGGCTGATATGCGGAAGGATGCGACCCTCCTCCTGGATATCACCAGTATTCCATCTGATCAAGGAAAGAGTACATCAACTACTTACGGTCCTTTCCTTGGTGGTATTTCTTCCTCATATATGCCCCCTTCCTCCCCTGGGAATATGGTGGATTTATTTGAGACACTAGTACTGAAAGACATGGAGGCCATACTGTATAAAAAAGCATCTACTAATTTGACTTTGGTTGAAAAGGAGGCGTTAAAGGACATGGCCAGCTGGACAGATGTCATAATACGTCCAGCTGATAAAGGGGGTAAAGTTGCTTTAATACCAAGAGAGGCATATATAGCTGAAGCTTTACGGCAGCTATCAGACACCACCACTTACCTTCAATTAAAGGGGGATTACACACAAAAATTTAAAGGGGAACTCTGCTCTCTTTTGAGACGAGCAATAGAGAATAAAATTATTACACAGAACAAAGCGGAAAGATTGTTACCGCAATTGCCTACAAAGCCTCATTGGTATTATCTCGCTAAAATCCATAAATCGGTCACATCGCCTCCTGGGAGACCGATTGTGTCAGGGATCAGATCATTGACTGAACCCCTTTCTCAACATATTGACTGGCTCCTACGCCCTCTGTTGAAAGATATCCCCTCATATATTAAGGATACGAATTCTTTCCTGGAACACGTGCAGAATATGGATTGGCAGCCGGGGTTCTCCCTGGCATCCATAGATGTGATCAGCCTATATACCAATATCCCGCAAGAATTGGGTATTCGTTCCATCAGACGAATTCTTGAGACCACTGATAAAAGTACCAATTATGTTGACTTTGTGTGTGAGAGTCTTCATTTCATTCTCACCCACAATACTTTCACTTTTCTTGATGTTTGGTATAGGCAGATCACTGGGACTGCCATGGGGACCCCGGCTGCATGTACTTTTGCTAATTTGTACATGGCAGTGTTCGAGGAAGACTATGTATACTCGAATTTGAACATCTTTTTGAAACACATTAGAGCATACTTTAGGTATGTAGATGACGTATTCCTTATTTGGGATGGTACTGAGGACGAATTTAATCAGTTTGTCGACTTTTTGAATACAAGAAATACAATGGGGATGTCTTTCACCTCTAATTTTGGCGGTGATAAATTGGAGTTTTTGGATGTTACTATTCACATCCAGGAAGAAAGATTATGTACATCTGTATTCCGGAAACCAACCGCCGTCAATTCATTATTACATTTTGATAGCTTCCACCCACCTCATGTTAAAAGGTCGTTACCTTATAGCCAATTGCTGAGGACAAAAAGGGTCAAGAGGGTTTGAGGAGCAGTCAAAGGAATTATGTCAACGATTTCGAGACAGAGGGTATCCTGAAGACATTCTAGGGAACGCCATCGAACAGGTTAATACCCGTTCGCAATCAGCACATCCTATTGAGATTCCTCCTCGGCGGTTTACCTTTTGCTTCCAATATAGCCCCTTGGATAGGGATATCAGATCGATAATAAGAAAACACTGGCATATATTGGAAAGGGATAGAGAGCTGGCCAGTATAGCTGCAGGTGGTCCCCTGATTGCGAATAGACGGGGGAAAAGAGTAAGGGATGTGTTAGTCTGGAACCGTATAACTGATTATAAAAGTACTTGGTTAGAACAGATGACCCCGAAAGGGAATCAAAGATGCGGACAGTGTCGGTATTGCCGTTTCCATATCCAGGCTCCTGTTTTGAATATTGGTCCCTGTACACACCATGTTAAACAACTAATCACCTGCAGGACAGACTACGTTGTTTACGTGATATTCTGTCCTTGCAGGAGATTCTACATAGGGAAAACAATTAGGAAACTGTATATGCGCTTTAGGGAACATCAGAAGTCTATGGATTCAGGGAAAGGCGTTCCTAGACTGATTCAGCACATCAGAGAATGCCATGAAGGCAACTCCGATGTGTTAACCTTTGCAGGGATTGAGAAAGGTTTTCTGCCAAAACAGGGAGGAGATTTGCAGAGGCTATTGTTACAATGAGAGGCTAGATGGATCATGAGAACAAAGACGACAGGACCGGCTGGTCTTAATGAAAAAATCGATATGTCCATGTTTCTATAATAACTATGTTTGACATACCGCTATAATAGTACCATTCTTACTGCGATCAATCAGCGATCTATAACGGGTATCCTCTTTGCATCGTTTTCTCTCAGTGAAATTATGTCTGTAAATGTATAGATCGGTAATTGTATAGGAATTAGATGCAATACCAGCTTTGGGTTACACCGTTTTAATGTTATATAGGTGTATTCTGTACGGTCTCATTTTTGTACGATATGATTGTTTGTGTTTAATACTAATTTTTTATTGGATTTCCAGGTGTGTATACACAATATTGTTATGCTCATGCCCTTTTCTTGATCTTAATATTCATGTTTCTAATTGCTTTTTAATTTGCACCTGTTTTCTGCCTACGCTGGTCGGGACTTGCGTCAGAGGGGGCGGTGTTTTTGCACTTATCTCACCTGGCTCCTTCCAGCTTGGACCCGTAGAAGCGCCGGTGTTGGCGTGAAACGGCTGTTGTCCTCTCCCCGCTCACCTCTCTTTGTCTTTCGTCTCCCCCGTGCCGTGAAGATGGTTTCACAGTTGCTTTAATAAAGGAATAGTCTGCTCTACAGGGTTGGTGAGTGTTGCCACGTCTTTTTCTATTTTTTCCATTTTTGCTACTATATAACTGAGTGTATACCCGTGCTTGTGGACAGTGGAGCAGGTGTCAATCTGGTGGATGCTCATTTTGTCCAGACCCATGGCCTGAGGTGTAGAACACTAACTAAACCCCTAAGTGTCCAGGCCATTGACTCCGTACCAATCAGCCAGGGGTGGGTGACCCAAGTCGTAGATGATATACACCTGCGTATAGGGACTCATCATGAGGCGTTCCTATGGTGCTACGTCTTGGGAGGGCATACCAACACCCATCGTTTTAGGACTCCCTTGGTTGAAAAAACACAACCCGGTCATAGATTGGAGGTCAAGGGAAGTGGTCAGCTGGGGTCAGTCGTGTGAGGGCTGCAGCCCAGGGGCAACTGTCTCTGCCGTCCTTCTACAACCTACCCCTTCCTCTCCAGTGGGGGCAGCAGAGATGCTGCCAGAGAGTAGGGGCAAGACTCTTCCCTCACTACACGCTAACCCAGTGTGTCAGAAACCTCTTAGGAGGAGGGGTCACAGGAGGGTGGTGGTTCCCTCTGAGCATAATGGGGGTGTGAGTTTAGTGACACAGGGGGACGCCTCTGTTGTCAATTTGTCTAGGAATTCACCATCTTGTGGCAGACGCATGCATGGATATAAACGTTCAGGTCCCGACCTGGGTATGAATGAGTATGTATGGGTGTCCACCAAAAACATCAGGTGGAAGTGTACAACTGGGTCCTGGAGTTCCAGGGTGATTGGACCATATCGGGTGTCAGCCATTCTCAGCCCAGGGACTTATCAGTTGGAGTTACCCCCAGTTATGCATGTACACAACTCATTCCCCAGGTCGGCCCTCTGGAGATTTGTGGCGCCTCCGGAGCCATCACTGGTGGCATTTTCATCAGGCCACGTTTGCCGTAAACCTGAGAGTCAGGTGACTGCCGAGGTGAACTCTGGTGGATCGAGGCGTCCTCCCCATAGGTTATAATCTGGTGAGGTCTGGTGTTGAGTGTCCTGAGGCCACTCATTGAAAGGGGGTACTGTCACGATCCATGTTTGGATCTGTGGCAGATCTGGTTTCCTTCAGATTTAAACCTTTTTTCCTTTCTGGTCATTGGGGGTTAATGCAGTTTTCTCCCCCCCGATGTCCGCTGGTGTTATTGCATTGCATTGCTGCTGGGTCAGCTGATGTTTGTGACCACTCCCACCTTTCTTATAAGGTCACCTGACGCATCAGCTGACTGTTGGTTATATAGGTCCTTTGGATACCAACTGTTGTGGATTCTGTTTTTGGGCTCCCTCTGGTGGTTACAGATGGTACTGGGTGACTTGTGTTCTCTGCGGTCTCTGGTGTCCACCTGTTCTATCAGGATATGGGAGTTTCCTATTTAACCTGGCTTTCTTGTCATTTCCTCGCCGGCTATCAATGTAATCAGTGTGTCTTGTTACCTCTGCTTCCCGCTTCTGTATTCTTCAGGACAAGCTAAGTTTTTGATTTTCCTGTTCCACGTTTTGCTTAATTTTTGTCTTAGTCCAGCTTGCAGATATGTGATTCCTTTTTGCTGGTTGCTCTAGTGGGCTGATATTACTCCTCATGTTCCATGAGTTGGAACATGAGTTCAAGTAATTTCAGGATGGTTTTTTGTAGGGTTTTTCGCTGACCGTGCAGTTCACTTTTGTATCCTCTGCTATCTAGCTTTAGCGGGCCTCATTTTGCTGAATCTGTTTTCATAACTACGTATGTGCTTTCCTCTCATTTCACCGTCATTACATGTGGGGGGCTGCTATTTCTGTGGGGTGTTTCTCTGGAGGCAAGAGAGGTCTGTGTTTCTTCTAATAGGGAAAGTTAGATCTTCGGCTGGCGCGAGACGTCTAGAATCATCGTAGGCACGTTCTCCGGCTACTGCTAGTTGTGTGTTGAGGTTCAGGATCGCGGTCAGCTCAGTTTCCATCACCCTAGAGCTTGTTTTGTTTTTTGTGCTTGTCCTTTTGTGATCCCCTGCCGTTGGGATCATGACAGTATAGCCGGCCAAAAAGTGGTAATCGTATTGGCTGAAGTAGGAGGAAAAGTAGTCTGAGGAAGTTTTTTTTTTTTTTTTTTTTTTCCCCTCAGAGTTTGCTGCATAGCCTTAATTGCAGCCTGGCTGCGTCTTACCTCCTCTTAATCCTTGAATGGCTCTGACCTCAGCTGTTTATCATGGACGTCCAGAGTTTGGCTTCCAGCCTGAATAATCTTGCTGCTAAGGTTCAAAATATACAAGATTTTGTTGTACATGCTCCTATGTCTGAACCTAGAATTCCTATCCCAGAGTTTTTTTCTGGAGATAGATCTAGTTTTCTGAATTTTAGGAACAATTTTCTTTGAAATCTCGCTCTTCTGGAGATCCTGCTCAGCAAGTCAAGATTGTTATATCTTTCCTGCGGGGTGACCCTCAGAATTGGGCATTTGCATTGGCACCAGGGGATCCTGCGTTGCTCAATGTGGATGCGTTTTTTCTGGCATTGGGTTTGCTCTATGAGGAACCTAACCTAGAGATTCAGGCTGAAAAAGCTTTATTGGCTCTCTCTCAGGGGCAAGATGAAGCAGAAATATATTGTCAGAAATTTCGGAAATGGTCGGTGCTTACTCAGTGGAATGAGTGCGCCCTGGCTGCAAGATTCAGAGATGGCCTTTCTGAGGCCATTAAAGATGTTATGGTGGGGTTCCCGGCGCCTACAGGTCTGAATGAGTCTATGACTATGGCTATTCAGATTGATCGGCGTTTGCGGGAGCGCAAACCTGTGCACCATTTGGCGGTGTCTTCTGAACAGGCACCTGAGACAATGCAATGTGATAGAATTCAGTCCAGAAGTGAATGGCAAAACTATAGGCGGAAAAATGGGTTGTGTTTTTATTGTGGTGATTCAGCTCATGTTATATCAGCATGCTCTAAACGCACAAAAAAGGTTGATAAGTCTGTTGCCATTAGTACTTTACAGTCTAAGTTCATTCTGTCTGTGACTCTGATTTGTTCATTATCAGCCATTTCCGTCAATGCCTATGTGGATTCAGGCGCTGCCCTGAGTCTTATGGATTGGTCATTTGCCAACCGCTGTGGGTTTAGTCTGGAGCCTCTGGAAGTCCCTATTCCTTTGAAAGGAATTGACTCTACACCTTTGGCTATGAATAAACCTCAGTACTGGACACACGTGACCATGCGTATGACTCCCGTTCATCAGGAGGTGATTCGCTTCCTGGTATTGTATAATTTACATGATGTCCTAGTACTTGGTCTGCCATGGTTACAAACTCATAACCCAGTCCTGGACTGGAAAACGATGTCTGTGTTAAGCTGGGGATGTCAGGGGGTTCATGATGATGCACCTCCGATTTCTATCGCTTCATCTACTCCTTCTGAGGTTCCGGTATTTTTGTCTGATTATCGGGATGTTTTTGAGGAGCCTAAGCTCAATTCGCTTCCCCCTCACAGGGATTGCGATTGTGCTATAGATTTGATTCTTGGCAGTAAATTTCCTAAAGGTCGTTTGTTCAATCTGTCAGTGCCAGAGCATACTGCTATGCGGGATTATGTTAAGGAGACCTTGGAAAAGGGACATATCCGTCCATCTTCGTCCCCTTTGGGAGCAGGTTTTTTTTTTGTGGCCAAAAAACATGGTTCCTTGAGGCCTTGTATAGATTATCGTCTTTTGAATAAGATTACAGTTAAATATCAGTATCCTTTGCCATTGTTGACTGATTTGTTCGCTCGCATTAAGGGGGCTAAATGGTTCACTAAGATTGATCTTCGGGATGCATATAATCTTATACGAATAAAGCAAGGTGATGAGTGGAAAACCGCATACGCCTGAGGGCCATTTTGAGTATTTGGTGATGCCTTTTGGACTTTCTAATGCTCCTTCTGTCTTCCAGTCCTTTATGCACGATATTTTCCGTGAATATCTGGATAAATTTATGATTGTGTATTTGGATGATGTTTTGGTTTTTTCGGATGACTGGGAGTCCCATGTTCAGCAGGTCAGGAAGGTGTTTCAGGTCCTGCGGGCCAATTCTTTGTTTGTAAAAGGTTCAAAGTGTCTCTTTGGAGTCCAGAAGATTTCTTTTTAGGGGTATATTTTTTCCCCTTCTACTATTGAGATGGATCCCGTCAATGTTCAGGCTATTTGTGACTGGACGCAGCCTACATCTCTTAAGAGTCTACAGAAGTTCTTGGGCTTTGCTAATTTTTATCGTCGTTTCATAACTAATTTTTCTAGTGTTGTTAAGCCTTTGACGGATTTGACTAAGAAGGGTGCTGATGTTGCTGATTGGTCTCCTGCGGCTGTGGAGGCCTTTCAGGAACTTAAGCGCCGGTTTTCTTCTGCTCCTGTGTTGCGTCAGCCAGATGTTTCGCTTCCTTTTCAGGTTGACGTTGATGCTTCCGAGATTGGAGCGGGGGCGGTTTTGTCACAGAGAAGCTCCGATTGCTCAGTGATGAAGCCATGTGCGTTCTTTTCTAGAAAGTTTTCGCCCACTGAGCGGAATTATGATGTTGGTAATCGGGAGCTTTTGGCCATGAAGTGGGCATTTGAGGAGTGGCGTCATTGGCTTGAGGGTGCTAGACATCGTGTGGTGGTCTTGACTGATCACAAAAATCTGATTTACCTTGAGTCTGCCAAGCGTCTGAATCCTAGACAGGCTCGTTGGTCACTGTTTTTCTCCCGTTTCGATTTTGTGTTTTCATACCTGCCAGGTTCAAAGAATGTGAAGGCGGATGCTCTTTCTTGGAGTTTTGTGCCTGACTGCCCTGGAAATTCTGAGCCCACTGGTATCCTTAGGGATGGGGTGATTTTGTCGGCTGTCTCCCCAGACTTGCGACGTGCTTTGCAGGAGTTTCAGGCGGATAAACCTGATCGTTGTCCGCCTGAAAGACTGTTTGTTCCGGATAATTGGACCAGTAGAGTCATCTCCGAGGTCCATTCTTCTGCGTTGGCAGGTCATCCTGGAATATTTGGTACTAGAGACTTGGTGGCCAGGTCTTTTTGGTGGCCTTCCTTGTCGAGGGATGTGCGTTCTTTTGTGAAGTCTTGTGAAGTTTGCGCTCGGGCTAAGCCTTGCTGTTCTCGGGCCAGTGGATTGTTGTCACCTTTGCCTATTCCGAAGAGGCCTTGGACGCACATTTCCATGGACTTTATTTCGGATCTCCCTGTCTCTCAAAAAATGTCCGTCATCTGGGTTGTGTGTGACCGCTTTTCTAAGATGGTTCATCTGGTACCCTTGCCTAAGTTGCCTTCCTCCTCTGAGTTGGTCCCTCTGTTTTTTCAGAACTTGGTTCGTTTGCATGGGATTCCGGAGAACATCGTTTCTGACAGGGGATCCCAGTTTGTGTCTAGATTTTGGCGGACGTTCTGTGCTAAGATGGGCATTGATTTGTCCTTTTCGTCTGCATTCCATCCTCAGACGAATGGCCAGACGGAACGAACTAATCAGACCTTGGAAACTTATTTAAGGTGTTTTGTTTCTGCTGATCAAGATGACTGGGTTACCTTTTTGCCGCTTGCCGAATTTGCCCTTAATAATCGGGCTAGTTCTGCTACCTTGGTTTCTCCTTTCTTTTGTAATACGGGGTTTCATCCTCGTTTTTCCTCTGGTCAGGTGGAGCCTTCTGATTGTCCTGGAGTGGACATGGTGGTGGATAGGTTGCATCAGATTTGGAGTCATGTGGTGGACAATTTGAAGTTGTCCCAGGAGAGGGCTCAGCAGTTTGCTAATCGCCGTCGCCGCGTGGGTCCTCGACTTCGTGTTGGGGACTTGGTGTGGTTGTCTTCTCGTTTTGTTCCTATGAAGGTCTCTTCTCCTAAGTTCAAGCCTCGGTTCATCGGTCCCTATAGGATCTTGGAAATTCTTAACCCTGTGTCGTTTCGTTTGGATCTTCCGGCATCGTTTGCTATTCATAATGTGTTCCATCGGTCGTTGTTGCGGAAGTATGAGGTACCTGTTGTTCCTTCGCTTGAGCCTCCTGCTCCGGTGCTGGTGGAGGGAGAATTGGAGTATGTTGTGGAGAAGATCTTGGATTCTCGTGTTTCCAGACGGAAACTCCAATATTTGGTCAAGTGGAAGGGTTATGGTCAGGAGGATAATTCTTGGGTGGTTGCCTCTGATGTTCATGCTGCTGATTTGGTCCGTGCATTTCATAGGGCTCATCCTGGTCGCCCTGGTGGTTCTCGTGAGGGTTCGGTGACCCCTCCTCAAGGGGGGGGTACTGTTGTGGATTCTGTTTTTGGGCTCCCTCTGGTGGTTACAGATGGTACTGGGTGACTTGTGTTCTCTGCGGTCTCTGGTGTCCACCTGTTCTATCAGGATATGGGAGTTTCCTATTTAACCTGGCTTTCTTGTCATTTCCTCGCCGGCTATCAATGTAATCAGTGTGTCTTGTTACCTCTGCTTCCTGCTTCTGTATTCTTCAGGTCAAGCTAAGTTTTTGATTTTCCTGTTCCACGTTTTGCTTAATTTTTGTCTTAGTCCAGCTTGCAGATATGTGATTCCTTTTTGCTGGTTGCTCTAGTGGGCTGATATTACTCCTCATGTTCCATGAGTTGGAACATGAGTTCAAGTAATTTCAGGATGGTTTTTTGTAGGGTTTTTCGCTGACCGCGCAGTTCACTTTTGTATCCTCTGCTATCTAGCTTTAGCGGGCCTCATTTTGCTGAATCTGTTTTCATAACTACGTATGTGCTTTCCTCTCATTTCACCGTCATTACATGTGGGGGGCTGCTATTTCTGTGGGGTGTTTCTCTGGAGGCAAGAGAGGTCTGTGTTTCTTCTAATAGGGAAAGTTAGTTCTTCGGCTGGCGCGAGACGTCTAGAATCATCTTAGGCACGTTCCCCGGCTACTGCTAGTTGTGTGTTTAGGTTCAGGATCGCGGTCAGCTCAGGTTCCATCTCCCTAGAGCTTGTTTTGTTTTTGTGCTTGTCCTTTTGTGATCCCCTGCCATTGGGATCATGACAACCAACCTTGCTGGAAAAGGAGCTTGCTGAGTGCTGTTGTTCTTCAGCTAAATACTTATTCCTGGTGCCTTACTCTGCTGTGCGGCGCATTGCAGCAGAGAAAGCTAAGTGTGGTGTTATTGTTTCTTTTTCCCTTTGTAGTTTGTGCATTCACCTTTTGGTATCGTGTTCCCCTCACTCTTATATTGTTTATTTGCTTTGTGGTGCTGTTTTCTCTGTTCACCTCCTGGGGTGGGGGTTTGGGGTTTAGTTCAGGGTTAAACAGGAGACCGGGACAGGTCGGTGACTTGGGCCTCCCTACCTTCAAGGGTACCCCCAGATTAAGGAAAGTCAGGGCTTCCCCTAGCCTGAGGGACAGTTCAGGGGCCCAGATTCCTCATCTCCTGTTTTCCTATTTCTGACCCGTGACACTTTATAACACCAGCTTGAAAAATGATTGTAAAATCTGAAATGTTCCCTACAGAAATGTCTGTTCTGTAAATGCACTCAATACTTGGTCGGGGTTCCATCTGCATCAATGCGGCGTGGCATGGAGGCGATCAGCCTGTGGTGCTGCTGAGGGGTTATGGAAGCCCAGGTTGCTTTGATAGCAGCCTTCAGCTCGTCTGCATTGTTTGGTTTGGTGTCTCTCATCTTCCTCTTGACAATACTCCATAAATTCTCTAAGGGGTTAAGGTCAGGTGAGTTTGCTGCCAATCAAGCCCAGTGTTACTGTTGTTTTTACACCAGGTATTGCTACTTTTGGCAGTGTGGACAGGGGCCAAGCACCTTGAATGGTAAAACTGAAATTCCCTCTACAGCTAGAGCCAATAAGAGGAGTGGAAAAAATAATACAAATTGGACTTACACATGTAGTCAAATTTGTTGGCACAGAAATAACTTAAATCTGAAAAAAGTAATAATAAATAAAAGATCTAGGAAAATTAACAAATGAAGGTCAGACATTGCTTGTCAACCATGCTTCCACAGAATAAAAAAATAACTAAAACTCATGAAATCGGCCTGGACAGACATGATGGTTCCTTAACGTAATATTTTGCTGCACAACCTTTTGAGGCAATCACACGATTTCTGTCACTCTCAATGAGACTCCTGCTCCTCTCGACAGGTATTTTGGCCGCTCCTCAAGAGTAAACTGCTCCATTGTCTCGTGTGTGAAGGTCGCCTTCTCCAGACGCCATGTGTCAGCTCTTTCCAATAGATTTTAGGTCAGGGCTCATAGAAGGCCACTTCAGAATAGTCCAATTTTTACCTCTTAGCCATTCTTGGGTGTTTTTAGCTGTGTGTTTTGGGTCATTATCCTGTTGCAAGACCCATGACCTGCGGCTGAGGCCAAGCTTTCTGACACTGGGCAGCACATTTCTCTCTAGAATCCCCTGATAGTCTTGAGATTTCCTTGTACCCTGCACAGATTCTAGACACCCTGTGCCAGATGCAGCACAGCAGCCCCAGAACATAACAGAGCCTCCTCCATGTTTCACAGTAGGTACGGTGTTCTTTTCTTGATATGCTTCATTTTTCCATCTGTGAACATAGAGCTGATGTGTTTTGCCAATAAGTTCCATTTTGTCTCATGTGTCCATAGGACATTCTCCCAGAAGCTTTGTGGCTTGTCAACATGTAGTTTGGCAAATTCCAGTCTGTTTTTTTAAATGATTTTTTTCTCCAACAATGGTGTCCTCCTTGGTCGTCTCCCATGAAGTCCACTTTGGCTCATACAATGACGGATGGTGCGATCTGACGCTGATGTTCCTTGAGCTTGAAGTTCACCTTTAATCTGCTTAGAAGTTTTTCTGGATCTTTTGTTACCATTCGTATTATCCATCTCTTTGATTTGTCATCAATGTTCCTCCTGCGGCCGCGGCCAGGGAGGTCGGCTACAGTCCATGGATCTTACATTTCTGAATAATATGTGCAGCTGTAGTCACAGGAACATCAAGCTGCTTGGAGATGTCTTATAACTGTTACTTTTAACATGTTTGTCTATAATGTTCTGTCTAATCTCCTGAGACGACTCTTTCCTTCGCTTCCTCTGGTCCATGCCGAGTCTGATACCCACCATGTCACCACACAGCACGGTGAGGATCTGTAGCCCTATATACCGGCCCCTCACTGACTCCAGGATTGTAGACACCTGTGATGCTAGTTACTGGACACACCGCGATCTAACATGTCCCTCTGTCACATTATTTTCAGGGGAACCATCATTTCTGTCCAGGACGATTTCATCAGTTTTATTTATTTTTTATTCTGTGGAAGCATGGTGGAAAAGCAGTGTCTGACTTTCATCTGTTCATTTTCATAGATCTTATATTTATGATTACTTTTGTCAGATTCAAGTTATTTCTGTGACTGTTGTGGGTTTTTCTGTCATTAAACGAGGAAGACCATCAAATTTGACCACGTGTGTATGTGCACTCGCAATTTTGTCACTAAATCACTTTTGTGGTATACTCACGTACACATTTGTTTTGTAATTTTAAATGTGTTTCCTTTGCCAAATAATTAAGTTGTGTTATACTTTAGGATCTTTAATAGGGATCTCTAGTTGCCTTAGGCAAATTGTGTGTTAATTTACACCCTATGCTGAATCCAGACAGTGCTGTGTGCGGTAAATAACATGGCTGCCTGTAATATAGTAAGGCTACGTTCACATTTGCGTTGTTGGGTGCAGTGTCATCGACGCAACCAAAAACGCATTACACAACGCTGCGTTTTTTGATGCATGCGTTGACATAAAATAGTAATGTTCATGAATTTTGGCGCAGGAAAAACGCTACAAGTAGTGTTATCCGCGCCCTGTCTGGTGCGTCAAATTGACGCATGCGTCGTAAAACGCAATACAATGCATACCGGCGCATGTCCATGCGCCCCCCATGTTAAAGATAGGGGCACATGACGTATGCGTCGACGACGCTGCGCCCAACAACGCAAATGTGAACGTAGCCTTACATAGTTATCAAGGCCGAAAAAAGCCATTTGTCCATCCAGTTCAGCCGATCTTCAGACAGAATAAATCCCCAGATCTACGTCCTTCTACAGAACCTAATAATTGTATGATACAATATTGTTCTGCTCCAGGAAGACATCCAGGCCTCTCTTGAACCCCTCGACTGAGTTCGCCATCACCACCTCCTCAGGCAAGCAATTCCAGATTCTCACTGCCCTAACAGTAAAGAATCCTCTTCTATGTTGGTGGAAAAACCTTCTCTCCTCCAGACGCAAAGAATGCCCCCTTGTGCCCGTCACCTTCCTTGGTATAAACAGATCCTCAGCGAGATATTTGTATTGTCCCCTTATATACTTATACATGGTTATTAGATCGCCCCTCAGTCATCTTTTTCTAAACTAAAAAATCCTAATTTTGCTAAGGCCAGGTTCACACTGCATTAGCAGCAGCCCGTTCAGCACATACGCTAACGGGTTGCTGCTAGCGCAAGTGCCGCTGTTACATCGCGCTAGGGCAGATAGAGCATCTGCTAGCTCTATCTGCGCTAGTGGTGACGGACCCGGAAACGCTGCAGCCCGCGTCTCAGGGTCCGTCACTCAATGTCGGCACATCGCTAGCGCACGCCCATTGTGGGCGTGCGCTAGCGATGCGTCCAACATTGCATTCAATGGTGGCGTTAACAGACTACGTTACACCACGTTATGCCGCAGTGGACCACCATAACGCAGTGTGAACCTAATCTCTCTGGGTATTGTAGTTCCCCCATCCCCTTTATTAATTTTGTTGCCCTCCTTTGTACTCTCTCTAGTTCCATTATATCCTTCCTGAGCACCGGTGCCCAAAACTGGACACAGTACTCCATGTGCGGTCTAACTAGGGATTTGTACAGAGGCAGTATAATGCTCTCATCATGTGTATCCAGACCTCTTTTAATGCACCCCATGATCCTGTTTGCCTTGGCAGCTGCTGCCTGGCACTGGCTGCTCCAGGTAAGTTTATCATTAACTAGGATCCCCAAGTCCTTCTCCCTGTCAGATTTACCCAGTGGTTTCCCATTCAGTGTGTAATGGTGATATTGATTCCTTCTTCCCATGTGTATAACCTTACATTTATCATTGTTAAACCTCATCTGCCACCTTTCAGCCCAAGTTTCCAACTTATCCAGATCCATCTGTAGCAGAATACTATCTTCTCTTGTATTAACTGCTTTACATAGTTTTGTATCATCTGCAAATATCGATATTTTACTGTGTAAACCTTCTACCAGATCATTAATGAATATGTTGAAGAGAACAGGTCCAAATACTGACCCCTGCGGTACCCCACTGGTCACAGCGACCCAGTTAGAGACTATACCATTTATAACCACCCTCTGCTTTCTATCACTAAGCCAGTTACTAACCCATTTACACACATTTTCCCCCAGACCAAGCATTCTCATTTTGTGTACCAACCTCTTGTGCGGCACGGTATCCCACATAATAATGCCACCACAGTGTCCCTACATAATAATACCATCATTGTGCCCTCACATAATGCTACCACTGTGCCTCTACTTAATAATGCCACTACTGTGCCCCCACATAATAACACCCACCACTGTGCCTCTTAAAACTTAAACTCCTCATTTGTGCTCTCTAAATGGTAAAACAAACCTCTAGTATATGTTAGTGCCATGTGCAAGTGCTCTAGAACACAGTGCCCATATTTTTCCGCCAAGAAAATTATAATTCTCCTGTGTGCCCCTTTGACAGTTACAGTAACCTAAGTGTCCCTAACAATAAGTGCTCACTAGTTTCTTGACAAATTGATTGGTCGTGTTTTGTCCTCGGTCCACAGTATTCTGGAAGATACCACCCTGATATGTAAGAGGGTGAACTGTAGTCCCACTGAGAGGGCACTAGGACCCTGTGGTTTTTGCCTGTTGCAGCAGAGGACAGACCTCCCAGAGACAATGTGTGCTGCGGGGTGGGGTCTAGTGTCTCGAGTGTAAAGTGAAAGTAGGAAGTGAGTGCTGAGAGAGAAAAGGCGGGAAGAAAAGGAGAGGCTGCTGTGAGATCTTAAAAAGAGACTGTGTGGATTTACTGCAAATGTTTTTGGAGGAAAAGAAGCTTTTGAGAGCTAACCTTTTGTTTAACTCTGTGAGAGACTTGTGTTGCTAACGTTTCCTGGAGAGGAGCTAACCCTTTATCTAAGAAAAGACGGAGACTTTGCTAAGAACCCAGTACGAATTTGGAAGTCTGTGGATTCCCTGTGCATTGAGTGGAGAAACAAGTCTGGACAGACTGCTGATACAGAGACGGACGGATTGTCGTGGAAGCATTCCTAGGAGCTACAGAAGCAGAGACTACATCGTGAGACCACTAACTAAGTCCCCGGCGTTTGGGCTCGGCATCGGCCGACAAGACAAGAGGAGCTTGCTGTAACTTATTGGCGCTGAAGATATGGACTGGCTGCAGCCTGTGCGGATTCCTGCCTGAGAGGAAATCTATCTCAGGATACGGTACCATAGTTATAGATACCCGGGTATCTCTGCTGTTAAGTTGTTACTTTAGAGGTGTATCTTATATTAGAGTTGTGTAAGTTATACTCAATGTGCCATTCCAGGGGCTCCCTTAATAACACTACATTCAATTTACACTTGTTCCTGTTTTTAGTTGCCTGTTAGGTAAATTTCTTACTAGTCTGTTGTAGTACACAGTTCTCAGGAGACCTTTGAGTGGCACAGTGATTTCAGCTGCTGCTGAATTAGTGTATCTTTGGGGTGCATCTGCCTTAATATTCTCCATATTACCTTGATTAATTTGCCTTTGAGTAAATACCGTTGGAGATTTCTGCCTTGGTCTTGGTTTGTGACTCACTGGATCTTATTCGGACCTCTGGTCATTACATTTTTGGCGTAGTCGGCAGGATCCAGTGTTTGTCATGGATGAGGGCGAGGGTGGAAATGACCCCGCTGTATCCGCATCCTCCTCGGGGGTTGGGGTTCCCCTGGCAGCCGCTGCGACTCCGGGAGGGTATGTGCCTGTAGGAGCTTTACTTCAGCACATGCCGAAATACGATGAGCGCAATATGGCGTTGCAAGATTGGGCTGAAAGAATCCGGAGTATTCTGCGCATGTGTAATTTGACCCCCGCGTTACGCGCTGAGCTGGCATTAAATGCACTGGAGGGTGATATTAGGCGTATGGTGATGGTGCGCCCAGAATCAGAGAGGGATACATTAGAAAAGATTTTGGAACTGTTAGAGGGGAGTTTGGGGGGCCGAGCGCGTGTGGCCCAGCTTCGGTCCCTATTCTTTAATCGTCCCCAGAGAGAGTGTGAATCCCTGATGCAGTACTCTAATATTTTACAAGAGATGTTGAATGAGATGCAGCGACTAGATCCGGGGGCCATGGGGGCGTTCCGGGAGGTAGACCGCTTGCTCCGGGACTAATTCATCACCGGTTTAGCCCATAGACTTCTCCGGGACAAGCTGTTGGAAATGGCCCGGGTTGCACCAGAGTTATCTTTCTGGCAGATTTACCGAGCTGCAGTGGAAAGGGAAGAGAAATCGGCCTATGTTCCCGAGGGGTCAGTGAACAGTGCCCAGCTGGAGGAAGGTGTGTCATCAGGGTCGGGGGGAGAGGGGCTTGTAAGCGTGGTACAAGCTTTGCGTGCTGAGGTGAAGGAGTTGAAGCTGAAATTGTCTCAACTGACAGTTGATCCCGCCTCTATCCCCTCACGGGAACCTCCTGCCCCACCCCCTGGAACGGTGACCCCGCAAATGGCCAGGTCGTCCTATCAGAATGAGTCAAGCCCTCGCCCACGAGGAACAATCACCTGCTGGAAGTGTGGCCGCCAGGGACACATCTCGCGCTACTGCCGGGCGCTTACAGCCCCAGAAACCCCGTCGCCGGCTTTAAACTTCCGGCCGCTGCCATGAGAGGGCAAGCAGCAGCGGCCCCACCCACACAAAGCCCTCGACGGAATGAACAAGATTTGTTTGCATGTAGTCCAGTGATAGAAGCAGAGTTTGAAGAGCGGAAGATGAGGTGCTTGGTTGACACGGGATCCGAATGTACTATAATGCCTCTAGAAGTATATGAGAGATACTTCAGTCGACTAGTGATTCCAGAGGATGGCCGAGTGATACGACTGACCGCCGCAAATAATGGTCAATTGTCAGTCAAAGGGATCGTGTGGATGCAACTAAAAATGTTTGGTCAAGAGCTGGGGCAGAAAGGGGTAGTACTGGTGGATCACCCCCCTAGAAGAGGGATGGAAGTGACACTCGGAATGAACGTGCTGCGAGATTTGAATCACCAGATGTATGCCAGTGAAGGACCCCGATACTGGGCCCGTGCGACAAGACACCAACCCACACAGAGAATTCTACACCGTCTAGTGCTGAGTTGCGACTTGCTGAAAAGTGCGGTCCCAGGTGGCCGGGTGGGCCGGGTCCGAGTGACTTCGAGGGCCCCGATCCTGCTGGGACCCAGACAAGAGGAACTCTTAATGCTGCCTGTGGGAGCTGCACAGAGATTGAATGGGCTTGAAGTGCTACTTGAGCCCGCCCGAGAGGGTTCCTCATTTGCCAAGGTACATGTGGCCCGGTCTTTGGCGATTGTGAAGAATGGACGAGTGCCGGTCCGATGCATCAATGTTTTAGATGAAGCTGTTGCAATTCCCGCTGGGACCATACTGGCTGAACTGTTCGTGCCGGCAGAGAAGGTGCCGGAAAATGCAGGGTTCGAATTGCGACCAGACCAACAGTCATCCTGGACATTCGCGGTCGAGGTAGGCCGGACTGAACCTCCTACGGAGGAATGGAATGTTCATGTGATCATGGAGCAGATGGGAGTGGATCGGGAGAAGCTGACCCCTGTGCAGTTGGAGCACTTGGAGAGAGTTTTGTGGGAACATCAAGAGACATTTTCCCGACATGGAGAGGACTTCGGGTGTACCCAGACGATTGAGCATGAGATTCCAACGGGGGATACTCCACCCATTAGAGAAAGATATCGTCAAATTCCTCCGGCGCTCTATCAAGAGGTGAAGAGCATGGTGGCCAGTATGCTGGACAACCAAGTGATCCGAGAGAGCCGGAGTCCCTGGGCGGCCCCTGTAGTCTTGGTCCGCAAGAAGGATGGGACACTCCGATTTTGTGTGGACTATCGGAAATTGAATGCCCACACTGTACGGGACGCATATCCTTTACCCCGTATTGAAGAATCCCTGTCGGCCCTGGGTCGGGCCAAGTATTTCTCAACGTTGAATTTGGCAAGCGGGTACTGGCAGGTCCCAATGGCTGAAAAAGATCGGGCCAAGACGGCGTTTGTCTTGCCAATGGGGCTCTTTGAGTTCAACCGGATGCCCTTTGGCCTCGCTACCGCCCCAGGAACCTTCCAACGCCTGATGGAACATTGCTTGGGCGATCTAAATTTTGAATCAGTCCTGATATATCTAGACGACATTGTGGTGTTCGGAACCTCATTTGAAGATCATCTGGAGAAGCTGCGTCAAGTTCTCCGGCGGCTCAAGAGCTACGGCCTGAAAATAAAGCCAAAAAAATGTCAACTGTTACGAAACCAGATTGAATATTTGGGGCATCTGGTGACCCCGGACGGGGTACTGCCTGTTGTGAGTTCTGTTTTTGGGCTCCCTCTGGTGGTTACTGATGGTACTGGGTGACTTGTCTTTCCTGGGTCTCTGGGTTCCACCTGTTCCATCAGGATATGGGAGTTTCCTATTTAACCTGGCTTTGCTGGCATTTCCTCGCCGGTTATCAATGTATCCAGTGTGTCTTGTTACCTCTGCTCCCTGCTCCTAGAACCTTCTGGTCAAGCTAAGTTTGGATTTTCCTGTTTTGGTGTTTTGCTTTATTTGGTTTTTAGTCCAGCCTGCAGATATTTGTTTCTTTGCTGCTGGTTGCTCTAGTGGGCTGAAATTGCTCCTCATGTGCCATGAGTTGGCACATGAGTTCAAGTAATTTCAGGATGGTTTTTTGAAGGGTTTTTCGCTGACCGCGCAGATCACTTTTGTATCCTCTGCTATCTAGCTTTAGCGGGCCTCATTTTGCTGAAACTGTTTTCATACTGCGTATGTGCTTTCCTCTCATTTCACCGTCATTATATGTGGGGGGCTGCTATTTTTGTGGGGTGTTTCTCTGGAGGCAAGAAAGGTCTGTGTTTCTTCTAATAGGGGAAGTTAGATCTTCGGCTGGAGCGAGACGTCTAGGATCATCGTAGGCACGTTCCCCGGCTACTTTTATTTGTGTGTTAGGTTCAGGGTCGCGGTCAGCTCAGGTTCCATCGCCCTAGAGCTTGTTTGTATCTGTGCTTGTCCTTTAGTGATCCCCTGCCATAGGGATCATGACAGTATAACCGGCCAACAAAGTGTTAATTGTATTGGCTGAAGTAGGAGGATAAGTAGTCTGAGGAAGTTTTTGTTTTTTTTTTCTCTTTCCCTCAGAGTTTGCTGCCTAGCCTTATTGCAGCCTGGCTACTTCCTCCTCCTCTTAATCTTTGAATGGCTCTGATCCCAGCTGTTTATCATGGACGTCCAGAGTTTGGCTTCCAGCCTGAATAATCTTGCCGCTAAGGTTCAAAATATACAGGATTTTGTTGTACATGCTCCTATGTCTGAACCTAGAATTCCTGTCCCAGAGTTTTTTTCTGGAGATAGATCTCGTTTTCTGAATTTTAGGAACAATTGCAAGTTGTTTCTTTCTTTGAAATCTCGCTCCTCTGGAGACCCTGCTCAGCAAGTCAAGATAATTATATCTTTCCTGCGGGGTGACCCTCAGGATTGGGCATTTGCATTGGCACCAGGGGACCCTGCATTGCTTAATGCGGATGCGTTTTTTCTGGCATTGGGTTTGCTCTATGAGGAACCTAACCAAGAGATTCAGGCTGAAAAAGCTTTGTTGGCCCTCTCTCAGGGGCAAGATGAAGCAGAAATTTATTGTCAAAAATGTCGGAAGTGGTCGGTGCTTACTCAGTGGAATGAGTGCGCCCTGGCTGCAAAGTTCAGAGATGGCCTTTCTGAGGCCATTAAAGATGTTATGGTGGGGTTCCCTGCGCCTACTGGTCTGAATGAGTCTATGACTATGGCTATTCAGATTGATCGGCGTTTACGGGAGCGCAAACCTGTGCATCATTTGGCGGTGTCGTCTGAACCGTCACCTGAGATAATGCAATGTGATAGAATTCAGTCCAGAAGTGAATGGCAAAATTATAGGCGGAAAAAAAGGTTGTGCTTTTATTGTGGTGATTCAGCTCATGTTATATCAGCATGCTCTAAACGCACAAAAAAGGTTGATAAGTCTGTTGCCATTGGTACTTTACAGTCTAAGTTCATTCTGTCTGTGACTCTGATTTGTTCATTATCATCCATTTCCGTCGATGCCTATGTGGATTCAGGCGCTGCCCTGAGTCTTATGGATTGGTCATTTGCCAATCGCTGTGGGTTTAGTCTGGAGCCTCTGGAAGTCCCTATTCCTTTGAAGGGAATTGACTCTACACCTTTGGCTATGAATAAACCTCAGTACTGGACACAAGTGACCATGCGTATGACTCCTGTTCATAAGGAGGTGATTCGCTTCCTGGTACTGTATAATTTGCATGATGTCCTAGTGCTTGGTCTGCCATGGTTACAAACTCATAATCCAGTCCTTGACTGGAAATCAATGTCTGTGTTAAGCTGGGGTTGTCAGGGGGTTCATGATGATGCACCTCCGATTTCTATCGCTTCATCTACTCCTTCTGAGATTCCTGTGTTTTTGTCTGACTATCGGGATGTTTTTGAGGAGCCTAAGCTCAGTTCGCTTCCTCCTCATAGGGATTGCGATTGTGCTATAAATTTAATTCCAGGCAGTAAATTTCCTAAAGGTCGTTTGTTCAATCTGTCAGTGCCTGAGCATGCTGCTATGCGGGATTATGTTAAGGAGTCCTTGGAAAAGGGACATATCCGTCCATCTTCGTCCCCTTTGGGAGCATGTTTTTTTTTCGTGGCCAAAAAAGATGGTTCCTTGAGGCCTTGTATAGATTATCGTCTTTTGAATAAGATTACCGTAAAATATCAGTATCCTTTGCCATTGTTGACTGATTTGTTTGCTCGCATTAAGGGGGCTAAATGGTTCACTAAGATTGATCTTCGGGGTGCGTATAATCTTATACGAATAAAGCAAGGTGATGAGTGGAAAACCGCATTTAATACGCCTGAGGGCCATTTTGAGTATTTGGTAATGCCTTTTGGACTTTCTAATGCTCCTTCAGTCTTCCAGTCCTTTATGCACGATATTTTCCGTGAATATCTGGATAAATTTATGATTGTGTATTTGGATGATATTTTGTTTTTTTCTGATGACTGGGAGTCTCATGTTTAGCAGGTCAGGAAGGTGTTTCAGGTCCTGCGGGCCAATTCCTTGTTTGTAAAAGGCTCAAAGTGTCTCTTTGGAGTCCAGAAGATTTCTTTCTTGGGGTATATTTTTTCCCCTTCTACTATTGAGATGGATCCCGTCAAGGTTCAGGCTATTTGTGACTGGACGCAGCCTACATCTCTTAAGAGTCTACAGAAGTTCTTGGGCTTTGCTAATTTCTATCGTCGTTTTATAACTAATTTTTCTAGTGTTGTTAAGCCTTTGACGGATTTGACTAAGAAGGGTGCTGATGTTGCTAATTGGTCTCCTGCGGCTGTGGAGGCCTTTCGGGAACTTAAGCGCCGGTTTTCTTCTGCTCCTGTGTTGCGTCAGCCAGATGTTTCGCTCCCTTTTCAGGTTGAGGTTGATGCTTCCGAGATTGGAGCGGGGGCGGTTTTGTCACAGAGAAGCTCCGATGGCTCAGTGATGAAGCCATGCGCGTTTTTTTCTAGAAAGTTTTCGCCGGCTGAGCGGAATTATGATGTTGGTAATCGGGAGCTTTTGGCCATGAAGTGGGCATTTGAGGAGTGGCGTCATTGGCTAGAGGGTGCTAGACATCGTGTGGTGGTCTTGACTGATCACAAGAATTTGATTTACCTTGAGTCTGCCAGGCGTCTGAATCCTAGACAGGCTCGTTGGTCACTGTTTTTCTCTCGTTTCAATTTTGTGGTTTCATACCTGCCAGGTTCAAAGAATGTGAAGGCGGATGCTCTTTCTAGGAGTTTTGTGCCTGACTCTCTTGGAAATTCTGAGCCCTCTGGTATCCTTAGGGATGGGGTGATTTTGTCTGCTGTCTCCCCAGACTTGCGACGTGCTTTGCAGGAGTTTCAGGCGGGTAAACCTGATCGTTGTCCGCCTGAGAGACTGTTTGTTCCGGATAATTGGACCAGTAGAGTCATCTCCGAGGTCCATTCTTCTGCGTTGGCAGGTCATCCTGGAATATTTGGTACTAGAGACTTGGTGGCCAGGTCTTTTTGGTGGCCTTCCTTGTCGAGGGATGTGCGTTCTTTTGTGCAATCTTGTGAGGTTTGTGCTCGGGCTAAGCCTTGCTGTTCTCGGGCCAGTGGATTGTTGTCACCTTTGCCTATCCCGAAGAGGCCTTGGACGCACATTTCCATGGACTTTATTTCGGATCTCCCTGTCTCTCAAAAAATGTCCGTCATCTGGGTTGTGTGTGATCGCTTTTCTAAAATGGTTCATCTGGTACCCTTGCCTAAGTTGCCTTCCTCCTCTGAGTTGGTCCCTCTGTTTTTTCAGAATGTGGTTCGTTTGCATGGGATTCCTGAGAACATCGTTTCTGACAGGGGATCCCAGTTTGTGTCTAGATTTTGGCGGACGTTCTGTGCTAAGATGGGCATTGATTTATCCTTTTCGTCTGCATTCCATCCTCAGACGAATGGCCAGATGGAACGAACTAATCAGACCTTGGAAACTTATTTAAGGTGTTTTGTTTCTGCTGATCAGGATGACTGGGTTACCTTTTTGCCGCTGGCCGAGTTTGCCCTTAATAATCGGGCTAGTTCTGCTACCTTGGTTTCTCCTTTCTTTTGTAATTCGGGGTTTCATCCTCGTTTTTCCTCTGGTCAGGTGGAACCTTCTGATTGTCCTGGAGTGGACATGGTGGTGGATAGGTTGCATCGGATTTGGAGTCATGTGGTGGACAATTTGAAGTTGTCCCAGGAGAAGGCTCAGCAGTTTGCTAATCGCCGTCGCCGCGTGGGTCCTCGACTTCTTGTTGGGGACTTGGTGTGGTTGTCTTCTCGTTTTGTTCCTATGAAGGTCTCTTCTCCTAAGTTCAAGCCTCGGTTCATCGGTCCCTATAGGATCTTGGAAATTCTTAACCCTGTGTCGTTTCGTTTGGATCTCCCGGCATCGTTTGCTATTCATAATGTGTTCCATCGGTCGTTGTTGCGGAAGTATGAGGTACCTGTTGTTCCTTCGCTTGAGCCTCCTGCTCCAGTGCTGGTGGAGGGAGAATTGGAGTATGTTGTGGAGAAGATCTTGGATTCTCGTGTTTCCAGACGGAAACTCCAGTATTTGGTCAAGTGGAAGGGTTATGGTCAGGAGGATAATTCTTGGGTGGTTGCCTCGGATGTTCATGCTGATGATTTGGTTCGCGCTTTTCATAGGGCTCATCCTGGTCGCCCTGGTGGTTCTCGTGAGGGTTCGGTGACCCCTCCTCAAGGGGGGGGTACTGTTGTGAGTTCTGTTTTTGGGCTCCCTCTGGTGGTTACTGATGGTACTGGGTGACTTGTCTTTCCTGGGTCTCTGGGTTCCACCTGTTCCATCAGGATATGGGAGTTTCCTATTTAACCTGGCTTTGCTGGCATTTCCTCGCCGGTTATCAATGTATCCAGTGTGTCTTGTTACCTCTGCTCCCTGCTCCTAGAACCTTCTGGTCAAGCTAAGTTTGGATTTTCCTGTTTTGGTGTTTTGCTTTATTTGGTTTTTAGTCCAGCCTGCAGATATTTGTTTCTTTGCTGCTGGTTGCTCTAGTGGGCTGAAATTGCTCCTCATGTGCCATGAGTTGGCACATGAGTTCAAGTAATTTCAGGATGGTTTTTTGAAGGGTTTTTCGCTGACCGCGCAGATCACTTTTGTATCCTCTGCTATCTAGCTTTAGCGGGCCTCATTTTGCTGAAACTGTTTTCATACTGCGTATGTGCTTTCCTCTCATTTCACCGTCATTATATGTGGGGGCTGCTATTTCTGTGGGGTGTTTCTCTGGAGGCAAGAGAGGTCTGTGTTTCTTCTAATAGGGGAAGAAACTGGGTCCTCAAACTGGGGACAGCGCTGGGTCCTCGAAATCGCCCCATTCCATGGGGGCCCATACAGAAAAAGGCATTTGATGGAGTGAAAACCGCCCTAACGAGTGCCCCATTGCTGGCCTACGCCCGGTTTGACACCCCTTTTTTGTTGTATACCGATGGTAGTCTTCATGGGTTGGGGGCAGTACTAGCACAGGTGCAGGACGGCCGAGAACGAGTGATTTCTTATGGCAGCAGATCTTTAAGAGACTCCGAGCGAAATCCGGCTAACTACAGCTCATTCCGGCTGGAATTGCTGGCCCTGGTGTGGGCAATGACAGAACGCTTCGCCGAGTATCTAACAGGAGCTGAGGTGCTAGTCATGACAGATAACAACCCGCTAGCTCACTTAGAGAATGCAAAACTGGGGGCATTGGAGCAGCGGTGGGTCGCCAGACTGGCCAAGTTCAATTACCGCATTAAATTTCGCTCTGGTCGAGAGAACGGCAATGCAGATGCATTGTCAAGGGTGCCCCTTGGGTCATCCGGGGAAGATGTTGACGAACAACTTGAGGATACTGAAACTCCAGCTTTGGGGCAGATACCTATCTTCCAAAGTGTGGTACACTCAAGTGGGGTGGCCACCGGGATGCCCTGTGTCCTGGGTAAAACACCCTCAGATTGGACAAGAGTCCAGGATGAGTGTCCGGACATTGCACTTGTGCGCCGTTGGGTACAAAACAAGGCCTGGCCCAGTGCAGAGGACAAGGCTCAGTTGTCCATGGAAGGAATGAAACTCCTTCGACAATGGGATAAATTGTGTGTGGAGCAAGGTCTTTTGTATCGTAAGGTGTACCTGCCATCGGAGCTGCAGCATCGGTACCAACTGATAATTCCTGTGGGGATGGGGCCAGTGGTCGCTCGTGAGGCGCATGAGAAGGGGGCCCATTTTGGAAGTGAAAAGACACTTTAGTGGTTGCAGCGAGTCCTCTACTGCCCTGAGTTGGGAGGGATGGTGGCCGACGCGTGTCGGCAGTGCCGAATTTGTGGGCTCAACAAAAGCCCTGAGCAGCGGGCTCCCACACAGTCTATTAAGACTTCAGCTCCACTGGAGCTACTCATGATTGACTACGTGTTGATAGGGTACTCTACGTCAGGGTACTCCTATTGCCTGGTGATGACAGATCACTTTACCAAGTATGCTGTAGCGGTGCCGACAAGAGATCAGACGGCCAAGTCGGCGGCTGAGGCAGTGTGCCGACATTTCTTCCAAGTGTTCGGGTGTCCGCAGAGAATACATTCAGATCAAGGGGCCTGCTTTCAGGGGACGCTGATGAAAGAGTTGCACCAGCTCTATGGTATCGAGCAGTCAAGAACAACGCCTTACCACCCTCAGGGTAACGGGGCGTGTGAGCGTTTTAATCGGACCCTGTTGCAAATGTTGAGGTCCTTAGAGAGTCAGCAACAGACATGCTGGCCTGAGTATCTCCCCGAATTGATGTGGGCTTACAATAACAGGGTGCACAGTACTACTGGTTACTCACCACACATGTTGATGTTTGGTAGACCTGGCCGAGACATTGAGGATTTGAACATGCCAGATCCCTCCTCCGCCCCCCTTCGGACTGCATCCAAGTGGGTACGAGAGCATCGGCGGCGGTTGAGGGTGGTGCATCAGGTGGTGGGCGACCGCCTTCGACAGGTGGTCCATAAGGACACGCGACCTGTACAAACAGAGCTGTTCTCTCCGGGGGACAGAGTGTTGGTGAGGACAAAACGACGGTCAGGAAAGCTGAGTGACCGATGGGAGGCGATACCGTATCTGATAAAAAAACAGGTGAACCCTGAGATTCCAGTGTACGAGGTCGAACCGGTGGGGACAGGGGGGCCAACCCGTAATTTGCATCGTAACATGTTACAACGGTGCTGGTTTGAAGATTCGGCGCCTACCCCCCTAGAGCCAGAGGCCATGTTCCAAGGGGCGGAAGCTCTGAATGATCTTGAGTTTGATGGTGTGCTTACTCCTGCGCCTGCTTATTTGCCCCCTGTGACCGATCTGGCCTCGGGTGATGAGAATGTTGGGGATATGGAGGATGTTGTTGAGGAGAGTGCATCAGGTCAACTGCTTGGTCCTGACGCTGTATCACAGGACATCGAGCCGCAGGAGGAGACAACTCCACTTGCGCCCACTAACACGACCACGGAAGAGACTTTAGCTCCCTCTAAGGTCGCACCTGTTGATGTAGGACTCAGGAGAACTACACAATCTACGGCAGGAATACCGCCTCAGCGATATGCTCAAGATGAATTTGAGTGGGAAGGTATGTCGAGGACGCCAACCTCTAGTGGGGTGGCATGTAAGAGGGTGAACTGTAGTCCCACTGAGAGGGCACTAGGACCCTGTGGTTTTTGCCTGTTGCAGCAGAGGACAGACCTCCCAGAGACAATGTGTGCTGCGGGGTGGGGTCTAGTGTCTCGAGTGTAAAGTGAAAGTAGGAAGTGAGAGCTGAGAGAGAAAAGGCGGGAAGAAAAGGAGAGGCTGCTGTGAGATCTTAAAAAGAGACTGTGTGGATTTACTGCAAGTGTTTTTGGAGGAAAAGAAGCTTTTGAGAGCTAACCTTTTGTTTAACTCTGTGAGAGACTTGTGTGGCTAACGTTTCCTGGAGAGGAGCTAACCCTTTATCTAAGAAAAGACGGAGACTTTGCTAAGAACCCAGTACGAATTTGGAAGTCTGTGGATTCCCTGTGCATTGAGTGGAGAAACAAGTCTGGACAGACTGCTGATACAGAGACGGACGGATTGTCGTGGAAGCATTCCTAGGAGCTACAGAAGCAGAGACTACATCGTGAGACCACTAACTAAGTCCCCGGCGTTTGGGCTCGGCATCGGCCGACAAGACAAGAGGAGCTTGCTGTAACTTATTGGCGCTGAAGATATGAACTGGCTGCAGCCTGTGCGGATTCCTGCCTGAGAGGAAATCCATCTCAGGATACGGTACCATAGTTATAGATACCCGGGTATCTCTGCTCAGAGTGTTAAGTTGTTACTTTAGAGGTGTATCTTATATTAGAGTTGTGTAAGTTATACTCAATGTGCCATTCCAGGGGCTCCCTTAATAACACTACATTCAATTTACACTTGTTCCTGTTTTTAGTTGTCTGTTAGGTAAATTTCTTACTAGTCTGTTGTAGTACACAGTTCTCAGGAGACCTTGGAGTGGCACAGTGATTTCAGCTGCTGCTGAATTAGTGTATCTTTGGGGTGCATCTGCCTTAATATTCTCCATATTACCTTGATTAATTTGCCTTTGAGTAAATACCGTTGGAGATTTCTGCCTTGGTCTTGGTTTGTGACTCACTGGATCTTATTCGGACCTCTGGTCATTACAGATACATGGTCTACAAAGGCAGAAATCGCTCATTACATAGTGAGCAGCTTATGGAACCTCGGCACTGACTGACAGCCAGCTCAGCAGCTATCAGCATGAAGCCGGCTGTCAGTCAGTCCATCAGCTGCTCACTATGTAATGAGAATATTTGCCACGCCAACCATGCCTGTATGACTGAAAGCCTGAGGCTGCAGGGAGAAATAAAATTCATTTTCATGGCTTCAAATGCAATTAACATGGAGATTAACCCCATATCAGCAGGATAATAGCGTCTTTTTGACATGACAAGCTCCCTTTAAAGGGACACTGTCACCTGAATTTGGAGGGAACAATCTTCATCCATGGAGGCGGGGTTTTCGGGTGTTTGATTCACCCTTTCCTTACTCGCTGGCTGCATGCTGGCTGCAATATTGGATTGAAGTTCAGTCTCTGTCCTCCGTAGTACATGCCTGCACCAGGCAAACTTGCCTTACGCAGGCGTGTACTATGGAGGACAGAGAATGAACTTCAATCCAATATTGCAGCCAGCATGCAGCCAGCGGGTAAGGAAAGGGTGAATCAAAAACACAAAAACCCCGCCTCCATGGCTGAAGATTGTTGCCTCCAAATTCAGGTGACAGTGTCCCTTTAAATAATGCCATTAAAAGTCCACTAAGTATTCAGTAACTGGATTGTAGCCACATTACAAATCATTTTTATATAATGAATATGCTTTAATTTTTCTTTACATTTTTGTCTATGGAATATACAGTATGTATGTTAAATAAAAAGGACAGCCATAAAATAAAAGGAACTTTAAGAATTCCCCAAAAATTCAATTATGGACATAGTTGTAATGTAATCTACAATCTGGTTTCCGCCCCCACCACTCAACTGAGACAGCCCTGACCAAAATCACTAACGACCTACTTACCGCCAAAGCTACTGGACAATACTCTGTACTCCTCCTTCTAGACCTGTCCTCTGCTTTCAACACAGTTAACCACTGCCTCCTACTGCAGATCCTCTCCTCCTTTGGCATCAAAGACCTCGCCCTATCCTGGATCGCACATTCAGCGTTTCCCACTCCCATACTACCTCCTCATCCCACCCTCTCTCTGTTGGAGTCCCCCAAGGCTCTGTTCTAGGACCCCTACTCTTCTCAATCTATACACTTGGCTTGGGACAACTCATAAAGTCCCATGGATTCCAGTACCACCTCTATGCTGACGACACTCAGATCTACCTCTCTGGTCCAGACGTCACCGCTCTGCTGTCCAGAATCCCAGAGTGCCTATCAGCCATATCCTCCTTCTTCTCCTCTCGCTTCCTCAAACTCAATGTGGACAAATCTGAACTCATCATCTTTCCTCCATCCCACAAATCTTCCTTACTTGACCTATCTATCGCAGTCAATGACATCATGCTTTCCCCTGTACCCGAAGTCCGCTGCCTCGGAGTAACCTTCGACTCTGCCCTGTCCTTCAAACCACACATCCAAGCTCTTTCCACCTCCTGTCGCCTCCAGCTCAAAAATATCTCCAGGATCCGTCCTTTCCTCAACCCCCAATCTACTAAAATGCTTGTGCACGCCCTCATCATTTCCCGCCTTGACTACTGCAACATCCTTTTCTGTGGCCTCCCTGCTAACACCCTTGCACCTCTCCAGTCCATCCTTAACTCTGCTGCCCGACTAATCCATCTCTCTCCTCGCTACTCCTCCGCTTCCCCCCTCTGCAAATCTCTTCACTGGTTCCCATTCCCTCAGCGTATCCAGTTCAAATTGCTAATACTGACCTACAAAGCCATCCACAACCTGTCTCCTCCATATATCTCTGAAATAATCTCTCGATATCTTCCCTCACGTGACCTCCGGTCCTCCCAAGACCTCCTTCTCTCCTCCACACTTATTCGCTCCTCATCCAATCGCCGCCAAGACTTCTCCCGAATATCCCCCATCCTCTGGAACTCTCTGCCCCAACACGTCCGACTATCAACCACAGTCGGATCCTTCAGACGGAACCTGAAAACTCATCTCTTCAGGAAAGCCTACAGCCTGCACTGACACCGCTGCTGCCTCATCACCAACGAAGCTACCGCCTCACCAACACCGGAGCTACCGCCTCACCAACACCGGAGCTACCGCCTCACCAACACCGGAGCTCCTGCAACCCTCAACCTACTGTCTCCTTCCCCACCATCCTGTAGAATGTAAGCCCGCAAGGGCAGGGTCCTCGCCCCTCTGTATCAGTCCGTCATTGTTAGTTTGTTTACTGTATGTGATATTTGTAACTTGTATGTAACCCCTTCTCATGTACAGCACCATGGAATCAATGGTGCTATATAAATAAATAATAATAATAATAATAATAATAATAGTTAAAAGGGTACGGTATTTACCAGCCGAGGGAAAAGAAAAGGTCTGTTAGCTGGGCATTGTCCTATACATGTGTGTGACCAGCGCCCTATAGCAAGCTTCATCTTCCCCCGCCATGGATTGGTAGGCTGTGAGCAGTTGGTCATCAGTATTTTGCACGTGTTGCCTCCTCTAGTAATGGGGGCTGCTGTCTCCTGTTTGGGCATTTTTCTTTCCGACCTTGCCTGGTAAATTCCATTGCCTTTTTGCTGATATATGTTTGTCCATGACATCCCATTCTGGGGTTAACCGTTTGCCTTTTAGGTGTTATCAATATGTGAAGTCATCTAACTAGTAGAGTCTGTGTGGTTTTACTTTATCTATAATTAAGAATGAGGCTTGAAACCCGTCAGTTATTTTCCTATGCCTTTACTCCTATTTTAATGGAGTCACAAAGAAGTTTTGCGTTTAATTCATTGTGCTGAATTGAAAAACTGGGAGATGTTTACACTACAATGTAATAGATGAAGCTCTCACTCACCGAGTTGGGCGTAGATCTCCGCTTTCTGGAAGCTGCCCATAGTTAAGCACCCTCTGTTGTCCACTAGGGTGATGTTCCTGGTGAGGTCGAAGGCTACTCTCGCTTTGGTCATGGCTCCTCTACATTCTTCTTCTTCTTCACCCCCCGCCATAGCATACTCTATGAATTCCTCTCCGTCATCCAGCACGTACTTACAGGAGTTGATGAAGGAGGATTTCCCGTGACCGGTGTAACCGAAGAGCTGCAGGAGAACCCGGGAGTATCCCTGATTACCCCGACTTTTGTAACCAACGAACATCCGGGTAAACCGATTCCCACGATTCAGGCTGAAGCTGAGGATGCGTTTTTTTAGCTTTTTGGGATCCATCTCTCATGGACTTCGGTATTCCTTCTTCTCTTCCCTTCGTATGTCTGGTATCAGTGATATAAAATGTCTTACATTTGTATCTTTGAATACGTCCACCCACAGGAAGTGGATTTCTGAGAAATAAAACAGGATGTTGAAGCATAGAAGATCCTTTTTTTTAACATAACTTGTTACTAAAAAAACAAAGGTAGACATCCAACATCATATAGCTGGGGGGTCCCAGAGATGTGCTGATACTTATATTGGTCTATGTCAGCTTATATCAATCACATTACACATACTGTGTAAATAATCAGGACAGTACTGTGCTGGTCATGTCTCCATATAGTCAGAGAGCACAGGACCCTGCTAGTCTACCTTGGCCTCGGAAAGTGCGTGCTATCTTTTTCAAGTTAGCTAATTAATTTTCTTGCAGCAGATCTATTATACTAGAGTAGCAACTCACTTGGGAAAATAGGTAACACACTAAAAACTGTAAATAACTATGTCGGTTCCAGGGGGGGGCTGGAATGGGCAGAGCTAGATGAAAGCCCCCCATGACTGCGTTGCCATGGGAGGGTTTTTTCCCATATCAGGTTTGAGTTAGTAAAAGGGATTGGCTGAGGGGAAAAGGGGGGGGAGGAGCTGGGGGCTGGGTATCATTGGTTAGGGGAAAAAGTGCGGGAAGAAGTGCAGTCACGAGGAGGAAGGCAGCAGAGAAAGACCCCCTCTACTCACTGCAATCCGTTACCTGGAGAAGATGGATTCCGTGGACGGTATGATGGACCGGCTTCGGGAGATGGCGAGATCGCGCAGGGACGGATGGCTGCAGGAGCAGCTGGCCACCTTGCTGGGGACCGCGGAGCCGAGTGGCACCAGGATGAGGAGGACCAGGCCCCCGGAGCGCCTGTCGCCGGAGATGGGTACGCGCGGCAGGAGGAGGCCGCGGAGCCCCACTCGGGACCCTGCGGAGGCTCGGTGCCCTGGCGCGGCTGCTTCGCCCGGCGCCGCCTCCGGCAGGAATCCTGGCCCCCGACCTGCCGGCGCAGCGCGGCGCCGCACTATGGAGACCAGGAGCGCGGCGGCTGGGCGCGCTTCCCCTGTACTACAGGCTGCACCGGAAGTGAGGCCTGCGCCTGCGCGCCGGAGTTCGGGGCAGCCGGCGAGAGTACAGAGCGGCGTGGCGCCGGTTCGCACGGCTCGGGCAGCAGTGGAGCAGAGGCACCAGGCAGCTGGGACGGCTGCAGGAGGAAGCGGAGCGGTTGCGGTGGATCCAGGTGCCCACGGAGATATAGGAGGGCGGGCGCCCGACACGCGGAGAGGCCGGCAGAGCAGGCTGCAGGGCAGGCAGCCTCAGGACTCCCAGGCTGGGGACACCAGTGGCACAGGAAGAGGCAGCAGGCTGCAAGCGACGGCGGCTGACGCCAGATCCAGGTCCGGCAGACGGTCTAGGGAGCGCCAAATATCCCCCGCTCCGTTCCCCCCTGGTGACGAGGAGGCCAGGGGCGCGGGCCTGGAGCGGCAGGGCTACGACACCAGGAGCGAGTCGGGGAGCGAACAATCGGAGGACGGAACTCGGCAGGAGTCTGGATGTCCGGCTGGCGGGGACACAGCACCCGCGCAGCCCCGTGAGTATACGTCCACGTCTAGTCTGTCTCAGTTAGGTGGTAGTTTAGGGAGGGTTGGGGGTATCGGAGGTACGGCATCCGATAATAGCACTATAGCGGGGGTAGGGGGCTCTGGGATGTCGGGAATTAGTGATATTTTGGCTGGGGTGTCACATTTTTTGAAAAGTCTGGAAGGGGGAGTTGCGGAGGGGGATGGGGGGTCCCCCCTGGGAGCCTGGTTACAGGGTGTGAGGGCGGGATCGCGGTTGGCTAGTGATGCGACTAGTTCTGGGGGGTCAGCACAGGCATCGTCTACCGGTGTATCGGTGTCGGTGCAGACTGAGAAGGATAAAGGGGATAAAGTAAAATTGGACGACAGGGCTAAGGGGGAGGTATACGTCTGCTTTGAGGGCCCGCTGGGGGCGCATTTAAAGAAGGAAGTGAAGGAGAGGATTTGGAAGGATGAGTATGTGGAGATTTTCTAGCTACTCCCTTTGGAAAAATTTAATTTGGACAAGAGTAAGAAGGAGGACAGCAAAAAAGAGGAGGAGGAGAAGCGAAGGTGGCGGTTGATTCCGCAGACCTTCGTTAATTGGCAGCAGGCTTTTGCGATACTGGCTAGTGTCATAGGTGAGAAATTTCCAGATAACTGTTCGGGCCTGTTTTGTTACTTTGACTCGATAGGTGAGGCATATCGGACTTATGGGGGGCAAGCGTGGCTCCGTTATGACGAGCAGTTCCGTCAGAGGAAGGCAGTCAGGCCCGAAATCAAATGGGACCAAAAGGATATCGGGCTTTGGTTGAAAGTCATGGCTCCGGTGAGATATGGGCAGTCCTTTCAGGGTAGCGGTGGCAACAGCACTCAGCAATCAGGACATGCCAGCGGAGGCCAGGGGGCACAGGGCGGGAAAGAGAAGTCCGGTACTTGTTGGCAGTTCAATGATGGCCAATGTAAGTACGGGAACTCCTGCAAATTTAAGCACGTTTGTTCCCATTGCAACGGGAGATCCCATGGAGCATCCAAATGTTTAAAAAAAGCCAAGGGTAAGCCAGGAATGGGTGGTAGCCAAGGGGGAGACACCGGTGAGGCTTCAAGGGATGGTCCCTTATCTAAATAGATACCCTGATCAAGATAAGGCGAGAATTCTTTTACGGGGTTTTTCTGAGGGTTTTCGGATCCCGGCACCTAATCACGCGATTCCCTTTACTACTAAGAATTTGAGGTCAGCGGATTTGCATGCTGAGGTAGTCAGCAGTAAGTTGGCGAAGGAGGTGGAACTGGGTAGGATGGCTGGGCCATTCAGTTCATTGCTCATTGAAGGCATGGTCCTTTCACCTTTGGGGGTGGTGCCCAAGAAGGAGCCGAACAAGTTTCGGTTGATCCAACATTTGTCGTATCCAAAGGGGAGGTCAGTTAATGATGGCATAAATGGGGAGTTATGTTCAGTGGTGTACACCTCGTTTGATACGGCAGTGCAATGGGTACGGCGGTATGGCGAGGGGGCTTTACTGGCCAAGACAGATATTGAATCGGCTTTTCGGTTGCTCCCGGTGCACCCGGATAGCATTCCTTTGTTGGGTTGTTGTTGGAAAGGTGGTTTTTATCTGGACAGATGTTTGCCTATGGGATGTTCGATTTCTTGTTCACTGTTTGAGATGTTTAGCACGTTTCAGGAATAGGTTATCAGGGATGTGTCCGGGGTTGCTTCCGCTATCCACTATTTGGATGATTTTTTTGTTTATTGGCCCCCCTGATTCCGCCGTATGCAGGAATTTGTTGGCTACTATGGAGTGGATGGCCGGGTTGTTTGGAGTACCGTTGGCGAAGGAGAAGACGGAGGGACCCTGTAAGGTTCTGAGTTTTTTGGGTATCCTTATCGATTCAGAGAAGATGGAATGTAGGTTACCCGAGGACAAACTTTTGTTGCTGGTACAAGAGGTACACAGGATTGGTCATTTGCGTAAGGTGACTTTGAAAGAATTGCAGTCCCTTTTGGGGCGTTTGAATTTCGCGTGCCGGATTATGCCCATTGGTCGAATCTTTTGCCGTAGGTTGTCGTTGGCAACGGCCGGAGTTAGTGCAGCACATCATTTTGTTCATTTAACCAAGGAGCATAGGGAAGATTTGGTCGTTTGGCAGCGTTTTTTGTCAAATTATAATGGTCGCTCCTTGATTCAGTTGGAAGCCGTGGATGATTTTGACTGTGAAATTTACACGGATGCGGCCGGTTTGGTTGGATACGGCGCGTATTGTGGAGGTCGATGGAGTGCGGAGGTGTGGCCAGAAGTATGGCGGAAGCAGGGTCTAACTAAGAATCTTGCACTCTTAGAACTGTTCCCAATTGTGGTGTCGGTTGCGATTTGGGGTGACATTTTTCAAAATCGGAAGGTCAGGTTTCATTGCGATAATTTAAGTGTGGTTGCTATTATCAATAGTTTAACCTCTTCCTCCCCCCCGGTGATTAGGCTGGTTAGGGAACTTGTGTTGCGCTGCTTGGAGTTAAATGCATACATTTCTGCAGTACATGTACCGGGGGTACAAAATTCTATAGCAGATGCTTTGTCTCGTTCACAGTTGGAACGTTTCCGGGAGTTGGCCCCAGATGCGGACGCCTTAGGAGTGGTATGCCCTTCACGTTTGTGGAAAGTTGTTGCGGACGAGGAGGAAGGTTGATTCAATCCTCGGTCTCGAGGTCGACGTGGCTGGCTTACAAATCGGCTTGGGAAATCTGGGAGAGTTGGTCTGGTCAATGGGGAGTGGCTGAATCTGACAGTGATAGGACAATGGCGGTATTGTTTTTGGTGGGCAAGGCAGCTGAGTGGAATTGGTCGGTATCGAAGTTGAATAAATTTATGGCGGGTTTGGCCTTTGGTTTCAAGCTGCAGGGGTCGGTCGATGTTACCAAGAATTTTCTCGTAGTTCAGGCCCTGCGGGGTTTTCGTAGCGGGAATACTAGTGTTGACAAGCGTAGACCCATTTCGTTTAGTTTGTTAGTTAGGTTAGGAGACACAGTTGGGAGAATTTGTGGTTCTCAGTTCGAAGCTGCCTTGTTTAGGTTGGCATATTCTTGGGCGTTTTTTGGGGGCTTTGAGATTGGGTGAGCTGGTGTCCCCTAACAAGGTTAAGGCGGGAGGTTTGTCAGCAGAGGATGTTGATTTTTGGGTGGGAGGTATTTCTTTTTTGATTCGGAGGTCGAAGACTGACAGGTTCGGAAAGGGTAAGCGGGTGGCTTTAGGGAGGGTAAATGGATGTTTGATGTGTCCGCAGCGATGTTTGGAGGAATACTGGGGTTTGTGGTCGGTTAGGTCGGGCCCGTTACTTTGCCACCAGGACGGGACTTTCTTGTCACGTTTTCAATTCTCGGCGGTTTTGAAAAAGGTTTTGGTCGAGTTGGGACTGGATCCTCAGTCCTACGGGTCTCATTCTTTTAGAATTGGGGCAGCAACGGTTGCGGATGGTTTGGGTTTAGGGTCTGATGTGATTAAACGAATCGGGCGCTGGAGTTCTAATCGTTATTTGACTTATATACGGCATTAGTCTGTGTGGGGCCATGTAGCCTTCTGGTTCATTTAATTATTGTTCTGTTTTTCAGGTCGGCCCCCGTTATTGACATGGATTTTCAGACATTCGTTCGTGTATTGGGGTGCGGCGCGGGCTGACGCGAGACCGGACGGCAGACAATTGGGTTTTTGCCGCGACACGGTAGTGATTCGATGGTTGGGGTTCCGGGGTATGTTATGGAACCGGGTGTTGCCCGAATTTTCCCGGGCGGTTCGTCTGGATAGAGCGCCCGATATCTTGCTGGTGCACATAGGGGGGAATGATTTGGGTACGAAGCCGGTTAGGGAACTGATCAGGGACATCCGCTTCGATTTTTTGAGATTGTGGGTCTCTTATCCGGGAGTTACGACGGTTTGGTCCGACATTGTGCCCAGGAAACAGTGGAGGTTGGCTCGGTCCTTGACAGGCATTAATAGGGCCAGGATCAAACTTAATAGGGCTGTGGGGAAGTTTGTATCCAGGAATGGAGGAATTGCAGTGAGGCACTTTGAGTTGGAGGCCGGGGTCGGTAACTTCTGGAGAGAGGATGGTGTGCACCTAAACGATATCGGTATTGACTTGTGGGCGCTTGCCATACAGGAGGGTGTGGAAAGGGCGTTGGCGGTGGTGGGGCACTCACGAGCCTGAGGTGGTCAGGGCTGTTCGTGGTTGGCGGGGGGGCGGGGTTCTTGGAGTTGGTGATGTTTATTGGAGGAAGGTCAATTAAAAGGATGGGGGTGGATCTGGCTTGTGGTTACGCGCTCTGGACGGGGATTGTCCTCGGGAGCTTTCGGGTTTTTGGTCTGCCCTGAAAAAGGGTTACATGGTGCCCTCGAGATGGTTGTCACGGCTGAGGGTAAAAAAGTGTTGGTTTTTGCCCATATATATATGATGCCAGATCTTTTAGCTCCAAGAACCCTCCCCCTCAGGTTTTCAGATAATTCTGTATGATTATAATGTTTTAACTGTTGTTTGTTAATAAACTGGCCGCTGTGGCCAAAAAATTTCCAAAGAATTTAATGTGTCATGTTTTTGTGCATATGTAGCATGAGACGGGGTGGCAGAATTTGGTCTGGGGGGTGGGGGGGGGTGGGGGAAAATGTTCCAGATGGGCTATACGCGGTCAAGGGGGGGGGCTGGAATGGGCAGAGCTAGATGAAAGCCCCCCATGACTGCGTTGCCATGGGAGGGTTTTTTCCCATATCAGGTTTGAGTTAGTGAAAGGGATTGGCTGAGGGGAAAAGGGGGGGGGAGGAGCTGGGGGCTGGGTATCATTGGTTAGGGGAAAAAGTGCGGGAAGAAGTGCAGTCACGAGGAGGAAGGCAGCAGAGAAAGCCCACCCACCCTCCCTTTGTTTTCAGGGGCATCGAGTAGGGCTGTTGTTTAGGGTATGTAATGCGATTAGTTAGTAGGTGAGGTTGGTGTTTTTGTTAATTTTACGAGTTCTCATTGTCACAGTGGCAAGTGTGGCGGGGGGGGCGGGGTTCTTGGAGTTGGTGATGTTTATTGGATGAAGGTCAATTAAAAGGATGGGGGTGGATCTGGCTTGTGGTTACGCGCTCTGGACGGGGATTGTCCTCGGGAGCTTTCGGGTTTTTGGTCTGCCCTGAAAAAGGGTTACATGGTGCCCTCGAGCTGGTTGTCACGGCTGAGGGTAAAAAAGTGTTGGTTTTTGCCCATATATATATGATGCCAGATCTTTTAGCTCCAAGAACCCTCCCCCTCAGGTTTTCAGATAATTCTGTATGATTATAATGTTTTAACTGTTGTTTGTTAATAAACTGGCCGCTGTGGCCAAAAAATTTCCAAAGAATTTAATGTGTCATGTTTTTGTGCATATGTAGCATGAGACGGGGTGGCAGAATTTGGTCTGGGGGGTGGGGGGGGCAAAAAATGTTCCAGATGGGCTATACGCGGTCATGTACAGACTAGAGATCCTGACCCCACAGTCCCTAAAGATTCCTGCGAGAGCTGAGATAGCTCTAACCACAGACTAAACAATGGCATCTCGGAACTATGATGCCTGACAGACTGTCCAGTGCTTAACATTTCTCCTAAAGAGGGCAGAGTGTGAATCATCTACAAAAGGGAAAGTGTGCTGAGAAAAGAAAAGATCCCAGAGTGAGTAAAGTAAACCACCAAATAAAGAATGTACTGTTACTAGATAATATGCTGCCTACTTCCTATAAAGAAACAGAAGGTAGATGTAGAGAAAAAATACATACCATGAGATACGGCCTTCCCAAAACCCTGTCCGATGTCAAATACACACTTAGCAGGATGCAGCAGGCCTCCACTGATAACAGCTAGGGGCAGAAAAGGTGCAAAATACTGATAAAAACAGCCACCCCCGCACCAGCCAGACATTGCAGGGGTTGGCTGCCTAGCAGAAAAAAAAAAAAAGACATAGTGCAAAACATGTATGCATATGATAAGCACATACAGTACAGTACACGTCCTATGTGAGTTATATAAATGTGCATTTTTCTACTAGGCAGCCAACCCCTGCAATGTTTGGTTGGTGCTGGGGTGGCTGTTTTTATCAGTAGTTTGCACCTGTGCCGCCCCTTGCCTTTATCAGTAGAGGCAACCAGAACATTATTGGTTCATTTCTCAGCATCTAACATCTTGGTAATTTCAACTCAATCTGAAACTGAAAGCACCGATACTGCTACTCCCATAGCAAAGGTTGCAAAAACCGTTAAAGACTGGGTGGGAGGAAACACAGGCGGAACGTACACCATGACCACAAGGAACAAGAAATAACTGACTGCTTCTCCCATAACAAAGGTTGCAAAAACCGTTAAAGACGGGGCGGGAGGAAACACAGGCGGAACGCACAGCATGACCACAAGGAACAAGAAATAACTGATGCAACATCAAGTGTACAGAATCTGTCTTCCCGTGTTTTTTCAAACTAACAACTTATTTTGCTGTCAAGAGGCCTTCATTTTATACCTGAAAAAATTTTTTGACCTGTTTGGAACAATCATGGATATTAATCGCTTCATAAGAAACCTTACTGTTAAAAAATATTTTGCAGGTGAAGAAGATGAAGTTTCTGAACAGGAGAAAAATGTTTGTGAAAACGTTTAGGCTAGGGTCACATTGCGTTAGGGCAGTCCGTTTAGCGCATAGCGCTACGGACTACGCTAATGCAATGTCCCAAAAGGGATCGCGTTTGCCGATCCCGCTAGCGCAGATCCCCGATCTGCGCTAGTGAGGAACGGACCGCGAACGCTGCAAGCAGCGTTTGCGGTCCGTCACTTAAATGACGGCACATTGCTAGCGCACGCCCAATGTGGGCGTGCGCTAGCGATGTGTTCGCCATTACAATCAATGGCGGCGTTAACGGACTACGTTTCACCGCGTTATGCCGCAGTGTAACGTAGTCTGTTAAACGGGTTCACATAACGAAATGTGAACCTAGCCTTACCGAGGATTGGATTTTCCAGAACAGATTGCTGTACTAAATTTGGAAGAATTAAGAGGAAAATCGTCTGAAGATGCCTCTTCAAAGATGGACAATATTATCATGAAAAATCCTTATTTCTATCCTGTCACCTCAAGGGTTGATTGTATGCAGCGGTTTCAGGAGGTTTGGGAGAGGGAATTACACTGTTTAAGCCTAAAAATTAATACAAATACCTCACCTCAAAATCTGAGTCCAAGTTTGGACAAAGCATTTAATCATGAGAGATCACAGTGAAAAGGGCTGACAAAGGCGGCAGGAGAGTTGTTTTGGACACTGAAACTTATAAGGCAGCTTCTGAAGCTTTTGTCTGATGAAAACACATATTCCCGCTTAAAGTTTAATCCAACTAAAAAATTCATAGGGTGTAAGACTAGGCCTAGTAACAAACAATGCGTGAATATTTAGTATCATTGAATCCTGTAACACCTACAAAGCGCGCTGTACCAAAGGTGCATGAAGACTCCTTCCCCCCACTGCGACCGATAATGGAATTGGGTCCTGCACTGAACGCTGGGGACAGTGCTCGGACTCAGCCTTGCAGCCTTTGTACAGCGTCTACCTGGATACATTAATGTCACTAAGGATATTCTAGATCAGCTGTCACACACCAGATGGCCACCAGATTACACCTAGACGGGCTGCGATGTTAACTCTTTATGCACCTCCACATCAGGCCACATAGATATGGAAGCATCGAGATTCCATTGACAGATGTTCAGGCTGTATCCTGACATAATGCAGCAATATAGATTAGATGGAACCATTTTCTTATTAAATCATAATTATTTTGTATTTGACAGAATTTTCCATTTACAAATCCAAGGAGTTTTGATGGAGCTCGTTTTTCACCTTCTCTTGCACATGTGACTGTGTCATATTGGGAACATTGTCTTTTGTATTCAGACAGTAATCCTCACATCTCCAATGTATCCAGGTATGGTAGGTTCGTAGATGATCTTCATATGGCAGGGGATGGATCTGCCACACCAGGATCTGCCACATTTGTGAATGATAATTCATTTTCTGTTTCCTATAAATCTTTGGTGTTCTTAGATTTGATTCCCGGTGATATTGTATCCACTGCTGTCCATCGTAATCCGTCTGCAGGTAATTCCATCATGCATGTTCCCAGCAGCCGACCGCAGCCTGTGACTATGGCCACACCAGTAGGTGAGATCACAAGGATTGTCAGAGATTGTTCACACCCCGCAGTGGTTGAAAAATAAATAATGTCAACCTCAGAAAGATGAAAACAGCGGTATTATCCCCAATGGGTATTGGACGGGGTAAGAAAATAATTTCTGACAAAAAATGAACAGATCTATTGCGTCCTAAAACAAAAGTAAAAAATTATTTTTTTTAAAAAGAAATCTGTCATTTTGCTACAATCCAGCGCAGAATTCTCAGAAATAAAAAAAAATTGTTTAATAAACATCAACCGATACTTTTTGAGGATCAGACATTAGCACGCTTTGTGAAAAGAGGCCGCAATGTTGTAGCTATAAAGGCCCCTTCATTACGTAAATCACTTCCCCAACTTCTTTTTCTGATCCACAACCAAAAAAATCCCTCGGCTGCAGGAAAAGGACAAAATGTGGTTCCCTGAGATGTCGCATGTGCTGGTTCACACTATGCAGTTCTGTCTTCTGTGATTCTGACCATTCACATGAGTCTATAATTACACAGTGTATCAGTTGTGACTCAGAGAACATAGTAACATGGTAACATAGTTAGTAAGGCCGAAAAAAGACATTTGTCCATCCAGTTCAGCCTATATTCCATCATAATAAATCCCCAGATCTACGTCCTTCTACAGAACCTAATAATTGTATGATACAATATTGTTCTGCTCCAGGAAGACATCCAGGCCTCTCTTGAACCCCTCGACTGAGTTCGCCATCACCACCTCCTCAGGCAAGCAATTCCAGATTCTCACTGCCCTAACAGTAAAGAATCCTCTTCTAAGTTGGTGGAAAAACCTTCTCTCCTCCAGACGCAAAGAATGCCCCCTTGTGCCCGTCACCTTCCTTGGTATAAACAGATCCTCAGCAAGATATTTGTATTGTCCCCTTATATACTTATACATGGTTATTAGATCGCCCCTCAGTCGTCTTTTTTCTAGACTAAATAATCCTAATTTCGCTAATCTATCTGGGTATTGTAGTTCTCCCATCCCCTTTATTAATTTTGTTGCCCTCTTTTGTACTCTCTCTAGTTCCATTATATCCTTCCTGAGCACCGGTGCCCAAAACTGGACACAGTACTCCATGTGCGGTCTAACTAGGGATTTGTACAGAGGCAGTATAATGCTCTCATCATGTGTATCCAGACCTCTTTTAATGCACCCCATGATCCTGTTTGCCTTGGCAGCTGCTGCCTGGCACTGGCTGCTCCAGGTAAGTTTATCATTAACTAGGATCCCCAAGTCCTTCTCCCTGTCAGATTTACCCAGTGGTTTCCCATTCAGTGTGTAATGGTGATATTGATTCCTTCTTCCCATGTGTATAACCTTACATTTATCATTGTTAAACCTCATCTGCCACCTTTCAGCCCAAGTTTCCAACTTATCCAGATCCATCTGTAGCAGAATACTATCTTCTCTTGTATTAACTGCTTTACATAGTTTTGTATCATCTGCAAATATCGATATTTTACTGTGTAAACCTTCTACCAGATCATTAATGAATATGTTGAAGAGAACAGGTCCCAATACTGACCCCTGCGGTCCCCACTGGTCACAGCGACCCAGTTAGAGACTATACCATTTATAACCACCCTCTGCTTTCTATCACTAAGCCAGTTACTAACCCATTTACACACATTTTCCCCCAGACCAAGCATTCTCATTTTGTGTACCAACCTCTTGTGCGGCACGGTATCAAACGCTTTGGAAAAATCGAGATATACCACGTCCAATGACTCACCGTGGTCCAGCCTATAGCTTACCTCTTCATAAAAACTGATTAGATTGGTTTGACAGGAGCGATTTCTCATAAACCCATGCTGATATGGAGTTAAACAGTTATTCTCATTGAGATAATCCAGAATAACATCCCTCAGAAACCCTTCAAATATTTTACCAACAATAGAGGTTAGACTTACTGGCCTATAATTTCCAGGTTCACTTTTAGAGCCCTTTTTGAATATTGGCACCACATTTGCTATGCGCCAGTCCTGCGGAACAGACCCTGTCGCTATAGAGTCACTAAAAATAAGAAATAATGGTTTATCTATTACATTACTTAGTTCTCTTAGTACTCGTGGGTGTATGCCATCCGGACCCGGAGATTTATCTATTTTAATCTTATTTAGCCGGTTTCGCACCTCTTCTTGGGTTAGATTGGTGACCCTTAATATAGGGTTTTCATTGTTTCTTGGGATTTCACCTAGCATTTCATTTTCCACCGTGAATACCGTGGAGAAGAAGGTGTTTAATATGTTAGCTTTTTCCTCGTCATCTACAACCATTCTTTCCTCACTATTTTTTAACGGGCCTACATTTTCAGTTTTTATTCTTTTACTATTGATATAGTTGAAGAACAGTTTGGGATTAGTTTTACTCTCCTTAGCAATGTGCTTCTCTGTTTCCTTTTTGGCAGCTTTAATTAGTTTTTTAGATAAAGTATTTTTCTCCCTATAGTTTTTTAGAGCTTCAATGGTGCCATCCTGCTTTAGTAGTGCAAATGCTTTCTTTTTACTGTTAATTGCCTGTCTTACTTCTTTGTTTAGCCACATTGGGTTTTTCCTATTTCTAGTCCTTTTATTCCCACAAGGTATAAACCGCTTACACTGCCTATTTAGGATGTTCTTAAACATTTCCCATTTATTATCTGTATTCTCATTTCTGAGGATATTGTCCCAGTCTACCAGATTAAGGGCATCTCTAAGCTGGTCAAACTTTGCCTTCCTAAAGTTCAGTGTTTTTGTGACTCCCTGACAAGTCCCCCTAGTGAAAGACAGGTGAAACTGTACAATATTGTGGTCGCTATTTCCTAGATGCCCGACCACCTGCAGATTTGTTATTCTGTCAGGTCTATTAGATAGTATTAGGTCTAAAAGTGCTGCTCCTCTGGTTGGATTCTGCACCAATTGTGAAAGATAATTTTTCTTGGTTATTAGCAGAAACCTGTTGCCTTTATGGGTTTCACAGGTTTCTGTTTCCCAGTTAATATCCGGGTAGTTAAAGTCCCCCATAACCAGGACCTCATTATGGGTTGCAGCTTCATCTATCTGCTTTAGAAGTAGACTTTCCATGGTTTCTGTTATATTTGGGGGTTTGTAACAGACCCCAATGAGAATTTTGTTACCATTTTTCCCTCCATGAATTTCAACCCATATGGACTCGACATCCTCATTCCCTTCGCTAATATCCTCCCTTAAAGTGGACTTTAGACAAGACTTTACATAGAGACAAACCCCTCCTCCTCTCCGATTTTTACGATCCTTTCTAAACAGACTGTAACCCTGTAAGTTAACTGCCCAGTCATAGCTTTCATCTAACCATGTCTCGGTTATTCCCACTATGTCAAAGTTACCTGTAGATATTTCTGCTTCTAGTTCTTCCATCTTGTTTGTCAGGCTTCTGGCGTTTGCGAGCATGCAGTTTAGAGGATTTTGTTTTGTTCCAATCTCCTCACTGTGGATTGTTTTAGAAATGTTCTTACCTCCCTTCTGAGTATGTTTTCCTGGGTCGTCTTTGTTCGAGTCTAATGTTTTTCTTCCCGTCCCCTCTTCTTCTAGTTTAACGCCCTCCTGATGAGTGTAGCGAGTCTTCTGGCGAATGTGTGTTTCCCAGGTTTGTTGAGGTGTAGTCCGTCTCTGGCGAGGAGTCCATCATACCAGTAATTCACACCGTGGTCCAGGAATCCAAATCCTTGTTGTCTGCACCATCGTCTTAGCCAGTTGTTTGCATCAAGGATCCTGTTCCATCTCCTGGTGCCATGCCCGTCTACTGGAAGGATAGAAGAAAAAACTACCTGTGCATCCAGTTCCTTTACTTTCTTCCCCAACTCTTCAAAGTCCTTGCAGATTGTCGGTAGGTCCTTCCTTGCCGTGTCAGAAACGTGGTATATAAAATGGATTGCACCATATGTGATACAGTCTATGTAGGATGCACTACACGTACATGAAGAACTAGGTTTAGTGAACATTACAATGATGGACTGAATGCAGATAACCAGTAGGAACGTTTCTGCCATTATAAAGCAACTTATTACTGAGCACAATTGGGACATGTCTTCCTTACAAGCTTGGGGTAGAGAAAATCTATTTCCACATACAAGAGGCGGAGAAATGAAACGCAAATTATTAATAAACGAAGCGTAATGGATATTTATCCTCGATTCAAGAAACCCTGAAGGTTTTAATCTAGAGAGGATCCATGTATCACTGCTGATAGGAAAGTATCATTGATGTAATTGTGTTACGTGATTTGTTCCAACTGTTTTAGTATTTTAGTAAATCCTATTGATTGTGCAGCCAAGCTGTGATAAAGAAGTGAGTGTTCGAAACGCGTCTTGCTCCCTCGTCCGGTCTATGCAACCATTGTAATTTTTGTAACTTTACAATGGACTTAAAACAAAGAAAGAAATATTCTACCAGACGCCGGAACAACTTTTTATTTTTAGCATATTATCTGGTGTGGATCCACCTGGTTCCGTGCAAGCTGGACCTCAAGTACTAGGTGAGCTGCTTTCTCCTCACTATATGTGAACCCAGAAGGATGACAAGATGTTTCCAGACCTGGAGGGTGGAGGCTCTGGCCGTCAGCCACAGGATGCACTATTAAAGATCTACCTGGTATTCTTCCTTACAGGCACAATGTCCTGTTACTGCACATAAAGATGCGTCTCTGCGTACAGATAAATTATGGATAAAAAGAGCTGAAAACTACGAGTGAGATATTTTATTCCATGAAGTTACTAATAATAATGGAGCAGAAACAATTCCAATAATCGCATCCTTATACACCGTGTTTAAATAAGTATCACAAACCAGTAAATAACAAGACCAATCTAGTTTTCCTACAGGTGTCTCCTGTTCAAAATGATTCCCAGGCCATTTACAGTGTCTGTCTCTGATGTCTTCCAGTTGTAGCTCACATCTTGTGTGCTTGCTCTGCTCTGTGTTCCTGTGTGTGATATGTGTTGCCTGACCCTGGAATTTGCTTTTGACAATCCATTTTCCTTTCCCTTCTGTCTTGATCCACTGCCTTCCTGGAATTCTGACCTCGGACTGTGACCTAACTACGCCCTTTGCCTTAACCCTTTGTTTATGACGAGCCTTCCTGGTACCTGACCCCGGACCTCTTGACTAGGCAGCCTAACGGCTTGTCCATGAGTAGTGACTAGCATCACTTCTATGGCTGATGCAATCTACTGCAATGTGTATAACGGTGATTGGACATTTCTTTCCCCAAACAATTGAATAAAAAATTGTTTGAATTCCCCACGTCCAGCGAATTTCTGGAAACTGGACAATATTTGATTTTCATTTCAAAAAACCTGATCTGCACATCCAAACATAGACACAGTGTGAACAGGTGCTGAACCCAGAGTCGCCAACTCGTATATATTTAAGTAAATAGGGCAGCACACTGCAGCGCCAAAACATGCAAACTTGAAAACACAAAATTTGAACTGCATTACTGCACTAGAAATATGAAAAATGAGAGCGTTTAGCGCATAAAAATGGCCAATTTTATGTGTACCTCGTAGCCACGATAAGGCATCTCTCTTATACGAGGCCCTACGCTTGACCTACCTCTCTGAGAATAAACGTCTCCATCTGAATGGGTACATGTGAAACCTCTCCTTGGACTCAAATTCTCTCTCACTGTGGAGGGGTATTGGACCTATTATAATTAAAACACCTGAAGCCAGGAGGCAGGGAGTGCACGATCAGAAGGCTAGAGAATACATTTCAAAAAACCTGATCTGCACATCCAAACATAGACACAGTGTGAACAGGTGCTGAACCCAGAGTCGCCAACTCGTATATATTTAAGTAAATAGGGCAGCACACTGCAGCGCCAAAACATGCAAACTTGAAAACACAAAATTTGAACTGCATTACTGCACTGAAAATATGAAAAATGAGAGCTTTTATGTGTACCTCGTAGCCACGATAAGGCATCTCTCTTATACGATCAGGTTTTTTGAAATGTATTCTCTAGCCTTCTGATCGTGCACTCCCCGCCTCCTAGCTTCAGGTGTTTTAATTATAATAGGTCCAATACCCCTCCACAGTGAGAGAGAATTTGAGTCCAAGGAGAGGTTTCACATGTACCCATTCAGATGGAGACGTTTATTCTCAGAGAGGTAGGTCAAGCGTAGGGCCTCGTATAAGAGAGATGCCTTATCGTGGCTACGAGGTACACATAAAATTGGCCATTTTTATGCGCTAAAAGCTCTCATTTTTCATATTTTCAGTGCAGTAATGCAGTTCAAATTTTGTGTTTTCAAGTTTGCATGTTTTGGCGCTGCAGTGTGCTGCCCTATTTACTTAAATATTTGATTTTCAATGACGTGATTCATTTATTCACAGTACAATTAAATTGTGGCATATTGTTGCTGTTTTCCTTTTTGGGTCTGTTCATACACAGCGTGCTCTTTGGTGTTTTTTTGGTAGAGTTTAAGTAAAAAAGATGTAAAGGTGTCCAGACGCTTATTTAACCTCAGCACAGACAAGTGGTTGAATATCTGAAAGAAACAGAAACCTACTGATAAGAGGGATGGACAGAAGGTTTTTTGAACATGTGAAACTATAATTCTGAAATTCTACAGTCATAAAAATACAGCTCTACCCATCGGCCATTACGCGGGTCCTGCCAGTGAATTTAGAAAGGAATTACTTGAGTTGTTGCTTCATGGAAAAACTGCTGGTGTTTCACATCAGTAGGAATTTGACTTTTTGAATATTAAGAACCATAGAATTTCAGTGATTACCCTCCGAAAATGTATAAAACACCATAAATCTGCCTGGAAGACCAATAGTCTCAGGGACTGATTCACGTAGTGTGCCTTCCCCCTGCGATCTGGCACCCGTTCAGGTGGCATAGACTATGGACTCTGTTGTGGATCATTTTCGGGCATGTAAGCCTACTGTAGACCGCGTGTGGGTGTTCGCACATTCACTCTGTCAGCACCATTATAGTATATGGTCCTGTCAGTGTACATGTCCAAATTCCGTTTTGCAGGGGGTTCTTCAGACGTAAGGTCCGATGGGAGCCACTGAACAGTTGCCTAAACGCTATGTGAAATCATCCTTAACTGTCATTTGTTAGAATATGCTCGTTCATTTTCTCCAAAACTACACATTTAATTCTCCTTTAAATACGTGTAATACCCAATATGACATTATTTCTTTAAAAAGTACTAAAGTTGAATCATAAATTTCCTTTTTTGGGTACTCGTGATGCTTTATCCTTGTAAATCATCATTCCCATTGATTGAGGTGTTGAAGTTGCAAGTTTTTTCTTGGAAAAATATAATTCAATGGAGATAATGCAAAAAAAAAAACCCTATAACTTTATTATTTAATGTTTAAGGATTTGTATCACACTGATTTGTGGTTCTCATTTATAGATAGCAGGAACTGTGATGGGGTCAAATTCTCTCCAGTTTCGTGAATACAGGGTCGGCCATGTATATGGATACACCTAAATAAAATGGGAATGGTTGGTGATATCAACTTCCTGCTTGTGGCACATTAGTATATAGGAGGGGGAAAACTTTTCAAGATGGGTGGTGACGATGGCGGCCATTTTGAAATCGGCCATTTTGGATCCAACATTATTTTTTCCAATGGGAAGTGGGTCATGTGACACATCAAACTTATTGAGAATTTCACTAGAAAAACAATGGTGAGCTCGGTTTTAACGTAACTTTATTCTTTCATGAGTTATTTACAAGTTTATGACCACTTATAAATTGTGTTCAAAGTGCTGCCCGTTGTGTTGGATTGTCAGTGCAACCCTCTTCTCCCACTCTTGACACACTGACAGCAACACCGCATCCCGGAAAGTGGATTGGTCATCGTGGGCCAGTTTAATGGCCTCCAAGGTCTCCTGATCTGACCGACTTACACTTTTATCTTTGGGGTCATCTGAAGGCAATTGTCTATGCTGTGGAGATACGAGATGTGCAGCATCTGAAACAACGGATACTGGACGCCTGTGCCAGCATTTCTTCTGCCGTGTTGCTATCAGTGTGTAAAGAGTGGGAGAAGAGGGTTGCATTGACAATACAACAGTTGGGGGAGGCAGAGGAAGACATTGATGGCTTTCTGCAGGACTTTAAGCGGCAGTGTGCCCTTCATCAAGTGAAGCCGGAGGAACGGGTTCAGATTCTGGCCAGCAAGCTGACAGGCCGGGCAGCGGACGCCTATCGCACGGTACCTGATGAGGACTGTATGGACTATGGGCGGATCAAAGAAGTGATCTTGGCCCGGTATCCGCTGACACCAGAGGCATACCGCCAAAAGTTCTGCGGACTTATAAAACGAGTAATCGATACCCACGCTGAATGGGCCTGTAAATTACGGTGGTCACTGCTACAGTGGGTACAAGGGAGCCAAGCAAACCACTAAGGAGGACGTCCTCCAGCTCTTCTTATTAGAACGATTCTTTAATGGACTAAACCCTGAGACACAGGAATGGCTTTGGGACAGGCGGCCAATGACTCTTGAGGAAGCCGTTCGTCTGGCCGATGAACATCATGACGCCAGGAGGCCACAGCTGTCCGGATCAAAGATGGTCACTAGGCAGGGTCGGACTGGGGCACCGGGACACCGGACAATCCTCCGGTGGGCCCCGCCCCCAGCTCCTGCCTCCTTCATTTGTGCCTGCCCGGCCCCTGCATCATGCTCATAGTGTAAACCCAGCCGGCACCGCATTGTATAGCCGACACCGCAGCGGCTGGCAGACTGCACAGGTTATGGGAAGTGCAGGAGCAGCTCCTTCACATCACCTGCTGCCGCTGCCATTCCTCTGCCAGGAGAGCTGTGTGTGCAGAGTGCCGGCCCTCAATACAGCCAGCAGTCAGAGGAACAGCTGACTGTGAGGCTGAGAGCAGACAGCACACAGCTGACGGCCGCAGTCACCTGTTTCCTGTGCTGCGGTATCTCTGCTCCTCTTCAAAAATGCCCTGGGCAGCAGTGTAAACGCTGATTGGCTGCAATTCAGCCAATCAGCGTTAGTTTTCTTTGTGTGAGCTCACAGCACAGCTCAGGCAAGGAGCTGTGCTGTGATTGGTCAGCTGTCCTACCCAGTGGAGCAGAGGGAGTCTGATGGCTGCAGTCAGTGTGACTGTAAGTAATAACTCTATGATGCCGGCACCTGAGTAGATCTCCGGCCACAGAGGCAGTGAGGGGAGGGGGCCCCATGCATCCTATAGGTGACACAGGGGAGGGGGCCCACAGTGATATTCTAATTTTCTTGTGGGCCCCCTCCCCTACCTCTATTTTAGGCTATGTGCACACGTATTCTGGGTCCACTGCGGATTTTTCTGCAGCGGATTTGATAAATCCACAGTGGAAAACCGCTGCGGATTCACCGCGGTTTTTCTGCATTTTCCACTGCGGTTTTACAACTGCGGTTTTCCGTAAGGGCAGTTGTAAAACCGCTGCGGAAAACGCAGAAAGAAGTGACATGCTGCGGAATGTAAACCGCTGCGTTTCTACGCGTTTTTTTCCACAGCATGGGCACAGCGTTTTCTGTTTCCCATAGGTTTACATGGTACTGTAAACGCATTGGGAAACTGCTGCGGATCCGCAACAAAATCCGCATCGTGTGCACATACCTTACTGTGGCTTCCCTTTCACTCTCTGAGCAGGCCCACAGGAAAATAGAGGTGAAACAGTGGGGGAGGAGGATATTGGGTGACACAGTGGGGGAGGAGGCCCACAGGAAAATAGAGGTGAAACAGTGGGGGAGGAGGATATTGGGTGACACAGTGGGGGAGGGGGCCCACAGGAAAATAGAGGTGAAACAGTGGGGGAGGAGGATATTGGGTGACACAGTGGGGGAGGAGGCCCACAGGAAAATAGAGGTGAAACAGTGGGGGAGGGGGCCACAGGAAAATAGAGGTGAAACAGTGGGGGAGGAGGATATTGGGTGACACAGTGGGGGAGGGGGATACTGGGTGACACAGTGGTGAAGGGGGTCCTTAGGTGATTAACACCCTTACGACATCTTCCTTACATGTATGGCGCGTATTAAATGCCAGTTTCAATCTCTGACTGCAGCATATAACACATGCCAGCATGCGTGTGTATCATTCTCTCACCCATTCGTGCCCATGAGGTGATCGTGGGTCGTCGATGGGTTTTAATGAGAGCCAGGGGTCTTCTTCCTGTAGCCAGGCTTTAAAGGAGACCATAATTTCTTCTATATGCAGGGATGCTGTGGCATCACTGTATATAATAGCACATGTGATCGGATGATCGCATCTTCATGTCCTCGAAGGCTATGTGCACACATTACGGATTAGGCTTAGGAATTTCTGGTGCGGATTCTGCCTCTCCTGGCAGAAAACGCACCTGCGGATTTGTCGCATTTTTTTGTGCAATTCCGCAGCGTTTTTTGTGCGTTTTTGCTGCGGTTTTCTTGCGGATTTGCTGCGCTTTTTACCCCTGCGGTTTTCTATAATGGAATGGGTACAAAAACGCTGCAGTTTCACAAAAAAGAGGTGACATGCTACTTCTTTTAAGCCGCAGCGTTTCCGCAGCGCATTTTCCACAAAGTGTGCACAGCATTTTTTTTCTCATTGATTTACATTGTACTGTAAATCAATTGCGGATCTGCAGCGCTTCTGCACTGCAAAAAATGCTGCGGATCCACAGAGAATCCGCAACGTGTGCACATAGCCTAAGGGGGCTAATTGTACCATTGAAAGGTAAAAAGAAAATTAAAAAATTCCTAAAAGTTCAAATCACCCTTTTTATCCCATTGAAAATAAATATATTTTAAAAATAAAAAACAACAAATATTTGGTATTGCTGGGTTCAGAAAAGTCCGATCGATCAAACTATAAAAACAATTAACTTGATCAGAAAAACCCATGTGAAACCCATAAAGGCAACAGGTTTCTGCTAATAACCAAGAAAAATTATCTTTCACAATTGGTGCAGAATCCAACCAGAGGAGCAGCACTTTTAGACCTAATACTATCTAATAGACCTGACAGAATAACAAATCTGCAGGTGGTTGGACATTTAGGAAATAGCGACCACAATATTGTGCAGTTTCACCTGTCTTTCACTAGAGGGACTTGTCAGGGAGTCACAAAAACATTGAACTTTAGGAAGGCAAAGTTTGACCAGCTTAGAGATGCCCTTAATCTGGTAGACTGGGACAATATCCTCAGAAATGAGAATACAGATAATAAATGGGAAATGTTTAAGAACATCCTAAATAGGCAGTGTAAGCGGTTTATACCTTGTGGGAATAAAAGGACTAGAAATAGGAAAAACCCAATGTGGCTAAACAAAGAAGTAAGACAGGCAATTAACAGTAAAAAGAAAGCATTTGCACTACTAAAGCAGGATGGCACCATTGAAGCTCTAAAAAACTATAGGGAGAAAAATACTTTATCTAAAAAACTAATTAAAGCTGCCAAAAAGGAAACAGAGAAGCACATTGCTAAGGAGAGTAAAACTAATCCCAAACTGTTCTTCAACTATATCAATAGTAAAAGAATAAAAACTGAAAATGTAGGCCCCTTAAAAAATAGTGAGGAAAGAATGGTTGTAGATGACGAGGAAAAAGCTAACATATTAAACACCTTCTTCTCCACGGTATTCACGGTGGAAAATGAAATGCTAGGTGAAATCCCAAGAAACAATGAAAACCCTATATTAAGGGTCACCAATCTAACTCAAGAAGAGGTGCGAAACCGGCTAAATAAGATTAAAATAGATAAATCTCCGGGTCCGGATGGCATACACCCACGAGTACTAAGAGAACTAAGTAATGTAATAGATAAACCATTATTTCTTATTTTAAGGGACTCTATAGCGACAGGATCTGTTCCGCAGGACTGGCGCATAGCAAATGTGGTGCCAATATTCAAAAAGGGCTCTAAAAGTGAACCTGGAAATTATAGGCCAGTAAGTCTAACCTCTATTGTTGGTAAAATATTTGAAGGGTTTCTGAGGGATGTTATTCTGGATTATCTCAATGAGAATAACTGTTTATCTCCATATCAGCATGGGTTTATGAGAAATCGCTCCTGTCAAACCAATCTAATCAGTTTTTTATGAAGAGGTAAGCTATAGGCTGGACCACGGTGAGTCATTGGACGTGGTATATCTCGATTTTTCCAAAGCGTTTGACACCGTGCCGCACAAGAGGTTGGTACACAAAATGAGAATGCTTGGTCTGGGGGAACATGTGTGTAAATGGGTTAGTAACTGGCTTAGTGATAGAAAGCAGAGGGTGGTTATAAATGGTATAGTCTCTAACTGGGTCGCTGTGACCAGTGGGGTACCGCAGGGGTCAGTATTGGGACCTGTTCTCTTCAACATATTCATTAATGATCTGGTAGAAGGTTTACACAGTAAAATATCGATATTTGCAGATGATACAAAACTATGTAAAGCAGTTAATACAAGAGAAGATAGTATTCTGCTACAGATGGATCTGGATAAGTTGGAAACTTGGGCTGAAAGGTGGCAGATGAGGTTTAACAATGATAAATGTAAGGTTATACACATGGGAAGAAGGAATCAATATCACCATTACACACTGAACGGGAAACCACTGGGTAAATCTGACAGGGAGAAGGACTTGGGGATCCTAGTTAATGATAAACTTACCTGGAGCAGCCAGTGCCAGGCAGCAGCTGCCAAGGCAAACAGGATCATGGGGTGCATTAAAAGAGGTCTGGATACACATGATGAGAGCATTATACTGCCTCTGTACAAATCCCTAGTTAGACCGCACATGGAGTACTGTGTCCAGTTTTGGGCACCGGTGCTCATGAAGGATATAATGGAACTAGAGAGAGTACAAAGGAGGGCAACAAAATTAATAAAGGGGATGGGAGAACTACCATACCCAGATAGATTAGCGAAATTAGGATTATTTAGTCTAGAAAAAAGACGACTGAGGGGCGATCTAATAACCATGTATAAGTATATAAGGGGACAATACAAATATCTCGCTGAGGATCTGTTTATACCAAGGAAGGTGACGGGCACAAGGGGGCATTCTTTGCGTCTGGAGGAGAGAAGGTTTTTCCACCAACATAGAAGAGGATTCTTTACTGTTAGGGCAGTGAGAATCTGGAATTGCTTGCCTGAGGAGGTGGTGATGGCGAACTCAGTCGAGGGGTTCAAGAGAGGCCTGGATGTCTTCCTGGAGCAGAACAATATTGTATCATACAATTAGGTTCTGTAGAAGGACGTAGATCTGGGGATTTATTATGATGGAATATAGGCTGAACTGGATGGACAAATGTCTTTTTTCGGCCTTACTAACTATGTTACTATGTTAGAAAACACCGTAAAAAGAAACAAATGCCAAATGTACTTTTTTCTGTTCGCCACAATTCCACATGCTATAACAAATGATGAAAACATCACATCTATCTCAAAATTGTACTAACAAAAACAATGTCTCGCCCCCAACAGAAAACTTCCCTGTGTGTAATAAAATACGCAGCGGTCGCCGTCTTCTGCCGCTGTGTCGTTGCTTGTGTCTTCATTGCAGTGGAATATGGACACCGGTAAGTATTTTACTACACACACTGGACCTACATTACTGCTCTCCTGTGTGGTGTAGTATATAGAGGATCTGTTCTGTGTGGTGTAGTATATAGAGGATCTGTCAGCTCTCCTGTGTGGTGTAGTATATAGAGGATCTGTCCTGTGTGGTGTAGTATATAGAGGATCTGTCAGCTCTCCTGTGTGGTGTAATATATAGAGGATCTGTCAGCTCTCCTGTGTGGTGTAGTATATAGAGGATCTGTCAGCTCTCCTGTGTGGTGTAGTATATAGAGGATCTGTCAGCTCTCCTGTGTGGTGTAGTATATAGAGGATCTGTCCTGTGTGGTGTAGTATATAGAGGATCTGTCAGCTCTCCTGTGTGGTGTAGTATATAGAGGATCTGTCAGTTCTCCTGTGTGGTGTAGTATATAGAGGATCTGTCAGTTCTCCTGTGTGGTGTAGTATATAGAGGATCTGTCAGTTCTCCTGTGTGGTGTAGTATATAGAGGATCTGTCAGCTCTCCCGTGTGGTGTAGTATATAGAGGATCTGTCGGCTCTCCTGTGTGGTGTAGTATATAGAGGATCTGTCAGCTCTCCTGTGTGGTGTAGTATATAGAGGATCTGTCCTGTGTGGTGTAGTATATAGAGGATCTGTCAGCTCTCCTGTGTGGTGTAGTATATAGAGGATCTGTCAGTTCTCCTGTGTGGTGTAGTATATAGAGGATCTGTCAGCTCTCCTGTGTGGTGTAGTATATAGAGGATCTGTCACCTCTCCTGTGTGGTGTAGTATATAGAGAATCTGTCAGCTCTCCTGTGTGGTGTAGTATATAGAGGACCTGTCAGCTCTCCTGTGTGGTGTAGTATATAGAGGATCTGTCAGTTCTCCTGTGTGGTGTAGTATATAGAGGATCTGTCAGTTCTCCTGTGTGGTGTAGTATATAGAGGATCTGTCAGTTCTCCTGTGTGGTGTAGTATATAGAGGATCTGTCAGCTCTCCTGTGTGGTGTAGTATATAGAGGATCTGTCAGCTCTCCTGTGTGGTGTAGTATATAGAGGATCTGTCAGCTCTCCTGTGTGGTGTAGTATATAGAGGATCTGTCAGCTCTCCTGTGTGGTGTAGTATATAGAGGATCTGTCAGCTCTCCTGTGTGGTGTAGTATATAGAGGATCTGTCAGCTCTCCTGTGTGGTGTAGTATATAGAGGATCTGTCAGCTCTCCTGTGTGGTGTAGTATATAGAGGATCTGTCGGCTCTCCTGTGTGGTGTAATATATAGAGGATCTGTCAGCTCTCCTGTGTGGTGTAGTATATAGAGGATCTGTCAGCTCTCCTGTGTGGTGTGGTATATAGAGGATCTGTCAGCTCTCCTGTGTGGTGTAGTATATAGAGGATCTGTCAGCTCTCCTGTGTGGTGTAGTATATAGAGGATCTGTCCTGTGTGGTGTAGTATATAGAGGATCTGTCAGCTCTCCTGTGTGGTGTAATATATAGAGGATCTGTCAGCTCTCCTGTGTGGTGTAGTATATAGAGGATCTGTCAGCTCTCCTGTGTGGTGTAGTATATAGAGGATCTGTCAGCTCTCCTGTGTGGTGTAGTATATAGAGGATCTGTCCTGTGTGGTGTAGTATATAGAGGATCTGTCAGCTCTCCTGTGTGGTGTAGTATATAGAGGATCTGTCAGTTCTCCTGTGTGGTGTAGTATATAGAGGATCTGTCAGTTCTCCTGTGTGGTGTAGTATATAGAGGATCTGTCAGTTCTCCTGTGTGGTGTAGTATATAGAGGATCTGTCAGCTCTCCCGTGTGGTGTAGTATATAGAGGATCTGTCGGCTCTCCTGTGTGGTGTAGTATATAGAGGATCTGTCAGCTCTCCTGTGTGGTGTAGTATATAGAGGATCTGTCCTGTGTGGTGTAGTATATAGAGGATCTGTCAGCTCTCCTGTGTGGTGTAGTATATAGAGGATCTGTCAGTTCTCCTGTGTGGTGTAGTATATAGAGGATCTGTCAGCTCTCCTGTGTGGTGTAGTATATAGAGGATCTGTCACCTCTCCTGTGTGGTGTAGTATATAGAGAATCTGTCAGCTCTCCTGTGTGGTGTAGTATATAGAGGACCTGTCAGTTCTCCTGTGTGGTGTAGTATATAGAGGATCTGTCAGTTCTCCTGTGTGGTGTAGTATATAGAGGATCTGTCAGTTCTCCTGTGTGGTGTAGTATATAGAGGATCTGTCAGCTCTCCTGTGTGGTGTAGTATATAGAGGATCTGTCAGCTCTCCTGTGTGGTGTAGTATATAGAGGATCTGTCAGCTCTCCTGTGTGGTGTAGTATATAGAGGATCTGTCAGCTCTCCTGTGTGGTGTAGTATATAGAGGATCTGTCAGCTCTCCTGTGTGGTGTAGTATATAGAGGATCTGTCAGCTCTCCTGTGTGGTGTAGTATATAGAGGATCTGTCAGCTCTCCTGTGTGGTGTAGTATATAGAGGATCTGTCGGCTCTCCTGTGTGGTGTAATATATAGAGGATCTGTCAGCTCTCCTGTGTGGTGTAGTATATAGAGGATCTGTCAGCTCTCCTGTGTGGTGTGGTATATAGAGGATCTGTCAGCTCTCCTGTGTGGTGTAGTATATAGAGGATCTGTCAGCTCTCCTGTGTGGTGTAGTATATAGAGGATCTGTCAGCTCTCCTGTGTGGTGTAGTATATAGAGGATCTGTCAGCTCTCCTGTGTGGTGTAGTATATAGAGGATCTGTCAGCTCTCCTGTGTGGTGTGGTATATAGAGGATCTGTCAGTTCTCCTGTGTGGTGTGGTATATAGAGGATCTGTCAGCTCTCCTGTGTGGTGTAGTATATAGAGGATCTGTCCCCTCTCCTGTGTGGTGTAGTATATTGAGGATCTGTCAGCTCTCCTGTGTGGTGTAGTATATAGAGGATCTGTCAGCTCTCCTGTGTGGTGTAGTATATAGAGGATCTGTCAGCTCTCCCGTGTGGTGTAGTATATAGAGGATCTGTCAGCTCTCCTGTGTGGTGTAGTATATAGAGGATTTGTCAGCTCTCCTGTGTGGTGTGGTATATAGAGGATCTGTCAGTTCTCCTGTGTGGTGTAGTATATAGAGGATCTGTCAGTTCTCCTGTGTGGTGTAGTATATAGAGGATCTGTCCTGTGTGGTGTAGTATATAGAGGATCTGTCAGTTCTCCTGTGTGGTGTAGTATATAGAGGATCTGTCAGTTCTCCTGTGTGGTGTAGTATATAGAGGATCTGTCAGCTCTCCTGTGTGGTGTAGTATATAGAGGATCTGTCAGCTCTCCTGTGTGGTGTAGTATATAGAGGATCTGTCAGCTCTCCTGTGTGGTGTAGTATATAGAGGATCTGTCAGCTCTCCTGTGTGGTGTAGTATATAGAGGATCTGTCAGTTCTCCTGTGTGGTGTAGTATATAGAGGATCTGTCAGCTCTCCTGTGTAATGTAGTATATAGAGGATCTGTCAGCTCTCCTGTGTGGTGTAGTATATAGAGGATCTGTCAGCTCTCCTGTGTGGTGTAGTATATAGAGGATCTGTCAGCTCTCCTGTGTGGTGTAGTATATAGAGGATCTGTCAGCTCTCCCGTGTGGTGTAGTATATAGAGGATCTGTCAGCTCTCCTGTGTGGTGTAGTATATAGAGGATCTGTCAGCTCTCCTGTGTGGTGTAGTATATAGAGGATCTGTCAGCTCTCCTGTGTGGTGTAGTATATAGAGGATCTATCAGCTCTCCTGTGTGGTGTGGTATATAGAGGATCTGTCAGTTCTCCTGTGTGGTGTAGTATATAGAGGATCTGTCAGTTCTCCTGTGTGGTGTAGTATATAGAGGATCTGTCAGTTCTCCTGTGTGGTGTAGTATATAGAGGATCTGTCAGCTCTCCTGTGTGGTGTAGTATATAGAGGATCTGTCAGCTCTCCTGTGTGGTGTAGTATATAGAGGATCTGTCAGCCCTCCTGTGTGGTGTAGTACATAGAGGATCTGTCAGCTCTCCTGTGTGGTGTAGTATATAGAGGATCTGTCAGCTCTCCTGTGTGGTGTAGTATATAGAGGATCTGTCAGCTCTCCTGTGTGGTGTAGTATATAGAGGATCTGTCAGCTCTCCTGTGTGGTGTAGTATATAGAGGATCTGTCAGCTCTCCTGTGTGGTGTAGTATATAGAGGATCTGTCAGCTCTCCTGTGTGGTGTAGTATATAGAGGATCTGTCGGCTCTCCTGTGTGGTGTAGTATATAGAGGATCTGTCAGTTCTCCTGTGTGGTGTAGTATATAGAGGATCTGTCAGCTCTCCCGTGTGGTGTAGTATATAGAGGATCTGTCAGCTTTCCTGTGTGATGTAGTATATAGAGGATCTGTCAGCTCTCCTGTGTGGTGTAGTATATAGAGGATCTGTCAGCTCTCCTGTGTGGTGTAGTATATAGAGGATCTGTCAGCTCTCCTGTGTGGTGTAGTATATAGAGGATCTGTCAGCTCTCCTGTGTGGTGTAGTATATAGAGGATCTGTCAGTTCTCCTGTGTGGTGTAGTATATAGAGGATCTGTCGGCTCTCCTCTGTGGTATAGTATATGGAGGATCTGTCAGCTCTCCTGTGTGGTGTAGTATATAGAGGATCTGTCTGCTCTCCTGTGTGGTGTAGTATATAGAGGATCTGTCAGCTCTCCCGTGTGGTGTAGTATATGGAGGATCTGTCAGCTCTCCTGTGTGGTGTAGTATATAGAGGATCTGTCAGCTCTCCCGTGTGGTGTAGTATATGGAGGATCTGTCAGCTCTCCTGTGTGGTGTAGTATATAGAGGATCTGTCAGCTCTCCTGTGTGGTGTAGTATATAGAGGATCTGTCAGCTCTCCTGTGTGGTGTAGTATATAGAGGATCTGTCAGCTCTCCTGTGTGGTGTAGTATATGGAGGATCTGTCAGCTCTCCTGTGTGGTGTAGTATATGGAGGATCTGTCAGCTCTCCTGTGTGGTGTAGTATATAGAGGATCTGTCAGCTCTCCTGTGTGGTGTAGTATATAGAGGATCTGTCAGCTCTCCTGTGTGATGTAGTATATAGAGGATCTGTCAGTTCTCCTGTGTGGTGTAGTATATAGAGGATCTGTCAGCTCTCCTGTGTGGTGTAGTATATAGAGGATCTGTCCTGTGTGGTGTAGTATATAGAGGATCTGTCAGCTCTCCTGTGTGCTGTAGTATATAGAGGATCTGTCAGCTCTCCTGTGTGCTGTAGTATATAGAGGATCTGTCAGCTCTCCTGTGTGGTGTAGTATATAGAGGATCTGTCAGTTCTCCTGTGTGGTGTAGTATATAGAGGATCTGTCAGCTCTCCTGTGTAATGTAGTATATAGAGGATCTGTCAGCTCTTCTGTGTAATGTAGTATATAGAGGATCTGTCAGCTCTCCTGTGTGGTGTAGTATATAGAGGATCTGTCGGCTCTCCTGTGTGGTGTAGTATATAGAGGATCTGTCAGCTCTCCCGTGTGGTGTAGTATATAGAGGATCTGTCAGCTCTCCTGTGTGGTGTAGTATATAGAGGATCTGTCAGCTCTCCTGTGTGGTGTAGTATATAGAGGATCTGTCCTGTGTGGTGTAGTATATAGAGGATCTGTCAGCTCTCCCGTGTGGTGTAGTATATAGAGGATCTGTCCTGTGTGGTGTAGTATATAGAGGATCTGTCAGCTCTCCTGTGTAATGTAGTATATAGAGGATCTGTCAGCTCTCCTGTGTGGTGTAGTATATAGAGGATCTGTCGGCTCTCCTGTGTGGTGTAGTATATAGAGGATCTGTCAGCTCTCCCGTGTGGTGTAGTATATAGAGGATCTGTCCTGTGTGGTGTAGTATATAGAGGATCTGTCAGCTCTCCTGTGTGGTGTAGTATATAGAGGATCTGTCGGCTCTCCTGTGTGGTGTAGTATATAGAGGATCTGTCCTGTGTGGTGTAGTATATAGAGGATCTGTCAGCTCTCCTGTGCGGTGTAGTATATAGAGGATCTATCAGCTCTCCTGTGTGGTGTAGTATATAGAGGATCTGTCGGCTCTCCTGTGTGGTGTAGTATATAGAGGATCTGTCCTGTGTGGTGTAGTATATAGAGGATCTGTCAGCTCTCCTGTGCGGTGTAGTATATAGAGGATCTGTCAGCTCTCCTGTGTGGTGTAGTATATAGAGGATCTGTCGGCTCTCCTGTGTGGTGTAGTATATAGAGGATCTCTCAGCTCTCCTGTGTGGTGTAGTATATAGAGGATCTCTCAGCTCTCCTGTGTGGTGTAGTATATAGAGGATCTGTCAGCTCTCACGTGTGGTGTAGTATATAGAGGATCTGTCAGCTCTCCTGTGTGGTGTAGTATATAGAGGATCTGTCAGCTCTCCTGTGTGGTGTAGTATATAGAGGATCTGTCAGTTCTCCTGTGTGGTGTAGTATATAGAGGATCTGTCAGCTCTCCTGTGTAATGTAGTATATAGAGGATCTATCAGCTCTCCTGTGTGGTGTAGTATATAGAGGATCTGTCAGCTCTCCTGTGTGGTGTAGTATATAGAGGATCTGTCGGCTCTCCTGTGTGGTGTAGTATATAGAGGATCTGTCAGCTCTCCCGTGTGGTGTAGTATATAGAGGATCTGTCAGCTCTCCTGTGTGGTGTAGTATATAGAGGATCTGTCGGCTCTCCTGTGTGGTGTAGTATATAGAGGATCTGTCAGCTCTCCTGTGTGGTGTAGTATATAGAGGATCTGTCAGCTCTCCTGTGTGGTGTAGTATATAGAGGATCTGTCGGCTCTCCTGTGTGGTGTAGTATATAGAGGATCTGTCCTGTGTGGTGTAGTATATAGAGGATCTGTCAGCTCTCCTGTGCGGTGTAGTATATAGAGGATCTATCAGCTCTCCTGTGTGGTGTAGTATATAGAGGATCTGTCGGCTCTCCTGTGTGGTGTAGTATATAGAGGATCTGTCCTGTGTGGTGTAGTATATAGAGGATCTGTCAGCTCTCCTGTGCGGTGTAGTATATAGAGGATCTGTCAGCTCTCCTGTGTGGTGTAGTATATAGAGGATCTGTCGGCTCTCCTGTGTGGTGTAGTATATAGAGGATCTCTCAGCTCTCCTGTGTGGTGTAGTATATAGAGGATCTCTCAGCTCTCCTGTGTGGTGTAGTATATAGAGGATCTGTCAGCTCTCCCGTGTGGTGTAGTATATAGAGGATCTGTCAGCTCTCCTGTGTGGTGTAGTATATAGAGGATCTGTCAGCTCTCCTGTGTGGTGTAGTATATAGAGGATCTGTCAGTTCTCCTGTGTGGTGTAGTATATAGAGGATCTGTCAGCTCTCCTGTGTAATGTAGTATATAGAGGATCTATCAGCTCTCCTGTGTGGTGTAGTATATAGAGGATCTGTCAGCTCTCCTGTGTGGTGTAGTATATAGAGGACCTGTCAGCTCTCCTGTGTGGTGTGGTATATAGAGGATCTGTCAGTTCTCCTGTGTGGTGTAGTATATAGAGGATCTGTCAGCTCTCCTGTGTAATGTAGTATATAGAGGATCTATCAGCTCTCCTGTGTGGTGTGGTATATAGAGGATCTGTCAGTTCTCCTGTGTGGTGTAGTATATAGAGGATCTATCAGCTCTCCTGTGTGGTGTGGTATATAGAGGATCTATCAGCTCTCCTGTGTGGTGTAGTATATAGAGGATCTGTCAGCTCTCCTGTGTGGTGTAGTATATAGAGGATCTGTCAGTTCTCCTGTGTGGTGTAGTATATAGAGGATCTGTCAGCTCTCCTGTGTGGTGTAGTATATAGAGGATCTGTCAGCTCTCCTGTGTAATGTAGTATATAGAGGATCTGTCAGCTCTCCTGTGTAATGTAGTATATAGAGGATCTGTCAGCTCTCCTGTGTGGTGTAGTATATAGAGGATCTGTCGGCTCTCCTGTGTGGTGTAGTATATAGAGGATCTGTCAGCTCTCCCGTGTGGTGTAGTATATAGAGGATCTGTCCTGTGTGGTGTAGTATATAGAGGATCTGTCAGCTCTCCTGTGTGGTGTAGTATATAGAGGATCTGTCAGCTCTCCTGTGTGGTGTAGTATATAGAGGATCTGTCAGTTCTCCTGTGTGGTGTAGTATATAGAGGATCTGTCAGCTCTCCTGTGTGGTGTAGTATATAGAGGATCTGTCAGCTCTCCCGTGTGGTGTAGTATATAGAGGATCTGTCAGCTCTCCTGTGTGATGTAGTATATAGAGGATCTGTCAGCTCTCCTGTGTCGTGTAGTATATAGAGGATCTGTCGGCTCTCCTGTGTGGTGTAGTATATAGAGGATCTGTCAGCTCTCCTGTGTGGTGTAGTATATAGAGGATCTGTCAGCTCTCCTGTGTGGTGTAGTATATAGAGAATCTGTCAGCTCTCCTATGTGGTGTAGTATATAGAGGATCTGTCAGTTCTCCTGTGTGGTGTAGTATATAGAGGATCTGTCAGCTCTCCTGTGTGGTGTAGTATATAGAAGATCTGTCAGTTCTCCTGTGTGGTGTAGTATATAGAGGATCTGTCAGCTCTCCTGTGTGGTGTAGTATATAGAGGATCTGTCAGCTCTCCTGTGTGGTGTAGTATATAGAGGATCTGTCAGCTCTCCCGTGTGGTGTAGTATATAGAAGATCTGACAGCTCTCCTGTGTGGTGTAGTATATAGAGGATCTGTCAGCTCTCCTGTGTGGTGTAGTATATAGAGGATCTGTCAGCCCTCCTGTGTGGTGTTGTATATAGAGGATCTGTCAGCTCTCCTGTGTGGTGTAGTATATAGAGGATCTGTCAGCTCTCCTGTGTGGTGTATTATATAGAGGATCTGTCAGCTCTCCTGTGTGGTGTGGTATATAGAGGATCTGTCAGCTCTCCTGTGTGGTGTAGTATATAGAGGATCTGTCAGCTCTCCCGTGTGGTGTAGTATATAGAGGATTTGTCAGCTCTCCTCTGTGGTGTAGTATATAGAGGATCTGTCAGCTCTCCTGTGTGGTGTAGTATATAGAGGATCTGTCAGCTCTCCTGTGTGGTGTAGTATATGGAGGATCTGTCAGCTCTCCTGTGTGGTGTAGTATATAGAGGATCTGTCAGCTCTACTGTGTGGTGTAGTATATAGAGGATCTGTCAGCTCTCCTGTGTGGTGTAGTATATAGATGATCTGTCAGCTCTCCTGTGTGGTGTAGTATATAGAGGATCTGTCAGCTCTCCTGTGTGGTGTAGTATATAGAGGATCTGTCAGCTCTCCTGTGTGGTGTAGTATATAGAGGATCTGTCAGTTCTCCTGTGTGGTGTAGTATATAGAGGATCTGTCAGCTCTCCCGTGTGGTGTAGTATATAGAGGATCTGTCAGCTCTCCTGTGTGGTGTAGTATATAGAGGATCTGTCAGCTCTCCTGTGTGGTGTAGTATATAGAGGATCTGTCAGCTCTCCCGTGTGGTGTAGTATATAGAGGATCTGTCAGCTCTACTGTGTGGTGTAGTATATAGAGGATCTGTCAGCTCTCCTGTGTGGTGTAGTATATAGAGGATCTGTCAGCTCTCCTGTGTGGTGTAGTATATAGAGGATCTGTCAGCTCTCCTGTGTGGTGTAGTATATAGAGGATCTGTCAGCTCTCCTGTGTGGTGTAGTATATAGAGGATCTGTCAGCTCTCCTGTGTGGTGTAGTATATAGAGGATCTGTCAGCTCTCCCGTGTGGTGTAGTATATATAGAGGATCTGTCAGTTCTCCTGTGTGGTGTAGTATATAGAGGATCTGTCAGCTCTCCTGTGTGGTGTAGTATATAGAGGATATGTCGGCTCTCCTGTGTGGTGTAGTATATAGAGGATCTGTCAGCTCTCCTGTGTGGTGTAGTATATAGAGGATCTGTCGGCTCTCCTGTGTGGTGTAGTATATAGAGGATCTGTCAGCTCTCCTGTGTGGTGTAGTATATAGAGGATCTGTCAGCTCTCCTGTGTGGTGTAGTATATAGAGGATTTGTCAGCTCTCCTCTGTGGTATAGTATATGGAGGATCTGTCAGCTCTCCTCTGTGGTATAGTATATGGAGGATCTGTCAGCTCTCCCGTGTGGTGTAGTATATAGAGGATCTGTCAGCTCTCCTGTGTGGTGTAGTATATAGAGGATCTGTCAGCTCTCCTGTGTGGTGTAGTATATAGAGGATCTGTCAGCTCTCCTGTGTGGTGTAGTATATAGAGGATCTGTCAGCTCTCCTGTGTGGTGTAGTATATAGAGGATCTGTCAGCTCTCCTGTGTGGTGTAGTATATAGAGGATCTGTCAGTTCTCCTGTGTGGTGTAGTATATAGAGGATCTGTCGGCTCTCCTCTGTGGTATAGTATATGGAGGATCTGTCAGCTCTCCTGTGTGGTGTAGTATATAGAGGATCTGTCAGCTCTCCTGTGTGGTGTAGTATATAGAGGATCTGTCAGCTCTCCTGTGTGGTGTAGTATATAGAGGATCTGTCAGCTCTCCCGTGTGGTGTAGTATATGGAGGATCTGTCAGCTCTCCTGTGTGGTGTAGTATATAGAGGATCTGTCAGCTCTCCCGTGTGGTGTAGTATATAGAGGATCTGTCAGCTCTCCTCTGTGGTATAGTATATGGAGGATCTGTCAGCTCTCCTGTGTGGTGTAGTATATAGAGGATCTGTCAGTTCTCCTGTGTGGTGTAGTATATAGAGGATCTGTCGGCTCTCCTCTGTGGTATAGTATATGGAGGATCTGTCAGCTCTCCTGTGTGGTGTAGTATATAGAGGATCTGTCAGCTCTCCTGTGTGGTGTAGTATATAGAGGATCTGTCAGCTCTCCTGTGTGGTGTAGTATATAGAGGATCTGTCAGCTCTCCCGTGTGGTGTAGTATATGGAGGATCTGTCAGCTCTCCTGTGTGGTGTAGTATATAGAGGATCTGTCAGCTCTCCCGTGTGGTGTAGTATATAGAGGATCTGTCAGCTCTCCTCTGTGGTATAGTATATGGAGGATCTGTCAGCTCTCCTGTGTGGTGTAGTATATAGAGGATCTGTCAGCTCTCCTGTGTGGTGTAGTATATAGAGGATCTGTCAGCCCTCCTGTGTGGTGTAGTATATAGAGGATCTGTCAGCTCTCCTGTGTGGTGTAGTATATAGAGGATCTGTCAGCTCTCCTGTGTGGTGTAGTATATAGAGGATCTGTCAGCTCTCCTGTGTGGTGTAGTATATAGAGGATCTGTCAGCTCTCCTGTGTGGTGTAGTATATAGAGGATCTGTCAGCTCTCCTGTGTGGTGTAGTATATAGAGGATCTGTCAGCTCTCCTGTGTGGTGTAGTATATAGAGGATCTGTCGGCTCTCCTGTGTGGTGTAGTATATAGAGGATCTGTCAGTTCTCCTGTGTGGTGTAGTATATAGAGGATCTGTCAGCTCTCCCGTGTGGTGTAGTATATAGAGGATCTGTCAGCTTTCCTGTGTGATGTAGTATATAGAGGATCTGTCAGCTCTCCTGTGTGGTGTAGTATATAGAGGATCTGTCAGCTCTCCTGTGTGGTGTAGTATATAGAGGATCTGTCAGCTCTCCTGTGTGGTGTAGTATATAGAGGATCTGTCAGCTCTCCTGTGTGGTGTAGTATATAGAGGATCTGTCAGTTCTCCTGTGTGGTGTAGTATATAGAGGATCTGTCGGCTCTCCTCTGTGGTATAGTATATGGAGGATCTGTCAGCTCTCCTGTGTGGTGTAGTATATAGAGGATCTGTCTGCTCTCCTGTGTGGTGTAGTATATAGAGGATCTGTCAGCTCTCCCGTGTGGTGTAGTATATGGAGGATCTGTCAGCTCTCCTGTGTGGTGTAGTATATAGAGGATCTGTCAGCTCTCCCGTGTGGTGTAGTATATGGAGGATCTGTCAGCTCTCCTGTGTGGTGTAGTATATAGAGGATCTGTCAGCTCTCCTGTGTGGTGTAGTATATAGAGGATCTGTCAGCTCTCCTGTGTGGTGTAGTATATAGAGGATCTGTCAGCTCTCCTGTGTGGTGTAGTATATGGAGGATCTGTCAGCTCTCCTGTGTGGTGTAGTAAATGGAGGATCTGTCAGCTCTCCTGTGTGGTGTAGTATATAGAGGATCTGTCAGCTCTCCTGTGTGGTGTAGTATATAGAGGATCTGTCAGCTCTCCTGTGTGATGTAGTATATAGAGGATCTGTCAGTTCTCCTGTGTGGTGTAGTATATAGAGGATCTGTCAGCTCTCCTGTGTGGTGTAGTATATAGAGGATCTGTCCTGTGTGGTGTAGTATATAGAGGATCTGTCAGCTCTCCTGTGTGCTGTAGTATATAGAGGATCTGTCAGCTCTCCTGTGTGCTGTAGTATATAGAGGATCTGTCAGCTCTCCTGTGTGGTGTAGTATATAGAGGATCTGTCAGTTCTCCTGTGTGGTGTAGTATATAGAGGATCTGTCAGCTCTCCTGTGTAATGTAGTATATAGAGGATCTGTCAGCTCTCCTGTGTAATGTAGTATATAGAGGATCTGTCAGCTCTCCTGTGTGGTGTAGTATATAGAGGATCTGTCGGCTCTCCTGTGTGGTGTAGTATATAGAGGATCTGTCAGCTCTCCCGTGTGGTGTAGTATATAGAGGATCTGTCAGCTCTCCTGTGTGGTGTAGTATATAGAGGATCTGTCAGCTCTCCTGTGTGGTGTAGTATATAGAGGATCTGTCCTGTGTGGTGTAGTATATAGAGGATCTGTCAGCTCTCCCGTGTGGTGTAGTATATAGAGGATCTGTCCTGTGTGGTGTAGTATATAGAGGATCTGTCAGCTCTCCTGTGTAATGTAGTATATAGAGGATCTGTCAGCTCTCCTGTGTGGTGTAGTATATAGAGGATCTGTCGGCTCTCCTGTGTGGTGTAGTATATAGAGGATCTGTCAGCTCTCCCGTGTGGTGTAGTATATAGAGGATCTGTCCTGTGTGGTGTAGTATATAGAGGATCTGTCAGCTCTCCTGTGTGGTGTAGTATATAGAGGATCTGTCGGCTCTCCTGTGTGGTGTAGTATATAGAGGATCTGTCCTGTGTGGTGTAGTATATAGAGGATCTGTCAGCTCTCCTGTGCGGTGTAGTATATAGAGGATCTATCAGCTCTCCTGTGTGGTGTAGTATATAGAGGATCTGTCGGCTCTCCTGTGTGGTGTAGTATATAGAGGATCTGTCCTGTGTGGTGTAGTATATAGAGGATCTGTCAGCTCTCCTGTGCGGTGTAGTATATAGAGGATCTGTCAGCTCTCCTGTGTGGTGTAGTATATAGAGGATCTGTCGGCTCTCCTGTGTGGTGTAGTATATAGAGGATCTCTCAGCTCTCCTGTGTGGTGTAGTATATAGAGGATCTCTCAGCTCTCCTGTGTGGTGTAGTATATAGAGGATCTGTCAGCTCTCCTGTGTGGTGTAGTATATAGAGGATCTGTCGGCTCTCCTGTGTGGTGTAGTATATAGAGGATCTGTCAGCTCTCCCGTGTGGTGTAGTATATAGAGGATCTGTCCTGTGTGGTGTAGTATATAGAGGATCTGTCAGCTCTCCTGTGTGGTGTAGTATATAGAGGATCTGTCGGCTCTCCTGTGTGGTGTAGTATATAGAGGATCTGTCCTGTGTGGTGTAGTATATAGAGGATCTGTCAGCTCTCCTGTGCGGTGTAGTATATAGAGGATCTATCAGCTCTCCTGTGTGGTGTAGTATATAGAGGATCTGTCGGCTCTCCTGTGTGGTGTAGTATATAGAGGATCTGTCCTGTGTGGTGTAGTATATAGAGGATCTGTCAGCTCTCCTGTGCGGTGTAGTATATAGAGGATCTGTCAGCTCTCCTGTGTGGTGTAGTATATAGAGGATCTGTCGGCTCTCCTGTGTGGTGTAGTATATAGAGGATCTCTCAGCTCTCCTGTGTGGTGTAGTATATAGAGGATCTCTCAGCTCTCCTGTGTGGTGTAGTATATAGAGGATCTGTCAGCTCTCCCGTGTGGTGTAGTATATAGAGGATCTGTCAGCTCTCCTGTGTGGTGTAGTATATAGAGGATCTGTCAGCTCTCCTGTGTGGTGTAGTATATAGAGGATCTGTCAGTTCTCCTGTGTGGTGTAGTATATAGAGGATCTGTCAGCTCTCCTGTGTAATGTAGTATATAGAGGATCTATCAGCTCTCCTGTGTGGTGTAGTATATAGAGGATCTGTCAGCTCTCCTGTGTGGTGTAGTATATAGAGGACCTGTCAGCTCTCCTGTGTGGTGTGGTATATAGAGGATCTGTCAGTTCTCCTGTGTGGTGTAGTATATAGAGGATCTGTCAGCTCTCCTGTGTAATGTAGTATATAGAGGATCTATCAGCTCTCCTGTGTGGTGTGGTATATAGAGGATCTGTCAGTTCTCCTGTGTGGTGTAGTATATAGAGGATCTATCAGCTCTCCTGTGTGGTGTGGTATATAGAGGATCTATCAGCTCTCCTGTGTGGTGTAGTATATAGAGGATCTGTCAGCTCTCCTGTGTGGTGTAGTATATAGAGGATCTGTCAGTTCTCCTGTGTGGTGTAGTATATAGAGGATCTGTCAGCTCTCCTGTGTGGTGTAGTATATAGAGGATCTGTCAGCTCTCCTGTGTAATGTAGTATATAGAGGATCTGTCAGCTCTCCTGTGTAATGTAGTATATAGAGGATCTGTCAGCTCTCCTGTGTGGTGTAGTATATAGAGGATCTGTCGGCTCTCCTGTGTGGTGTAGTATATAGAGGATCTGTCAGCTCTCCCGTGTGGTGTAGTATATAGAGGATCTGTCCTGTGTGGTGTAGTATATAGAGGATCTGTCAGCTCTCCTGTGTGGTGTAGTATATAGAGGATCTGTCAGCTCTCCTGTGTGGTGTAGTATATAGAGGATCTGTCAGTTCTCCTGTGTGGTGTAGTATATAGAGGATCTGTCAGCTCTCCTGTGTGGTGTAGTATATAGAGGATCTGTCAGCTCTCCCGTGTGGTGTAGTATATAGAGGATCTGTCAGCTCTCCTGTGTGATGTAGTATATAGAGGATCTGTCAGCTCTCCTGTGTCGTGTAGTATATAGAGGATCTGTCGGCTCTCCTGTGTGGTGTAGTATATAGAGGATCTGTCAGCTCTCCTGTGTGGTGTAGTATATAGAGGATCTGTCAGCTCTCCTGTGTGGTGTAGTATATAGAGAATCTGTCAGCTCTCCTATGTGGTGTAGTATATAGAGGATCTGTCAGTTCTCCTGTGTGGTGTAGTATATAGAGGATCTGTCAGCTCTCCTGTGTGGTGTAGTATATAGAAGATCTGTCAGTTCTCCTGTGTGGTGTAGTATATAGAGGATCTGTCAGCTCTCCTGTGTGGTGTAGTATATAGAGGATCTGTCAGCTCTCCTGTGTGGTGTAGTATATAGAGGATCTGTCAGCTCTCCCGTGTGGTGTAGTATATAGAAGATCTGACAGCTCTCCTGTGTGGTGTAGTATATAGAGGATCTGTCAGCTCTCCTGTGTGGTGTAGTATATAGAGGATCTGTCAGCCCTCCTGTGTGGTGTAGTATATAGAGGATCTGTCAGCTCTCCTGTGTGGTGTAGTATATAGAGGATCTGTCAGCTCTCCTGTGTGGTGTATTATATAGAGGATCTGTCAGCTCTCCTGTGTGGTGTGGTATATAGAGGATCTGTCAGCTCTCCTGTGTGGTGTAGTATATAGAGGATCTGTCAGCTCTCCCGTGTGGTGTAGTATATAGAGGATTTGTCAGCTCTCCTCTGTGGTGTAGTATATAGAGGATCTGTCAGCTCTCCTGTGTGGTGTAGTATATAGAGGATCTGTCAGCTCTCCTGTGTGGTGTAGTATATGGAGGATCTGTCAGCTCTCCTGTGTGGTGTAGTATATAGAGGATCTGTCAGCTCTACTGTGTGGTGTAGTATATAGAGGATCTGTCAGCTCTCCTGTGTGGTGTAGTATATAGATGATCTGTCAGCTCTCCTGTGTGGTGTAGTATATAGAGGATCTGTCAGCTCTCCTGTGTGGTGTAGTATATAGAGGATCTGTCAGCTCTCCTGTGTGGTGTAGTATATAGAGGATCTGTCAGTTCTCCTGTGTGGTGTAGTATATAGAGGATCTGTCAGCTCTCCCGTGTGGTGTAGTATATAGAGGATCTGTCAGCTCTCCTGTGTGGTGTAGTATATAGAGGATCTGTCAGCTCTCCTGTGTGGTGTAGTATATAGAGGATCTGTCAGCTCTCCTGTGTGGTGTAGTATATAGAGGATCTGTCAGCTCTCCTGTGTGGTGTAGTATATAGAGGATCTGTCAGCTCTCCTGTGTGGTGTAGTATATAGAGGATCTGTCAGCTCTCCTGTGTGGTGTAGTATATAGAGGATCTGTCAGCTCTCCCGTGTGGTGTAGTATATATAGAGGATCTGTCAGTTCTCCTGTGTGGTGTAGTATATAGAGGATCTGTCAGCTCTCCTGTGTGGTGTAGTATATAGAGGATATGTCGGCTCTCCTGTGTGGTGTAGTATATAGAGGATCTGTCAGCTCTCCTGTGTGGTGTAGTATATAGAGGATCTGTCGGCTCTCCTGTGTGGTGTAGTATATAGAGGATCTGTCAGCTCTCCTGTGTGGTGTAGTATATAGAGGATCTGTCAGCTCTCCTGTGTGGTGTAGTATATAGAGGATTTGTCAGCTCTCCTCTGTGGTATAGTATATGGAGGATCTGTCAGCTCTCCTCTGTGGTATAGTATATGGAGGATCTGTCAGCTCTCCCGTGTGGTGTAGTATATAGAGGATCTGTCAGCTCTCCTGTGTGGTGTAGTATATAGAGGATCTGTCAGCTCTCCTGTGTGGTGTAGTATATAGAGGATCTGTCAGCTCTCCTGTGTGGTGTAGTATATAGAGGATCTGTCAGCTCTCCTGTGTGGTGTAGTATATAGAGGATCTGTCAGCTCTCCTGTGTGGTGTAGTATATAGAGGATCTGTCAGCTCTCCTGTGTGGTGTAGTATATAGAGGATCTGTCAGTTCTCCTGTGTGGTGTAGTATATAGAGGATCTGTCGGCTCTCCTCTGTGGTATAGTATATGGAGGATCTGTCAGCTCTCCTGTGTGGTGTAGTATATAGAGGATCTGTCAGCTCTCCTGTGTGGTGTAGTATATAGAGGATCTGTCAGCTCTCCTGTGTGGTGTAGTATATAGAGGATCTGTCAGCTCTCCCGTGTGGTGTAGTATATGGAGGATCTGTCAGCTCTCCTGTGTGGTGTAGTATATAGAGGATCTGTCAGCTCTCCCGTGTGGTGTAGTATATAGAGGATCTGTCAGCTCTCCTCTCTGGTATAGTATATGGAGGATCTGTCAGCTCTCCTGTGTGGTGTAGTATATAGAGGATCTGTCAGTTCTCCTGTGTGGTGTAGTATATAGAGGATCTGTCGGCTCTCCTCTGTGGTATAGTATATGGAGGATCTGTCAGCTCTCCTGTGTGGTGTAGTATATAGAGGATCTGTCAGCTCTCCTGTGTGGTGTAGTATATAGAGGATCTGTCAGCTCTCCTGTGTGGTGTAGTATATAGAGGATCTGTCAGCTCTCCCGTGTGGTGTAGTATATGGAGGATCTGTCAGCTCTCCTGTGTGGTGTAGTATATAGAGGATCTGTCAGCTCTCCCGTGTGGTGTAGTATATGGAGGATCTGTCAGCTCTCCTGTGTGGTGTAGTATATAGAGGATCTGTCAGTTCTCCTGTGTGGTGTAGTATATAGAGGATCTGTCAGCTCTCCCGTGTGGTGTAGTATATGGAGGATCTGTCAGCTCTCCTGTGTGGTGTAGTATATAGAGGATCTGTCAGCTCTCCTGTGTGGTGTAGTATATAGAGGATCTGTCAGCTCTCCTGTGTGGTGTAGTATATAGAGGATCTGTCAGCTCTCCTGTGTGGTGTAGTATATAGAGGATCTGTCAGCTCTCCCGTGTGGTGTAGTATATGGAGGATCTGTCAGCTCTCCTGTGTGGTGTAGTATATAGAGGATCTGTCAGCTCTCCCGTGTGGTGTAGTATATGGAGGATCTGTCAGCTCTCCTGTGTGGTGTAGTATATAGAGGATCTGTCAGTTCTCCTGTGTGGTGTAGTATATAGAGGATCTGTCGGCTCTCCTCTGTGGTATAGTATATGGAGGATCTGTCAGCTCTCCTGTGTGGTGTAGTATATAGAGGATCTGTCAGCTCTCCTGTGTGGTGTAGTATATAGAGGATCTGTCAGCTCTCCTGTGTGGTGTAGTATATAGAGGATCTGTCAGCTCTCCCGTGTGGTGTAGTATATGGAGGATCTGTCAGCTCTCCTGTGTGGTGTAGTATATAGAGGATCTGTCAGCTCTCCCGTGTGGTGTAGTATATGGAGGATCTGTCAGCTCTCCTGTGTGGTGTAGTATATAGAGGATCTGTCAGTTCTCCTGTGTGGTGTAGTATATAGAGGATCTGTCAGCTCTCCTGTGTGGTGTAGTATATAGAGGATCTGTCAGTTCTCCTGTGTGGTGTAGTATATAGAGGATCTGTCAGCTCTCCCGTGTGGTGTAGTATATAGAGGATCTGTCAGCTCTCCTGTGTGGTGTAGTATATAGAGGATCTGTCAGCTCTCCTGTGTGGTGTAGTATATAGAGGATCTGTCAGCTCTCCTGTGTGGTGTAGTATATAGAGGATCTGTCAGCTCTCCTGTGTGGTGTAGTATATAGAGGATCTGTCAGCTCTCCTGTGTGGTGTAGTATATAGAGGATCTGTCAGCTCTCCTGTGTGGTGTAGTATATAGAGGATCTGTCAGCTCTCCTGTGTGGTGTAGTATATAGAGGATCTGTCAGCTCTCCTATGTGGTGTAGTATATAGAGGATCTGTCAGTTCTCCTGTGTGGTGTAGTATATAGAGGATCTGTCAGCTCTCCTGTGTGGTGTAGTATATAGAGGATCTGTCAGCTCTCCTGTGTGGTGTAGTATATAGAGGATCTGTCTGCTCTCCTGTGTGGTGTAGTATATAGAGGATCTGTCAGCTCTCCTGTGTGGTGTAGTATATAGAGGATCTGTCAGCTCTCCTGTGTGGTGTAGTATATAGAGGATCTGTCAGCTCTCCTGTGTGGTGTAGTATATAGAGGATCTGTCAGTTCTCCTGTGTGGTGTAGTATATAGAGGATCTGTCAGCTCTCCTGTGTGGTGTAGTATATAGAGGATCTGTCAGCTCTCCTGTGTGGTGTAGTATATAGAGGATCTGTCAGTTCTCCTGTGTGGTGTAGTATATAGAGGATCTGTCAGCTCTCCCGTGTGGTGTAGTATATAGAGGATCTGTCAGCTTTCCTGTGTGATGTAGTATATAGAGGATCTGTCAGCTCTCCTGTGTGGTGTAGTATATAGAGGATCTGTCAGCTCTCCTGTGTGGTGTAGTATATAGAGGATCTGTCAGCTCTCCTGTGTGGTGTAGTATATAGAGGATCTGTCAGCTCTCCTGTGTGGTGTAGTATATAGAGGATCTGTCAGTTCTCCTGTGTGGTGTAGTATATAGAGGATCTGTCGGCTCTCCTCTGTGGTATAGTATATGGAGGATCTGTCAGCTCTCCTGTGTGGTGTAGTATATAGAGGATCTGTCTGCTCTCCTGTGTGGTGTAGTATATAGAGGATCTGTCAGCTCTCCCGTGTGGTGTAGTATATGGAGGATCTGTCAGCTCTCCTGTGTGGTGTAGTATATAGAGGATCTGTCAGCTCTCCCGTGTGGTGTAGTATATGGAGGATCTGTCAGCTCTCCTGTGTGGTGTAGTATATAGAGGATCTGTCAGCTCTCCTGTGTGGTGTAGTATATAGAGGATCTGTCAGCTCTCCTGTGTGGTGTAGTATATAGAGGATCTGTCAGCTCTCCTGTGTGGTGTAGTATATGGAGGATCTGTCAGCTCTCCTGTGTGGTGTAGTATATGGAGGATCTGTCAGCTCTCCTGTGTGGTGTAGTATATAGAGGATCTGTCAGCTCTCCTGTGTGGTGTAGTATATAGAGGATCTGTCAGCTCTCCTGTGTGGTGTAGTATATAGAGGATCTGTCAGTTCTCCTGTGTGGTGTAGTATATAGAGGATCTGTCAGCTCTCCTGTGTGGTGTAGTATATAGAGGATCTGTCAGCTCTCCTGTGTGGTGTAGTATATAGAGGATCTGTCAGCTCTCCTGTGTGGTGTAGTATATAGAGGATCTGTCAGCTCTCCTGTGTGGTGTAGTATATAGAGGATCTGTCAGCTCTCCCGTGTGGTGTAGTATATAGAGGATTTGTCAGCTCTCCTCTGTGGTATAGTATATGGAGGATCTGTCAGCTCTCCTGTGTGGTGTAGTATATAGAGGATCTGTCAGCTCTCCTGTGTGGTGTAGTATATAGAGGATCTGTCAGCTCTCCCGTGTGGTGTAGTATATAGAGGATCTGTCAGCTCTCCTGTGTGGTGTAGTATATAGAGGATCTGTCGGCTCTCCTGTGTGGTGTAGTATATAGAGGATCTGTCAGCTCTCCTGTGTGGTGTAGTATATAGAGGATCTGTCAGCTCTCCTGTGTGGTGTAGTATATAGAGGATCTGTCAGCTCTCCTGTGTGGTGTAGTATATAGAGGATCTGTCAGCTCTCCTGTGTGGTGTAGTATATAGAGGATCTGTCAGCTCTCCTGTGTGGTGTAGTATATAGAGGATCTGTCAGTTCTCCTGTGTGGTGTAGTATATAGAGGATCTGTCAGCTCTCCTGTGTGGTGTAGTATATAGAGGATCTGTCAGCTCTCCTGTGTGGTGTAGTATATAGAGGATCTGTCAGCTCTCCTGTGTGGTGTAGTATATAGAGGATCTGTCAGCTCTCCCGTGTGGTGTGGTATATAGAGGATCTGTCAGCTCTCCTGTGTGGTGTAGTATATAGAGGATCTGTCGGCTCTCCTGTGTGGTGTAGTATATAGAGGATCTGTCAGCTCTCCTGTGTGGTGTAGTATATAGAGGATCTGTCAGCTCTCCTGTGTAATGTAGTATATAGAGAATCTGTCAGCTCTCCTGTGTGGTGTAGTATATAGAGGATCTGTCAGCTCTCCTGTGTAATGTAGTATATAGAGGATCTGTCAGCTCTCCTGTGTGGTGTAGTATATAGAGGATCTGTCAGCTCTCCTGTGTGGTGTAGTATATAGAGGATCTGTCAGCTCTCCTGTGTAATGTAGTATATAGAGAATCTGTCAGCTCTCCTGTGTGGTGTAGTATATAGAGGATCTGTCAGCTCTCCTGTGTGGTGTAGTATATAGAGGATCTGTCCGCTCTCCCGTGTGGTGTAGTATATAGAGAATCTGTCAGCTCTCCTGTGTGGTGTAGTATATAGAGGATCTGTCAGCTCTCCTGTGTGGTGTAGTATATAGAAGATCTGTCAGCTCTCCTGTGTGGTGTAGTATATAGAGGATCTGTCAGCTCTCCTGTGTGATGTAGTATATAGAGGATCTGTCAGCTCTCCTGTGTGGTGTAGTATATAGAGGATCTGTCAGCTCTCCCGTGTGGTGTAGTATATAGAGGATCTGTCAGCTCTCCTGTGTGGTGTAGTATATAGAGGATCTGTCAGCTCTCCTGTGTGGTGTAGTATATAGAGGATCTGTCAGCTCTCCTGTGTGGTGTAGTATATAGAGGATCTGTCAGTTCTCCTGTGTGGTGTAGTATATAGAGGATCTGTCGGCAATCCTGTGTGGTGTAGTATATAGAGGATCTGTCCTGTGTGGTGTAGTATATAGAGGATCTGTCAGCTCTCCTGTGTGGTGTAGTATATAGAGGATCTGTCAGCTCTCCTGTGTGGTGTAGTATATAGAGGATCTGTCAGCTCTCCCGTGTGGTGTAGTATATAGAGGATCTGTCAGCTCTCCTGTGTGTGGTGTAGTATATAGAGGATCTGTCAGCTCTCCCGTGTGGTGTAGTATATAGAGGATCTGTCAGCTCTCCCGTGTGGTGTAGTATATAGAGGATCTGTCAGCTCTCCTGTGTGGTGTAGTATATAGAAGATCTGTCAGTTCTCCTGTGTGGTGTAGTATATAGAGGATCTGTCAGCTCTCCTGTGTGGTGTAGTATATAGAGGATCTGTCAGCTCTCCTGTGTGGTGTAGTATATAGAGGATCTGTCAGCTCTCCTGTGTGGTGTAGTATATAGAGGATCTGTCAGCTCTCCTGTGTGGTGTAGTATATAGAGGATCTGTCAGCTCTCCTGTGTGGTGTAGTATATAGAGGACCTGTCAGCTCTCCTGTGTGGTGTAGTATATAGAGGATCTGTCGGCTCTCCTGTGTGGTGTAGTATATAGAGAATCTGTCAGCTCTCCTGTGTAATGTAGTATATAGAGGATCTGTCAGCTCTCCTGTGTGATGTAGTATATAGAGGATCTGTCAGCTCTCCTGTGTGGTGTAGTATATAGAGGATCTGTCAGCTCTCCTGTGTGGTGTAGTATATAGAGGATCTGTCGGCGCTCCTGTGTGGTGTAGTATATAGAGGATCTGTCAGCTCTCCTGTGTGGTGTAGTATATAGAGGATCTGTCAGCTCTCCTGTGTGGTGTAGTATATAGAGGATCTGTCGGCTCTCCTGTGTGGTGTAGTATATAGAGAATCTGTCAGCTCTCCTGTGTAATGTAGTATATAGAGGATCTGTCAGCTCTCCTGTGTGATGTAGTATATAGAGGATCTGTCAGCTCTCCTGTGTGGTGTAGTATATAGAGGATCTGTCAGCTCTCCTGTGTGGTGTAGTATATAGAGGATCTGTCAGCTCTCCTGTGTGGTGTAGTATATAGAGGATCTGTCAGCTCTCCTGTGTGGTGTAGTATATAGAGGATCTGTCGGCTCTCCTGTGTGGTGTAGTATATAGAGGATCTGTCAGCTCTCCTGTGTGGTGTAGTATATAGAGGATCTGTCAGCTCTCCTGTGTAATGTAGTATATAGAGAATCTGTCAGCTCTCCTGTGTGGTGTAGTATATAGAGGATCTGTCAGCTCTCCTGTGTAATGTAGTATATAGAGAATCTGTCAGCTCTCCTGTGTGGTGTAGTATATAGAGGATCTGTCAGCTCTCCTGTGTGGTGTAGTATATAGAAGATCTGTCAGTTCTCCTGTGTGGTGTAGTATATAGAGGATCTGTCAGCTCTCCTGTGTGGTGTAGTATATAGAGGATCTGTCAGCTCTCCCGTGTGGTGTAGTATATAGAGGATCTGTCAGCTCTCCTGTGTGGTGTAGTATATAGAGGATCTGTCAGCTCTCCTGTGTGGTGTAGTATATAGAGGATCTGTCAGCTCTCCTGTGTGGTGTAGTATATAGAGGATCTGTCAGTTCTCCTGTGTGGTGTAGTATATAGAGGATCTGTCGGCAATCCTGTGTGGTGAAGTATATAGAGGATCTGTCCTGTGTGGTGTAGTATATAGAGGATCTGTCAGCTCTCCTGTGTGGTGTAGTATATAGAGGATATGTCGGCTCTCCTGTGTGGTGTAGTATATAGAGGATCTGTCAGTTCTCCTGTGTGGTGTAGTATATAGAGGATCTGTCAGCTCTCCTGTGTGGTGTAGTATATAGAAGATCTGTCAGTTCTCCTGTGTGGTGTAGTATATAGAGGATCTGTCAGCTCTCCTGTGTGGTGTAGCATATAGAGGATCTGTCAGCTCTCCTGTGTGGTGTAGTATATAGAGGATCTGTCAGCTCTCCCGTGTGGTGTAGTATATAGAAGATCTGACAGCTCTCCTGTGTGGTGTAGTATATAGAGGATCTGTCAGCTCTCCTGTGTGGTGTAGTATATAGAGGATCTGTCAGCCCTCCTGTGTGGTGTAGTATATAGAGGATCTGTCAGCTCTCCTGTGTGGTGTAGTATATAGAGGATCTGTCAGCTCTCCTGTGTGGTGTATTATATAGAGGATCTGTCAGCTCTCCTGTGTGGTGTGGTATATAGAGGATCTGTCAGCTCTCCTGTGTGGTGTAGTATATAGAGGATCTGTCAGCTCTCCTGTGTGGTGTAGTATATAGAGGATCTGTCAGCTCTCCCGTGTGGTGTAGTATATAGAGGATTTGTCAGCTCTCCTCTGTGGTATAGTATATGGAGGATCTGTCAGCTCTCCTGTGTGGTGTAGTATATAGAGGATCTGTCAGCTCTCCTGTGTGGTGTAGTATATAGAGGATCTGTCAGCTCTCCTGTGTGGTGTAGTATATAGAGGATCTGTCAGCTCTCCTGTGTGGTGTAGTATATAGAGGATCTGTCAGCTCTCCTGTGTGGTGTAGCATATAGAGGATCTGTCAGCTCTCCTGTGTGGTGTAGTATATAGAGGATCTGTCAGTTCTCCTGTGTGGTGTAGTATATAGAGGATCTGTCAGCTCTCCCGTGTGGTGTAGTATATAGAGGATCTGTCAGCTCTCCTGTGTGATGTAGTATATAGAGGATCTGTCAGCTCTCCTGTGTGGTGTAGTATATAGAGGATCTGTCAGCTCTCCCATGTGGTGTAGTATATAGAGGATCTGTCAGCTCTCCTGTGTCGTGTAGTATATAGAGGATCTGTCGGCTCTCCTGTGTGGTGTAGTATATAGAGGATCTGTCAGCTCTCCTGTGTGGTGTAGTATATAGAGGATCTGTCAGCTCTCCTGTGTGGTGTAGTATATAGAGAATCTGTCAGCTCTCCTATGTGGTGTAGTATATAGAGGATCTGTCAGTTCTCCTGTGTGGTGTAGTATATAGAGGATCTGTCAGCTCTCCTGTGTGGTGTAGTATATAGAAGATCTGTCAGTTCTCCTGTGTGGTGTAGTATATAGAGGATCTGTCAGCTCTCCTGTGTGGTGTAGTATATAGAGGATCTGTCAGCTCTCCTGTGTGGTGTAGTATATAGAGGATCTGTCAGCTCTCCCGTGTGGTGTAGTATATAGAGGATCTGTCAGCTCTCCTGTGTGGTGTAATATATAGAGGATCTGTCAGCTCTCCTGTGTGGTGTAGTATATAGAGGATCTGTCAGCTCTCCTGTGTGGTGTAGTATATAGAGGATTTGTCAGCTCTCCTCTGTGGTATAGTATATGGAGGATCTGTCAGCTCTCCTGTGTGGTGTAGTATATAGAGAATCTGTCAGCTCTCCCGTGTGGTGTAGTATATAGAGGATCTGTCAGCTCTCCTGTGTGGTGTAGTATATAGAGGATCTGTCAGCTCTCCTGTGTGGTGTAGTATATAGAGGATCTGTCAGCTCTCCTGTGTGGTGTAGTATATAGAGGATCTGTCAGCTCTCCTGTGTGGTGTAGCATATAGAGGATCTGTCAGCTCTCCTGTGTGGTGTAGTATATAGAGGATCTGTCAGTTCTCCTGTGTGGTGTAGTATATAGAGGATCTGTCAGCTCTCCCGTGTGGTGTAGTATATAGAGGATCTGTCAGCTCTCCTGTGTGATGTAGTATATAGAGGATCTGTCAGCTCTCCTGTGTGGTGTAGTATATAGAGGATCTGTCAGCTCTCCCGTGTGGTGTAGTATATAGAGGATCTGTCAGCTCTCCTGTGTCGTGTAGTATATAGAGGATCTGTCGGCTCTCCTGTGTGGTGTAGTATATAGAGGATCTGTCAGCTCTCCTGTGTGGTGTAGTATATAGAGGATCTGTCAGCTCTCCTGTGTGGTGTAATATATAGAGGATCTGTCAGCTCTCCTGTGTGGTGTAGTATATAGAGGATCTGTCAGCTCTCCTGTGTGGTGTAGTATATAGAGGATCTGTCAGCTCTCCTGTGTGGTGTAGTATATAGAGGATCTGTCCTGTGTGGTGTAGTATATAGAGGATCTGTCAGCTCTCCTGTGTGGTGTAGTATATAGAGGATCTGTCAGCTCTCCTGTGTGGTGTAGTATATAGAGGATCTGTCAGCTCTCCTGTGTGGTGTAGTATATAGAGGATCTGTCAGTTCTCCTGTGTGGTGTAGTATATAGAGGATCTGTCAGTTCTCCTGTGTGGTGTAGTATATAGAGGATCTGTCAGTTCTCCTGTGTGGTGTAGTATATAGAGGATCTGTCAGTTCTCCTGTGTGGTGTAGTATATAGAGGATCTGTCAGCTCTCCTGTGTGGTGTAGTATATAGAGGATCTGTCAGCTCTCCTGTGTGGTGTAGTATATAGAGGATCTGTCAGCTCTCCTGTGTGGTGTAGTATATAGAGGATCTGTCAGCTCTCCTGTGTGGTGTAGTATATAGAGGATCTGTCAGCTCTCCTGTGTGGTGTAGTATATAGAGGATCTGTCAGCTCTCCTGTGTGGTGTAGTATATAGAGGATCTGTCAGCTCTCCTGTGTGGTGTAGTATATAGAGGATCTGTCGGCTCTCCTGTGTGGTGTAATATATAGAGGATCTGTCAGCTCTCCTGTGTGGTGTAGTATATAGAGGATCTGTCAGCTCTCCTGTGTGGTGTGGTATATAGAGGATCTGTCAGCTCTCCTGTGTGGTGTAGTATATAGAGGATCTGTCAGCTCTCCTGTGTGGTGTAGTATATAGAGGATCTGTCAGCTCTCCTGTGTGGTGTAGTATATAGAGGATCTGTCAGCTCTCCTGTGTGGTGTAGTATATAGAGGATCTGTCAGCTCTCCTGTGTGGTGTGGTATATAGAGGATCTGTCAGTTCTCCTGTGTGGTGTGGTATATAGAGGATCTGTCAGCTCTCCTGTGTGGTGTAGTATATAGAGGATCTGTCCCCTCTCCTGTGTGGTGTAGTATATAGAGGATCTGTCAGCTCTCCTATGTGGTGTAGTATATAGAGGATCTGTCAGCTCTCCTGTGTGGTGTAGTATATAGAGGATCTGTCAGTTCTCCTGTGTGGTGTGGTATATAGAGGATCTGTCAGCTCTCCTGTGTGGTGTAGTATATAGAGGATCTGTCAGCTCTCCTGTGTGGTGTAGTATATAGAGGATCTGTCAGCTCTCCTATGTGGTGTAGTATATAGAGGATCTGTCAGCTCTCCTGTGTGGTGTAGTATATAGAGGATCTATCAGCTCTCCTGTGTGGTGTGGTATATAGAGGATCTGTCAGTTCTCCTGTGTGGTGTAGTATATAGAGGATCTGTCAGCTCTCCTGTGTGGTGTGGTATATAGAGGATCTGTCAGTTCTCCTGTGTGGTGTGGTATATAGAGGATCTGTCAGCTCTCCTGTGTGGTGTAGTATATAGAGGATCTGTCAGCTCTCCTGTGTGGTGTAGTATATAGAGGATCTGTCAGCTCTCCTATGTGGTGTAGTATATAGAGGATCTGTCAGCTCTCCTGTGTGGTGTAGTATATAGAGGATCTATCAGCTCTCCTGTGTGGTGTGGTATATAGAGGATCTGTCAGTTCTCCTGTGTGGTGTAGTATATAGAGGATCTGTCAGTTCTCCTGTGTGGTGTAGTATATAGAGGATCTGTCCTGTGTGGTGTAGTATATAGAGGATCTGTCAGTTCTCCTGTGTGGTGTAGTATATAGAGGATCTGTCAGTTCTCCTGTGTGGTGTAGTATATAGAGGATCTGTCAGCTCTCCTGTGTGGTGTAGTATATAGAGGATCTGTCAGCTCTCCTGTGTGGTGTAGTATATAGAGGATCTGTCAGCTCTCCTGTGTGGTGTAGTATATAGAGGATCTGTCAGCTCTCCTGTGTGGTGTAGTATATAGAGGATCTGTCAGTTCTCCTGTGTGGTGTAGTATATAGAGGATCTGTCAGCTCTCCTGTGTAATGTAGTATATAGAGGATCTGTCAGCTCTCCTGTGTGGTGTAGTATATAGAGGATCTGTCAGCTCTCCTGTGTGGTGTAGTATATAGAGGATCTGTCAGCTCTCCTGTGTGGTGTAGTATATAGAGGATCTGTCAGCTCTCCCGTGTGGTGTAGTATATAGAGGATCTGTCAGCTCTCCTGTGTGGTGTAGTATATAGAGGATCTGTCAGCTCTCCTGTGTGGTGTAGTATATAGAGGATCTGTCAGCTCTCCTGTGTGGTGTAGTATATAGAGGATCTATCAGCTCTCCTGTGTGGTGTGGTATATAGAGGATCTGTCAGTTCTCCTGTGTGGTGTAGTATATAGAGGATCTGTCAGTTCTCCTGTGTGGTGTAGTATATAGAGGATCTGTCAGTTCTCCTGTGTGGTGTAGTATATAGAGGATCTGTCAGCTCTCCTGTGTGGTGTAGTATATAGAGGATCTGTCAGCTCTCCTGTGTGGTGTAGTATATAGAGGATCTGTCAGCCCTCCTGTGTGGTGTAGTATATAGAGGATCTGTCAGCTCTCCTGTGTGGTGTAGTATATAGAGGATCTGTCAGCTCTCCTGTGTGGTGTAGTATATAGAGGATCTGTCAGCTCTCCTGTGTGGTGTAGTATATAGAGGATCTGTCAGCTCTCCTGTGTGGTGTAGTATATAGAGGATCTGTCAGCTCTCCTGTGTGGTGTAGTATATAGAGGATCTGTCAGCTCTCCTGTGTGGTGTAGTATATAGAGGATCTGTCGGCTCTCCTGTGTGGTGTAGTATATAGAGGATCTGTCAGTTCTCCTGTGTGGTGTAGTATATAGAGGATCTGTAAGCTCTCCCGTGTGGTGTAGTATATAGAGGATCTGTCAGCTTTCCTGTGTGATGTAGTATATAGAGGATCTGTCAGCTCTCCTGTGTGGTGTAGTATATAGAGGATCTGTCAGCTCTCCTGTGTGGTGTAGTATATAGAGGATCTGTCAGCTCTCCTGTGTGGTGTAGTATATAGAGGATCTGTCAGCTCTCCTGTGTGGTGTAGTATATAGAGGATCTGTCAGTTCTCCTGTGTGGTGTAGTATATAGAGGATCTGTCGGCTCTCCTCTGTGGTATAGTATATGGAGGATCTGTCAGCTCTCCTGTGTGGTGTAGTATATAGAGGATCTGTCTGCTCTCCTGTGTGGTGTAGTATATAGAGGATCTGTCAGCTCTCCCGTGTGGTGTAGTATATGGAGGATCTGTCAGCTCTCCTGTGTGGTGTAGTATATGGAGGATCTGTCAGCTCTCCTGTGTGGTGTAGTATATAGAGGATCTGTCAGCTCTCCCGTGTGGTGTAGTATATGGAGGATCTGTCAGCTCTCCTGTGTGGTGTAGTATATAGAGGATCTGTCAGCTCTCCTGTGTGGTGTAGTATATAGAGGATCTGTCAGCTCTCCTGTGTGGTGTAGTATATAGAGGATCTGTCAGCTCTCCTGTGTGGTGTAGTATATGGAGGATCTGTCAGCTCTCCTGTGTGGTGTAGTATATGGAGGATCTGTCAGCTCTCCTGTGTGGTGTAGTATATAGAGGATCTGTCAGCTCTCCTGTGTGGTGTAGTATATAGAGGATCTGTCAGCTCTCCTGTGTGATGTAGTATATAGAGGATCTGTCAGTTCTCCTGTGTGGTGTAGTATATAGAGGATCTGTCAGCTCTCCTGTGTGGTGTAGTATATAGAGGATCTGTCCTGTGTGGTGTAGTATATAGAGGATCTGTCAGCTCTCCTGTGTGCTGTAGTATATAGAGGATCTGTCAGCTCTCCTGTGTGCTGTAGTATATAGAGGATCTGTCAGCTCTCCTGTGTGGTGTAGTATATAGAGGATCTGTCAGTTCTCCTGTGTGGTGTAGTATATAGAGGATCTGTCAGCTCTCCTGTGTAATGTAGTATATAGAGGATCTGTCAGCTCTCCTGTGTAATGTAGTATATAGAGGATCTGTCAGCTCTCCTGTGTGGTGTAGTATATAGAGGATCTGTCGGCTCTCCTGTGTGGTGTAGTATATAGAGGATCTGTCAGCTCTCCCGTGTGGTGTAGTATATAGAGGATCTGTCAGCTCTCCTGTGTGGTGTAGTATATAGAGGATCTGTCAGCTCTCCTGTGTGGTGTAGTATATAGAGGATCTGTCCTGTGTGGTGTAGTATATAGAGGATCTGTCAGCTCTCCCGTGTGGTGTAGTATATAGAGGATCTGTCCTGTGTGGTGTAGTATATAGAGGATCTGTCAGCTCTCCTGTGTAATGTAGTATATAGAGGATCTGTCAGCTCTCCTGTGTGGTGTAGTATATAGAGGATCTGTCGGCTCTCCTGTGTGGTGTAGTATATAGAGGATCTGTCAGCTCTCCCGTGTGGTGTAGTATATAGAGGATCTGTCCTGTGTGGTGTAGTATATAGAGGATCTGTCAGCTCTCCTGTGTGGTGTAGTATATAGAGGATCTGTCGGCTCTCCTGTGTGGTGTAGTATATAGAGGATCTGTCCTGTGTGGTGTAGTATATAGAGGATCTGTCAGTTCTCCTGTGTGGTGTAGTATATAGAGGATCTGTCAGCTCTCCCGTGTGGTGTAGTATATAGAGGATCTGTCGGCTCTCCTGTGTGGTGTAGTATATAGAGGATCTGTCAGCTCTCCTGTGTGGTGTAGTATATAGAGGATCTGTCCTGTGTGGTGTAGTATATAGAGGATCTGTCAGCTCTCCTGTGTGGTGTAGTATATAGAGGATCTGTCAGTTCTCCTGTGTGGTGTAGTATATAGAGGATCTGTCAGCTCTCCTGTGTGGTGTAGTATATAGAGGATCTGTCACCTCTCCTGTGTGGTGTAGTATATAGAGAATCTGTCAGCTCTCCTGTGTGGTGTAGTATATAGAGGACCTGTCAGCTCTCCTGTGTGGTGTAGTATATAGAGGATCTGTCAGTTCTCCTGTGTGGTGTAGTATATAGAGGATCTGTCAGTTCTCCTGTGTGGTGTAGTATATAGAGGATCTGTCAGTTCTCCTGTGTGGTGTAGTATATAGAGGATCTGTCAGCTCTCCTGTGTGGTGTAGTATATAGAGGATCTGTCAGCTCTCCTGTGTGGTGTAGTATATAGAGGATCTGTCAGCTCTCCTGTGTGGTGTAGTATATAGAGGATCTGTCAGCTCTCCTGTGTGGTGTAGTATATAGAGGATCTGTCAGCTCTCCTGTGTGGTGTAGTATATAGAGGATCTGTCAGCTCTCCTGTGTGGTGTAGTATATAGAGGATCTGTCAGCTCTCCTGTGTGGTGTAGTATATAGAGGATCTGTCGGCTCTCCTGTGTGGTGTAATATATAGAGGATCTGTCAGCTCTCCTGTGTGGTGTAGTATATAGAGGATCTGTCAGCTCTCCTGTGTGGTGTGGTATATAGAGGATCTGTCAGCTCTCCTGTGTGGTGTAGTATATAGAGGATCTGTCAGCTCTCCTGTGTGGTGTAGTATATAGAGGATCTGTCCTGTGTGGTGTAGTATATAGAGGATCTGTCAGCTCTCCTGTGTGGTGTAATATATAGAGGATCTGTCAGCTCTCCTGTGTGGTGTAGTATATAGAGGATCTGTCAGCTCTCCTGTGTGGTGTAGTATATAGAGGATCTGTCAGCTCTCCTGTGTGGTGTAGTATATAGAGGATCTGTCCTGTGTGGTGTAGTATATAGAGGATCTGTCAGCTCTCCTGTGTGGTGTAGTATATAGAGGATCTGTCAGTTCTCCTGTGTGGTGTAGTATATAGAGGATCTGTCAGTTCTCCTGTGTGGTGTAGTATATAGAGGATCTGTCAGTTCTCCTGTGTGGTGTAGTATATAGAGGATCTGTCAGCTCTCCCGTGTGGTGTAGTATATAGAGGATCTGTCGGCTCTCCTGTGTGGTGTAGTATATAGAGGATCTGTCAGCTCTCCTGTGTGGTGTAGTATATAGAGGATCTGTCCTGTGTGGTGTAGTATATAGAGGATCTGTCAGCTCTCCTGTGTGGTGTAGTATATAGAGGATCTGTCAGTTCTCCTGTGTGGTGTAGTATATAGAGGATCTGTCAGCTCTCCTGTGTGGTGTAGTATATAGAGGATCTGTCACCTCTCCTGTGTGGTGTAGTATATAGAGAATCTGTCAGCTCTCCTGTGTGGTGTAGTATATAGAGGACCTGTCAGTTCTCCTGTGTGGTGTAGTATATAGAGGATCTGTCAGTTCTCCTGTGTGGTGTAGTATATAGAGGATCTGTCAGTTCTCCTGTGTGGTGTAGTATATAGAGGATCTGTCAGCTCTCCTGTGTGGTGTAGTATATAGAGGATCTGTCAGCTCTCCTGTGTGGTGTAGTATATAGAGGATCTGTCAGCTCTCCTGTGTGGTGTAGTATATAGAGGATCTGTCAGCTCTCCTGTGTGGTGTAGTATATAGAGGATCTGTCAGCTCTCCTGTGTGGTGTAGTATATAGAGGATCTGTCAGCTCTCCTGTGTGGTGTAGTATATAGAGGATCTGTCAGCTCTCCTGTGTGGTGTAGTATATAGAGGATCTGTCGGCTCTCCTGTGTGGTGTAATATATAGAGGATCTGTCAGCTCTCCTGTGTGGTGTAGTATATAGAGGATCTGTCAGCTCTCCTGTGTGGTGTGGTATATAGAGGATCTGTCAGCTCTCCTGTGTGGTGTAGTATATAGAGGATCTGTCAGCTCTCCTGTGTGGTGTAGTATATAGAGGATCTGTCAGCTCTCCTGTGTGGTGTAGTATATAGAGGATCTGTCAGCTCTCCTGTGTGGTGTAGTATATAGAGGATCTGTCAGCTCTCCTGTGTGGTGTGGTATATAGAGGATCTGTCAGTTCTCCTGTGTGGTGTGGTATATAGAGGATCTGTCAGCTCTCCTGTGTGGTGTAGTATATAGAGGATCTGTCCCCTCTCCTGTGTGGTGTAGTATATTGAGGATCTGTCAGCTCTCCTGTGTGGTGTAGTATATAGAGGATCTGTCAGCTCTCCTGTGTGGTGTAGTATATAGAGGATCTGTCAGCTCTCCCGTGTGGTGTAGTATATAGAGGATCTGTCAGCTCTCCTGTGTGGTGTAGTATATAGAGGATTTGTCAGCTCTCCTGTGTGGTGTGGTATATAGAGGATCTGTCAGTTCTCCTGTGTGGTGTAGTATATAGAGGATCTGTCAGTTCTCCTGTGTGGTGTAGTATATAGAGGATCTGTCCTGTGTGGTGTAGTATATAGAGGATCTGTCAGTTCTCCTGTGTGGTGTAGTATATAGAGGATCTGTCAGTTCTCCTGTGTGGTGTAGTATATAGAGGATCTGTCAGCTCTCCTGTGTGGTGTAGTATATAGAGGATCTGTCAGCTCTCCTGTGTGGTGTAGTATATAGAGGATCTGTCAGCTCTCCTGTGTGGTGTAGTATATAGAGGATCTGTCAGCTCTCCTGTGTGGTGTAGTATATAGAGGATCTGTCAGTTCTCCTGTGTGGTGTAGTATATAGAGGATCTGTCAGCTCTCCTGTGTAATGTAGTATATAGAGGATCTGTCAGCTCTCCTGTGTGGTGTAGTATATAGAGGATCTGTCAGCTCTCCTGTGTGGTGTAGTATATAGAGGATCTGTCAGCTCTCCTGTGTGGTGTAGTATATAGAGGATCTGTCAGCTCTCCCGTGTGGTGTAGTATATAGAGGATCTGTCAGCTCTCCTGTGTGGTGTAGTATATAGAGGATCTGTCAGCTCTCCTGTGTGGTGTAGTATATAGAGGATCTGTCAGCTCTCCTGTGTGGTGTAGTATATAGAGGATCTATCAGCTCTCCTGTGTGGTGTGGTATATAGAGGATCTGTCAGTTCTCCTGTGTGGTGTAGTATATAGAGGATCTGTCAGTTCTCCTGTGTGGTGTAGTATATAGAGGATCTGTCAGTTCTCCTGTGTGGTGTAGTATATAGAGGATCTGTCAGCTCTCCTGTGTGGTGTAGTATATAGAGGATCTGTCAGCTCTCCTGTGTGGTGTAGTATATAGAGGATCTGTCAGCCCTCCTGTGTGGTGTAGTACATAGAGGATCTGTCAGCTCTCCTGTGTGGTGTAGTATATAGAGGATCTGTCAGCTCTCCTGTGTGGTGTAGTATATAGAGGATCTGTCAGCTCTCCTGTGTGGTGTAGTATATAGAGGATCTGTCAGCTCTCCTGTGTGGTGTAGTATATAGAGGATCTGTCAGCTCTCCTGTGTGGTGTAGTATATAGAGGATCTGTCAGCTCTCCTGTGTGGTGTAGTATATAGAGGATCTGTCGGCTCTCCTGTGTGGTGTAGTATATAGAGGATCTGTCAGTTCTCCTGTGTGGTGTAGTATATAGAGGATCTGTCAGCTCTCCCGTGTGGTGTAGTATATAGAGGATCTGTCAGCTTTCCTGTGTGATGTAGTATATAGAGGATCTGTCAGCTCTCCTGTGTGGTGTAGTATATAGAGGATCTGTCAGCTCTCCTGTGTGGTGTAGTATATAGAGGATCTGTCAGCTCTCCTGTGTGGTGTAGTATATAGAGGATCTGTCAGCTCTCCTGTGTGGTGTAGTATATAGAGGATCTGTCAGTTCTCCTGTGTGGTGTAGTATATAGAGGATCTGTCGGCTCTCCTCTGTGGTATAGTATATGGAGGATCTGTCAGCTCTCCTGTGTGGTGTAGTATATAGAGGATCTGTCTGCTCTCCTGTGTGGTGTAGTATATAGAGGATCTGTCAGCTCTCCCGTGTGGTGTAGTATATGGAGGATCTGTCAGCTCTCCTGTGTGGTGTAGTATATAGAGGATCTGTCAGCTCTCCCGTGTGGTGTAGTATATGGAGGATCTGTCAGCTCTCCTGTGTGGTGTAGTATATAGAGGATCTGTCAGCTCTCCTGTGTGGTGTAGTATATAGAGGATCTGTCAGCTCTCCTGTGTGGTGTAGTATATAGAGGATCTGTCAGCTCTCCTGTGTGGTGTAGTATATGGAGGATCTGTCAGCTCTCCTGTGTGGTGTAGTATATGGAGGATCTGTCAGCTCTCCTGTGTGGTGTAGTATATAGAGGATCTGTCAGCTCTCCTGTGTGGTGTAGTATATAGAGGATCTGTCAGCTCTCCTGTGTGATGTAGTATATAGAGGATCTGTCAGTTCTCCTGTGTGGTGTAGTATATAGAGGATCTGTCAGCTCTCCTGTGTGGTGTAGTATATAGAGGATCTGTCCTGTGTGGTGTAGTATATAGAGGATCTGTCAGCTCTCCTGTGTGCTGTAGTATATAGAGGATCTGTCAGCTCTCCTGTGTGCTGTAGTATATAGAGGATCTGTCAGCTCTCCTGTGTGGTGTAGTATATAGAGGATCTGTCAGTTCTCCTGTGTGGTGTAGTATATAGAGGATCTGTCAGCTCTCCTGTGTAATGTAGTATATAGAGGATCTGTCAGCTCTTCTGTGTAATGTAGTATATAGAGGATCTGTCAGCTCTCCTGTGTGGTGTAGTATATAGAGGATCTGTCGGCTCTCCTGTGTGGTGTAGTATATAGAGGATCTGTCAGCTCTCCCGTGTGGTGTAGTATATAGAGGATCTGTCAGCTCTCCTGTGTGGTGTAGTATATAGAGGATCTGTCAGCTCTCCTGTGTGGTGTAGTATATAGAGGATCTGTCCTGTGTGGTGTAGTATATAGAGGATCTGTCAGCTCTCCCGTGTGGTGTAGTATATAGAGGATCTGTCCTGTGTGGTGTAGTATATAGAGGATCTGTCAGCTCTCCTGTGTAATGTAGTATATAGAGGATCTGTCAGCTCTCCTGTGTGGTGTAGTATATAGAGGATCTGTCGGCTCTCCTGTGTGGTGTAGTATATAGAGGATCTGTCAGCTCTCCCGTGTGGTGTAGTATATAGAGGATCTGTCCTGTGTGGTGTAGTATATAGAGGATCTGTCAGCTCTCCTGTGTGGTGTAGTATATAGAGGATCTGTCGGCTCTCCTGTGTGGTGTAGTATATAGAGGATCTGTCCTGTGTGGTGTAGTATATAGAGGATCTGTCAGCTCTCCTGTGCGGTGTAGTATATAGAGGATCTATCAGCTCTCCTGTGTGGTGTAGTATATAGAGGATCTGTCGGCTCTCCTGTGTGGTGTAGTATATAGAGGATCTGTCCTGTGTGGTGTAGTATATAGAGGATCTGTCAGCTCTCCTGTGCGGTGTAGTATATAGAGGATCTGTCAGCTCTCCTGTGTGGTGTAGTATATAGAGGATCTGTCGGCTCTCCTGTGTGGTGTAGTATATAGAGGATCTCTCAGCTCTCCTGTGTGGTGTAGTATATAGAGGATCTCTCAGCTCTCCTGTGTGGTGTAGTATATAGAGGATCTGTCAGCTCTCACGTGTGGTGTAGTATATAGAGGATCTGTCAGCTCTCCTGTGTGGTGTAGTATATAGAGGATCTGTCAGCTCTCCTGTGTGGTGTAGTATATAGAGGATCTGTCAGTTCTCCTGTGTGGTGTAGTATATAGAGGATCTGTCAGCTCTCCTGTGTAATGTAGTATATAGAGGATCTATCAGCTCTCCTGTGTGGTGTAGTATATAGAGGATCTGTCAGCTCTCCTGTGTGGTGTAGTATATAGAGGATCTGTCGGCTCTCCTGTGTGGTGTAGTATATAGAGGATCTGTCAGCTCTCCCGTGTGGTGTAGTATATAGAGGATCTGTCCTGTGTGGTGTAGTATATAGAGGATCTGTCAGCTCTCCTGTGTGGTGTAGTATATAGAGGATCTGTCGGCTCTCCTGTGTGGTGTAGTATATAGAGGATCTGTCCTGTGTGGTGTAGTATATAGAGGATCTGTCAGCTCTCCTGTGCGGTGTAGTATATAGAGGATCTATCAGCTCTCCTGTGTGGTGTAGTATATAGAGGATCTGTCGGCTCTCCTGTGTGGTGTAGTATATAGAGGATCTGTCCTGTGTGGTGTAGTATATAGAGGATCTGTCAGCTCTCCTGTGCGGTGTAGTATATAGAGGATCTGTCAGCTCTCCTGTGTGGTGTAGTATATAGAGGATCTGTCGGCTCTCCTGTGTGGTGTAGTATATAGAGGATCTCTCAGCTCTCCTGTGTGGTGTAGTATATAGAGGATCTCTCAGCTCTCCTGTGTGGTGTAGTATATAGAGGATCTGTCAGCTCTCCCGTGTGGTGTAGTATATAGAGGATCTGTCAGCTCTCCTGTGTGGTGTAGTATATAGAGGATCTGTCAGCTCTCCTGTGTGGTGTAGTATATAGAGGATCTGTCAGTTCTCCTGTGTGGTGTAGTATATAGAGGATCTGTCAGCTCTCCTGTGTAATGTAGTATATAGAGGATCTATCAGCTCTCCTGTGTGGTGTAGTATATAGAGGATCTGTCAGCTCTCCTGTGTGGTGTAGTATATAGAGGACCTGTCAGCTCTCCTGTGTGGTGTGGTATATAGAGGATCTGTCAGTTCTCCTGTGTGGTGTAGTATATAGAGGATCTGTCAGCTCTCCTGTGTAATGTAGTATATAGAGGATCTATCAGCTCTCCTGTGTGGTGTGGTATATAGAGGATCTGTCAGTTCTCCTGTGTGGTGTAGTATATAGAGGATCTATCAGCTCTCCTGTGTGGTGTGGTATATAGAGGATCTATCAGCTCTCCTGTGTGGTGTAGTATATAGAGGATCTGTCAGCTCTCCTGTGTGGTGTAGTATATAGAGGATCTGTCAGTTCTCCTGTGTGGTGTAGTATATAGAGTATCTGTCAGCTCTCCTGTGTGGTGTAGTATATAGAGGATCTGTCAGCTCTCCTGTGTAATGTAGTATATAGAGGATCTGTCAGCTCTCCTGTGTAATGTAGTATATAGAGGATCTGTCAGCTCTCCTGTGTGGTGTAGTATATAGAGGATCTGTCGGCTCTCCTGTGTGGTGTAGTATATAGAGGATCTGTCAGCTCTCCCGTGTGGTGTAGTATATAGAGGATCTGTCCTGTGTGGTGTAGTATATAGAGGATCTGTCAGCTCTCCTGTGTGGTGTAGTATATAGAGGATCTGTCAGCTCTCCTGTGTGGTGTAGTATATAGAGGATCTGTCAGTTCTCCTGTGTGGTGTAGTATATAGAGGATCTGTCAGCTCTCCTGTGTGGTGTAGTATATAGAGGATCTGTCAGCTCTCCCGTGTGGTGTAGTATATAGAGGATCTGTCAGCTCTCCTGTGTGATGTAGTATATAGAGGATCTGTCAGCTCTCCTGTGTCGTGTAGTATATAGAGGATCTGTCGGCTCTCCTGTGTGGTGTAGTATATAGAGGATCTGTCAGCTCTCCTGTGTGGTGTAGTATATAGAGGATCTGTCAGCTCTCCTGTGTGGTGTAGTATATAGAGAATCTGTCAGCTCTCCTATGTGGTGTAGTATATAGAGGATCTGTCAGTTCTCCTGTGTGGTGTAGTATATAGAGGATCTGTCAGCTCTCCTGTGTGGTGTAGTATATAGAAGATCTGTCAGTTCTCCTGTGTGGTGTAGTATATAGAGGATCTGTCAGCTCTCCTGTGTGGTGTAGTATATAGAGGATCTGTCAGCTCTCCTGTGTGGTGTAGTATATAGAGGATCTGTCAGCTCTCCCGTGTGGTGTAGTATATAGAAGATCTGACAGCTCTCCTGTGTGGTGTAGTATATAGAGGATCTGTCAGCTCTCCTGTGTGGTGTAGTATATAGAGGATCTGTCAGCCCTCCTGTGTGGTGTTGTATATAGAGGATCTGTCAGCTCTCCTGTGTGGTGTAGTATATAGAGGATCTGTCAGCTCTCCTGTGTGGTGTATTATATAGAGGATCTGTCAGCTCTCCTGTGTGGTGTGGTATATAGAGGATCTGTCAGCTCTCCTGTGTGGTGTAGTATATAGAGGATCTGTCAGCTCTCCCGTGTGGTGTAGTATATAGAGGATTTGTCAGCTCTCCTCTGTGGTGTAGTATATAGAGGATCTGTCAGCTCTCCTGTGTGGTGTAGTATATAGAGGATCTGTCAGCTCTCCTGTGTGGTGTAGTATATGGAGGATCTGTCAGCTCTCCTGTGTGGTGTAGTATATAGAGGATCTGTCAGCTCTACTGTGTGGTGTAGTATATAGAGGATCTGTCAGCTCTCCTGTGTGGTGTAGTATATAGATGATCTGTCAGCTCTCCTGTGTGGTGTAGTATATAGAGGATCTGTCAGCTCTCCTGTGTGGTGTAGTATATAGAGGATCTGTCAGCTCTCCTGTGTGGTGTAGTATATAGAGGATCTGTCAGTTCTCCTGTGTGGTGTAGTATATAGAGGATCTGTCAGCTCTCCCGTGTGGTGTAGTATATAGAGGATCTGTCAGCTCTCCTGTGTGGTGTAGTATATAGAGGATCTGTCAGCTCTCCTGTGTGGTGTAGTATATAGAGGATCTGTCAGCTCTCCCGTGTGGTGTAGTATATAGAGGATCTGTCAGCTCTACTGTGTGGTGTAGTATATAGAGGATCTGTCAGCTCTCCTGTGTGGTGTAGTATATAGAGGATCTGTCAGCTCTCCTGTGTGGTGTAGTATATAGAGGATCTGTCAGCTCTCCTGTGTGGTGTAGTATATAGAGGATCTGTCAGCTCTCCTGTGTGGTGTAGTATATAGAGGATCTGTCAGCTCTCCTGTGTGGTGTAGTATATAGAGGATCTGTCAGCTCTCCCGTGTGGTGTAGTATATATAGAGGATCTGTCAGTTCTCCTGTGTGGTGTAGTATATAGAGGATCTGTCAGCTCTCCTGTGTGGTGTAGTATATAGAGGATATGTCGGCTCTCCTGTGTGGTGTAGTATATAGAGGATCTGTCAGCTCTCCTGTGTGGTGTAGTATATAGAGGATCTGTCGGCTCTCCTGTGTGGTGTAGTATATAGAGGATCTGTCAGCTCTCCTGTGTGGTGTAGTATATAGAGGATCTGTCAGCTCTCCTGTGTGGTGTAGTATATAGAGGATTTGTCAGCTCTCCTCTGTGGTATAGTATATGGAGGATCTGTCAGCTCTCCTCTGTGGTATAGTATATGGAGGATCTGTCAGCTCTCCCGTGTGGTGTAGTATATAGAGGATCTGTCAGCTCTCCTGTGTGGTGTAGTATATAGAGGATCTGTCAGCTCTCCTGTGTGGTGTAGTATATAGAGGATCTGTCAGCTCTCCTGTGTGGTGTAGTATATAGAGGATCTGTCAGCTCTCCTGTGTGGTGTAGTATATAGAGGATCTGTCAGCTCTCCTGTGTGGTGTAGTATATAGAGGATCTGTCAGTTCTCCTGTGTGGTGTAGTATATAGAGGATCTGTCGGCTCTCCTCTGTGGTATAGTATATGGAGGATCTGTCAGCTCTCCTGTGTGGTGTAGTATATAGAGGATCTGTCAGCTCTCCTGTGTGGTGTAGTATATAGAGGATCTGTCAGCTCTCCTGTGTGGTGTAGTATATAGAGGATCTGTCAGCTCTCCCGTGTGGTGTAGTATATGGAGGATCTGTCAGCTCTCCTGTGTGGTGTAGTATATAGAGGATCTGTCAGCTCTCCCGTGTGGTGTAGTATATAGAGGATCTGTCAGCTCTCCTCTGTGGTATAGTATATGGAGGATCTGTCAGCTCTCCTGTGTGGTGTAGTATATAGAGGATCTGTCAGTTCTCCTGTGTGGTGTAGTATATAGAGGATCTGTCGGCTCTCCTCTGTGGTATAGTATATGGAGGATCTGTCAGCTCTCCTGTGTGGTGTAGTATATAGAGGATCTGTCAGCTCTCCTGTGTGGTGTAGTATATAGAGGATCTGTCAGCTCTCCTGTGTGGTGTAGTATATAGAGGATCTGTCAGCTCTCCCGTGTGGTGTAGTATATGGAGGATCTGTCAGCTCTCCTGTGTGGTGTAGTATATAGAGGATCTGTCAGCTCTCCCGTGTGGTGTAGTATATAGAGGATCTGTCAGCTCTCCTCTGTGGTATAGTATATGGAGGATCTGTCAGCTCTCCTGTGTGGTGTAGTATATAGAGGATCTGTCAGCTCTCCTGTGTGGTGTAGTATATAGAGGATCTGTCAGCCCTCCTGTGTGGTGTAGTATATAGAGGATCTGTCAGCTCTCCTGTGTGGTGTAGTATATAGAGGATCTGTCAGCTCTCCTGTGTGGTGTAGTATATAGAGGATCTGTCAGCTCTCCTGTGTGGTGTAGTATATAGAGGATCTGTCAGCTCTCCTGTGTGGTGTAGTATATAGAGGATCTGTCAGCTCTCCTGTGTGGTGTAGTATATAGAGGATCTGTCAGCTCTCCTGTGTGGTGTAGTATATAGAGGATCTGTCGGCTCTCCTGTGTGGTGTAGTATATAGAGGATCTGTCAGTTCTCCTGTGTGGTGTAGTATATAGAGGATCTGTCAGCTCTCCCGTGTGGTGTAGTATATAGAGGATCTGTCAGCTTTCCTGTGTGATGTAGTATATAGAGGATCTGTCAGCTCTCCTGTGTGGTGTAGTATATAGAGGATCTGTCAGCTCTCCTGTGTGGTGTAGTATATAGAGGATCTGTCAGCTCTCCTGTGTGGTGTAGTATATAGAGGATCTGTCAGCTCTCCTGTGTGGTGTAGTATATAGAGGATCTGTCAGTTCTCCTGTGTGGTGTAGTATATAGAGGATCTGTCGGCTCTCCTCTGTGGTATAGTATATGGAGGATCTGTCAGCTCTCCTGTGTGGTGTAGTATATAGAGGATCTGTCTGCTCTCCTGTGTGGTGTAGTATATAGAGGATCTGTCAGCTCTCCCGTGTGGTGTAGTATATGGAGGATCTGTCAGCTCTCCTGTGTGGTGTAGTATATAGAGGATCTGTCAGCTCTCCCGTGTGGTGTAGTATATGGAGGATCTGTCAGCTCTCCTGTGTGGTGTAGTATATAGAGGATCTGTCAGCTCTCCTGTGTGGTGTAGTATATAGAGGATCTGTCAGCTCTCCTGTGTGGTGTAGTATATAGAGGATCTGTCAGCTCTCCTGTGTGGTGTAGTATATGGAGGATCTGTCAGCTCTCCTGTGTGGTGTAGTAAATGGAGGATCTGTCAGCTCTCCTGTGTGGTGTAGTATATAGAGGATCTGTCAGCTCTCCTGTGTGGTGTAGTATATAGAGGATCTGTCAGCTCTCCTGTGTGATGTAGTATATAGAGGATCTGTCAGTTCTCCTGTGTGGTGTAGTATATAGAGGATCTGTCAGCTCTCCTGTGTGGTGTAGTATATAGAGGATCTGTCCTGTGTGGTGTAGTATATAGAGGATCTGTCAGCTCTCCTGTGTGCTGTAGTATATAGAGGATCTGTCAGCTCTCCTGTGTGCTGTAGTATATAGAGGATCTGTCAGCTCTCCTGTGTGGTGTAGTATATAGAGGATCTGTCAGTTCTCCTGTGTGGTGTAGTATATAGAGGATCTGTCAGCTCTCCTGTGTAATGTAGTATATAGAGGATCTGTCAGCTCTCCTGTGTAATGTAGTATATAGAGGATCTGTCAGCTCTCCTGTGTGGTGTAGTATATAGAGGATCTGTCGGCTCTCCTGTGTGGTGTAGTATATAGAGGATCTGTCAGCTCTCCCGTGTGGTGTAGTATATAGAGGATCTGTCAGCTCTCCTGTGTGGTGTAGTATATAGAGGATCTGTCAGCTCTCCTGTGTGGTGTAGTATATAGAGGATCTGTCCTGTGTGGTGTAGTATATAGAGGATCTGTCAGCTCTCCCGTGTGGTGTAGTATATAGAGGATCTGTCCTGTGTGGTGTAGTATATAGAGGATCTGTCAGCTCTCCTGTGTAATGTAGTATATAGAGGATCTGTCAGCTCTCCTGTGTGGTGTAGTATATAGAGGATCTGTCGGCTCTCCTGTGTGGTGTAGTATATAGAGGATCTGTCAGCTCTCCCGTGTGGTGTAGTATATAGAGGATCTGTCCTGTGTGGTGTAGTATATAGAGGATCTGTCAGCTCTCCTGTGTGGTGTAGTATATAGAGGATCTGTCGGCTCTCCTGTGTGGTGTAGTATATAGAGGATCTGTCCTGTGTGGTGTAGTATATAGAGGATCTGTCAGCTCTCCTGTGCGGTGTAGTATATAGAGGATCTATCAGCTCTCCTGTGTGGTGTAGTATATAGAGGATCTGTCGGCTCTCCTGTGTGGTGTAGTATATAGAGGATCTGTCCTGTGTGGTGTAGTATATAGAGGATCTGTCAGCTCTCCTGTGCGGTGTAGTATATAGAGGATCTGTCAGCTCTCCTGTGTGGTGTAGTATATAGAGGATCTGTCGGCTCTCCTGTGTGGTGTAGTATATAGAGGATCTCTCAGCTCTCCTGTGTGGTGTAGTATATAGAGGATCTCTCAGCTCTCCTGTGTGGTGTAGTATATAGAGGATCTGTCAGCTCTCACGTGTGGTGTAGTATATAGAGGATCTGTCAGCTCTCCTGTGTGGTGTAGTATATAGAGGATCTGTCAGCTCTCCTGTGTGGTGTAGTATATAGAGGATCTGTCAGTTCTCCTGTGTGGTGTAGTATATAGAGGATCTGTCAGCTCTCCTGTGTAATGTAGTATATAGAGGATCTATCAGCTCTCCTGTGTGGTGTAGTATATAGAGGATCTGTCAGCTCTCCTGTGTGGTGTAGTATATAGAGGATCTGTCGGCTCTCCTGTGTGGTGTAGTATATAGAGGATCTGTCAGCTCTCCCGTGTGGTGTAGTATATAGAGGATCTGTCCTGTGTGGTGTAGTATATAGAGGATCTGTCAGCTCTCCTGTGTGGTGTAGTATATAGAGGATCTGTCGGCTCTCCTGTGTGGTGTAGTATATAGAGGATCTGTCCTGTGTGGTGTAGTATATAGAGGATCTGTCAGCTCTCCTGTGCGGTGTAGTATATAGAGGATCTATCAGCTCTCCTGTGTGGTGTAGTATATAGAGGATCTGTCGGCTCTCCTGTGTGGTGTAGTATATAGAGGATCTGTCCTGTGTGGTGTAGTATATAGAGGATCTGTCAGCTCTCCTGTGCGGTGTAGTATATAGAGGATCTGTCAGCTCTCCTGTGTGGTGTAGTATATAGAGGATCTGTCGGCTCTCCTGTGTGGTGTAGTATATAGAGGATCTCTCAGCTCTCCTGTGTGGTGTAGTATATAGAGGATCTCTCAGCTCTCCTGTGTGGTGTAGTATATAGAGGATCTGTCAGCTCTCCCGTGTGGTGTAGTATATAGAGGATCTGTCAGCTCTCCTGTGTGGTGTAGTATATAGAGGATCTGTCAGCTCTCCTGTGTGGTGTAGTATATAGAGGATCTGTCAGTTCTCCTGTGTGGTGTAGTATATAGAGGATCTGTCAGCTCTCCTGTGTAATGTAGTATATAGAGGATCTATCAGCTCTCCTGTGTGGTGTAGTATATAGAGGATCTGTCAGCTCTCCTGTGTGGTGTAGTATATAGAGGACCTGTCAGCTCTCCTGTGTGGTGTGGTATATAGAGGATCTGTCAGTTCTCCTGTGTGGTGTAGTATATAGAGGATCTGTCAGCTCTCCTGTGTAATGTAGTATATAGAGGATCTATCAGCTCTCCTGTGTGGTGTGGTATATAGAGGATCTGTCAGTTCTCCTGTGTGGTGTAGTATATAGAGGATCTATCAGCTCTCCTGTGTGGTGTGGTATATAGAGGATCTATCAGCTCTCCTGTGTGGTGTAGTATATAGAGGATCTGTCAGCTCTCCTGTGTGGTGTAGTATATAGAGGATCTGTCAGTTCTCCTGTGTGGTGTAGTATATAGAGGATCTGTCAGCTCTCCTGTGTGGTGTAGTATATAGAGGATCTGTCAGCTCTCCTGTGTAATGTAGTATATAGAGGATCTGTCAGCTCTCCTGTGTAATGTAGTATATAGAGGATCTGTCAGCTCTCCTGTGTGGTGTAGTATATAGAGGATCTGTCGGCTCTCCTGTGTGGTGTAGTATATAGAGGATCTGTCAGCTCTCCCGTGTGGTGTAGTATATAGAGGATCTGTCCTGTGTGGTGTAGTATATAGAGGATCTGTCAGCTCTCCTGTGTGGTGTAGTATATAGAGGATCTGTCAGCTCTCCTGTGTGGTGTAGTATATAGAGGATCTGTCAGTTCTCCTGTGTGGTGTAGTATATAGAGGATCTGTCAGCTCTCCTGTGTGGTGTAGTATATAGAGGATCTGTCAGCTCTCCCGTGTGGTGTAGTATATAGAGGATCTGTCAGCTCTCCTGTGTGATGTAGTATATAGAGGATCTGTCAGCTCTCCTGTGTCGTGTAGTATATAGAGGATCTGTCGGCTCTCCTGTGTGGTGTAGTATATAGAGGATCTGTCAGCTCTCCTGTGTGGTGTAGTATATAGAGGATCTGTCAGCTCTCCTGTGTGGTGTAGTATATAGAGAATCTGTCAGCTCTCCTATGTGGTGTAGTATATAGAGGATCTGTCAGTTCTCCTGTGTGGTGTAGTATATAGAGGATCTGTCAGCTCTCCTGTGTGGTGTAGTATATAGAAGATCTGTCAGTTCTCCTGTGTGGTGTAGTATATAGAGGATCTGTCAGCTCTCCTGTGTGGTGTAGTATATAGAGGATCTGTCAGCTCTCCTGTGTGGTGTAGTATATAGAGGATCTGTCAGCTCTCCCGTGTGGTGTAGTATATAGAAGATCTGACAGCTCTCCTGTGTGGTGTAGTATATAGAGGATCTGTCAGCTCTCCTGTGTGGTGTAGTATATAGAGGATCTGTCAGCCCTCCTGTGTGGTGTAGTATATAGAGGATCTGTCAGCTCTCCTGTGTGGTGTAGTATATAGAGGATCTGTCAGCTCTCCTGTGTGGTGTATTATATAGAGGATCTGTCAGCTCTCCTGTGTGGTGTGGTATATAGAGGATCTGTCAGCTCTCCTGTGTGGTGTAGTATATAGAGGATCTGTCAGCTCTCCCGTGTGGTGTAGTATATAGAGGATTTGTCAGCTCTCCTCTGTGGTGTAGTATATAGAGGATCTGTCAGCTCTCCTGTGTGGTGTAGTATATAGAGGATCTGTCAGCTCTCCTGTGTGGTGTAGTATATGGAGGATCTGTCAGCTCTCCTGTGTGGTGTAGTATATAGAGGATCTGTCAGCTCTACTGTGTGGTGTAGTATATAGAGGATCTGTCAGCTCTCCTGTGTGGTGTAGTATATAGATGATCTGTCAGCTCTCCTGTGTGGTGTAGTATATAGAGGATCTGTCAGCTCTCCTGTGTGGTGTAGTATATAGAGGATCTGTCAGCTCTCCTGTGTGGTGTAGTATATAGAGGATCTGTCAGTTCTCCTGTGTGGTGTAGTATATAGAGGATCTGTCAGCTCTCCCGTGTGGTGTAGTATATAGAGGATCTGTCAGCTCTCCTGTGTGGTGTAGTATATAGAGGATCTGTCAGCTCTCCTGTGTGGTGTAGTATATAGAGGATCTGTCAGCTCTCCTGTGTGGTGTAGTATATAGAGGATCTGTCAGCTCTCCTGTGTGGTGTAGTATATAGAGGATCTGTCAGCTCTCCTGTGTGGTGTAGTATATAGAGGATCTGTCAGCTCTCCTGTGTGGTGTAGTATATAGAGGATCTGTCAGCTCTCCCGTGTGGTGTAGTATATATAGAGGATCTGTCAGTTCTCCTGTGTGGTGTAGTATATAGAGGATCTGTCAGCTCTCCTGTGTGGTGTAGTATATAGAGGATATGTCGGCTCTCCTGTGTGGTGTAGTATATAGAGGATCTGTCAGCTCTCCTGTGTGGTGTAGTATATAGAGGATCTGTCGGCTCTCCTGTGTGGTGTAGTATATAGAGGATCTGTCAGCTCTCCTGTGTGGTGTAGTATATAGAGGATCTGTCAGCTCTCCTGTGTGGTGTAGTATATAGAGGATTTGTCAGCTCTCCTCTGTGGTATAGTATATGGAGGATCTGTCAGCTCTCCTCTGTGGTATAGTATATGGAGGATCTGTCAGCTCTCCCGTGTGGTGTAGTATATAGAGGATCTGTCAGCTCTCCTGTGTGGTGTAGTATATAGAGGATCTGTCAGCTCTCCTGTGTGGTGTAGTATATAGAGGATCTGTCAGCTCTCCTGTGTGGTGTAGTATATAGAGGATCTGTCAGCTCTCCTGTGTGGTGTAGTATATAGAGGATCTGTCAGCTCTCCTGTGTGGTGTAGTATATAGAGGATCTGTCAGCTCTCCTGTGTGGTGTAGTATATAGAGGATCTGTCAGTTCTCCTGTGTGGTGTAGTATATAGAGGATCTGTCGGCTCTCCTCTGTGGTATAGTATATGGAGGATCTGTCAGCTCTCCTGTGTGGTGTAGTATATAGAGGATCTGTCAGCTCTCCTGTGTGGTGTAGTATATAGAGGATCTGTCAGCTCTCCTGTGTGGTGTAGTATATAGAGGATCTGTCAGCTCTCCCGTGTGGTGTAGTATATGGAGGATCTGTCAGCTCTCCTGTGTGGTGTAGTATATAGAGGATCTGTCAGCTCTCCCGTGTGGTGTAGTATATAGAGGATCTGTCAGCTCTCCTCTCTGGTATAGTATATGGAGGATCTGTCAGCTCTCCTGTGTGGTGTAGTATATAGAGGATCTGTCAGTTCTCCTGTGTGGTGTAGTATATAGAGGATCTGTCGGCTCTCCTCTGTGGTATAGTATATGGAGGATCTGTCAGCTCTCCTGTGTGGTGTAGTATATAGAGGATCTGTCAGCTCTCCTGTGTGGTGTAGTATATAGAGGATCTGTCAGCTCTCCTGTGTGGTGTAGTATATAGAGGATCTGTCAGCTCTCCCGTGTGGTGTAGTATATGGAGGATCTGTCAGCTCTCCTGTGTGGTGTAGTATATAGAGGATCTGTCAGCTCTCCCGTGTGGTGTAGTATATGGAGGATCTGTCAGCTCTCCTGTGTGGTGTAGTATATAGAGGATCTGTCAGTTCTCCTGTGTGGTGTAGTATATAGAGGATCTGTCAGCTCTCCCGTGTGGTGTAGTATATGGAGGATCTGTCAGCTCTCCTGTGTGGTGTAGTATATAGAGGATCTGTCAGCTCTCCTGTGTGGTGTAGTATATAGAGGATCTGTCAGCTCTCCTGTGTGGTGTAGTATATAGAGGATCTGTCAGCTCTCCTGTGTGGTGTAGTATATAGAGGATCTGTCAGCTCTCCCGTGTGGTGTAGTATATGGAGGATCTGTCAGCTCTCCTGTGTGGTGTAGTATATAGAGGATCTGTCAGCTCTCCCGTGTGGTGTAGTATATGGAGGATCTGTCAGCTCTCCTGTGTGGTGTAGTATATAGAGGATCTGTCAGTTCTCCTGTGTGGTGTAGTATATAGAGGATCTGTCGGCTCTCCTCTGTGGTATAGTATATGGAGGATCTGTCAGCTCTCCTGTGTGGTGTAGTATATAGAGGATCTGTCAGCTCTCCTGTGTGGTGTAGTATATAGAGGATCTGTCAGCTCTCCTGTGTGGTGTAGTATATAGAGGATCTGTCAGCTCTCCCGTGTGGTGTAGTATATGGAGGATCTGTCAGCTCTCCTGTGTGGTGTAGTATATAGAGGATCTGTCAGCTCTCCCGTGTGGTGTAGTATATGGAGGATCTGTCAGCTCTCCTGTGTGGTGTAGTATATAGAGGATCTGTCAGTTCTCCTGTGTGGTGTAGTATATAGAGGATCTGTCAGCTCTCCTGTGTGGTGTAGTATATAGAGGATCTGTCAGTTCTCCTGTGTGGTGTAGTATATAGAGGATCTGTCAGCTCTCCCGTGTGGTGTAGTATATAGAGGATCTGTCAGCTCTCCTGTGTGGTGTAGTATATAGAGGATCTGTCAGCTCTCCTGTGTGGTGTAGTATATAGAGGATCTGTCAGCTCTCCTGTGTGGTGTAGTATATAGAGGATCTGTCAGCTCTCCTGTGTGGTGTAGTATATAGAGGATCTGTCAGCTCTCCTGTGTGGTGTAGTATATAGAGGATCTGTCAGCTCTCCTGTGTGGTGTAGTATATAGAGGATCTGTCAGCTCTCCTGTGTGGTGTAGTATATAGAGGATCTGTCAGCTCTCCTATGTGGTGTAGTATATAGAGGATCTGTCAGTTCTCCTGTGTGGTGTAGTATATAGAGGATCTGTCAGCTCTCCTGTGTGGTGTAGTATATAGAGGATCTGTCAGCTCTCCTGTGTGGTGTAGTATATAGAGGATCTGTCTGCTCTCCTGTGTGGTGTAGTATATAGAGGATCTGTCAGCTCTCCTGTGTGGTGTAGTATATAGAGGATCTGTCAGCTCTCCTGTGTGGTGTAGTATATAGAGGATCTGTCAGCTCTCCTGTGTGGTGTAGTATATAGAGGATCTGTCAGTTCTCCTGTGTGGTGTAGTATATAGAGGATCTGTCAGCTCTCCTGTGTGGTGTAGTATATAGAGGATCTGTCAGCTCTCCTGTGTGGTGTAGTATATAGAGGATCTGTCAGTTCTCCTGTGTGGTGTAGTATATAGAGGATCTGTCAGCTCTCCCGTGTGGTGTAGTATATAGAGGATCTGTCAGCTTTCCTGTGTGATGTAGTATATAGAGGATCTGTCAGCTCTCCTGTGTGGTGTAGTATATAGAGGATCTGTCAGCTCTCCTGTGTGGTGTAGTATATAGAGGATCTGTCAGCTCTCCTGTGTGGTGTAGTATATAGAGGATCTGTCAGCTCTCCTGTGTGGTGTAGTATATAGAGGATCTGTCAGTTCTCCTGTGTGGTGTAGTATATAGAGGATCTGTCGGCTCTCCTCTGTGGTATAGTATATGGAGGATCTGTCAGCTCTCCTGTGTGGTGTAGTATATAGAGGATCTGTCTGCTCTCCTGTGTGGTGTAGTATATAGAGGATCTGTCAGCTCTCCCGTGTGGTGTAGTATATGGAGGATCTGTCAGCTCTCCTGTGTGGTGTAGTATATAGAGGATCTGTCAGCTCTCCCGTGTGGTGTAGTATATGGAGGATCTGTCAGCTCTCCTGTGTGGTGTAGTATATAGAGGATCTGTCAGCTCTCCTGTGTGGTGTAGTATATAGAGGATCTGTCAGCTCTCCTGTGTGGTGTAGTATATAGAGGATCTGTCAGCTCTCCTGTGTGGTGTAGTATATGGAGGATCTGTCAGCTCTCCTGTGTGGTGTAGTATATGGAGGATCTGTCAGCTCTCCTGTGTGGTGTAGTATATAGAGGATCTGTCAGCTCTCCTGTGTGGTGTAGTATATAGAGGATCTGTCAGCTCTCCTGTGTGGTGTAGTATATAGAGGATCTGTCAGTTCTCCTGTGTGGTGTAGTATATAGAGGATCTGTCAGCTCTCCTGTGTGGTGTAGTATATAGAGGATCTGTCAGCTCTCCTGTGTGGTGTAGTATATAGAGGATCTGTCAGCTCTCCTGTGTGGTGTAGTATATAGAGGATCTGTCAGCTCTCCTGTGTGGTGTAGTATATAGAGGATCTGTCAGCTCTCCCGTGTGGTGTAGTATATAGAGGATTTGTCAGCTCTCCTCTGTGGTATAGTATATGGAGGATCTGTCAGCTCTCCTGTGTGGTGTAGTATATAGAGGATCTGTCAGCTCTCCTGTGTGGTGTAGTATATAGAGGATCTGTCAGCTCTCCCGTGTGGTGTAGTATATAGAGGATCTGTCAGCTCTCCTGTGTGGTGTAGTATATAGAGGATCTGTCGGCTCTCCTGTGTGGTGTAGTATATAGAGGATCTGTCAGCTCTCCTGTGTGGTGTAGTATATAGAGGATCTGTCAGCTCTCCTGTGTGGTGTAGTATATAGAGGATCTGTCAGCTCTCCTGTGTGGTGTAGTATATAGAGGATCTGTCAGCTCTCCTGTGTGGTGTAGTATATAGAGGATCTGTCAGCTCTCCTGTGTGGTGTAGTATATAGAGGATCTGTCAGTTCTCCTGTGTGGTGTAGTATATAGAGGATCTGTCAGCTCTCCTGTGTGGTGTAGTATATAGAGGATCTGTCAGCTCTCCTGTGTGGTGTAGTATATAGAGGATCTGTCAGCTCTCCTGTGTGGTGTAGTATATAGAGGATCTGTCAGCTCTCCCGTGTGGTGTGGTATATAGAGGATCTGTCAGCTCTCCTGTGTGGTGTAGTATATAGAGGATCTGTCGGCTCTCCTGTGTGGTGTAGTATATAGAGGATCTGTCAGCTCTCCTGTGTGGTGTAGTATATAGAGGATCTGTCAGCTCTCCTGTGTAATGTAGTATATAGAGAATCTGTCAGCTCTCCTGTGTGGTGTAGTATATAGAGGATCTGTCAGCTCTCCTGTGTAATGTAGTATATAGAGGATCTGTCAGCTCTCCTGTGTGGTGTAGTATATAGAGGATCTGTCAGCTCTCCTGTGTGGTGTAGAATATAGAGGATCTGTCAGCTCTCCTGTGTAATGTAGTATATAGAGAATCTGTCAGCTCTCCTGTGTGGTGTAGTATATAGAGGATCTGTCAGCTCTCCTGTGTGGTGTAGTATATAGAGGATCTGTCCGCTCTCCCGTGTGGTGTAGTATATAGAGAATCTGTCAGCTCTCCTGTGTGGTGTAGTATATAGAGGATCTGTCAGCTCTCCTGTGTGGTGTAGTATATAGAAGATCTGTCAGCTCTCCTGTGTGGTGTAGTATATAGAGGATCTGTCAGCTCTCCTGTGTGATGTAGTATATAGAGGATCTGTCAGCTCTCCTGTGTGGTGTAGTATATAGAGGATCTGTCAGCTCTCCCGTGTGGTGTAGTATATAGAGGATCTGTCAGCTCTCCTGTGTGGTGTAGTATATAGAGGATCTGTCAGCTCTCCTGTGTGGTGTAGTATATAGAGGATCTGTCAGCTCTCCTGTGTGGTGTAGTATATAGAGGATCTGTCAGTTCTCCTGTGTGGTGTAGTATATAGAGGATCTGTCGGCAATCCTGTGTGGTGTAGTATATAGAGGATCTGTCCTGTGTGGTGTAGTATATAGAGGATCTGTCAGCTCTCCTGTGTGGTGTAGTATATAGAGGATCTGTCAGCTCTCCTGTGTGGTGTAGTATATAGAGGATCTGTCAGCTCTCCCGTGTGGTGTAGTATATAGAGGATCTGTCAGCTCTCCTGTGTGTGGTGTAGTATATAGAGGATCTGTCAGCTCTCCCGTGTGGTGTAGTATATAGAGGATCTGTCAGCTCTCCCGTGTGGTGTAGTATATAGAGGATCTGTCAGCTCTCCTGTGTGGTGTAGTATATAGAAGATCTGTCAGTTCTCCTGTGTGGTGTAGTATATAGAGGATCTGTCAGCTCTCCTGTGTGGTGTAGTATATAGAGGATCTGTCAGCTCTCCTGTGTGGTGTAGTATATAGAGGATCTGTCAGCTCTCCTGTGTGGTGTAGTATATAGAGGATCTGTCAGCTCTCCTGTGTGGTGTAGTATATAGAGGATCTGTCAGCTCTCCTGTGTGGTGTAGTATATAGAGGACCTGTCAGCTCTCCTGTGTGGTGTAGTATATAGAGGATCTGTCGGCTCTCCTGTGTGGTGTAGTATATAGAGAATCTGTCAGCTCTCCTGTGTAATGTAGTATATAGAGGATCTGTCAGCTCTCCTGTGTGATGTAGTATATAGAGGATCTGTCAGCTCTCCTGTGTGGTGTAGTATATAGAGGATCTGTCAGCTCTCCTGTGTGGTGTAGTATATAGAGGATCTGTCGGCGCTCCTGTGTGGTGTAGTATATAGAGGATCTGTCAGCTCTCCTGTGTGGTGTAGTATATAGAGGATCTGTCAGCTCTCCTGTGTGGTGTAGTATATAGAGGATCTGTCGGCTCTCCTGTGTGGTGTAGTATATAGAGAATCTGTCAGCTCTCCTGTGTAATGTAGTATATAGAGGATCTGTCAGCTCTCCTGTGTGATGTAGTATATAGAGGATCTGTCAGCTCTCCTGTGTGGTGTAGTATATAGAGGATCTGTCAGCTCTCCTGTGTGGTGTAGTATATAGAGGATCTGTCAGCTCTCCTGTGTGGTGTAGTATATAGAGGATCTGTCAGCTCTCCTGTGTGGTGTAGTATATAGAGGATCTGTCGGCTCTCCTGTGTGGTGTAGTATATAGAGGATCTGTCAGCTCTCCTGTGTGGTGTAGTATATAGAGGATCTGTCAGCTCTCCTGTGTAATGTAGTATATAGAGAATCTGTCAGCTCTCCTGTGTGGTGTAGTATATAGAGGATCTGTCAGCTCTCCTGTGTAATGTAGTATATAGAGAATCTGTCAGCTCTCCTGTGTGGTGTAGTATATAGAGGATCTGTCAGCTCTCCTGTGTGGTGTAGTATATAGAAGATCTGTCAGTTCTCCTGTGTGGTGTAGTATATAGAGGATCTGTCAGCTCTCCTGTGTGGTGTAGTATATAGAGGATCTGTCAGCTCTCCCGTGTGGTGTAGTATATAGAGGATCTGTCAGCTCTCCTGTGTGGTGTAGTATATAGAGGATCTGTCAGCTCTCCTGTGTGGTGTAGTATATAGAGGATCTGTCAGCTCTCCTGTGTGGTGTAGTATATAGAGGATCTGTCAGTTCTCCTGTGTGGTGTAGTATATAGAGGATCTGTCGGCAATCCTGTGTGGTGAAGTATATAGAGGATCTGTCCTGTGTGGTGTAGTATATAGAGGATCTGTCAGCTCTCCTGTGTGGTGTAGTATATAGAGGATATGTCGGCTCTCCTGTGTGGTGTAGTATATAGAGGATCTGTCAGTTCTCCTGTGTGGTGTAGTATATAGAGGATCTGTCAGCTCTCCTGTGTGGTGTAGTATATAGAAGATCTGTCAGTTCTCCTGTGTGGTGTAGTATATAGAGGATCTGTCAGCTCTCCTGTGTGGTGTAGCATATAGAGGATCTGTCAGCTCTCCTGTGTGGTGTAGTATATAGAGGATCTGTCAGCTCTCCCGTGTGGTGTAGTATATAGAAGATCTGACAGCTCTCCTGTGTGGTGTAGTATATAGAGGATCTGTCAGCTCTCCTGTGTGGTGTAGTATATAGAGGATCTGTCAGCCCTCCTGTGTGGTGTAGTATATAGAGGATCTGTCAGCTCTCCTGTGTGGTGTAGTATATAGAGGATCTGTCAGCTCTCCTGTGTGGTGTATTATATAGAGGATCTGTCAGCTCTCCTGTGTGGTGTGGTATATAGAGGATCTGTCAGCTCTCCTGTGTGGTGTAGTATATAGAGGATCTGTCAGCTCTCCTGTGTGGTGTAGTATATAGAGGATCTGTCAGCTCTCCCGTGTGGTGTAGTATATAGAGGATTTGTCAGCTCTCCTCTGTGGTATAGTATATGGAGGATCTGTCAGCTCTCCTGTGTGGTGTAGTATATAGAGGATCTGTCAGCTCTCCTGTGTGGTGTAGTATATAGAGGATCTGTCAGCTCTCCTGTGTGGTGTAGTATATAGAGGATCTGTCAGCTCTCCTGTGTGGTGTAGTATATAGAGGATCTGTCAGCTCTCCTGTGTGGTGTAGCATATAGAGGATCTGTCAGCTCTCCTGTGTGGTGTAGTATATAGAGGATCTGTCAGTTCTCCTGTGTGGTGTAGTATATAGAGGATCTGTCAGCTCTCCCGTGTGGTGTAGTATATAGAGGATCTGTCAGCTCTCCTGTGTGATGTAGTATATAGAGGATCTGTCAGCTCTCCTGTGTGGTGTAGTATATAGAGGATCTGTCAGCTCTCCCCTGTGGTGTAGTATATAGAGGATCTGTCAGCTCTCCTGTGTCGTGTAGTATATAGAGGATCTGTCGGCTCTCCTGTGTGGTGTAGTATATAGAGGATCTGTCAGCTCTCCTGTGTGGTGTAGTATATAGAGGATCTGTCAGCTCTCCTGTGTGGTGTAGTATATAGAGAATCTGTCAGCTCTCCTATGTGGTGTAGTATATAGAGGATCTGTCAGTTCTCCTGTGTGGTGTAGTATATAGAGGATCTGTCAGCTCTCCTGTGTGGTGTAGTATATAGAAGATCTGTCAGTTCTCCTGTGTGGTGTAGTATATAGAGGATCTGTCAGCTCTCCTGTGTGGTGTAGTATATAGAGGATCTGTCAGCTCTCCTGTGTGGTGTAGTATATAGAGGATCTGTCAGCTCTCCCGTGTGGTGTAGTATATAGAGGATCTGTCAGCTCTCCTGTGTGGTGTAATATATAGAGGATCTGTCAGCTCTCCTGTGTGGTGTAGTATATAGAGGATCTGTCAGCTCTCCTGTGTGGTGTAGTATATAGAGGATTTGTCAGCTCTCCTCTGTGGTATAGTATATGGAGGATCTGTCAGCTCTCCTGTGTGGTGTAGTATATAGAGAATCTGTCAGCTCTCCCGTGTGGTGTAGTATATAGAGGATCTGTCAGCTCTCCTGTGTGGTGTAGTATATAGAGGATCTGTCAGCTCTCCTGTGTGGTGTAGTATATAGAGGATCTGTCAGCTCTCCTGTGTGGTGTAGTATATAGAGGATCTGTCAGCTCTCCTGTGTGGTGTAGCATATAGAGGATCTGTCAGCTCTCCTGTGTGGTGTAGTATATAGAGGATCTGTCAGTTCTCCTGTGTGGTGTAGTATATAGAGGATCTGTCAGCTCTCCCGTGTGGTGTAGTATATAGAGGATCTGTCAGCTCTCCTGTGTGATGTAGTATATAGAGGATCTGTCAGCTCTCCTGTGTGGTGTAGTATATAGAGGATCTGTCAGCTCTCCCGTGTGGTGTAGTATATAGAGGATCTGTCAGCTCTCCTGTGTCGTGTAGTATATAGAGGATCTGTCGGCTCTCCTGTGTGGTGTAGTATATAGAGGATCTGTCAGCTCTCCTGTGTGGTGTAGTATATAGAGGATCTGTCAGCTCTCCTGTGTGGTGTAATATATAGAGGATCTGTCAGCTCTCCTGTGTGGTGTAGTATATAGAGGATCTGTCAGCTCTCCTGTGTGGTGTAGTATATAGAGGATCTGTCAGCTCTCCTGTGTGGTGTAGTATATAGAGGATCTGTCCTGTGTGGTGTAGTATATAGAGGATCTGTCAGCTCTCCTGTGTGGTGTAGTATATAGAGGATCTGTCAGCTCTCCTGTGTGGTGTAGTATATAGAGGATCTGTCAGCTCTCCTGTGTGGTGTAGTATATAGAGGATCTGTCAGTTCTCCTGTGTGGTGTAGTATATAGAGGATCTGTCAGTTCTCCTGTGTGGTGTAGTATATAGAGGATCTGTCAGTTCTCCTGTGTGGTGTAGTATATAGAGGATCTGTCAGTTCTCCTGTGTGGTGTAGTATATAGAGGATCTGTCAGCTCTCCTGTGTGGTGTAGTATATAGAGGATCTGTCAGCTCTCCTGTGTGGTGTAGTATATAGAGGATCTGTCAGCTCTCCTGTGTGGTGTAGTATATAGAGGATCTGTCAGCTCTCCTGTGTGGTGTAGTATATAGAGGATCTGTCAGCTCTCCTGTGTGGTGTAGTATATAGAGGATCTGTCAGCTCTCCTGTGTGGTGTAGTATATAGAGGATCTGTCAGCTCTCCTGTGTGGTGTAGTATATAGAGGATCTGTCGGCTCTCCTGTGTGGTGTAATATATAGAGGATCTGTCAGCTCTCCTGTGTGGTGTAGTATATAGAGGATCTGTCAGCTCTCCTGTGTGGTGTGGTATATAGAGGATCTGTCAGCTCTCCTGTGTGGTGTAGTATATAGAGGATCTGTCAGCTCTCCTGTGTGGTGTAGTATATAGAGGATCTGTCAGCTCTCCTGTGTGGTGTAGTATATAGAGGATCTGTCAGCTCTCCTGTGTGGTGTAGTATATAGAGGATCTGTCAGCTCTCCTGTGTGGTGTGGTATATAGAGGATCTGTCAGTTCTCCTGTGTGGTGTGGTATATAGAGGATCTGTCAGCTCTCCTGTGTGGTGTAGTATATAGAGGATCTGTCCCCTCTCCTGTGTGGTGTAGTATATTGAGGATCTGTCAGCTCTCCTGTGTGGTGTAGTATATAGAGGATCTGTCAGCTCTCCTGTGTGGTGTAGTATATAGAGGATCTGTCAGCTCTCCCGTGTGGTGTAGTATATAGAGGATCTGTCAGCTCTCCTGTGTGGTGTAGTATATAGAGGATCTGTCAGCTCTCCTATGTGGTGTAGTATATAGAGGATCTGTCAGCTCTCCTGTGTGGTGTAGTATATAGAGGATCTATCAGCTCTCCTGTGTGGTGTGGTATATAGAGGATCTGTCAGTTCTCCTGTGTGGTGTAGTATATAGAGGATCTGTCAGTTCTCCTGTGTGGTGTAGTATATAGAGGATCTGTCCTGTGTGGTGTAGTATATAGAGGATCTGTCAGTTCTCCTGTGTGGTGTAGTATATAGAGGATCTGTCAGTTCTCCTGTGTGGTGTAGTATATAGAGGATCTGTCAGCTCTCCTGTGTGGTGTAGTATATAGAGGATCTGTCAGCTCTCCTGTGTGGTGTAGTATATAGAGGATCTGTCAGCTCTCCTGTGTGGTGTAGTATATAGAGGATCTGTCAGCTCTCCTGTGTGGTGTAGTATATAGAGGATCTGTCAGTTCTCCTGTGTGGTGTAGTATATAGAGGATCTGTCAGCTCTCCTGTGTAATGTAGTATATAGAGGATCTGTCAGCTCTCCTGTGTGGTGTAGTATATAGAGGATCTGTCAGCTCTCCTGTGTGGTGTAGTATATAGAGGATCTGTCAGCTCTCCTGTGTGGTGTAGTATATAGAGGATCTGTCAGCTCTCCCGTGTGGTGTAGTATATAGAGGATCTGTCAGCTCTCCTGTGTGGTGTAGTATATAGAGGATCTGTCAGCTCTCCTGTGTGGTGTAGTATATAGAGGATCTGTCAGCTCTCCTGTGTGGTGTAGTATATAGAGGATCTATCAGCTCTCCTGTGTGGTGTGGTATATAGAGGATCTGTCAGTTCTCCTGTGTGGTGTAGTATATAGAGGATCTGTCAGTTCTCCTGTGTGGTGTAGTATATAGAGGATCTGTCAGTTCTCCTGTGTGGTGTAGTATATAGAGGATCTGTCAGCTCTCCTGTGTGGTGTAGTATATAGAGGATCTGTCAGCTCTCCTGTGTGGTGTAGTATATAGAGGATCTGTCAGCCCTCCTGTGTGGTGTAGTATATAGAGGATCTGTCAGCTCTCCTGTGTGGTGTAGTATATAGAGGATCTGTCAGCTCTCCTGTGTGGTGTAGTATATAGAGGATCTGTCAGCTCTCCTGTGTGGTGTAGTATATAGAGGATCTGTCAGCTCTCCTGTGTGGTGTAGTATATAGAGGATCTGTCAGCTCTCCTGTGTGGTGTAGTATATAGAGGATCTGTCAGCTCTCCTGTGTGGTGTAGTATATAGAGGATCTGTCGGCTCTCCTGTGTGGTGTAGTATATAGAGGATCTGTCAGTTCTCCTGTGTGGTGTAGTATATAGAGGATCTGTAAGCTCTCCCGTGTGGTGTAGTATATAGAGGATCTGTCAGCTTTCCTGTGTGATGTAGTATATAGAGGATCTGTCAGCTCTCCTGTGTGGTGTAGTATATAGAGGATCTGTCAGCTCTCCTGTGTGGTGTAGTATATAGAGGATCTGTCAGCTCTCCTGTGTGGTGTAGTATATAGAGGATCTGTCAGCTCTCCTGTGTGGTGTAGTATATAGAGGATCTGTCAGTTCTCCTGTGTGGTGTAGTATATAGAGGATCTGTCGGCTCTCCTCTGTGGTATAGTATATGGAGGATCTGTCAGCTCTCCTGTGTGGTGTAGTATATAGAGGATCTGTCTGCTCTCCTGTGTGGTGTAGTATATAGAGGATCTGTCAGCTCTCCCGTGTGGTGTAGTATATGGAGGATCTGTCAGCTCTCCTGTGTGGTGTAGTATATGGAGGATCTGTCAGCTCTCCTGTGTGGTGTAGTATATAGAGGATCTGTCAGCTCTCCCGTGTGGTGTAGTATATGGAGGATCTGTCAGCTCTCCTGTGTGGTGTAGTATATAGAGGATCTGTCAGCTCTCCTGTGTGGTGTAGTATATAGAGGATCTGTCAGCTCTCCTGTGTGGTGTAGTATATAGAGGATCTGTCAGCTCTCCTGTGTGGTGTAGTATATGGAGGATCTGTCAGCTCTCCTGTGTGGTGTAGTATATGGAGGATCTGTCAGCTCTCCTGTGTGGTGTAGTATATAGAGGATCTGTCAGCTCTCCTGTGTGGTGTAGTATATAGAGGATCTGTCAGCTCTCCTGTGTGATGTAGTATATAGAGGATCTGTCAGTTCTCCTGTGTGGTGTAGTATATAGAGGATCTGTCAGCTCTCCTGTGTGGTGTAGTATATAGAGGATCTGTCCTGTGTGGTGTAGTATATAGAGGATCTGTCAGCTCTCCTGTGTGCTGTAGTATATAGAGGATCTGTCAGCTCTCCTGTGTGCTGTAGTATATAGAGGATCTGTCAGCTCTCCTGTGTGGTGTAGTATATAGAGGATCTGTCAGTTCTCCTGTGTGGTGTAGTATATAGAGGATCTGTCAGCTCTCCTGTGTAATGTAGTATATAGAGGATCTGTCAGCTCTCCTGTGTAATGTAGTATATAGAGGATCTGTCAGCTCTCCTGTGTGGTGTAGTATATAGAGGATCTGTCGGCTCTCCTGTGTGGTGTAGTATATAGAGGATCTGTCAGCTCTCCCGTGTGGTGTAGTATATAGAGGATCTGTCAGCTCTCCTGTGTGGTGTAGTATATAGAGGATCTGTCAGCTCTCCTGTGTGGTGTAGTATATAGAGGATCTGTCCTGTGTGGTGTAGTATATAGAGGATCTGTCAGCTCTCCCGTGTGGTGTAGTATATAGAGGATCTGTCCTGTGTGGTGTAGTATATAGAGGATCTGTCAGCTCTCCTGTGTAATGTAGTATATAGAGGATCTGTCAGCTCTCCTGTGTGGTGTAGTATATAGAGGATCTGTCGGCTCTCCTGTGTGGTGTAGTATATAGAGGATCTGTCAGCTCTCCCGTGTGGTGTAGTATATAGAGGATCTGTCCTGTGTGGTGTAGTATATAGAGGATCTGTCAGCTCTCCTGTGTGGTGTAGTATATAGAGGATCTGTCGGCTCTCCTGTGTGGTGTAGTATATAGAGGATCTGTCCTGTGTGGTGTAGTATATAGAGGATCTGTCAGCTCTCCTGTGCGGTGTAGTATATAGAGGATCTATCAGCTCTCCTGTGTGGTGTAGTATATAGAGGATCTGTCGGCTCTCCTGTGTGGTGTAGTATATAGAGGATCTGTCCTGTGTGGTGTAGTATATAGAGGATCTGTCAGCTCTCCTGTGCGGTGTAGTATATAGAGGATCTGTCAGCTCTCCTGTGTGGTGTAGTATATAGAGGATCTGTCGGCTCTCCTGTGTGGTGTAGTATATAGAGGATCTCTCAGCTCTCCTGTGTGGTGTAGTATATAGAGGATCTCTCAGCTCTCCTGTGTGGTGTAGTATATAGAGGATCTGTCAGCTCTCACGTGTGGTGTAGTATATAGAGGATCTGTCAGCTCTCCTGTGTGGTGTAGTATATAGAGGATCTGTCAGCTCTCCTGTGTGGTGTAGTATATAGAGGATCTGTCAGTTCTCCTGTGTGGTGTAGTATATAGAGGATCTGTCAGCTCTCCTGTGTAATGTAGTATATAGAGGATCTATCAGCTCTCCTGTGTGGTGTAGTATATAGAGGATCTGTCAGCTCTCCTGTGTGGTGTAGTATATAGAGGATCTGTCGGCTCTCCTGTGTGGTGTAGTATATAGAGGATCTGTCAGCTCTCCCGTGTGGTGTAGTATATAGAGGATCTGTCCTGTGTGGTGTAGTATATAGAGGATCTGTCAGCTCTCCTGTGTGGTGTAGTATATAGAGGATCTGTCGGCTCTCCTGTGTGGTGTAGTATATAGAGGATCTGTCCTGTGTGGTGTAGTATATAGAGGATCTGTCAGCTCTCCTGTGCGGTGTAGTATATAGAGGATCTATCAGCTCTCCTGTGTGGTGTAGTATATAGAGGATCTGTCGGCTCTCCTGTGTGGTGTAGTATATAGAGGATCTGTCCTGTGTGGTGTAGTATATAGAGGATCTGTCAGCTCTCCTGTGCGGTGTAGTATATAGAGGATCTGTCAGCTCTCCTGTGTGGTGTAGTATATAGAGGATCTGTCGGCTCTCCTGTGTGGTGTAGTATATAGAGGATCTCTCAGCTCTCCTGTGTGGTGTAGTATATAGAGGATCTCTCAGCTCTCCTGTGTGGTGTAGTATATAGAGGATCTGTCAGCTCTCCCGTGTGGTGTAGTATATAGAGGATCTGTCAGCTCTCCTGTGTGGTGTAGTATATAGAGGATCTGTCAGCTCTCCTGTGTGGTGTAGTATATAGAGGATCTGTCAGTTCTCCTGTGTGGTGTAGTATATAGAGGATCTGTCAGCTCTCCTGTGTAATGTAGTATATAGAGGATCTATCAGCTCTCCTGTGTGGTGTAGTATATAGAGGATCTGTCAGCTCTCCTGTGTGGTGTAGTATATAGAGGACCTGTCAGCTCTCCTGTGTGGTGTGGTATATAGAGGATCTGTCAGTTCTCCTGTGTGGTGTAGTATATAGAGGATCTGTCAGCTCTCCTGTGTAATGTAGTATATAGAGGATCTATCAGCTCTCCTGTGTGGTGTGGTATATAGAGGATCTGTCAGTTCTCCTGTGTGGTGTAGTATATAGAGGATCTATCAGCTCTCCTGTGTGGTGTGGTATATAGAGGATCTATCAGCTCTCCTGTGTGGTGTAGTATATAGAGGATCTGTCAGCTCTCCTGTGTGGTGTAGTATATAGAGGATCTGTCAGTTCTCCTGTGTGGTGTAGTATATAGAGGATCTGTCAGCTCTCCTGTGTGGTGTAGTATATAGAGGATCTGTCAGCTCTCCTGTGTAATGTAGTATATAGAGGATCTGTCAGCTCTCCTGTGTAATGTAGTATATAGAGGATCTGTCAGCTCTCCTGTGTGGTGTAGTATATAGAGGATCTGTCGGCTCTCCTGTGTGGTGTAGTATATAGAGGATCTGTCAGCTCTCCCGTGTGGTGTAGTATATAGAGGATCTGTCCTGTGTGGTGTAGTATATAGAGGATCTGTCAGCTCTCCTGTGTGGTGTAGTATATAGAGGATCTGTCAGCTCTCCTGTGTGGTGTAGTATATAGAGGATCTGTCAGTTCTCCTGTGTGGTGTAGTATATAGAGGATCTGTCAGCTCTCCTGTGTGGTGTAGTATATAGAGGATCTGTCAGCTCTCCCGTGTGGTGTAGTATATAGAGGATCTGTCAGCTCTCCTGTGTGATGTAGTATATAGAGGATCTGTCAGCTCTCCTGTGTCGTGTAGTATATAGAGGATCTGTCGGCTCTCCTGTGTGGTGTAGTATATAGAGGATCTGTCAGCTCTCCTGTGTGGTGTAGTATATAGAGGATCTGTCAGCTCTCCTGTGTGGTGTAGTATATAGAGAATCTGTCAGCTCTCCTATGTGGTGTAGTATATAGAGGATCTGTCAGTTCTCCTGTGTGGTGTAGTATATAGAGGATCTGTCAGCTCTCCTGTGTGGTGTAGTATATAGAAGATCTGTCAGTTCTCCTGTGTGGTGTAGTATATAGAGGATCTGTCAGCTCTCCTGTGTGGTGTAGTATATAGAGGATCTGTCAGCTCTCCTGTGTGGTGTAGTATATAGAGGATCTGTCAGCTCTCCCGTGTGGTGTAGTATATAGAAGATCTGACAGCTCTCCTGTGTGGTGTAGTATATAGAGGATCTGTCAGCTCTCCTGTGTGGTGTAGTATATAGAGGATCTGTCAGCCCTCCTGTGTGGTGTTGTATATAGAGGATCTGTCAGCTCTCCTGTGTGGTGTAGTATATAGAGGATCTGTCAGCTCTCCTGTGTGGTGTATTATATAGAGGATCTGTCAGCTCTCCTGTGTGGTGTGGTATATAGAGGATCTGTCAGCTCTCCTGTGTGGTGTAGTATATAGAGGATCTGTCAGCTCTCCCGTGTGGTGTAGTATATAGAGGATTTGTCAGCTCTCCTCTGTGGTGTGGTATATAGAGGATCTGTCAGCTCTCCTGTGTGGTGTAGTATATAGAGGATCTGTCGGCTCTCCTGTGTGGTGTAGTATATAGAGGATCTGTCAGCTCTCCTGTGTGGTGTAGTATATAGAGGATCTGTCAGCTCTCCTGTGTGGTGTAGTATATGGAGGATCTGTCAGCTCTCCTGTGTGGTGTAGTATATAGAGGATCTGTCAGCTCTACTGTGTGGTGTAGTATATAGAGGATCTGTCAGCTCTCCTGTGTGGTGTAGTATATAGATGATCTGTCAGCTCTCCTGTGTGGTGTAGTATATAGAGGATCTGTCAGCTCTCCTGTGTGGTGTAGTATATAGAGGATCTGTCGGCTCTCCTGTGTGGTGTAGTATATAGAGGATCTGTCAGCTCTCCTGTGTGGTGTAGTATATAGAGGATCTGTCAGCTCTCCTGTGTGGTGTAGTATATGGAGGATCTGTCAGCTCTCCTGTGTGGTGTAGTATATAGAGGATCTGTCAGCTCTACTGTGTGGTGTAGTATATAGAGGATCTGTCAGCTCTCCTGTGTGGTGTAGTATATAGATGATCTGTCAGCTCTCCTGTGTGGTGTAGTATATAGAGGATCTGTCAGCTCTCCTGTGTGGTGTAGTATATAGAGGATCTGTCAGCTCTCCTGTGTGGTGTAGTATATAGAGGATCTGTCAGTTCTCCTGTGTGGTGTAGTATATAGAGGATCTGTCAGCTCTCCCGTGTGGTGTAGTATATAGAGGATCTGTCAGCTCTCCTGTGTGGTGTAGTATATAGATGATCTGTCAGCTCTCCTGTGTGGTGTAGTATATAGAGGATCTGTCAGCTCTCCTGTGTGGTGTAGTATATAGAGGATCTGTCAGCTCTCCTGTGTGGTGTAGTATATAGAGGATCTGTCAGCTCTCCTGTGTGGTGTAGTATATAGAGGATCTGTCAGCTCTCCTGTGTGGTGTAGTATATAGAGGATCTGTCAGCTCTCCCGTGTGGTGTAGTATATATAGAGGATCTGTCAGTTCTCCTGTGTGGTGTAGTATATAGAGGATCTGTCAGCTCTCCTGTGTGGTGTAGTATATAGAGGATATGTCGGCTCTCCTGTGTGGTGTAGTATATAGAGGATCTGTCAGCTCTCCTGTGTGGTGTAGTATATAGAGGATCTGTCGGCTCTCCTGTGTGGTGTAGTATATAGAGGATCTGTCAGCTCTCCTGTGTGGTGTAGTATATAGAGGATCTGTCAGCTCTCCTGTGTGGTGTAGTATATAGAGGATTTGTCAGCTCTCCTCTGTGGTATAGTATATGGAGGATCTGTCAGCTCTCCTCTGTGGTATAGTATATGGAGGATCTGTCAGCTCTCCCGTGTGGTGTAGTATATAGAGGATCTGTCAGCTCTCCTGTGTGGTGTAGTATATAGAGGATCTGTCAGCTCTCCTGTGTGGTGTAGTATATAGAGGATCTGTCAGCTCTCCTGTGTGGTGTAGTATATAGAGGATCTGTCAGCTCTCCTGTGTGGTGTAGTATATAGAGGATCTGTCAGCTCTCCTGTGTGGTGTAGTATATAGAGGATCTGTCAGCTCTCCTGTGTGGTGTAGTATATAGAGGATCTGTCAGTTCTCCTGTGTGGTGTAGTATATAGAGGATCTGTCGGCTCTCCTCTGTGGTATAGTATATGGAGGATCTGTCAGCTCTCCTGTGTGGTGTAGTATATAGAGGATCTGTCAGCTCTCCTGTGTGGTGTAGTATATAGAGGATCTGTCAGCTCTCCTGTGTGGTGTAGTATATAGAGGATCTGTCAGCTCTCCCGTGTGGTGTAGTATATGGAGGATCTGTCAGCTCTCCTGTGTGGTGTAGTATATAGAGGATCTGTCAGCTCTCCCGTGTGGTGTAGTATATAGAGGATCTGTCAGCTCTCCTCTGTGGTATAGTATATGGAGGATCTGTCAGCTCTCCTGTGTGGTGTAGTATATAGAGGATCTGTCAGTTCTCCTGTGTGGTGTAGTATATAGAGGATCTGTCGGCTCTCCTCTGTGGTATAGTATATGGAGGATCTGTCAGCTCTCCTGTGTGGTGTAGTATATAGAGGATCTGTCAGCTCTCCTGTGTGGTGTAGTATATAGAGGATCTGTCAGCTCTCCTGTGTGGTGTAGTATATAGAGGATCTGTCAGCTCTCCCGTGTGGTGTAGTATATGGAGGATCTGTCAGCTCTCCTGTGTGGTGTAGTATATAGAGGATCTGTCAGCTCTCCCGTGTGGTGTAGTATATAGAGGATCTGTCAGCTCTCCTCTGTGGTATAGTATATGGAGGATCTGTCAGCTCTCCTGTGTGGTGTAGTATATAGAGGATCTGTCAGCTCTCCTGTGTGGTGTAGTATATAGAGGATCTGTCAGCCCTCCTGTGTGGTGTAGTATATAGAGGATCTGTCAGCTCTCCTGTGTGGTGTAGTATATAGAGGATCTGTCAGCTCTCCTGTGTGGTGTAGTATATAGAGGATCTGTCAGCTCTCCTGTGTGGTGTAGTATATAGAGGATCTGTCAGCTCTCCTGTGTGGTGTAGTATATAGAGGATCTGTCAGCTCTCCTGTGTGGTGTAGTATATAGAGGATCTGTCAGCTCTCCTGTGTGGTGTAGTATATAGAGGATCTGTCGGCTCTCCTGTGTGGTGTAGTATATAGAGGATCTGTCAGTTCTCCTGTGTGGTGTAGTATATAGAGGATCTGTCAGCTCTCCCGTGTGGTGTAGTATATAGAGGATCTGTCAGCTTTCCTGTGTGATGTAGTATATAGAGGATCTGTCAGCTCTCCTGTGTGGTGTAGTATATAGAGGATCTGTCAGCTCTCCTGTGTGGTGTAGTATATAGAGGATCTGTCAGCTCTCCTGTGTGGTGTAGTATATAGAGGATCTGTCAGCTCTCCTGTGTGGTGTAGTATATAGAGGATCTGTCAGTTCTCCTGTGTGGTGTAGTATATAGAGGATCTGTCGGCTCTCCTCTGTGGTATAGTATATGGAGGATCTGTCAGCTCTCCTGTGTGGTGTAGTATATAGAGGATCTGTCTGCTCTCCTGTGTGGTGTAGTATATAGAGGATCTGTCAGCTCTCCCGTGTGGTGTAGTATATGGAGGATCTGTCAGCTCTCCTGTGTGGTGTAGTATATAGAGGATCTGTCAGCTCTCCCGTGTGGTGTAGTATATGGAGGATCTGTCAGCTCTCCTGTGTGGTGTAGTATATAGAGGATCTGTCAGCTCTCCTGTGTGGTGTAGTATATAGAGGATCTGTCAGCTCTCCTGTGTGGTGTAGTATATAGAGGATCTGTCAGCTCTCCTGTGTGGTGTAGTATATGGAGGATCTGTCAGCTCTCCTGTGTGGTGTAGTATATGGAGGATCTGTCAGCTCTCCTGTGTGGTGTAGTATATAGAGGATCTGTCAGCTCTCCTGTGTGGTGTAGTATATAGAGGATCTGTCAGCTCTCCTGTGTGATGTAGTATATAGAGGATCTGTCAGTTCTCCTGTGTGGTGTAGTATATAGAGGATCTGTCAGCTCTCCTGTGTGGTGTAGTATATAGAGGATCTGTCCTGTGTGGTGTAGTATATAGAGGATCTGTCAGCTCTCCTGTGTGCTGTAGTATATAGAGGATCTGTCAGCTCTCCTGTGTGCTGTAGTATATAGAGGATCTGTCAGCTCTCCTGTGTGGTGTAGTATATAGAGGATCTGTCAGCTCTCCTGTGTGCTGTAGTATATAGAGGATCTGTCAGTTCTCCTGTGTGGTGTAGTATATAGAGGATCTGTCAGCTCTCCTGTGTAATGTAGTATATAGAGGATCTGTCAGCTCTCCTGTGTAATGTAGTATATAGAGGATCTGTCAGCTCTCCTGTGTGGTGTAGTATATAGAGGATCTGTCGGCTCTCCTGTGTGGTGTAGTATATAGAGGATCTGTCAGCTCTCCCGTGTGGTGTAGTATATAGAGGATCTGTCAGCTCTCCTGTGTGGTGTAGTATATAGAGGATCTGTCAGCTCTCCTGTGTGGTGTAGTATATAGAGGATCTGTCCTGTGTGGTGTAGTATATAGAGGATCTGTCAGCTCTCCCGTGTGGTGTAGTATATAGAGGATCTGTCCTGTGTGGTGTAGTATATAGAGGATCTGTCAGCTCTCCTGTGTAATGTAGTATATAGAGGATCTGTCAGCTCTCCTGTGTGGTGTAGTATATAGAGGATCTGTCGGCTCTCCTGTGTGGTGTAGTATATAGAGGATCTGTCAGCTCTCCCGTGTGGTGTAGTATATAGAGGATCTGTCCTGTGTGGTGTAGTATATAGAGGATCTGTCAGCTCTCCTGTGTGGTGTAGTATATAGAGGATCTGTCGGCTCTCCTGTGTGGTGTAGTATATAGAGGATCTGTCCTGTGTGGTGTAGTATATAGAGGATCTGTCAGCTCTCCTGTGCGGTGTAGTATATAGAGGATCTATCAGCTCTCCTGTGTGGTGTAGTATATAGAGGATCTGTCGGCTCTCCTGTGTGGTGTAGTATATAGAGGATCTGTCCTGTGTGGTGTAGTATATAGAGGATCTGTCAGCTCTCCTGTGCGGTGTAGTATATAGAGGATCTGTCAGCTCTCCTGTGTGGTGTAGTATATAGAGGATCTGTCGGCTCTCCTGTGTGGTGTAGTATATAGAGGATCTCTCAGCTCTCCTGTGTGGTGTAGTATATAGAGGATCTCTCAGCTCTCCTGTGTGGTGTAGTATATAGAGGATCTGTCAGCTCTCACGTGTGGTGTAGTATATAGAGGATCTGTCAGCTCTCCTGTGTGGTGTAGTATATAGAGGATCTGTCAGCTCTCCTGTGTGGTGTAGTATATAGAGGATCTGTCAGTTCTCCTGTGTGGTGTAGTATATAGAGGATCTGTCAGCTCTCCTGTGTAATGTAGTATATAGAGGATCTATCAGCTCTCCTGTGTGGTGTAGTATATAGAGGATCTGTCAGCTCTCCTGTGTGGTGTAGTATATAGAGGATCTGTCGGCTCTCCTGTGTGGTGTAGTATATAGAGGATCTGTCAGCTCTCCCGTGTGGTGTAGTATATAGAGGATCTGTCCTGTGTGGTGTAGTATATAGAGGATCTGTCAGCTCTCCTGTGTGGTGTAGTATATAGAGGATCTGTCGGCTCTCCTGTGTGGTGTAGTATATAGAGGATCTGTCCTGTGTGGTGTAGTATATAGAGGATCTGTCAGCTCTCCTGTGCGGTGTAGTATATAGAGGATCTATCAGCTCTCCTGTGTGGTGTAGTATATAGAGGATCTGTCGGCTCTCCTGTGTGGTGTAGTATATAGAGGATCTGTCCTGTGTGGTGTAGTATATAGAGGATCTGTCAGCTCTCCTGTGCGGTGTAGTATATAGAGGATCTGTCAGCTCTCCTGTGTGGTGTAGTATATAGAGGATCTGTCGGCTCTCCTGTGTGGTGTAGTATATAGAGGATCTCTCAGCTCTCCTGTGTGGTGTAGTATATAGAGGATCTCTCAGCTCTCCTGTGTGGTGTAGTATATAGAGGATCTGTCAGCTCTCCCGTGTGGTGTAGTATATAGAGGATCTGTCAGCTCTCCTGTGTGGTGTAGTATATAGAGGATCTGTCAGCTCTCCTGTGTGGTGTAGTATATAGAGGATCTGTCAGTTCTCCTGTGTGGTGTAGTATATAGAGGATCTGTCAGCTCTCCTGTGTGGTGTAGTATATAGAGGATCTGTCAGCTCTCCTGTGTGGTGTAGTATATAGAGGATCTGTCAGCTCTCCTGTGTAATGTAGTATATAGAGGATCTATCAGCTCTCCTGTGTGGTGTAGTATATAGAGGATCTGTCAGCTCTCCTGTGTGGTGTAGTATATAGAGGACCTGTCAGCTCTCCTGTGTGGTGTGGTATATAGAGGATCTGTCAGTTCTCCTGTGTGGTGTAGTATATAGAGGATCTGTCAGCTCTCCTGTGTAATGTAGTATATAGAGGATCTATCAGCTCTCCTGTGTGGTGTGGTATATAGAGGATCTGTCAGTTCTCCTGTGTGGTGTAGTATATAGAGGATCTATCAGCTCTCCTGTGTGGTGTGGTATATAGAGGATCTATCAGCTCTCCTGTGTGGTGTAGTATATAGAGGATCTGTCAGCTCTCCTGTGTGGTGTAGTATATAGAGGATCTGTCAGTTCTCCTGTGTGGTGTAGTATATAGAGGATCTGTCAGCTCTCCTGTGTGGTGTAGTATATAGAGGATCTGTCAGCTCTCCTGTGTAATGTAGTATATAGAGGATCTGTCAGCTCTCCTGTGTAATGTAGTATATAGAGGATCTGTCAGCTCTCCTGTGTGGTGTAGTATATAGAGGATCTGTCGGCTCTCCTGTGTGGTGTAGTATATAGAGGATCTGTCAGCTCTCCCGTGTGGTGTAGTATATAGAGGATCTGTCCTGTGTGGTGTAGTATATAGAGGATCTGTCAGCTCTCCTGTGTGGTGTAGTATATAGAGGATCTGTCAGCTCTCCTGTGTGGTGTAGTATATAGAGGATCTGTCAGTTCTCCTGTGTGGTGTAGTATATAGAGGATCTGTCAGCTCTCCTGTGTGGTGTAGTATATAGAGGATCTGTCAGCTCTCCCGTGTGGTGTAGTATATAGAGGATCTGTCAGCTCTCCTGTGTGATGTAGTATATAGAGGATCTGTCAGCTCTCCTGTGTCGTGTAGTATATAGAGGATCTGTCGGCTCTCCTGTGTGGTGTAGTATATAGAGGATCTGTCAGCTCTCCTGTGTGGTGTAGTATATAGAGGATCTGTCAGCTCTCCTGTGTGGTGTAGTATATAGAGAATCTGTCAGCTCTCCTATGTGGTGTAGTATATAGAGGATCTGTCAGTTCTCCTGTGTGGTGTAGTATATAGAGGATCTGTCAGCTCTCCTGTGTGGTGTAGTATATAGAAGATCTGTCAGTTCTCCTGTGTGGTGTAGTATATAGAGGATCTGTCAGCTCTCCTGTGTGGTGTAGTATATAGAGGATCTGTCAGCTCTCCTGTGTGGTGTAGTATATAGAGGATCTGTCAGCTCTCCCGTGTGGTGTAGTATATAGAAGATCTGACAGCTCTCCTGTGTGGTGTAGTATATAGAGGATCTGTCAGCTCTCCTGTGTGGTGTAGTATATAGAGGATCTGTCAGCCCTCCTGTGTGGTGTAGTATATAGAGGATCTGTCAGCTCTCCTGTGTGGTGTAGTATATAGAGGATCTGTCAGCTCTCCTGTGTGGTGTATTATATAGAGGATCTGTCAGCTCTCCTGTGTGGTGTGGTATATAGAGGATCTGTCAGCTCTCCTGTGTGGTGTAGTATATAGAGGATCTGTCAGCTCTCCCGTGTGGTGTAGTATATAGAGGATTTGTCAGCTCTCCTCTGTGGTGTAGTATATAGAGGATCTGTCAGCTCTCCTGTGTGGTGTAGCATATAGAGGATCTGTCAGCTCTCCTGTGTGGTGTAGTATATGGAGGATCTGTCAGCTCTCCTGTGTGGTGTAGTATATAGAGGATCTGTCAGCTCTACTGTGTGGTGTAGTATATAGAGGATCTGTCAGCTCTCCTGTGTGGTGTAGTATATAGATGATCTGTCAGCTCTCCTGTGTGGTGTAGTATATAGAGGATCTGTCAGCTCTCCTGTGTGGTGTAGTATATAGAGGATCTGTCAGCTCTCCTGTGTGGTGTAGTATATAGAGGATCTGTCAGTTCTCCTGTGTGGTGTAGTATATAGAGGATCTGTCAGCTCTCCCGTGTGGTGTAGTATATAGAGGATCTGTCAGCTCTCCTGTGTGGTGTAGTATATAGAGGATCTGTCAGCTCTCCTGTGTGGTGTAGTATATAGAGGATCTGTCAGCTCTCCTGTGTGGTGTAGTATATAGAGGATCTGTCAGCTCTCCTGTGTGGTGTAGTATATAGAGGATCTGTCAGCTCTCCTGTGTGGTGTAGTATATAGAGGATCTGTCAGCTCTCCTGTGTGGTGTAGTATATAGAGGATCTGTCAGCTCTCCCGTGTGGTGTAGTATATATAGAGGATCTGTCACTTCTCCTGTGTGGTGTAGTATATAGAGGATCTGTCAGCTCTCCTGTGTGGTGTAGTATATAGAGGATATGTCGGCTCTCCTGTGTGGTGTAGTATATAGAGGATCTGTCAGCTCTCCTGTGTGGTGTAGTATATAGAGGATCTGTCGGCTCTCCTGTGTGGTGTAGTATATAGAGGATCTGTCAGCTCTCCTGTGTGGTGTAGTATATAGAGGATCTGTCAGCTCTCCTGTGTGGTGTAGTATATAGAGGATTTGTCAGCTCTCCTCTGTGGTATAGTATATGGAGGATCTGTCAGCTCTCCTCTGTGGTATAGTATATGGAGGATCTGTCAGCTCTCCCGTGTGGTGTAGTATATAGAGGATCTGTCAGCTCTCCTGTGTGGTGTAGTATATAGAGGATCTGTCAGCTCTCCTGTGTGGTGTAGTATATAGAGGATCTGTCAGCTCTCCTGTGTGGTGTAGTATATAGAGGATCTGTCAGCTCTCCTGTGTGGTGTAGTATATAGAGGATCTGTCAGCTCTCCTGTGTGGTGTAGTATATAGAGGATCTGTCAGCTCTCCTGTGTGGTGTAGTATATAGAGGATCTGTCAGTTCTCCTGTGTGGTGTAGTATATAGAGGATCTGTCGGCTCTCCTCTGTGGTATAGTATATGGAGGATCTGTCAGCTCTCCTGTGTGGTGTAGTATATAGAGGATCTGTCAGCTCTCCTGTGTGGTGTAGTATATAGAGGATCTGTCAGCTCTCCTGTGTGGTGTAGTATATAGAGGATCTGTCAGCTCTCCCGTGTGGTGTAGTATATGGAGGATCTGTCAGCTCTCCTGTGTGGTGTAGTATATAGAGGATCTGTCAGCTCTCCCGTGTGGTGTAGTATATAGAGGATCTGTCAGCTCTCCTCTGTGGTATAGTATATGGAGGATCTGTCAGCTCTCCTGTGTGGTGTAGTATATAGAGGATCTGTCAGTTCTCCTGTGTGGTGTAGTATATAGAGGATCTGTCGGCTCTCCTCTGTGGTATAGTATATGGAGGATCTGTCAGCTCTCCTGTGTGGTGTAGTATATAGAGGATCTGTCAGCTCTCCTGTGTGGTGTAGTATATAGAGGATCTGTCAGCTCTCCTGTGTGGTGTAGTATATAGAGGATCTGTCAGCTCTCCCGTGTGGTGTAGTATATGGAGGATCTGTCAGCTCTCCTGTGTGGTGTAGTATATAGAGGATCTGTCAGCTCTCCCGTGTGGTGTAGTATATGGAGGATCTGTCAGCTCTCCTGTGTGGTGTAGTATATAGAGGATCTGTCAGTTCTCCTGTGTGGTGTAGTATATAGAGGATCTGTCAGCTCTCCCGTGTGGTGTAGTATATGGAGGATCTGTCAGCTCTCCTGTGTGGTGTAGTATATAGAGGATCTGTCAGCTCTCCTGTGTGGTGTAGTATATAGAGGATCTGTCAGCTCTCCTGTGTGGTGTAGTATATAGAGGATCTGTCAGCTCTCCTGTGTGGTGTAGTATATAGAGGATCTGTCAGCTCTCCCGTGTGGTGTAGTATATGGAGGATCTGTCAGCTCTCCTGTGTGGTGTAGTATATAGAGGATCTGTCAGCTCTCCCGTGTGGTGTAGTATATGGAGGATCTGTCAGCTCTCCTGTGTGGTGTAGTATATAGAGGATCTGTCAGTTCTCCTGTGTGGTGTAGTATATAGAGGATCTGTCGGCTCTCCTCTGTGGTATAGTATATGGAGGATCTGTCAGCTCTCCTGTGTGGTGTAGTATATAGAGGATCTGTCAGCTCTCCTGTGTGGTGTAGTATATAGAGGATCTGTCAGCTCTCCTGTGTGGTGTAGTATATAGAGGATCTGTCAGCTCTCCCGTGTGGTGTAGTATATGGAGGATCTGTCAGCTCTCCTGTGTGGTGTAGTATATAGAGGATCTGTCAGCTCTCCCGTGTGGTGTAGTATATGGAGGATCTGTCAGCTCTCCTGTGTGGTGTAGTATATAGAGGATCTGTCAGTTCTCCTGTGTGGTGTAGTATATAGAGGATCTGTCAGCTCTCCTGTGTGGTGTAGTATATAGAGGATCTGTCAGTTCTCCTGTGTGGTGTAGTATATAGAGGATCTGTCAGCTCTCCCGTGTGGTGTAGTATATAGAGGATCTGTCAGCTCTCCTGTGTGGTGTAGTATATAGAGGATCTGTCAGCTCTCCTGTGTGGTGTAGTATATAGAGGATCTGTCAGCTCTCCTGTGTGGTGTAGTATATAGAGGATCTGTCAGCTCTCCTGTGTGGTGTAGTATATAGAGGATCTGTCAGCTCTCCTGTGTGGTGTAGTATATAGAGGATCTGTCAGCTCTCCTGTGTGGTGTAGTATATAGAGGATCTGTCAGCTCTCCTGTGTGGTGTAGTATATAGAGGATCTGTCAGCTCTCCTATGTGGTGTAGTATATAGAGGATCTGTCATTTCTCCTGTGTGGTGTAGTATATAGAGGATCTGTCAGCTCTCCTGTGTGGTGTAGTATATAGAGGATCTGTCAGCTCTCCTGTGTGGTGTAGTATATAGAGGATCTGTCTGCTCTCCTGTGTGGTGTAGTATATAGAGGATCTGTCAGCTCTCCTGTGTGGTGTAGTATATAGAGGATCTGTCAGCTCTCCTGTGTGGTGTAGTATATAGAGGATCTGTCAGCTCTCCTGTGTGGTGTAGTATATAGAGGATCTGTCAGTTCTCCTGTGTGGTGTAGTATATAGAGGATCTGTCAGCTCTCCTGTGTGGTGTAGTATATAGAGGATCTGTCAGCTCTCCTGTGTGGTGTAGTATATAGAGGATCTGTCAGTTCTCCTGTGTGGTGTAGTATATAGAGGATCTGTCAGCTCTCCCGTGTGGTGTAGTATATAGAGGATCTGTCAGCTTTCCTGTGTGATGTAGTATATAGAGGATCTGTCAGCTCTCCTGTGTGGTGTAGTATATAGAGGATCTGTCAGCTCTCCTGTGTGGTGTAGTATATAGAGGATCTGTCAGCTCTCCTGTGTGGTGTAGTATATAGAGGATCTGTCAGCTCTCCTGTGTGGTGTAGTATATAGAGGATCTGTCAGTTCTCCTGTGTGGTGTAGTATATAGAGGATCTGTCGGCTCTCCTCTGTGGTATAGTATATGGAGGATCTGTCAGCTCTCCTGTGTGGTGTAGTATATAGAGGATCTGTCTGCTCTCCTGTGTGGTGTAGTATATAGAGGATCTGTCAGCTCTCCCGTGTGGTGTAGTATATGGAGGATCTGTCAGCTCTCCTGTGTGGTGTAGTATATAGAGGATCTGTCAGCTCTCCCGTGTGGTGTAGTATATGGAGGATCTGTCAGCTCTCCTGTGTGGTGTAGTATATAGAGGATCTGTCAGCTCTCCTGTGTGGTGTAGTATATAGAGGATCTGTCAGCTCTCCTGTGTGGTGTAGTATATAGAGGATCTGTCAGCTCTCCTGTGTGGTGTAGTATATGGAGGATCTGTCAGCTCTCCTGTGTGGTGTAGTATATGGAGGATCTGTCAGCTCTCCTGTGTGGTGTAGTATATAGAGGATCTGTCAGCTCTCCTGTGTGGTGTAGTATATAGAGGATCTGTCAGCTCTCCTGTGTGGTGTAGTATATAGAGGATCTGTCAGTTCTCCTGTGTGGTGTAGTATATAGAGGATCTGTCAGCTCTCCTGTGTGGTGTAGTATATAGAGGATCTGTCAGCTCTCCTGTGTGGTGTAGTATATAGAGGATCTGTCAGCTCTCCTGTGTGGTGTAGTATATAGAGGATCTGTCAGCTCTCCTGTGTGGTGTAGTATATAGAGGATCTGTCAGCTCTCCCGTGTGGTGTAGTATATAGAGGATTTGTCAGCTCTCCTCTGTGGTATAGTATATGGAGGATCTGTCAGCTCTCCTGTGTGGTGTAGTATATAGAGGATCTGTCAGCTCTCCTGTGTGGTGTAGTATATAGAGGATCTGTCAGCTCTCCCGTGTGGTGTAGTATATAGAGGATCTGTCAGCTCTCCTGTGTGGTGTAGTATATAGAGGATCTGTCGGCTCTCCTGTGTGGTGTAGTATATAGAGGATCTGTCAGCTCTCCTGTGTGGTGTAGTATATAGAGGATCTGTCAGCTCTCCTGTGTGGTGTAGTATATAGAGGATCTGTCAGCTCTCCTGTGTGGTGTAGTATATAGAGGATCTGTCAGCTCTCCTGTGTGGTGTAGTATATAGAGGATCTGTCAGCTCTCCTGTGTGGTGTAGTATATAGAGGATCTGTCAGTTCTCCTGTGTGGTGTAGTATATAGAGGATCTGTCAGCTCTCCTGTGTGGTGTAGTATATAGAGGATCTGTCAGCTCTCCTGTGTGGTGTAGTATATAGAGGATCTGTCAGCTCTCCTGTGTGGTGTAGTATATAGAGGATCTGTCAGCTCTCCCGTGTGGTGTAGTATATAGAGGATCTGTCAGCTCTCCTGTGTGGTGTAGTATATAGAGGATCTGTCGGCTCTCCTGTGTGGTGTAGTATATAGAGGATCTGTCAGCTCTCCTGTGTGGTGTAGTATATAGAGGATCTGTCAGCTCTCCTGTGTAATGTAGTATATAGAGAATCTGTCAGCTCTCCTGTGTGGTGTAGTATATAGAGGATCTGTCAGCTCTCCTGTGTAATGTAGTATATAGAGGATCTGTCAGCTCTCCTGTGTGGTGTAGTATATAGAGGATCTGTCAGCTCTCCTGTGTGGTGTAGTATATAGAGGATCTGTCAGCTCTCCTGTGTAATGTAGTATATAGAGAATCTGTCAGCTCTCCTGTGTGGTGTAGTATATAGAGGATCTGTCAGCTCTCCTGTGTGGTGTAGTATATAGAGGATCTGTCCGCTCTCCCGTGTGGTGTAGTATATAGAGAATCTGTCAGCTCTCCTGTGTGGTGTAGTATATAGAGGATCTGTCAGCTCTCCTGTGTGGTGTAGTATATAGAAGATCTGTCAGTTCTCCTGTGTGGTGTAGTATATAGAGGATCTGTCAGCTCTCCTGTGTGGTGTAGTATATAGAGGATCTGTCAGCTCTCCCGTGTGGTGTAGTATATAGAGGATCTGTCAGCTCTCCTGTGTGGTGTAGTATATAGAGGATCTGTCAGCTCTCCTGTGTGGTGTAGTATATAGAGGATCTGTCAGCTCTCCTGTGTGGTGTAGTATATAGAGGATCTGTCAGTTCTCCTGTGTGGTGTAGTATATAGAGGATCTGTCGGCAATCCTGTGTGGTGTAGTATATAGAGGATCTGTCCTGTGTGGTGTAGTATATAGAGGATCTGTCAGCTCTCCTGTGTGGTGTAGTATATAGAGGATCTGTCAGCTCTCCTGTGTGGTGTAGTATATAGAGGATCTGTCAGCTCTCCCGTGTGGTGTAGTATATAGAGGATCTGTCAGCTCTCCTGTGTGTGGTGTAGTATATAGAGGATCTGTCAGCTCTCCCGTGTGGTGTAGTATATAGAGGATCTGTCAGCTCTCCCGTGTGGTGTAGTATATAGAGGATCTGTCAGCTCTCCTGTGTGGTGTAGTATATAGAAGATCTGTCAGTTCTCCTGTGTGGTGTAGTATATAGAGGATCTGTCAGCTCTCCTGTGTGGTGTAGTATATAGAGGATCTGTCAGCTCTTCTGTGTGGTGTAGTATATAGAGGATCTGTCAGCTCTCCTGTGTGGTGTAGTATATAGAGGATCTGTCAGCTCTCCTGTGTGGTGTAGTATATAGAGGATCTGTCAGCTCTCCTGTGTGGTGTAGTATATAGAGGACCTGTCAGCTCTCCTGTGTGGTGTAGTATATAGAGGATCTGTCGGCTCTCCTGTGTGGTGTAGTATATAGAGAATCTGTCAGCTCTCCTGTGTAATGTAGTATATAGAGGATCTGTCAGCTCTCCTGTGTGATGTAGTATATAGAGGATCTGTCAGCTCTCCTGTGTGGTGTAGTATATAGAGGATCTGTCAGCTCTCCTGTGTGGTGTAGTATATAGAGGATCTGTCGGCGCTCCTGTGTGGTGTAGTATATAGAGGATCTGTCAGCTCTCCTGTGTGGTGTAGTATATAGAGGATCTGTCAGCTCTCCTGTGTGGTGTAGTATATAGAGGATCTGTCGGCTCTCCTGTGTGGTGTAGTATATAGAGAATCTGTCAGCTCTCCTGTGTAATGTAGTATATAGAGGATCTGTCAGCTCTCCTGTGTGATGTAGTATATAGAGGATCTGTCAGCTCTCCTGTGTGGTGTAGTATATAGAGGATCTGTCAGCTCTCCTGTGTGGTGTAGTATATAGAGGATCTGTCAGCTCTCCTGTGTGGTGTAGTATATAGAGGATCTGTCAGCTCTCCTGTGTGGTGTAGTATATAGAGGATCTGTCGGCTCTCCTGTGTGGTGTAGTATATAGAGGATCTGTCAGCTCTCCTGTGTGGTGTAGTATATAGAGGATCTGTCAGCTCTCCTGTGTAATGTAGTATATAGAGAATCTGTCAGCTCTCCTGTGTGGTGTAGTATATAGAGGATCTGTCAGCTCTCCTGTGTAATGTAGTATATAGAGAATCTGTCAGCTCTCCTGTGTGGTGTAGTATATAGAGGATCTGTCAGCTCTCCTGTGTGGTGTAGTATATAGAAGATCTGTCAGTTCTCCTGTGTGGTGTAGTATATAGAGGATCTGTCAGCTCTCCTGTGTGGTGTAGTATATAGAGGATCTGTCAGCTCTCCCGTGTGGTGTAGTATATAGAGGATCTGTCAGCTCTCCTGTGTGGTGTAGTATATAGAGGATCTGTCAGCTCTCCTGTGTGGTGTAGTATATAGAGGATCTGTCAGCTCTCCTGTGTGGTGTAGTATATAGAGGATCTGTCAGTTCTCCTGTGTGGTGTAGTATATAGAGGATCTGTCGGCAATCCTGTGTGGTGAAGTATATAGAGGATCTGTCCTGTGTGGTGTAGTATATAGAGGATCTGTCAGCTCTCCTGTGTGGTGTAGTATATAGAGGATATGTCGGCTCTCCTGTGTGGTGTAGTATATAGAGGATCTGTCAGTTCTCCTGTGTGGTGTAGTATATAGAGGATCTGTCAGCTCTCCTGTGTGGTGTAGTATATAGAAGATCTGTCAGTTCTCCTGTGTGGTGTAGTATATAGAGGATCTGTCAGCTCTCCTGTGTGGTGTAGCATATAGAGGATCTGTCAGCTCTCCTGTGTGGTGTAGTATATAGAGGATCTGTCAGCTCTCCCGTGTGGTGTAGTATATAGAAGATCTGACAGCTCTCCTGTGTGGTGTAGTATATAGAGGATCTGTCAGCTCTCCTGTGTGGTGTAGTATATAGAGGATCTGTCAGCCCTCCTGTGTGGTGTAGTATATAGAGGATCTGTCAGCTCTCCTGTGTGGTGTAGTATATAGAGGATCTGTCAGCTCTCCTGTGTGGTGTATTATATAGAGGATCTGTCAGCTCTCCTGTGTGGTGTGGTATATAGAGGATCTGTCAGCTCTCCTGTGTGGTGTAGTATATAGAGGATCTGTCAGCTCTCCTGTGTGGTGTAGTATATAGAGGATCTGTCAGCTCTCCCGTGTGGTGTAGTATATAGAGGATTTGTCAGCTCTCCTCTGTGGTATAGTATATGGAGGATCTGTCAGCTCTCCTGTGTGGTGTAGTATATAGAGGATCTGTCAGCTCTCCTGTGTGGTGTAGTATATAGAGGATCTGTCAGCTCTCCTGTGTGGTGTAGTATATAGAGGATCTGTCAGCTCTCCTGTGTGGTGTAGTATATAGAGGATCTGTCAGCTCTCCTGTGTGGTGTAGCATATAGAGGATCTGTCAGCTCTCCTGTGTGGTGTAGTATATAGAGGATCTGTCAGTTCTCCTGTGTGGTGTAGTATATAGAGGATCTGTCAGCTCTCCCGTGTGGTGTAGTATATAGAGGATCTGTCAGCTCTCCTGTGTGATGTAGTATATAGAGGATCTGTCAGCTCTCCTGTGTGGTGTAGTATATAGAGGATCTGTCAGCTCTCCCGTGTGGTGTAGTATATAGAGGATCTGTCAGCTCTCCTGTGTCGTGTAGTATACAGAGGATCTGTCGGCTCTCCTGTGTGGTGTAGTATATAGAGGATCTGTCCTGTGTGGTGTAGTATATAGAGGATCTGTCAGCTCTCCTGTGCGGTGTAGTATATAGAGGATCTGTCAGCTCTCCTGTGTGGTGTAGTATATAGAGGATCTGTCGGCTCTCCTGTGTGGTGTAGTATATAGAGGATCTCTCAGCTCTCCTGTGTGGTGTAGTATATAGAGGATCTCTCAGCTCTCCTGTGTGGTGTAGTATATAGAGGATCTGTCAGCTCTCACGTGTGGTGTAGTATATAGAGGATCTGTCAGCTCTCCTGTGTGGTGTAGTATATAGAGGATCTGTCAGCTCTCCTGTGTGGTGTAGTATATAGAGGATCTGTCAGTTCTCCTGTGTGGTGTAGTATATAGAGGATCTGTCAGCTCTCCTGTGTAATGTAGTATATAGAGGATCTATCAGCTCTCCTGTGTGGTGTAGTATATAGAGGATCTGTCAGCTCTCCTGTGTGGTGTAGTATATAGAGGATCTGTCGGCTCTCCTGTGTGGTGTAGTATATAGAGGATCTGTCAGCTCTCCCGTGTGGTGTAGTATATAGAGGATCTGTCCTGTGTGGTGTAGTATATAGAGGATCTGTCAGCTCTCCTGTGTGGTGTAGTATATAGAGGATCTGTCGGCTCTCCTGTGTGGTGTAGTATATAGAGGATCTGTCCTGTGTGGTGTAGTATATAGAGGATCTGTCAGCTCTCCTGTGCGGTGTAGTATATAGAGGATCTATCAGCTCTCCTGTGTGGTGTAGTATATAGAGGATCTGTCGGCTCTCCTGTGTGGTGTAGTATATAGAGGATCTGTCCTGTGTGGTGTAGTATATAGAGGATCTGTCAGCTCTCCTGTGCGGTGTAGTATATAGAGGATCTGTCAGCTCTCCTGTGTGGTGTAGTATATAGAGGATCTGTCGGCTCTCCTGTGTGGTGTAGTATATAGAGGATCTCTCAGCTCTCCTGTGTGGTGTAGTATATAGAGGATCTCTCAGCTCTCCTGTGTGGTGTAGTATATAGAGGATCTGTCAGCTCTCCCGTGTGGTGTAGTATATAGAGGATCTGTCAGCTCTCCTGTGTGGTGTAGTATATAGAGGATCTGTCAGCTCTCCTGTGTGGTGTAGTATATAGAGGATCTGTCAGTTCTCCTGTGTGGTGTAGTATATAGAGGATCTGTCAGCTCTCCTGTGTGGTGTAGTATATAGAGGATCTGTCAGCTCTCCTGTGTGGTGTAGTATATAGAGGATCTGTCAGCTCTCCTGTGTAATGTAGTATATAGAGGATCTATCAGCTCTCCTGTGTGGTGTAGTATATAGAGGATCTGTCAGCTCTCCTGTGTGGTGTAGTATATAGAGGACCTGTCAGCTCTCCTGTGTGGTGTGGTATATAGAGGATCTGTCAGTTCTCCTGTGTGGTGTAGTATATAGAGGATCTGTCAGCTCTCCTGTGTAATGTAGTATATAGAGGATCTATCAGCTCTCCTGTGTGGTGTGGTATATAGAGGATCTGTCAGTTCTCCTGTGTGGTGTAGTATATAGAGGATCTATCAGCTCTCCTGTGTGGTGTGGTATATAGAGGATCTATCAGCTCTCCTGTGTGGTGTAGTATATAGAGGATCTGTCAGCTCTCCTGTGTGGTGTAGTATATAGAGGATCTGTCAGTTCTCCTGTGTGGTGTAGTATATAGAGGATCTGTCAGCTCTCCTGTGTGGTGTAGTATATAGAGGATCTGTCAGCTCTCCTGTGTAATGTAGTATATAGAGGATCTGTCAGCTCTCCTGTGTAATGTAGTATATAGAGGATCTGTCAGCTCTCCTGTGTGGTGTAGTATATAGAGGATCTGTCGGCTCTCCTGTGTGGTGTAGTATATAGAGGATCTGTCAGCTCTCCCGTGTGGTGTAGTATATAGAGGATCTGTCCTGTGTGGTGTAGTATATAGAGGATCTGTCAGCTCTCCTGTGTGGTGTAGTATATAGAGGATCTGTCAGCTCTCCTGTGTGGTGTAGTATATAGAGGATCTGTCAGTTCTCCTGTGTGGTGTAGTATATAGAGGATCTGTCAGCTCTCCTGTGTGGTGTAGTATATAGAGGATCTGTCAGCTCTCCCGTGTGGTGTAGTATATAGAGGATCTGTCAGCTCTCCTGTGTGATGTAGTATATAGAGGATCTGTCAGCTCTCCTGTGTCGTGTAGTATATAGAGGATCTGTCGGCTCTCCTGTGTGGTGTAGTATATAGAGGATCTGTCAGCTCTCCTGTGTGGTGTAGTATATAGAGGATCTGTCAGCTCTCCTGTGTGGTGTAGTATATAGAGAATCTGTCAGCTCTCCTATGTGGTGTAGTATATAGAGGATCTGTCAGTTCTCCTGTGTGGTGTAGTATATAGAGGATCTGTCAGCTCTCCTGTGTGGTGTAGTATATAGAAGATCTGTCAGTTCTCCTGTGTGGTGTAGTATATAGAGGATCTGTCAGCTCTCCTGTGTGGTGTAGTATATAGAGGATCTGTCAGCTCTCCTGTGTGGTGTAGTATATAGAGGATCTGTCAGCTCTCCCGTGTGGTGTAGTATATAGAAGATCTGACAGCTCTCCTGTGTGGTGTAGTATATAGAGGATCTGTCAGCTCTCCTGTGTGGTGTAGTATATAGAGGATCTGTCAGCCCTCCTGT